>NC_050460.1:15578844-16265190 GCF_903995425.1 Onychomys torridus | reverse complement strand
CTCTTGAGTTGCCAGTGAAGGGGAATTAGTTTTCTGCATGGGCTGACACTGAGATGACCACAGTGCATGGAATGCCATGCAGGCAGGTGACAACATTTCAGGGAAGTTTGATTCACCAGCTCTCTGCACAAGAGTCTTTTCTTGATTCAGGAAATGCTACTGCTATTTCTCAGGTTGTAGTGCTTCCCACACCCCCAATTCACAGGACTCCTGACCTCTTCTTCTCCTTCCTCCCCATTTCTTTATAACTCTCCTCCCTGCCCCCCAGCTTTCAACCTCCGGAGTAGCTGAGTAGCTAGAATCACAGCCTATGCGACCAGGCTCAGCCTTACTGATGACTTTCTGTTTCATCTGGGATGTGACTAGTTTTAGATCTTTGAAGTCAGAGAGTCACTTTGACACGGAAGTAACAGAAGAGAAAGAAAGTCTATGTTGTTGGGGTATAAATGGCATCAGGCAGCAAAGATGGGCATCAGGCAAGAAATTTTAGTTCATCTGCAGGGATTTTGACCATTTAATAATCCCCAACAGGAAACTAGGCACGGTAAAGGGTAAAATAATTTAAGAAACATAACACATCTCTTTCTCTCTCCCTCTTTCCCCATCTTTCTCCTTTCCCCCCCTCTCTCTCTCCCTCCCTCCCTCCCTCCCTCCCTCCCTCCCTCTCTCTCTCTCTCTCTCTCTCTCTCTCTCACACACACACACACACACACACACACACACACACACACACACACACACACACACACACACACACACACACACACACACACCGTGTCTTTTGGCCAGCACTTTATAATACTAACAACAGTAATTCCTAGGCTTGAATTGGGCCATGTTTTTTTCTCTTTACTTTTTTACTTACGATTTTTCTTTTGGTATAAGAAATACACTGTCACAATACATTTACAGAAGTAGGGATCATATAAAAGACGACAAATAGGCACCAATGACAATAATATAGTTATCCACATATCAACTCTCTGTAGAAGATTACAGCTGTATAAGGATTTTGCCACGTGAAATAGAAAACACTGAAGTGTCTGTAATTGTGTGACGTGTCTTATTCCTGGAGAACCACTGGCTTTAATGATTAAAAAAGAGATTAACAATACAACCATTCCTACATGAATGCAGAACGTAGAAACATGTACTAAGTAACTGATATGTTCCAGGCTCTGTGTGATATACTTTCTGTGTATTTTCTCTAATCTCTGTGGCAACATGAGGTGAGAGCTGCCATCTCAGTTCACAAATGAGCAAATTTGGTCTGGATCAGGGCTGGTACCGTGAATTCCTTCATAATGATGAGACATGGAGTTTGAAAACACTGATTTAATTTTAAGTTAAGGGCCCCTGAGTATCCAACCTAGAATTACTTCAGGGTCAGGCTTCCTGTCCAGCTCAGCATCTTATTGAAGAAATTCTAAAAGTTAAGAGTTTCGGGTGGTGACTGAATTGGTGTAAGTGGTTTCCTGAGTTCATCAACAGCACAGGGTAGGGTTCAGAGGGTATCTTCAGTGACGTTTTTTATTCCATTGTTTCATACGCCTGTAATCCTGCAAATGTGCACAAGTCCATGAAGTTTAGAAGTGCTTTGCTTTGGGTTGGGGTGATGATAACTGTTTGAAGATACTGCAAATCTGTAGCTCTTTGTGATTGTGTGTGTCGATAAAGGACAGGGTATAATTAATATTTAATGAATTCCGCTAATTTAGCAAACTTCCCAACAGAAAGATTGGGCAGTCATGGATGGCTTCAAGTGACAGTGAGATTTGCAGTGTACACACCCATGTCCCTTTGTGCTGGTGTCCAGAGGCAGTCTCAGCTCCTGGTGACTTGTGAGTGTGAATAGTGCCTTTGAGAGTCTCCCTGATTTCTAACAGATTATATGTATTGAGCACATGTATGCTATGTTGGAAGAGTTTTAATGCATTCTATTCTCTTTCTTAAATTTGTGCTATAACTATTTTGGGACAGAATGGTAGTAACCGTCTCCCCAGTTTTGGATAATTATAGTTAAGTTTTCTTTCTTTCTTTTCTTTCTTTCTTTCTTTCTTTCTCGTGTAGCTTCTACTCGGAGTACCCTGCTTCATCCTCCTTAAGGAGGAGCTCATGCCTCGCTCACCTTACTCTTTCCGGGGTTCCCCTCCCTCGGGCACCCCCTTCCGCCCCGTTCTTCCTCTTCTAGGCATTCCCCTCTGGGGTTCCGTTCCTCTCTGTCCTGTGGAGGGCGCCCCAAGAATGAGCACAGGACTCCCCTCCTCTAGATCGTGTCTCTCCTGCTCTCCGGGATCATACACCCACAATTCACGATAGTGACATCTACCCCAAACCCCAGTTCCCCAGGCTCCCATCCCCAAGCTCCCCACTAGGGCAGTCCGGATTCCCAAGCCCCAGCCCTTCAGGGGTCTGCAGCTCCCCAACTCCGTGGTCTGGACTGTCTGTCCTACATTCTAAAAACCAGTATTGAAACTCCAACATCGAGTGCCAGCCCCCCCACCCCCGGCCCCTGGGGTCGGGGCACCTGTCAATGCGGTTCTACATCTCTGCAGAGTCGGGTCAGGCGCTCCCCAACGTCTGGATCCTGACGTCCCCGCCTCCCGAGCTCTGACAGAGGCTCCCCAGCATCACAGTGGAGACCTGCATCCCTGCCCTGTTCCCAGCCGCCGCGACGGGACTCACCAACACCAGGCGCGGCCGAGCTCCGGCAGCCCAGCCCCGCCAGCAACACTCCCGCCCCGAGATCCGGGAGAGCTCCCTCCGAGCGGCCGCGACCGCGGAGGGCTCCGGACCTGAGAGTGGCGAGGAGGAGGGGACAGCCGGGGCGGCCACGCCCAGCTCCGCCCCTTCCCGGCCCAGGGGAGGGCTGCAAAGCCGGGTGCACACCGGGCTGCCACAGCCACGGAACCGAGGAAGTTGACTGACGCCGCTTCCTTCCACCCACCTTCAGACCCTCGCGCCCCCCTTTCACTGCAACTCCCCCGGGGGCTTGAGGCAGCAAGGGATGCGGTATGCACTCTGTGTTCTTCCTCAAAACCATTTTCTAAGTCCCTCGGGAGGGGGAAATAACAAACTTCATCAGCCATTTCAGGAGCTGATCCCAACCCTGGCCTTCTTTTCTCTCACTGCCCTGGGGTGAATGTTTGTGGAAATGCCCAAGAAATCACGCAGTGCACCCCAGGAAGGTCCTGCAGACACACTTTCACAGCCCCCCGTGCAAGTCTCATACTTCTGCTGTGATTGCATCACACAGGTCACTCGGCTGTGCCAGGCAGACCCGTGTAACCTCCATCCAGTAAGTCCTGCCCACAGTGGCCGACCCGAGTTGTTCTTCACCCACAATGCACTCTGTATTTATCGTGTTTTGTTTTTTGTTTTCCTAATCCATTTAGGAAGCAGGACCATCAGTTAACAAATCGAATTGGCTTTGCTGCTGAAAAGCTGTCTGCATTATCAGGAAGAAAGGGGGTGGGAGAGTCAGATCCCGGGAAGGTGGTCTGTTTTTTTCCTGTAAGGGGTCCATCTTCGCTGCTGTCCCCAGACAGCTCCACTGGTTTGTGGACTACTTAGCTAGGGCTCTTTTCTTTTAAACCCACCCTGTTGCAGCAAAGCATCTAACAATATTTTACCCATCCCCAACATTTAAAAATCTGTTATTTGGTGAATCTTTAGCAAAACATTCAGAAGCAAAGCAAACCGTTTATACAGTGAGATTATTTCCATTCCATAAATGAAGATGTTTGGATTCCGGGCTGTTGTGTGGCAGGTTGAAACAGATTCAGACCCCAGAAGAGTCCAGGGGCCTGGCTCAGTTTCACTGCTTTCCCCCACTGGACAGTGGCCCAGGATGCAAAGGCATGGGTGCAAAAGCTCCAGAGAGGGCCTTGTGCAGCTTTGCTACCTTCATTTCTGCCTCACCCCAGAGATGTCCAGGCTGCTCCTGCATCCTGAAAGCCACAGCCTCTCACATTAGCAGGCGTTCATTATTTTATCCAGAGAACTCAGCTGTACAGCAAGGCTAAGAAGAATGGAACCCCCCCCCACACACACACACACACAGTTTCTACTCAGATCTAATCTAGAATCAAAATTTTTAAAAGTTTCCAAATCTGAGGGTCTACCCACAGGTTCAGTTGAGCTAATGTGAGCTGTAGCAAGAGCTGGAAAAAAGCCTGGGATGTGTATCTTTGTCTGTTCTTGTAATACCCTCCAACCCTGGGAGTGCTGCTTTATCTCAAATGTAAAGTCTCACAGGATGCTAATTCCTATGATCCACAGCATTTTAAACCATGGGTTGCAGTCCTGTGCTAGAGAAATGAAGGGAGGGCTGCAAAACCCAGGACAACAATGGAAGTTTCTGCATGTGTAACAGTGGAAAGATAATTCAAAATCAAATGCCTAAGAAAGCCGGGGTCTCTCTGGTGGCCTTGGCCTCTGGTGTTGCACGCCATCACAACATGCAACCCGAACCAGTATTGCCTCAAATGCCTCTGCTCAGAGTCCTCCATTAAGAATTGCAGCTTGTTTGTTTGTTTGTTTGTTTGTTTACGGTACACAAGGTTTTCAGATCTTCCCAAACACTGATAGTTCAATTACGGAAAAGAAAGACTTTCAAATTTCTCTGCTGTCATTCCTCATCGTGTTAGCATCAGATTAGCATGTCTGTGGATTTTGAATGTGTTAGAGGACTTAATTTCAGCAACTGTGCCTTGCATGGCTGACTTAAATTTCACTTAAGGTATGTAAAATGAACTTTGGTTAAAGGTTAGGACAGAATTTCCAACAATTTCTGAAATGTCCTTAAATATACTTCTACCACTTTCTGTTCTGTGTTCGTGGGAAGATGTGTTCCCAGCAAATGGTCATAAAATCAAACCATGGATCAACGCTGAAAAAGACTGAAGATGTTCTACATCTCTGAGTCTCAAATATTCAGCCAGTTTTACTCACTGTATAAAGAGACAAGCGCATCCAGCTCATTAGTATGCAAAGCTTCTTTTTGTCTTTAATAAATGGTAAAAATCATATGTATACTAAAGAACCGTCTTAAGTAATGGTCTTCTCATTTTTATTGGAGGCTGTAGGGAGGGGCCCTCCTCCATCTATAGGAGTGCTCACAGGTTTTTTGGTCTTTGCTTGTACCCTGGGGTGGGGGTGAGGTGCTGGTGGCTGACTATGTGGGCACATTCCCACTATCTCAAACAGGCACTGGGTAGTTACAATGTGTGACCTTGTTGCTGCTGCTGACATATCTGGTGTAGTGACTTAAGGGGAGCAGAATTACATCAAGGTCTGCAACGGGGACGGTGAAGGAAATGGCCAGCACCAGTTGCTTTGTGCAGACATTCTGAAAGAAAGTGGAAAGTCTCTTGAGGCCGTCTTGGTCTCAGAATTGGCAGATTACTCAATAACATATTGCCATAGGTAATCATTTGCTTTGTTGTAATACTTTATATACTTGCATGCTGGGGGTTGTGAAAATATTTCTGGGCTGGTCTTGAGTAGAAAAGTTTAAGAAGCCATATTTTAATTGTTTCTTGTGGGAAAATTTCCATTTCTTCCATCCTTTCAACAAAGACCAGTGTGTATGTGTATGTGGAAACACTCAGGCATTGATATGAGGATGAGAAGCCCTGTTCATCACTGATCTTCCCAGAACCACTAGATAACTAGCAATATTTTTCATCATTCATGTCTCTTAAAAATAACTGGTGTCTGTTATCTATAGCCTCACAGTGCCAAAAGGCAGGGTATGCAGGTTTCTAGTGGAGAATAGCGAACAGTCTTACTCAAATCTGAACCTAATGAGCAACCAAACTAGTCAGCAAGGCAAGACGAGCCCACTGGAACAACAGTGGGAAGCCTGTGGGAGTAATCAACCACTCTCTGATCTTATTGGAACAGCACTCCACAGGATTCACATAGGGTCTAATGCAAAGCCTATAGCTAAGCCGGTCATAGGCCCTAGTGGGAAAGCTACTGCTGTTGTTTTACTAAGTAGACATGGTATACCCATAACATTCCCTTCTAAATAACTATGTGTATGCCCATAGATTAGTGCTGGTTGGAGAAGCATCCCCAGCCCCACTCCACCACCGAAGTGGTCAACAGTGGCCACAAAACTCATAATTGACCAAAGTACGGGGTTTATTTTGAGGATCAAATGCTCAGCCAAAATGTAACAGTACCAGCCCTTATAAAATGCAAGGGATATCATAGGGGAAGGAGCAGAAAGAGTGTAAGAAAAGAGGGTGAGTAATGTGGAACACTGACTTCTTGGCATGACAACGATGTTGCACTCCTGAACTCACCACTGTGGTTTGAGAAAAGATCTACATAAGAACTCACACTTCAACATTCTGTCATGGAGGAGGTGTGGTTCATGGTGGCCTCATCCTCCATGGAGATTTATAAGCAGTTAATGGTTGATGAGTGAGAGACATTTTCTTCAGTGGTATTACCACTGGAAAGGTGCCCATACTTTTGTAAGGAACCCTAAGAAAGCTACTTGATCAACAGAAAACAAAACAAAATGTGAACATGGCAGGGGGTGGGGGGCAAGGAGGGAGGATTATTTCTTAGTTGGTAAGAGGACAGGGATCAACCAGAGTAGGAAGGAGACAAGAGAGCGTAAAGTGGGCTAGTGGTGAATATTATCAAAATACATTGCACATATGTATGACAATGTACTAATGAAACCCATCTTTATATAGAATTAATACATGCTATTAAAACATTTTTTAAAAGAAGTAATACATAAAAAGTATTGGGTCTTCAAGAAAGCAAACTCATATTTTTTACCATGAGGTGATAGACTACTTTAGTTTTGGCAGAAATTTTATTTTATTTATTTATTTTTATAACCCTGGGGAAAACAGGCCTACAGTGACCTTTCTATTTTTTCATTATAATAAAAAAATAAAAAATCTTTGGATCCTCTGATGAAGGGACATTCAGGATGCTCTTTGGTATATGGAAAGTCACAGCCCAGCCTGTGTTTCTGCATGCAACATTTCCACCAGGCGAGAACATTCTCATTTCAGATGTTTCTAAGATCTGGAAGTGTGCAAGATCTCAACTAGTGGTGTTCAGAAGATCAAACTGCTAAACCAGTCTACATTCTATCAGACACCATTTTTCTTTCTGATTGTCCTTAAAAGCTACAGTAGGAGCGACATGAGTCAATTTGCAAGTTTAGGAACTATTGGTCCCCAAAGTCTGACAAAATCATTTGACCTGTAAAAAAACCAAACTGGCACTGTTTTCAATAAAACTTCAACTTTGTGCTCCAAGAACATGTGAGGGCATCATATATCAGCCTTTGTACATTCACATGAGTTAGGACAGTTAGGACTACACTGGCTTGTAGTTCTGGTACATACACTGGTGTATACTAGTCTAGACTAGTATAAAGAATTACCACAAGAGCCACTTGTGACACTGTACACAACACAGAGAATTGTTTAAAACTCTTGTCACCATTGTTTGCTTATCTCAGAAGAGGACTGAGGGCTGTTCAGTCTTGGTGAAGAAAAGGAGAGGCACTTTGCGTTATTGGTTGAAAGTGTGAACTTGCTGTCAGCCTATCCTGAGTCTGAGACTCATTAGGGCTCCTTGGAGTCTGTCTAAGCCCTCTGTGAGTCAGAGCCTTTATGTGCAGCATGGAAACAATCATCTTACCCACTTGATGTAATTATTTCTAGAACGAAATGAAAGACACACAGCACGCACTTAGCATTGTGCCTCACACATAATGAGGGCTTGATGGAAGTGGATAAAAAGCATGGGGTTAAATGAAAAGGTCCTTCATATTTTCTGCTGGAAGAAAAGATGTATTATTTCAGTAGACTTTGTGGGAGGAACTCAGGGAAACTTGAATATTAGCATTAAAAAAACAAAACCTAAAATCAGACCTACTCATTCTTGACACTCTATCATCAGGGTATCTTCATCCTGGTTTTTCAGTTTGTATCCCTTGCAGCTAGACAACCGGGGAAAGCAACCCCGAATCTAATTTCAACTGCTGCACACACAGAATGAAACTGAAATGAAAACAAAAACTGTGGGTTGGCCAGGCAGTGGTGGCACATGCCTTTGATATCAGCACTTGGGAGGCAGAGCATGCAGATCTTCAAGTTCTAGGCCAGCCTAGTCTGCAGAGTGTTTCAGAACAGCCAAGGCTACACAGAGAAACCCTTTCTCAAAAAAACCAAAAACCAACCAACCAACCACACAAACAGCCCACTGTGGGTAAATCAGGCTAAGATTAAATAAGAATAATGATTTTCTTGTATCTTGTGTCCATTTTATCTCATTTCACTGTGGCATGGTCAGGGCTCATTTTAATATGGAGTTGGGTCACTCTTTTTCTTCTCAAAAAAGGGTTTGTTTTTATTTTGTGTATATGTATATATGCTTGCATATATGTACATGCACCACATGCATGCTGGTGCCTGAGGAGGTCAGAACAGGGTGACGTATCTCCTGGATCTGCAGTTACAGGCAACTGTGAGCTAAACAGATGTGGATTCAGGGGAGCTGGGTCTTCTACAAGAACAGAAAGTCTCTTAGCTGCTGAGCCATCGCTCCAGACCCTCTTTTCAGTTCCTTATAGCAAATAATTAACAATTTTGATCCAGGCACGTGGCCTGTGGTTGTAATCCAAGTGCTTTGGATGCTGAGGCAGAAAGTATCAGTCCATCCTGTTCACAATGAGGTCCAGCCTCAAAGCATCCAGAGCTGGTGGTGCAGCTCAGTGGTAGCATGCTGGCCTAGCATGAGCACAGTTGCAGGTTCTATGCCCAGCACTGAAAAAGAATAACAAACACCAGCAACAGAACATTTCTGAGAGCAAGTCAATTCTTGTAGAGTACAGACACAAGTAGACATTGCCTCTGAGTCCTCAGGATCCCTGGCCTCATGTGGAATTGGGGAGCCTTGGGTCTGATCATAGCTAGTTCCTGGTGCGAGTATATCAGGAGGCAAAATGACCAGCCGGGAACTTCTTTATATCACTAACAAAATAAAATTCCTAAATTGTAACATTTCTGTAGGTGCTAATTTTAACATTTGTTCCTAAACAAATCCTAAATTTAGAAAATATGCAATGTAATTGGATCACAGCAATTTAATGACAAAGAAAAGCGTGGATTAGAGACAGAGGGCTTCTTCCTTATTGGTCTACAGGACACTGCAACTAAAAAACCTTATGGTGGCCTAGGAGTGGTGGCACACTTAATCCCAGCACTCGGGAGGCCGAGGCAAAAGGATCTCTGTGAGTTCAAGGCCAGCCTAGTCTACAGAGTGAGTTCCAGGATAAACCTGTCTCTGAAAAGGAACAAGCAAAAGCCTTATGTATCTATCCCATTCTGGCCATTTCTTTTCACTATTTGCTCTGCCCCCAGCTCTTAGTCATTGCCCGGGGAAGGAAGTGGGCAATGCCTTAGCCCTTGGACAATGAGAAGCCTTTTAATGAGATTGATGCCAAAAGGTGGCAGAAGGAAACTTTATTTTTCAAACTACCCAACTCCAATTCAATCCAGGTTACATTCTCAGATATTTTGCAGGGCGGTTTCTCAGATTTGGCACTAGAGGAGACAAGCCACATGATTTCACCCAGAGTAGAAAACTGAGATGTGGCTCTCTGGACTTTGTCACACCCCACCTCTGCCTCTGTTAGTGTGTTAACAGCTGTGGGAAAGCACGCAATTTCCTATAGCTTACATCGTTCAGCCATCCATCATTTAAGTGCAGCTGGTAAATGAAGGCACTAACCACTCACCCTCTGCCTCTCTGCTGAATGCTGCAGGTCAGAATCTTCTCAAAGGACAGTGTGTTCTATCCATGACTCCTGGTTTGCAAGCTATCTCTATGAAAATGGCCATTTTGGACAAGTTCAGCAACAATTGAATTATTCATATTTGATTCTTGCCAGGCTTCAGAGTTTTAATCATCTAAATAGAAAAAAAAAATCGATTCAACAGTGACCAGTTTGATTCAGCACATGTTTACTGAGTCTGTTTTAGCTGCAGAGGGGTGAGCCGGTAGCAAGCCAGCAGCTAGAAATGGCCTCTCCATGTGGCCATCTGGAAGGCCTCTCAGAATAGATGCTATCCAGGCTGTAGTCTAGTCCATACCTCAGAACAGGAGCAGATGAACTGGGATCTTTTGGATGTGGGGAGGTCATATTTGTATGTTCCAGGGACATTGGCTAGGTTGTGGGCTTGGTCAAAGATGACATTCGATTAAGTGAGACATAACATTGAAGGGACCTTTCTTACACGTCATTGAATATTTCTCTTTTTATTTCTTTGGCTTCTCCACTGGGCTCTAAGCTTCTATAGACCAAGTACACATGGTCCTTACTGTCCTGTCTGTATGAGACAGCACATAGTATGTGTTAAAAAAATCATTTGTTGAAAGGATAAACCATACAATGCCAGTGCTTAGCACACTGGGAATCCACTTGGTTCAGGAGTTCATGACCATTTAGTGCAGAACTCTTAGAAGTCGGAAAGATCAAGAAATGGTCTAAGAGAAGACTATATGCCCCAGGGGGGGTAGAAACAATGGAATTCAGAAAAGGCAATTAAGGAGAAACATGAATCCCCATTTGTCCTAGTTAAGTTTGCTTTTTCTGTTGTTATGATAAAACAATGGCCAATGCCACTTGAGAAAGACAGAGTTTATTTGGCTTACAGATTATAGTTCATCAGTAAAGGAAGCTAGGGCAAGAGCTCAAGGCAGGAACCTGGAGCAGAGACCATGGAGGAGTGCTTGTTTCTGGGTTTGCTTCCTCTAACTTGCTCAGCTCCCTTCCTTTTACAACCCAGGACCACTTATAGAGGGCTGGCACCAGCTACAGTGGGCTGAGCCCTTCTCTGTCAATTACCAATGAAGAAAATACCTCACAGACAATTGTGATCAATTGTGATCCCTTCTTTCCAGGTGATCTGAACATGTGTCAGTTTGACAAAAACTAACCATAACAACATCTGAGGTGGGTGGTGAAGGTGTGTGGGTGTGGAGAGAATGAAAAACAGTGAGCAGAAGTGATCTATCTGAGTCCTCAGCAGGATGCACTACAGTAACTGACTAGTCAAAAAATTTAAAGTGCTGCATTGAGCTTTAAGAACTTGGAATAAGCCAGGTGGTGGTGGCGCACGCCTTTAATCCCAGCACTAGGGAGGCAGAGCCAGGTAGATCTCTGTGAGTTCAAGGCCAACCTGGGCTACCAAGTGAGTTCCAGGAAAGGCGCAAAACTACACAGAGAAACCCTGTCTCAAAAACCAAAAAAAAAAAAAAAAAAAGGAACTTGGAATGTTCTTCATGGGTGTGTGTGTGTGTGTGTGTGTGTGTGTGTGTGTGTGTGAGGGTGATGGCACATAGCTTTAATCCCAGCACTTGGGAGGCAGAGGCAAGTGGATCTCCTTAGTTTGAGACCAGCCTGGTTTACAGAGTGAGTTCAAGGAGAGCCAGTGCTACATATAGAAATCTTGTCTCAAAGAATGAAAAACAGTAACAAAAAATTGGTATGTTCTTGATAGTTTAAACATAATAAAACTTTCCATTTTCATTCTCCCTCCTAAATAAGTTTCTGTATCAGCTTTGTCATTACCTTAGGATCCTCCAGCCCTGAAGATAGCTGGGGAGGACTTTAGTAGTCACCATGAATGTATAGTTTCAATTTTATGGCATCTTTCGCCTCAATGTACCTGACAATGTTCCATGACCCACCTGAAAGCCTGAGGATTTTGACCAGTCTTAGAATCTCAGTAATAGCAAGGGAAGTACTAGCAGGAAAGTCTCAGGGAAAGTGGTCCCTGCAACAAGATAGGATGAATGAGGACTTCCTTAACTGAAGTCAGTACATGAGGTGGGGTGCTGTAAGCCTTAAAAATCATAGACCACATAACGCAGAGAAATGTGCAGTCAACCCGTCTATGGTGTGTTGGTTGTTTAGTTTTGTTTTGCTTTTGTCAACATGACACAAGCTAGAGTCATCTGAGAAGAGAGAACCACAAGGGAGAAAATGCCTGCTCAGATTGATCAGTAGGCAAGCTTGCATGTTTGATTATTGATATGGAAGGCACCAGTCCACTGTGGGCGGTACCATCCCTGGGCAGGTGGTCCTGAGTTGTGTAAGTAAGCAGACCAAGTAAACCAGAAGGAGCAAGCCAAGGAGCATCTTTCCCCATGGTTTCTACTTCAGTTCCTTCATCCGTGTTCCTGCCTTGAGTTTTTGTCTTGACATCACGTAATGATGGACAGCAGCTCTGAGCTGAAATAAACCCTTCCAAGATGGGTTGTGTTCAGTGTTTCACCACAGCAGTAGCTAATACATATGGGCTAGCAAAAGCAGGGAGAGTGATACAAGCTTTAAGTGTGTGTGTGTGTGTGTGTGTGTGTGTGTGTGTGTGTGTGTGTGCCTTGCAAAAAAGAACAATGAAGAAAAGAGGAGAGGAAGAGGGAAAGAAGGCTGGATGCTTATAAGGGCATTTCCAGAACTCAATTTATCATTTTATAATTATAAATATTTTGGAAACTCTCCTTAATAAATACATAAATGAATGACTGCTGCTCATTGATGTGAGCCAAAATATAGTTCCAATGTTCTATAATTAGTCATACATTATTATAATACAAAACTACAATGAGCTAATTACAGGTAATGGTGGTGGTGATACCAAGTGCTTTGTGAACACCTGTGCTTACAAGCTCATAACAGTGACAACTAAGAACCTTTATCCTCTCTTAAACTAGATGTTAGGAAAGACAACTTGCTAAAGGTAACCACAAACTGTCTGCCATGTCATCATCAGGAGGCATGGGTGGCAAGAAGGTCAGACTTGGTGCTCAGACTTCCAGGAACCTGAGGATCTTGGAGGCCACACAGTGTAACAGCCAAGAATGTCCTTTCTGTTAGTCACTAATGGGCACAGCCAGGTCTAGCAGACATGAGCAGTCTCCTTTCTCCCCACACTCCTCCTTAATTGCACACTCACGATCTCTTTACCCCTCTGTTGAATCAAGGCTGCAAGGGAGTTGTGTGGCCTCCTGCAATTTTACTGACATTCCATGCAGCAAACTGCAGCAGGCTAGGGCCTGGCTGCTTTACAAATCCCATTATGCCTGCTTCCCCTGTGTTCCTGACAAAGGACAACAAATCCTTGAGTTCAGAAGAGAAGCACCTTATCAGTCTGCCCTGGGGACACTAAGTAAGATTTATTCTGGGGACTGAGAGACACAAGGTCAGTACTCAATATGCAACATTCTATTAGTAATTCTTTCACACATCCAGATAGTCATTGAAAACCACCTTGGTGCTAAGAACATTTTTGTAGGACCTCAAGCTAAAGAGATAAGCATAATGCAACCCAACCGTCCCATCTAGAGGAGAAGACATATTTAGATAGATTTTCACGAGGCCATGTTACAAGCATCATTGGAAATGAACACTGAATCTGAAGAAACCATGGGCCATGGCAACTAGCTCTCTAAACATCTAGCTTTTCAGCATTAGGAGGGTTGGTAAAGTGAGTCATGAAGGAGGTAGCTTGTAAGGTGGGGAGGAGGTTTCTGTGGGAGGAAATAAGGACATGAAAAGGATAGAGTCATGATGCCATGATGATGGCCAGGATGGTTTGCTCACCATCTCAGTGTGGGAAGAAGACATTGTGCCATCACAGCCCAAGAGTTTTACTGTTGATCACTTAGTCACACACAGGGAGCATAAACAAAGTAAACAAAGTCCTTTACTTTGACCTCCGGGGGCTTGTAAACTCCTCAGTAGATTAGGTGTTCAAGAAAACCTTTTTTCTCTATCCCTTGCATGCCGCCAGTTCCTATAACGACCCAATTACCACAGCATTTTGTATCATTTTCTCCTTGAGCTCTCCCTGTCTTCTCACAGTTTCCCCATTTCTTTGAGGCATTTCAATTCATTTCTTGAACTTCCAGGTCGGCCAGCATCTCCTCTCTCATCACAGTCTTAAATAGGGTTCCTGTTGTCTGGCCACTTTTGTTAAGAGACTGTGGGGCAAAGCCTATACACTGACTTCAGGGTAAATATCTGAAACACATCATCAGGCCTTTCATGTGGTCCCCTCTCAACACTTGCTAACAATGTGTTTACAAATTATCATGACAGAAGAGAGTCTGAGCTAGCAAGATGGCTCAGTGGGTAAGGACGCTTGCTGTCAAGCTTGGCTATGACTTTGATCTTCAGAAAACCTGTGGTGGAAGGAGAGAAAACCAACTGACCTGCACACGTATCACACATATGCTATGGCACACATGGGAGCCAAACACACACACACACACACACACACACACACACACACACACACCCCAAAATGTCATTTTTTTATTAAAAAAAAAATAGATATGCCCCCCATAGACTCACGTTTGAATGTTTGGCACAAGGAGGTGTGGCCTTGTTAGAGGAGGTGTGCCATGGTGGGGGTGGGCTTTGAGGTCTCATATGTGCTCAAGCTACACCCAATGTGGAACACAGCCTCCTGCTGCTGCCTGCAGATCAAGATGTGGAACTCTCAGCTCCTTCTCCTGCACCATGTCTGCCTGCGTGATGTCATACTTCTTGCCATGATAGTAATGGACTAAACCTCTGAAACTTTAAGCTAACTCCAAATAAATTTTTTCCTTTATAAGAGTTGCTGTGGCTGGGCAGTGGTGGCACACACCTTTAATTGCAGCATTTGCTGTGGATATCGCTCTGTACAAATAAAATGCTGTTTGGCCAGTGGCTAGGCAGGAAGTATAGGCAGGACAAGAGAGAAGAGGATTCTGGGAAGTAGAAGGCTGGGGAGAGACTCCACCAGCCACCGCCATGAGAAGCAACATGTAAAGACACTGGTAAGCCACAAGCCATGTGGCAAAGTATAGACTAACAGAAATGGGTTAATTTAAAATAGAAGAAGTAGATAACAAGAAGCCTGCCACGGCCATACAGTTTGTAAACAATGTAAGTTTCTGTGTGCTTTCTTGGTTGGGTCTGAGCGACTGTGGGTCTGGAGGGTAAGAGAGATTTGTCCTGACTGGGCCAGGCAGGAAAACTCTAACTACAAGCATTTGGGAGGCAGAGCCAGACAGATCTCTGTGAGTTCGAGGCCAGCCTGTTCTACAGAGCGAGATCCAGGACAGGCTCCAAAGCTACACAGAGAAAGAAACCCTGTCTCAAAAAAAAAAAAAAGTATTGTGTGGTCATGGTGTCTCTTCAGAGCAGTAAGAACCCTAACTAAGACACTCAGGGAGCATTTTAGCTTAGTGATATACAGACTGTGGGGTTTAGGGGCGATAGAGAAGAAAGGAAAATCTATCACATAAATGGAGTGTAAATGATTTTCCCATTGAGTGGAGGAGGGGAAGCAATTCCCCATTTGTTATTAAGACCCATTTAGCTTCTGTTCTTAGGGGGAACATGTTATAGTCATTAGGTTCTGGGTGGCTTGATTTAAGAGATAAAAGTCAATAATAAGGGAACTCAATAGGAGGTGAGTATTGTATTACATTTGTTTATTTGTGTGTGTGTGTGTGTGTGTGTGTGTGTGTGTGTATGTGTGTGCGCGCGCGCGCGCGCGCGCTTGTACCTGCGTGGGCATTCAAGCCACAGTGTACATGAGGAGGTCAGATGACAACTTGCTGAAGTCAGTTCTCTCTTTCCACTTTGTAGGCCCTACGGATAAAACAAGTTGTGGGGCTCCATAGCAAGCGCTTGGAGCCCACTCAAAGTTTTAATTTTGAAGATTTTGTTAGCAGAAATACGGAAGGAAGATCTGAGGCTAGTAAGGCTGGCAAAAGAAATGGAGACAAGACCAGTCAAGGAAGCAACTGTGGTAATGAAGGTGAGAATTGGTGAGAGCCTGGAGGATGGTGAGGATTTGATTTGGTGGACAGCCAACACTAGTGCCAAGAGGTATTTAGAAGGAAAATAAAATATCATCTGGTACCTAAGTAGACATAGGTGGTCAGATTCCTTACAATGTACTCCCAGAGTTGCTTGTGTATCCCTTAGGTATATCTCATCCTCCTGGGTAAGTTTTTGATTTACATCTCCTATACAATTCTATAAAAGCTGACACTTTTTTTTTTGAGACATGGTTTCTCTGTGTAGCTTTGGAGCCTGCCCTGGAACTTGCTTTGTAGATCAGGCTGGCCTCAAACTCACAGAGATCTGCCTGCCTCTGCCTCTTGAGTGCTGGGATTAAAGGTGTGTGCCACCACCGCCCAGCTTTGCATCTTTTTTTTTTTTTTTTAAGATTTATTTATTTATTATGTATACAGAAGAGGGTGCCAGAGTTCATTACAGATGGTTGTGAGCCACCATGTGGGTGCTGGGAATTGAACTCAGGACATCTAGAAGAGCAGTCGGTGTGTTTAACCTCTCAGCCATCTCTCCAGCCCCCACCATGTGCATCTTGTTCACAACTATGCCCTAGCCTACAGCACAGTGTCTGATAGATACAGAGCTGAGGAAGAGGTTAGCTCAATGGATAACAAATGAATGAATGATGAACAAATGACATGAAGAATGACTGTCACACACTGGGGGTTAGAGAAACCATTTATTAAGGAAGATGTTAAGGAGAGGAGGCTGAATCCTTATTCACAGTTTTATATCCATCATGCTGCATTTGGGGTGTCTATGAGCTCTCCAGGAAAGATGTTTTAGATCCAACTGGAGGCCAGGCAACAGTTTTATTCTGATATAATAAATGTTGAAGTTGTCAGTGGACAGATGACTGTTTATAACATGGCGGTAGCTAGGAAAAAAAAAAAACATGCAGAGTGAAACAAAGGAGACAAAGGACAAACATGTTACTTCTAACCAGAAGAGACTTTGAGCTTTGTTGTGGCTTTTGTTGTTGTTGAAATAGAATCCACATACCATAAAATTCCCCCTTTTAATGTATAGAGTTCAGTAGTTCGGGGTACTATATTATCACAATGCTATACAACCATCACCATCCTCCACTCTAGAATATTTCCATCATCTTGCAAAGGAAATTCCCTATCTCCTGATCTCATAGTCTGTGGCAACCGTGAACCTTCCTCCTGTGTCTACAGATGGCATCTTAGTCACTGTTCTAGTGCACTGAAGAGACACCATGGCCAAGGCAATTCTTATAAGAGAAAGCATTTAGTTGGGGGCTTGATTATAGTTGTAGAGGTTTAGTCCTTTATCGTTGTGGCAAGAAGCAGGTGGCATGGTGCTGGAGCAGTAGCTGAGAGCTCAACATCTTGAGTCACAGGCAACAGTCAGAAAAAGAGACAACCAGCCTGGGCTTTTGAAACCTCAAAGCTCACTCCCAGTGACATGCCTCCTCCAAGGCCACACCTCCTAACAACTAGGGCCTAAGAGTGCAAATATATGAGCCTATAGGGGGTATTTTCATTCAAACCACCACAGATAGTCAATTCTAAAGACTTTTTTTAAATTAATAATAGTAAGAGTCTGGAATTTTCCCACAATGTATTCAAGGCTCATCCAGTTGTGTGATAAATTGGTATTTCAACCAGAAAGCCGGTGTCCAATTTTTCCTGTGGTCTGCCAGTCCTGAGTTCTTGGGATCAAGTGATCTTCATGCTCTACCTCTGGGGTACCTGGGAATGAACGACACATGTCACCACAGTGGGCTGATGTTTAATCTTCAACAGATTATTTTATATTCTCATCTTTGGCTGACAAGACTCTTCCAGACTTCAGCAATATCCCTCCAAGTCCAAATGACTGGTCCCTTCGTCACTTCATAGAGTATGGAACACCCTTATGCTGATAGGAGCCTCAGCTATAACTAAAGGTATCCCTGGTAAATCTGGCCCATGGTAGACTTCCTTCTCTTCCTCCTGGAGCCCTGCCTGTATGCACTGAATATATGGTTATGTCTGGTTCTACTCTGGGTGTAAAAAGTAGAAACTATCTCAGGCTGTGTTTTCCTTCTACTATTTGCAACACTAAGCTGACTATCATGTGGAACTTTACCTACAACCAAACAGAATCCAGAATGGCACATAATCCCCTATAAATTGCTAGCCAGTTTCCAGGAATAGCATTTTTGTTCTTAAATTTTGTTTGAGCCAGGCGGTGGTGGCACATGCCTTTAATTCCCATACTTGGGAGGCAGAGGCAGGCCGATCTCCTAGTTCCAGGCCAGCCTGATCTACAAAGTGAGTTCTAGTAGGACAGTGAGGGCTACTCAGAGAAACCCAGTTTCAAAAAATTAAAAAAAAAAAAAATATGTGTTTGGATATTTTTTATTTTGAAACTTTATATTCAACTTCTCTTGAAGTTCCTTTTGTGTTTTCTGAGAGTTGGTGCTGTTTCCGCCATGCGAGACTCATGTCCAGCCAGAATGCTTTGGTCCAGCTGTGGGACGAGAACACTGCCTGTGGCTACTGCTGATTCTCAATCACTGGTACCCCTCCTGATCAGTTACCAGATGTTCTCAATGGTACTCTTTTGTTGCCATCCACACCGGATCTCAGCAGCATTCCTACCCCTCCACCTCCCAGAATGACAACACTACTTTTCTAATTTAAATTATCTAGCACACCAGACCTAGGCTGTCTTCTGCCTTAGTGGAGATTTGGGTTTGGCTCCTCCTTATGCTCTGTTTCTAATAAATATCTTTTTAGCTTTAGCCAACTCAAGTGAAGTGTCTCTCTCTCTCCCTCCCTCCCTCCGTCTCTCTCTCTTTCTGTTTTGTTTTGAGACAAGGTTTCTCTGCATAACAGCCCTGGCTGTCCTGGAACTCACTATGTAGACCAGGCTGGCCTTGAATTCACAGAGATCCATCTGCCTCTGCCTCTGCCTCTGCCTCTGCCTCTGCCTCTGCCTCCCAAGTACTGGGATTCCAGGTGAATTTCTGATACCACAAGGCTTAAAAGCATTCAGAATTTTATTTTTAAAAAAATGTTCAGTGAATGTATTGCTCAACTATTCGTGTGTGTGTGTGTGTGTGTGTGTGTGTGTGTGTGTGTGTGTGTGTGTGTAGTATGCAGAACAACCTTGAATGTTGTTTCTCAAGTGCCATATGCTTTTTTTGTGGCCAGGTCTCTCGGTCTCTCATTGTGGTGAAGCTCACCCATTAGGCTAGACTGGCTAGCCAGTGAGCCTCAGGAGTATGCCTCCCCAGCTCTGAGATTACAAGTGGGAACCAACACTCATCTTTTCTTTATGTAGTGTTTAGGGACTGAATATTTTATTTAAAATATTTAAAAGTGAAATATTTTATCAATTGAGCTATCTCCTCAATATCTAAAATGGGCTTTTTGTTTTAAAACTGTTTTGTTTGTTTGTTTTGTTGGTTTTTGTTGGTTGGTTGGTTGGTTTTTTCGAGATAGGGTTTCTCTGTGTAGCTTTGGAGCCTATCCTGGAACTTGCTCTATAGACCAGGCTGGACTTGAATTCACAGAGATCCACCTGGTTTTTGTTGGTTGGTTGGTTGGTTTTTTGAGACAGGGTCTGTGTAGCTCTGGCTGTCCTGGAACTCACTCTGTAGACCAGGCTAGCCTAGAACTCAGATATCTGCCTACCACTGCCTCCCGAATGGTAGGATTAAAGGTGTATGCCACCACTGCCTAGCATCAGAATGTAATTAATATGACATAAATATATTTTAAAAGTAGATTTCTAAAAGACATTTGAAATCACATCATTATTTGACAGGGAAGAATTTGAGGCTCAGAAGTTAAGGAGTCTGTGTGGTGCCACAAATGTGTTCGAGTGGAGACTGGGTTCTCATTTCTGCCACAGAGGCCATTCCTTCATCCCCTTCATCACCTTCAAGGACTGTCTCCAGCTCACAAACCTGAACTGGGCAAATGTGGAAGATGCTTGCGTTATTGAATCACATAAGAAACACGACTCGGTGCTTTTACTGTTTGCACTAATTGTCTTGACTTGTAAGACTATCTGTGTATGGTTACACGGAATCAGTCCTTCCTGAGCAGCTGGAAGCCTTTGACCGCTGACAAGCAGAGATTGGAAGCACATTGTGGTATGGTGGTTTAATACAGTAATTATTAAATAACAAAATGTTCAGCTGGCTCGGACCCACTGGGAGGGTTGTACACTCTGCTGTGCTTCTCTCAGGCTTTCGGAACATCTTCACATGGTGACTACACCTTGTTATGACATTCCCAGCTTCTGTCTTCTCATTTAATTATAGTTTCTGATGCCCCCGTTCTCCATCCCTTCTCTTCCTCTAAACTTGGCAAAGAAAGCAGGGAAATGCAGACTGTCCTGATTGATTGAGACTGTCCTGTGTCGAAGGTTAGAAAATGGTTCCTTTATTGGCTGAGTCCCAAGCAGGCTGCTGGTACCATATATTCATGCCTACTATCTAGGTGGATGCTTGAGCATTCTAGGGGAAGCAGGTCAATGATATGGAAGATGCTCCCCGTGCTTGCCCATTCAGAGTATCTCTCACCCAAGGACCAGTCTAAAAGTCCAAGCAAGATAAACTCAATCTCACCAAGGCAAAGACTCTCCATTCTGACTTCACCTGAGTCATAATTTTCATTGTACCTGTGTATACATCATTTAAATCTTATAAGTTTCAAATTATATATACAAAATACACCACTGGCTTACTTCTTTGCTCTGAAATGTATGGCTACAGTTCATTAAATAGTCTTCATTTGTCAAAAAATTTTAGCCAAATGGCTATGACTGTTTTCTCTCACAAGCTGTACACTTCTTGAAAAAATGCAATTAATTTTTTGTTTACTTCCTAGAATGCTTCTGGGATAAGGGCATTTAAAAATCCATTAAAATCTTGTGCATAATGACTATATAATCATACTTTAATTTAGCAAAACTCTATTAATGTCCTTATGGAGTACATATCTGCCTGTCTCCTTTTCACTCAGGATCTTTCTCTCCTTTACCTAATTGTGATGACAATCTTGTCCCTTGCTGATTGGAAAGTAATAGACAGAGTCTCTTATCCCTGCTGCCCAGAGAATGAGATGTTACTCAGAATAGACCATTTGCTGTTTCCTCCACATTGGCAGTATCCACTTTTCTTGGGATCATCCTTTTAGCAAGGGCCCTGTAAACCCAGTGTGCCATCTGCTTCCAGATCACATTTGGAAGATATCATCTAGGTTGAAACAAGGAACCAATTATAGCCCATGCAACTTAAGTAAAGGTCTGCTGATGGTGGCTTTGGAAATTTGTCCTTAATAAAAGAGACAATCATTGTCCTTCAACTTTTATACCCTCCGCCTTGAATACAAATATTACTGGTAGAGTTAAAGCTGGTGTATGAATGAGATTGGCTTGACCCAATCAACCTTTGTTGTGGGATAATCTTTTTGTACACTGTGAAGATGTGTCTCTGCCAAGGCACCTTCTGATTGGTTTAGTAAAGAACTAAACAGCTAATAGCTAAGCAGGAGAGGATAGGCAGGACTTCTAGGCAGAGATAAGAACTCTGAGAAAAAAATTGGAGAGGCAGAGACTCACCAGCCAGACATGGAGGAAGTGGGACACACAGTACTGAGGAGTTAATGAGCTACATAGCATAATGTAGATTAATAAAAATGGGTTAATTTAAATTATAAGAGCTAGTTGGCCAAGCTTTCATACTTAATAAGAAGTCTCTGTGTCATTATTTGGATGCTGATGGTCCAAAGAAAGCTCAGTCACAAACCTTTACCCCTAAGGGTAGAGAAGTTGAATCCCTTGAAGCACATTGATATCCAATGTCATTGTCCCCCAGGATCAAGGAGGATTGGTCCAAGGATTCTCCCTATCCTCCCTAAATCACAGATACCAAAAGTCAAGTATTTAACTTCCTGATATAAAATAATGTAACATTTGCACATAGCCCATATCTTCCTGAATATATTATATCACATCTAGACTACTTAAAATATCCAACCCCATATTAAAGCTATAAAATATTATTTGTTATGTTATATTGTTTGGGTGCCAATTACAAAATGGAAACCTACACATATTCAGTTCAATGATGACTATACTTTGGTGTCAACTTGACACACCAAGAAAAAGAGAATCTCAACCGAAGAATTGCCTCCATCAGATTAGTTTATAGGCATATCTATAGGGAATTTTTGTGATTGCTAATTGATGGAGGAGGGCATAGATCATTGTGGATGGTGCTGCCTCTGGGCCAATGAGCCCAGATTGCATAAGGAAGCTAGCTGAACAGCAAATAAGAGCATTTCTCCACAGTCTCTACTTCAGTTCCTGCATTTACCTTCCTGCTTAAAGTCTTGCTCTGACTTCCATCAGTGATGGACTATGACGTGGAAGTGTAAGCCAAATAAACCCTTTCTCTCCGTCAAGTTGCTTGGGTCATGGTGTTTATCACAACAATGCAAAGCAAGCTATAGAACAACTATATTGTTTGGGTGGTAACTACAAAGTGGAAATCCATTCATATTCAGTAGAGTCAGTCACCCTAGATGTAACTAGACAGTACAAGAAAAGTAAGCCAGACAAATAGTAAGTGCTGGAGGAAAAGAGGACATCTGAAGTGGCAAAAGGCTACAAAGGTTATGATAATATGTCACTTCATGCATGTGGTACACTGTCTAGTGCTCAGTATGTAGCAAATTCAAATTCTTCTTTTGAAACTGTCTGAGACTTGGAGTTTGGAGGTATTTTCTCCGTTCTGTGGTGGGTTGGATCTGTAGATGTTGAACACATAGATACAAAGGGTTAGACTCTATCTGAAACACATGAGTGTTCTAACAGGGCACAGGGGGAAGTGGTTAGCACATATGTAGTTAACATCAGCTCTATGGTGCAAACAGGGCAATGCAATACGGCTGCATAAAAAGTTGCCCAAGTGTTTCTAGTATCATAGTTTTAGAAGGTCAGGAGTATGGACATATTTTAACTGGCTTCTCTCTGTACGTCTACAATCAGGAAAACCAATACTGTTTTCCATCTTGAGGCTTAGCAGGAACTAAGTCTGCTTCTAAGGTTGCTAGCAGAATTTTTTCCTTAAAGTTGTAGGACTAAGTCTTTGGCTTGTGCCTGGTTATAGGCTGGAAGTTGTCTTCAATAGAGATTACCCACGGTCCTTTGCCAGATGGTCTTCCTGGCATGACTTCTTATATCATCAAACATGATGTGCAGTGGTCCTCAATCTTCCTCACCCTGTGACCCTATCACACAGTCCCTCATGTTGTGACCCCCCCAAGTCCAAAATTATTTTGTTGCTGTGATATGAGACCTCCAAAGAGGTCATGAACCACAGGTTGAGAACCAGTGCTCAAGACTCTGTCTAGAGCAAATGTGCCAGCAAGATGCATCTTAATAAGATGATATAATTATGGAAACTGCAGTCCACCATCTTTGTGGTCATTTACTGTATAGCTTCTTCATCTGATTATGGAGAAGGATTATACAGAGCCCTGAGAATGAGGAACTTAGAATAAGGGAGATGCATCTAGCTTGCATCTCAGAGAGAAGAAGAAGAAAAATGCAAAAATTTTCTGGGGAATAAAAAAAAAAACCCAGCTCTTTGGTTCAAATAAAAATGGGAGACACCCTTGAAATAGAATTTCTGTGACTTGGCAACAACGGAGAATCATGCAGGGAAGGGAAAAAATGGAGATGACTCAGGCTTTGAAGCCAGTACCTGGAATGATGACAACCTTGCTTCTAGATCTGGGAACTCTGGCAGAGGGATGGAGGAGGGAGGAAAGTGGGGTTTCTTCTGAGATCCGTGGGATCTACATGGAGTCACCTCCTTGGAGTTTAGAACAGAAGGCTGAGACATGGCTTTCTGTGTCAGGATGACGTCTACCTAGAAACAGCATGGACGGGAGTGGGTCCCACATTTGTGAGCACAGCAGTAGGAGACCTCTACTACGAGATCCTCTTCTTCCATACCTTTCAGATTGCCACTGAAGCCCCTTGAACTGGCAAGTCCTTTCCTGATTGAACTCTTGCTTACTTCTGTAGTCTTGTGGAACCTCCCTAGTGCTCTGTCATAGTAGGGAGAAGCCTCCCCCAGTTGCTGCAATTCCTGTTTCCCCAGCTCTTTACTCACCATTTCCCTACTGCAAAAAAATGGTCTCCATCCCTCTTTTCATCTTTCCCTGGCTGTGTATCTTTGATTTCCATTTAGGGCACACACACACATACACACACACACACACACACACACACACACACACACACACACACACCCTTCTTCAAATGTCCCCACCACTCCAAATTTTCCAAATTAAGCGAGCAGCTTAATGGTCCTGTGTTGCCCTTTCTTATTTTTCTCTTACTAAATCATCAGCTTGTCAAAGGCAGGCACTAGGCCGGGCCCACCTTACAGCTCCTGTTTAACATCATCTTCAGCACACAGTAGACACTCAATAAACATCCTCGGCGTGGACAAGCAAGTGTGTATTTCTGCTTCAGTTAAAGCTTCGTTGCTGGGAAATGCCACACCACATACGGCTGGATGGAGGGACTCAAAGGATATCACCAGATGCCATGCTTTCTTTTCCCATCCCTGGCTCTACTTCCTCCATTTAGCTCCATTCATGAGCTGTGTGGACTCAGTGTAGCAAGGTGACTACAGCGAATTCTTTTATCTTAACACATACAGACATCGCAGCAGAGATTTCATGGAGTGTTAGTGACACGGAGAAGACCTTTGCCCATTTCATAACCAATTACTATTTGTCTAGAAAAATGGAAGTCTGTGATTGGCTAGGTATGAGTCATATCTCAGCTCTACTCTATAGAATCAACTGAGACTGATGATGAAGAATGGAGTGGGTGGTGGCAAAGAGTAGTTTCTGCAAAGAGAAAATTCTAGATTCCCCACAGATGTTGGTGAGGGGATCCTGAGTGAAACCAAAATAAATAAATAAATAAGTTAATTAATTAATTAATTAATTAATTAACTAATCAGATTTTCCAGTTTTTCTTTTCTTTTCTTTTCTTTTCTTTTCTTTTCTTTTCTTTTCTTTTCTTTTCTTTATAAGACTGTATAACCCTGGCTGTCCTGGAACTTGCTCTGTAGACCAGGCTGGCCTCGAACTCACAGGGAGTATGATTAAAGGCATGCAACATCAGAACCAGCTAAAAGAGTTTTTTTTTCCCCTCCCCTTGGTTTTTTTAAGACAGAGTTTCTCTGCGTAGCCCTGGCTGTTTTGGAACTTGCTCTATAGACCAAGTTGGCCTTGAACTCATGGAGAGCCACCTGCCTCTGCCTCTGGAGTGCTGGGATTCAAGGCATGTGCCACCACTACCCAGCCAGACTCAATACTTTAATTCATGCTTCATGTCTATGGTGTTCGACATAGGATAGTACAGAGTGAATGTATACATTTATTGAGTTGAATTGAATATAAACAATCTCTACATTTGAGCACAGGAGCCAGGGGGACAGCTCCATGGGGAAAGCACTTACCACACAAATTACAGACTGGAATTCACCAGTATCCATGTAAGAGCTGAATATGCCTGGACCACCTGTAATTCCAGCGCCGGAAGCAGAGACAGAATCCTGGAGTAGGCTAGCTCCAGGCTCAGATAGAGACTTTGCCTCAATATATCAGGTAGAGAGCAATTGAGGAAAAGCCAAAGTCAGCTGTGGGCCACCACAGCCCAAGGTGCATTGACAACTGTATACCAATACACATACAAACATAATACATGTATTTACACACACACACACACACACACACACCCCTGAGTACAACTTATGCAAGAGGCAGCTACAATATCAGTATAATTTGGTGGTTTGCAAGGGCTTTGAGAGGGTTTTGTGGGAAGATGGATTAAGTCAATACAATGTGTGCATGTCATCTCTTCCGCAGAATGCTGCGGCAAGCCAAATTGTTCCTATCATTTTTCTATGGTAGGAACTTACATCCTCCTTCATCAAAACACCTGGGCTTGGGCTGCTACAATCAGGTTGAGGTTTTTAATAGTAGGCTTGTCAGGGGAAATTATAGCTTGTGAGGTCAGAGGATTTATTAAGCGCTCCTTGGGCCTGTGCCAAGACTGTCCCTCCGAGAAGACTGACTCAGCCAGGAAGACTCCATCAGGTGGCAGAGCTGGTCATACTGCCTCTTCTTACACACCCTCTCTGCCCACCCCTGTTTATCCTCAATACCAGGAGAGTGACTAAAGCCTGGGCCTGTAGAGGAGCCATCAGCAGAAGAAAACAGCTTGATCTTCAACTCAGGCTTTAAATACCCACATCTTAGAATGAGGTAATGGGGATATGGACAAATGCTGATTAGAATACTAACTGAAAGGATTAAATAATCTGCAGGGGGAAACAAACCCAAAAACAATCCACCTACTTTCCTTGGGAATATGTAGCCCATAATAGGACTAAAGATAAAGTAAATGGAAGGGGTGGGTTGGGGTAAGGAACTCTTGCAGTGAATCTTCTTTGGCTCTCTGCAGGTACTATTATCTGTGTGTTCCTGTGGGGATAAATAAAAAGAGGAGCAGCTGAAGAGAATGGAGATTAAGTCTACCGCTGTGGCAATGAGGGGCCCAGGGCAGGACTGAGCTAGGTAGGGAAAGAAATAGGTATTGGTTCCCAAATTAGTTGTTTTGGTTTATTGATTGGCACAGAGTTTGTCCGTGTTTCCTTCAAACATTCAGGGCTCCACAGGCAAGGAGAAGAGGGGAGTTTGTGATTGAAAGCAGACATCCGGAAGATTTTGATAAACGAATCTTTTACTTCATTTCAAGCAGTTTAAACAGTCTGTTCCCTTCAACTCTATGTTCCACCACCACCAGACAACTCCAACAGGTTTAAATTCAATAACTGTCCTTTGACGGCAGCGTCTTCTATTGTGGCAAGAGAGAAAGCAGCACCAGAAGTTTGTGGTTTATCTTCATCTCCCCCTTCTTCCTGCTGGCCCTTGACCTCCCCACCAACTCCACAGCACAGCCCAATCATTAGGGCACTCTGGGAGTGATTTAAGGTGTGACCGCCCCCATGGCTTGTTTTCATCTTAACAATAGGCTTTGTAGTTTGCTTTCCCAAACATCCTCCCCTTTGGCTGGAATCCCTGCAAGGAAAGCAATAATGGGTAGTATCTCCCCCTAGGTGTTTTTAACCACTTATCAAGCTCCAAATACACTTCAGTGAAACATCACAGCCATTCTGTGCGATTAAAAAAACATTACAGCTGCTTTCCAGAGAAGAAAGCTTCCTGTGTGCAACTTGCCCAAGGTCACTAGCTGTTAACAACATCAAGAGGAAGGCCTGGGGTGGGCCAAATACAAATCTTGTACATCCTATTCCATTCTTCCTCTCCAGAAGGCAGCCGTAGTATCAGGATGCCCATTTCCTAGGCATCTGTCTCCCTTTTACTACGTCACAGAACTCACAAAATGTGTAGCTGGAGGAAGAGATACTTTTAATCAATCTAATTCCTACGTTGGGATGAGACTGTCATGTTGCATGTCAGGGACACTAAAAAGCAATAGAATCATATGATTCGTGCCTCCTAAATTACATTGTCAGCATCTGGTTCTTCAGTAAAGTCTAAGTAGAGTGGGAGAAGCTCCCAAGCTTCCTGGAATGAAGCTCCACCTCTACTAAAGGCTGCCTGTGACTTCTTGGCTACGTTTTTCTTTCTCCATCATGTCTGTCTTGGACTCTCTGCAGTGTTTCATGGCTGACCATGGATTGAAAACCCCCCTTGCCTGGGCTTCAGCATCTTCTTTTGGTTTTGCTGACACTTCTTCAGGTTCCCCTCAGCTCCTTTCAAAGACTTTTGTTTCTCTAACTATACCAATCATGAGTCAAATGCTAAGAGTGGGTTTACACAGATAGAGATAATGCCAGGTATATCACCGGCTTATGGAGTCAGGGAGAAAAAGAATAGACTCCAGATTGAGTTCCTGGACAAAGCTCAGACATAACTCGTCAATGGAGTAGCTGCTTTAACCACAATTAAGAAGTACCTTCTAGTGAGGACACTCCTTCCAAACTGCCAATCAAGACCTGAAATTGTGTTACACACCAGCCCAGAGGTTTCATCTTGCCCTTATAGTCTTCCCTCTCCCCACTTATTTAACCCTGAAGTGGGAGCCAAATGTGAGTGTCTAATTACCAGAACCTAAGTGGGACCCTTAGACATCTGGCTACAAGTCTACCCAAGCTTTTCAGTGTGTTACAGATACCCTAAGAAAAGAGAACAGAATCTACGTTGAGCCATATGGTTCCTGACATTTTGATGTTCCTGACATTGCATTCTTAGCTTTTTCTCTCTGGTGATATTATCTCAGGACAACTCCTGGTTTCAAACAACACCTGGGCTGTTACCAACCAGATTCCCTGCCTGAGCTCTGGACTTGAATGTCCAGCTGGCTTCTGTTGTCTCACTGACCAAAAGACTGTGAAAGGAAGGATGGCCCAGGACACCACAAGACCAAGTTCTCAGCACAAAGGAGATTTATCTGCTCCAGAGGGACAAAGGGCTGAGATGGGAGACAAAGATAGAAGATAGAGAATAAGTAAGAAAGAAAAAGGAACAAGGGATGGGAGAAGGGATATTTGCCCCTGGAGGGACAAAGAACTGCGTCTGGATAGAGAGGAGACACACAGAACCCACAGGCAAATGGCAGTTTATAAGGGAAAGGAGGAAACCCCATGTTAGGATGAGGTGGTTAGTTTTAAATGGACAAGTTAGTGAGGGTGGCCGCTTTGATTGCTGGGATTGGTAATGAGTCTCAGCAGTGAGTCAGTGGCCAAATATGGGACTAGACCTTAGCGACTAGCTTTAGGAATGTAATGTAACAAAGGGGAGAAAGGTAAGAAGCAAAACCTGTCAACACCATGTTTTCCATGCTTGGGTCTGTGCTTGCCATGCTCGGGCCTGTGTTTATCATTCTTGGGCCTGTGTTTGCCATGCTCAGGCCTGTATTTGCCATGCTTGGGCCTGTGTTTACTATGCTCAGACCTGCTAGAGCCCTTCAGGTCATCCTCTCCTGCTCTGTTTTCTGTGTTGGTGGACTGCGCAGTACCTACCCAGTAATTCATATCTGACACTGGGGATTTTCCTTATCCTCATATGTATCATACAGATGGTTGTTCTATGTAGCTTCTATGTATTTTCATGTTTTCCTGTGATTAGATGGGGTTATGTGACTGCTAGGTGTTGGCCAGTAGAATGTACACATAATTACATGAATGAAGTCTGAGTCAAATTCATGGAAACACCCTATCTAACTGTCCATGTCTCATCTACCAGCTACATGGAAAGAATGTAGGACTCCAGAAAAGAACAGAGCCATAGGTGCAAGCTGCCTGGGTCCCCAAATAACCTAGAGGAGCTTTGTAGCCTTCCTAACTGATCAGCCTTGTACTATGATATAGTGGTATGGCGTTTATGAAAGTGTCACTCAGGTCTTCGAGGGTGAGCAAACTTAGACTACTGCAGCAGTTTCGGCCCCCACTTTATCTATCAGTGTATCTGTTCTAAGGTTGTGCTTCCCCTGGACTCTTCCAACAATGAGTAGCTGAATGCTGAGGGCTCTGATTCATTCTTGTAAAGCACAGGACTCTTCCGGGCCCTGCGTTGACTCAGAATTGCTTTTCTGTTGGTCTAGATGAACTTTGCTTGTCTGTTGACAGCCAGGATGCCATCTCTTCATGTCTGCTTCCTTGACTCTCTTTGTCACACATGTCAGACTTAACATCTTGAAAACTCCTTTGCTGTGACTTCCTTTTCTTTTTTGTTCACAGGATGAGATCCTTCAACAGATCTCTTGCATGCCTAATCACATGTAGAAACATTTCTCAGAGAGCCTGAGCCAATACAGGTGGAGAAGCCAACCTTTGCTGTCCTACACAACACAATTTGGGGTCATCTTATCTACAGTAAACACACTCTGAAGACTTCTAAGAATTACTCTTTCCCTCTTATACCTGTGTTGGTCTTGGCACTCTAAGTTCATCAGCTCATCTTCCAGTGTCAACCTTCTATATCTAGCCTTGGCAAGCAACTTAACTGAGAACCCACCTCTATATCCTCTTCACAGTGACCTTTTAACATCTAACCATCACCTTAACATCTGTGCAAGTCACTGAACACGTTTCTGAAACATCTCATAACAATCTAGAGAGAAAATGACTATGTTTACTTTATATAAAAGGAGCTAAGATTCTCAGAGGTTAAATACCTCTCCCCAATATTACCTGTCTGGAAATAAAATTAAGATTTAAAATTGGATCTTTTTGATACCCAGACTTGCAAGATGTGGGAGTGGAACAAGCAAGGAAGATTGACTTGCTATACATGCAGAATAAACAGCAATTCTACAAAGTATAATAAAACTTCTTTTCCTGGGCCTGGAGAGATGTTGGCTCCTCAGTTAAGAGCACTGGCTGCTCTCACAGAGGACTCAGGTTTGATTCTCAGCATCCAAATGACAGCTCAAAACCATCTGTAACTCCAGATCAAGGAAATCTGATGTCTTCTGGCTTCAGAGGGATACATGTGCTGCACAGACATACATACAGGCAAAGTATCCATACACACACTGATATGAAGTCACAACATGCCCACACGGTTGGGCTTGCCCAGCGGACCGCCTAGTTATTTCCAGTTCAAAATAGCCATTTCCGGGTCAAAACATCTCAGGTGACTAGGACTCCATGGCTTTGCAGGGTTGTGTAAAGTACGCACAGCCATGTAATCTATGCAAATGCGTGGAGTAGCCACATGCGTTCCTGTACGCATGCGTGGCCCACTCTTTAAAAAGCTGGAGCCATTTTGCACAGGTCTCTTCTCTTCTCTTCTCCCCTTTCTCTTGACCACGTGTGTTTCCCACAGGCCTGACATGTCTGTCTCTTCCTATCCTCTCTCAATAAAAACTCTTTCGTGGATTTGTTGTGTTTCGGGACGTGCTCCTCAAAGGGTCAGAGCGCCAAATAACTAACACACACACACACACACACACACACACACACACACACACACACACACAGAGAGCAATCTTCCATCTTTCAGTATCAGACTTCTGTGTAGATATGTTATTTGCAAAGTCCTGAGAATCCAGATAAGGATGCTTCTTGGTGTGGGTGCATGTGATAACTGGGTTCAAAGCAGAGGCACCAGGCCCTGATTTATTCATTCAGGTTACACAGGTTCCCCTCCTTGCCCTGCTATGGTACAGCTTGGATCCACACCCCAACACACCTACCTGTAGTCTAAGTTAGACCCATCGGGAGTGTGTGGCAGGGTGAGAGGCTGATGGCCCCTTATCAGCAGTTTCACTAACCAAGCCACTCCTAGGTTCTTATTTGTTTTGTAGGAGGTCTAGGTCATTCTTCAGACTGGGAAACTTCCTCACTACAAATTACTGAGTCATTAGACAAATGGGTGTGTGTGTGTGTGTGTGTGTGTGTGTGTGTGTGTGTGTGTGTGAGAGAGAGAGAGAGAGAGAGAGAGAGAGAGAGAGAGAGCAAATTTTAATGACTTTTTGTTTTTACTATTAAAATACAATAAAAATTTTAATTGTTTATAGTAGACATTGTGATATTTTGCCCCGCTTAAGTGCCTCCTTTCAGATGGGAAACATCCATGCCTCAGTTACTGGAAAAGTTGATGGTTGATAGCTCCCAGCCAAGCTCTGATTTCTGTGTTATCCTCCAATGCAGAGAAGCAGTTCATCCAAGGGACATCCATTGACTGGCCAAGAGCAACGGCTACCTGCCTTCATTGTCCAGTCTGGGGGATGATTCAAGAGACCCTTGCAGAGTGTGCAAGGATCTGAGAGCATCGTTGTTCTGTTCTTTCTGCTCAATCCTGTTTCTTCACACCCCTCTGAGGAGGATTCTAAAACCAAGCCCTTGCCAGTAAATATCTCACACATTGATCCACGTCACAGAGTGTGCTTCCTGGGAGACAGAGCTTGTGGCGCTTGGCGACAGGAGTGGTGCCAAAGCAGCCACTAAAGGTAGGTCTTGGATTGATGACCTGATTTATTGGGAGGGCTTGGGTTTGAGCAACGGCACAATAAATAAAAATAAACAGACAAATGAAGAAATAAAAATGAAGGTGAGTGTCATCAACTGTCTGGAAATAAGAACCCATGTCAGGAGGTAGATGGAGCATGGCTCAGAACACAGTGGCAGTGTGATTAACACTCTTGGGGATGTCCTATCTTTGGAAATGAATGAGTGCATTGGCTGGAGCAACAGAATCAGTATTTGAACAGTGTGAGCACATTAGTAATTATAAAGACAATGGAATAGGATGGCTGTGCTGGGGGCAAAAGAAAGGTTGGAGCAAACCAAGCCAAGGCTGAATGAAGGTGATTAATCAGTAATTAAGCCAGTGACATAGAAGCCTGAGGGATCCCTGGCAGATTACAAGCAGGCTTTCATCTCCTGTGGCTGGAGGGTAGATGAAGATCAGGTTCCGAATTGAAGCATGAAAAGTGGCTTACCTCTCGAAGAAGCAGAACTCCCAGAGGCTCAGGGAAGAAAAAGAATCTATGCTCAAAGAACTTCAGGATCTGGTCAGTATGTTCAGGCTGGCTGAGACAACTTCCACAGGATTAGATTTGAAGAGTCTGGGATCAAGGATGATATAACATTGGCTCATGGAACACTGGATGAGGAGGCAGTCTCCTGATGTGTAGAATTTAATATCTTGGCATGGACCCTAGAACACACTGCTAGGGCAACTCTTAGACACATAGTACATATGCCCACATTCTGTAAGAAATGAATGTCAAAACTTCGGTGGGCATTGAAAAAATGGGATCAAGCGCTCACACCAAGTTACACACACACAGCTCAGTGACACAGTGCTTGCCTAGTGTACACAAAGTCCTGGGCTCCATCCTCAGCACCACATTGAAAAGAGGTGGGGCATGCTTAAGAGACCGTTTTCTTCCACGGTGAGGCTCAGAGAACACTTTATTGACCAAAGTAGTAAAGAAGGCTCTGTCTGGAAAGATACTTCATCTGGATTGGAATTAGGAAATAATTCTGTTTCTGTTTACCAGTCTTAGTTTCTTTCACTGTCGCTGTGAGAAAATACCCTGGCAAAAAGCAACTTAAGGGAGAAAGGGTTAATTTCATCTCAGTTCAAGGTCATCATGCAGAAAAACTGAGGCAGTGGAAACTTGAAGCATCTGGTCACACTGCACCTGTAGTCAGAAAGCAGAGAATACAGGGCGCTACTCAGTCCCTTTTCTCCATTTATCCAGTTCAGGTTCACAGCTAGGGGATGGTGCCATCCATAGTGCACAGGACTTGCAACCTCAATTAACACAATCAGAACAATCTTCCACAGATATGCCCAGAGACCCATCTTGTAGGTGATTCTAGATTCTTTCCAGTTGACAATTAATACTAACCATCACATTATGTTTCCAGTGTACAGAGCCCAAGAAAGTACCACTACCCAATGGCTTGAGAATGTTTGATCCACTGAAGAGATCCTTGAAAGATCTCATTGTAATAAAAGACACTTTAAAGAGAAGAAGATGTGGCAGTGAGCGCATGGCCATGGGGTCATGTGATCCTATCCCACTCAACACCATATAAAAATGGCACTATTACAGCTTCTCCAGGAGCTCCTGAGACAGCAACCACATGGTATACTGTCCCTAATGAGTAGAATGCAGAGTTCTGTGAGCAAAGGTTGAAGTAGCAGTGGCCTTGATTACCTGCCCTCTCAGGAACCTGTGAGAAAAAATTTTACTTCCCATCCCTACAACTCTGCAACCGGCATGTTCACAAATCTTGGCTCCAAAAACTAAGATGCTCTACCTGGTACACAGCAAGCATCCCCCTTCCGTTTCAAGTTTCATCTGTTGCCCGGTCACCTTAGGTTTTCTGTGCCAAGAAGTCAGCAGGCTTGGAAAGAAGTTGCTGGCCTGAAGGAGTATTTGACCCTAATCACCTGGTGGAAATAGGACTATTGCTACAGAAGGAGAAATATATTCAACCTCAGGCAATTTTCATGACATCCCTTGCAGCAGCCAGAGATCAGAAAGGAAAGCATGGCCAAGAGCTGTACTCTCTAGGGCCTAGCAATCTGGGTCATTTCACTTAGGACTGTTGCCAGGCCTAACTAACAGACATGGAGGCTAAAGTAGGGTAGGGTGGTTTATATGTGGGAGGCTTAGGGGGCCTCGCCATCTTTGTGCATATGTGTTTATTTTTTATTTTTTGAAATGTAACTATGTCATAAATCACCATTTTCATAATTGATCACATAGTCTGATTACATTTTCACATCACTTAATATTTTTAGTTGCTATGGCATAGAGTTTTCCAAATGATTCCTCTGTCATAGGACAGTGTCATTTTTTTGTTGTTGTTGTTGTAGGGACTGTCTTAGAAGGAATGACTATTTATTGAAGGAAATCATCTTCTCCAGTAAATCAACTCCTTGTATAAACCCTGTGAAGCCGGATGAGCAAACAGAACGGTATGGACATCTTTAGGGACATATTTGGGCTTCTGGCATTTGTTATCAAGCTGTTTTGAAAACCAAACCCTAACAATTTATATCAATAGATCAAGGTGCCCTTGGCATGGTCTTCTCTCAGGACTAGAAGTGATCGCTGTAGAAAATTCTGGTGGTTACTAAGTATAGACTATCGCCTTATTATTGTATTTTGTTTCATATTTCTTTCTGAAATTTTTGTTTTATTTTTTTGTTGATTCTTGATAATTTCATACAGTTATGCAATGAAATATGATCATATTTAGCCCCCATTTCCCACCTCCAACCCCCTTCACATCCCTCTCAACAAATCCCCCTCTGAACTTCATGTCTCAAAATTTGTATAAAACCACTAAATCCGGTTGGTGCTCCCCATTTGTGCATGGCCCATTCGCAGGATCATGGGAGTTCTACCAGTGGCCATACTCTATAGAAAAAGAATGATTCTCCTTCCCCCAGCAATGATCAACCGCAACTAGTTCTTCAGGAAAGGATTGTCAATACCTGCATGGCTTTGGGATTGACCTGACTGGGGTAACGGAGAATGAAATGATAGACATAATGTACAGAAAAGGGATTGAGTGGGCTGTGTGCTGTGATGGAGAAGCACTAACAGCCAGAAACTCACCACATTTATTATACACAGTTGAATGAAGAGGCGGGTGGAGGCGGGTTTATTATACACAGCTGATGGAGGGTGTGGGCTAGCTGGCCTCCATGCAGAGGGTCTCTGTTAGTAGAGCAGTATCAGGATGCAGTCATCTAGGAGGAAACTGTGGTTGGTTCTTTCTGCATGAACTGTCAGCCTCAGTACTTGGACCAGGATAAGGCCTTTCCAGTCCTGTGAGCTTGAGACATTGGCATCCTTGCCATTGCCAAGCCCTGGGCCAACAACCCATTCACTCAGGATGTTATGCACTACCCACAAGGGATAAGGCCTGGAGATCATGTGCCACATCTGTGACAGAATTTTATCTAGCTTGATCTGTGCAGGCCATGTGCAGGTAGCCACAGCTGTTGTGCGTTCACGAGTGTGATAGCTGTGCCATGTGCAGAAGACAGCATTTCACAGTGTTCTTCTCTGTTTTCAGGCGTGTACACTCTCTGCCTCTGCTTCTGTGATATTCCCCAAACTTTGGTCATGTTGACGGATAGCACTTGAGAAGAGATGTCCTGTTTAGGATTGAGCACTCAGTCTCTTATTCTCAACATTTTTACCAATTATGACTTTCTCCCTTGACTGCTGCCCTTGCAAAAACAGCAAAATAAAAATTAAAGAAAAGTGGGCTGGAGAGATGGCTCAGAGGTTAAGAGCACCGACTGCTCTTCCAGAGGTCCTGAGTTCAATTCCCAGCACCCATATGGTGGATCACAACCATCTGTAATGAGATCTGGCACCCTTGTCTGTATACATAATAAATCAATTTTTAAAAAATGGGCTGGAGAGATGGCTCAGAGGATAAGAGCACTGACTGCTCTTCCAGAGGTCCTGAGTTCAATTCCCAGCAACCACATGGTGGCTCACAACCATCTGTAATGAGATCTGGTGCCCTCTTCTGGCCTGCAGTCATACATGCTGTACACATAATAAATAAATCTTTTTTAAAAAATTAAAGAAAAGCTTCTCTGACCAAGTCTTAGTGCAGCCCAGGTCTATGAATATAAAGATAAATATTTAGCAGCGAATTAGATGACGATTTTGCAAAGTTCTACCCTAGGGCCTATGACTTCCCCAGCCAAGTGCCTTTAACCAAGATTACAGTCCCACCTGAGATTTGTTCCTGAGGATTAGCTTCAAATCCAACCAGAATGTGGTTAGTTACGCCATAACCATCATGCCATTATTGCACTGCTAGTTTTATCTGGACTGGTAGGCTTGTATTGCAGCATGCAGAATACAGCATTGGGTAAGACCACTGACAATTCAACCAAATTGTGGTTGCATTTTTTTTACATTTCTTTTTCAGGGTTTGAGAATTTCATCCATGTATATAACATGTTTTGATAAAAACTAGCCCCCATTTCCTCTCCTCCAATTCCCCCCCTCTCTTATACCATGTTTCCCTTCAAATTTCATGTACTCTTGAAAAAAAAGGTTCACTGAGTCTGTTTATCAGTTCCTGTGTGTGAATGGATGTGAGATCATCTACTGGAACAGGGGGAGTCTCTCAGGCTGGATCCCTGAAAAAAGAAGACTCTCTCTGACACTGTCAATCTGAGTCATCTGAGGGAATCTCACTGGGGGAATTGCCTCAGCTAGCTTGGCATGTGGCCATGTCTTTGGGGATATTTTCTTTATCGCTAATCAGTATAGGAGAGCCGAGCCCACTCTGGACACCTCATTCTTAGGCAGGGATGCTATGCTATCAAGGAAAGGTAGTTATTTAGGCATGGTGGCGCACGCCTTTAATTCCAGCACATGGGAGGCAGAGGCAGAAGCAGGTGGATCTCTGTGAGTTCTAGGCCAGCCTGGTTTCCAAAGTGAGTTCCAGGAAAGGCACAAAACTACACAGAGAAACCCTGTCTCGAAAAACCAAAAGAAAGAAAGAAAGAAAGAAAGAAAGAAAGGAAGGAAGGAAGGAAGGAAGGAAGGAAGGAAGGAAGGAAGGAAGGAAGAAAAGAAAGAAAGAAAGAAAGAGAGAAAGAAAGAAAGAAAGAAAGAAAGAAAGAAAGAGGGAGGGAGGGAAGGAAGGAGGGAAGGAGAGAGAGAGAAAGAGAGAGAGAGAGAGAGAGAGAGAGAGAGAGAGAGAGAGAGAGCGAGCTGAGGAGAGGGTACAGAGGGAGCAAGTAAGCAGCTTTCCTCCATGGTTTCTGCCTCTGTCCCTGGTGAGCCCCTGCTCTGACGTCCCTTAAGAATTCATTTTGCCCTGGAAGTATAAATCAAATAAACCCTTTCCTCCCCAAATTGCTTTTGGCTGTGCTGTTTATCAAAGTGACAGAACGATAACTAGAACATTCTCCCTTCCCCAGAAGTCACCAATTGCCAATAGCTTTTGAGCCAAGGGTGTGATTTCATGACCCCTCTCTTGTCCCTGCTGGGATTTTGGCTGACCTGATCTTATGCAGGACTCATCCACTACTTCTGGCTCTTACAATCTTTCTACCTCCTCTTCTGAGATGATCCTTGAGCCTTTCCAGGAGGGAGTATTATATTCCACTCAGAGCACCTACAGTAACTTATTTACACTGATCAGTTGTGGGTCTTTGTATTAATATATATGTACTGTAAAAGAGACTTTTCTGATAAGGGTGGAGAGATGTACTAATCACGGGTAAGAACTGAGTGGAGAGTTTAATACTACATCCATTTAGCAGTATAATAGTATTAAGTCCTCCCCTAGGGTCCAGGGCCTAGGTAGCCATGAGTTTCTGGCTTAGAAAATGGTACCAATCATGAGTTTTTATCATGTGGAATGGTCTTTAAATACAATAAGAAGTGATTAGTCACTCCTATAATATTTGTGCCACTATTATACCAGTGAGCATATCTTGCCAGGCCAGTTATTACTATGGTTCACAGCTGGGTAAGACTATTGACAAATTCTCACCCCCAGTAGCATGCACAGAAATTTCTAGCATTATGAAAGGTAACCGGTAGGGATGAACTTTCCAGGTCAGTATCAGCTTGATTTCTCCATGTCCTATGATTCAAATATGTGGTGTTTTTAGCAATAGGGTCTTATTATGAAGCTCTGGGGACTAACCAAAAGCAATGGCATTAGCCTTGTAATGTGTAGGGTCGTCTATGGGACTCTACTAACCAACAACTCAAAGAGAGATTACCTATATCTGGTACTGGGTTCTTTATTTGATAGCTCATGGTGTCTTGGAGAGGCATTTTCTCCTCTTCCTTGTTATAGGATAGTGCCACTTAAATGCCTTTTATATATGCATTTTCAAAGGTCTTTAGTGTTATTTATCTTTTCCCATACTCTTTCTTCTAATTATTAATGTTTATTGTTATTTCACTTTCCTCTTTGAAATGCTGATAGCATTTTTTTCTGACAGTATTTCTGTAAATCAGAATGATTCTCTCACATTACCATCAGTTAAAAGAGAATAGAAAAGGTTTTCAGGTAGCTCAGTAGGTAAAGACACATGCCACATGTCTTAGTCTGCTTTCTATTCCTGTAATAAAACATTGACCAAAAGCAACTTCTGTGGGAAAAGGTTTATTTGGATTGCATAGCCTGGGTCACAGTTGTTGAGGGAAGCCAAGTCAGGAACTCAAGCAGGGCAAGAACATAAAGGCAGGAGCCTTGAGGAAGGGACCTGGAAACAGGAACTGAAACAGAAAGCCATGGAGAAATGCTGCTTAATGCCTTGTGCCCACTCATTTGCTTAGTTTGTTTTCTTAATAGACTCCACAATCACCTGCCCAGGGGTGGCATCAACCACAGTGTGCTAGGTCCTCCCCATCAGTTACTAATCAAGAAAATGCCCCACAAACTTGCCTACAAACAGAGATTCCTTTTCCCAGATAGCTCTAGCTATGTCAAGTTGAAAATAACAATAGCTAAACACCATGAAAGGATGGAGCCCTGAGTTTATCCCGAGAGCCCACATGAAGGTGAAAAGAACTGACCCCAGAAAGTTGTCTGACTTTGTCCAGTCCTTTGATGCCATGCCATTTGCGTGCACGCGCGCTTGCACACACACACACACACACACACACACACACACACACACACACATTTTTAAAAATAAGGAATCCAAGTAGAAGTAACTTGATAGTGTGCTCTAAGGAGTACTGAAATTAGACTTAGTGACTCAGCTTTAAAAACTGGCCTTCAACTTACAGTGATCCTCCTGCTTCTGCTTCTTGGGAGCTGGCATTTTAGGCATGTTGCCACCATGGTAGACTTGGATCTCTAAAAATGTGAGTGACCTCCAAGTAGTCCAGACTCTGACTATGGCTGTAGATCAAAGTAGGGCTCTTGCCTAGCACAGACCAGGTTCTGGGTTCCATCATAGCTTTACAAATATAAAATAATAAAATAAAAAAAGAAATGTGGTATACTTTGAATGAAGTGTCCCCCATAAGCCCAAAAGCTGGCATTTAAATACTTGGTCCCCAGCATGTGATGCTTTTTGGAGTATGGCTTTGCTAGAAAGAGTATGTGTTGGTATGAGTAGGAATGGCCTCCATAGACTCATGTGTTTCAATGCTTGCTAGGGAGTGGCACTATTAGGAGATGTGGCCCTGCTGGAGTAGGTGTAGCTTTGTTGGAGGAAGTGTATCACTGGAGTCAGGCTTTGAAGTCTCAGAAGTTCATGCCAGGCTTAGTGTGTCTCATTCTCTTCCTGCTGCCTGTGAATCCCGATGTAGAACTCTCAGCTACCTCTCCAGTATCATGTCTACCTGCATTCCACCATGCTCCCCACCACAATGATAATGGACTAAACCTTTGAGCTGTGGACCAGCTGCAATTAAATGCTTTCCTTTATAAGAGTTGCCATGGTCACGATGTCTCTTCACAGCACTAGAACCCAAACTAAGACAGACTACATCAGCTGGGACAGACATCTGGGGCTTCAAAACTTTGAGCTGTTACTAGTTCATTCCCTCTGCTTTGTAATTGGAGTTTAAGATGCAAGAGCTTAGCTCGCAGCTCCAGCCACCATGCCTGCCTGTTGCCCGGCCTTTCCACTTTGATGGTGATGGGTTTTTATCCTTCTGGAACTACAAGCCCAAATAAACCCTTCCTTCTGTAAGTTGCCTCAGTCAGGGCGTTTTATCACAATACAAAAGCAACCGATACAATAGGCCAGGATTTATTTGATGCCTTTAAAAAAAAAAAAGTTGGAAATGAAACCAATGGCAGATCCTGGTCAGAGCGATTCATGTGCCCCTTATGACCTGCAAAATGCTGTGTCTCTCAGTACCTGAAATTCTACACCTTACTTCCGCCCTCCACCTGGAGCTGAAAATCTTCAGCTTTCTAGGTTGTCCAGGGCATGGTATTGGGTGACAGAAGGAAGCCATGGGTATGGAAGCATATATTTGGTTGGAAGAACTGATGACTAGTCTGAGGTGAGGAGAAATTCTGAATCAAAAACATATTCTATCCCACAGGCTCCAAAACAAATGAAGAGAAATAGACTAGTTAACATCAATATCTGTCTTAGCCACTGTTCTAGTTCTGTGAAGAAACACCATGGCCAAGGCACTCTTAGAAAGCATTAAATTGGGAGCATGCTTACCGGTTCAGCAGTTTAGCCCATTATTATTATGGCAGGGAGCATGGTGGGCCACAGGCTCTGGAACAGTGGCTGAGAGCTAATCCATAGGTAGAGAGAGAGAGACAGAGAGACAGAGACAGAGACTGAGTCTGCCATGGGCTTTTGAAACCTCAAAGGCCACCCTCCTTGATACACACTTCTTCCAACAAGGACACACCTCCTAACCCTTCTAATACTATGAAAGAGTTCCACTCCTTAGTAGTGACCAAGCATTCAAATATATGTGCCTATGGAGCCATTCTTATTCAAACTACCACAATATCTGGTGAAATTAGCAGACATTTTGTAGATAATAGTTGTTTTAACATGCATAGCCTTAGATTGTTGAATTTTCTTTAATTTGCCAACAAATAATATGAAGAAAGTAAGCTAAATTCTTGGAATATAAAGGTGACTATCAGTGCCTTTTCTACAGGGATGATCATAATCTAATGATGAAGAGAGTCACTAAGCAGACTACAACTGAAATGTAGAAGATCTAACCATAACCAATAATGGCTTGTGAATCACGTGTTTTAGAACTTTAGTGTTTGAAAATACCTTGTACTCAATTGAAGCAAAACTAAAAATCAATTAGCAACTTAAAAATGAGAAAAGATAGGCTCAGCAGTCAAGGGTATCTGCTTTTGCAAGGGACCAGGTTTCAGTTCCCAGCACCCACACTGTAGCTTAAAAACCAATCCTAATTCCAATTCCAAGGGATCCAACACCCTCTTCTGGCTTTGTCTGGCACCAGGGATGCATATATATATATATATATATATATATATATATATATATATATATATATATATATATATATATATATATATACAGGCTAAACACTCACACAAAATAAAATAATAATATTTACCAAAATAGTTAGAGAAGAGGCAGCAAAGCATGGTAACTCATGCCTGTAATCCTAGCATTCTAGAGGCTGAGGCAGGAGGATTGTGAGTTTCAATATAGCAAGTCTTGGATTCAAATGGTGCACATTTGTGATCTCAGAACCCAGGGGCCTGAAGAGGAGGATTATATCAAGTATTACTTAAAATAAATACATAATTCATATATATAGTGAAACAAATGCAAAACAAATATCCCACTTAAGAAAATAGTAAAAACATAAAATACCTAGGTAGGAAATTAACAAAAGATACATAATACTTTGCTAAAGAAAAGTTTTGAACACCAGTGAGCAACACAAAAGATAATTTGCACAAAATTAATTTGGACAAATAAAAAGCAAAGATATTCTTTGAGAGCATGATGATTGTGAATAAATTAACCTGTTCATTTAATTCAATCATTTCTTCCAAATATTACCAGAAAGTGAACCTAGAGCTTATGCAAAAAACTAAGTAAGAATGGCCAGGAAAATTTTTAAGTAAACAACAAAGACCTAGCCATAGAATATATGAAATATATTATAAGACTGTAGGGGGCTAGGGATGTAGCTGGTAAACTGCTTGTTTTTTAACACTCATGAAGCCCTGTGTGCAAGCCTTAGTAACGTATAAACTGGCTGGTCTTAGTGATGTACACCTGTAATCCGAGCACTGAGGAGGTAGAGGCAGGAAGATCAAAAGTTCTAAATCATCTGTACATGGTGAGTTTGAGGCCAACATGGGATACATGAGACCCTGTCTCATACAAAAAGAGTTATGAAGAAAATTAGATATTAGTATACCAGGAGATGCTTTGATACCACCATCTCACTATGTAAAGGAAAATTAAGGGTTTTTTCATTGTATTTATATATTTATTTATTTTGTGATATTGGGAATTGAATTTGTGGCCTAACATATCATAGACAAGAACTTTATCTCTGGGTATACCCCCATCCCTAAAGCTACAATTTTTATCTCAATGCTATATATTAATGGCAGAGTAGTGAATTAGTTATTAGATAGAGCATTCTAGGCATGGACCCAAGTACATATGGATTTTTGCAAAAAATAACAGTAACAGAGGGATGCAACCATCCAAATACAGTTAGGACGTTGGTAAGCTACCTACATCTTATCCAAGGCAAAGGTTCTGATCATATGCCACCAGCAATGAGGCACAAACTCCTGACTTAGCCCCATCTGAGGAATGGCTGTCGGCCAAAGAGAGATGAGTCACCCTGTAGCTGGAGAGCTTCTCTCCAGCCCCCATCAAGCCCTGTCAGTCCAACAGCCCACTTATAAAATAAACACACAGACACTTACATTATTTACAAACTGTATGGCTGTGGAAGGCTTCTTGTTATCTACTTCTTCTATCTTAAATTAACTCATTTCTATTAGTCTATAAATTGCCATGTGGCTTATGGCTTAGCGCTTGTCATGGCAGCAACTGGCAGTATCTCTCTGCCTCAGCCTTCCACTTCTCAGAATTCTGCTCTCTGCTTATCCCCCCTATACTTCCTGCCTGGCTACTGGCCAATTAGTGTTTTATTTATTAACCAATCAGAGCAACACATTTAACATACTGAACATTCCACAGCATCACCCCAAATTAACACTTAGGGCAGTTCATATCCAGTGACTAGCTGATGCCAGGGTACACCTGCCTGTGCCCTCTCTTACCATTGAAGGAAAACTCAATTTTTCTCGGTCCAGAGTTCATAGAACTGGGTAAAGCTTTGCTGCCAGTTCATCTCAGTCCACCTTTGTCAAGGTGTGGATCCTGAGGGTGGTCACATCTCCATCTCAGAACCAGTCAGGAAACCTGACCTTGAAAGTACCTTCCTTCTTTTGTTGGGTCCCCTGTATTCTACTAGAATACATTTAAATTTGAAATGCTTAAAAAAAAGAAAGAAAGAAAGAAAGAAAGAAAGAAAGAAAGAAAGAAAGAAAGAAAGAAAAAGAACTCGCCAGGCAGGTGGTAGTGGTACATACCTTAAATCCCAGCACTTGGGAGGCAGAGGCAGAAAGATCTATGAGTTTGAGGCCACCTTGGTTAAGGATGGCTAGGAGTACACAGAGAAACCCTATCTCAGAGAGAAAGAAAGAAAGAAAGAAAGAAAGAAAGAAAGAAAGAAAGAAAGAAAGAAAGAAAGAAAGAAAGAAAGAAAGAAAGAATTTGAAACTCTTTACACCCCACATCCACAAAGCTATAATTCCCCACTCTTCCCCTCCCTTCAGTTCTCACAACCATTATTCGACTTTCTACCTATGGTTTTAATGACCTAGTGTGAGAGCCAAAGTTATGTTTTAAGTTTTAATTACTATGCCTAAGAGATCCTTGAAACAAAAATTTTCTGATCTGTGAGCCTCTTGCCCATGGACAGACAGTTCCTGAAATGCTGGAGGCTGTTGTTTATGGGAGATGACAAGTCACATGTTTTTCACTCCCCTAAACAGGTTTGTTTGACCCATCTGCACTGATGTGGTTGATCACATATGGGCAGGAGGTTCACAGGCTGGGGGTGCGTCAGGATGTATGGTTGCCCCTGATTGGACCTGGTGGGAAATGCAATGAATTATGAGTTTTCCTTCTTAAGCCACTAGAAACTGTGATTCTGGGCCCTTTCCCAGGAATCTAGGTATAGACCTGGCCAGAGTCCATTTACCTGTCCAGTATTTAATTAAAGCTTGCTTCAAATTTGGCTTTAAACTGTGGTAGTGGTCTTATTCTCAGTCAGTGGGATTAACACTAGGTGCCTCCTGGAACAGTGACCATGAAGTATTTGTCTTATTGTGACTGGCACAAAATTCAAAATTTGAAACTTTATTATAGTGGACCAGAACTTCAAATGTAAACACTTAAACATTAATAAGAGAAAGGAGATTCAAGGCATACTGAAATGATACTTTTCACTTATTGGCTTAATTTTTTTTAAAGTTTGGTTTTCAAAGACCAGTGAGGGTTTGAGAAAGCATCTGTATATTTCTACCTCATAGAAGAAAAATACTGACCTTATCTATCTAAATTACAGATGTTGTAATTTTGTAATACAAAAAAGCATATGCCTTTGACACCCGAAAATTCTATTCCCAGGAATTTATTCAGTAGATGTCCTGTACTTTCAATATATTATAAGGTTATTTATTGCAATGATAGTTCTTATAATGATAAAAATTCTGAAACAAGCTGATAGTCTCTCAACAGAGAAATCTTTAAACCTTTTTAAAATGGAAAACTACGAGGAAATGCAGGTAAGAGGGTTTGTGAGGAGTTCTACCTTCTTTGGGTAGTGTTGAGTCTCTCGAGAAGTTTCAGGTAGTATTTGAGTCAATTGGTAAAGTTAGAGATCTGAAAACCGGCTGGTGAGAGGGCATAGCTGGTGTTTGCCTTAAGACCTGAGTTTGAAGCCACCTGGTGAGGGGAGAGAACAGATTCTTGCAAGTTGTCCTCTGACTTCTGCATTTGTTTTATGGCACACATACTCGCCGCCCCTCAAATAACAAACAAAGAAACAAATAAATTAATGCAATATTTTAAAAGACATATAAATAGCCAAGAGTATGAATGAATGTTCAACATCAGTTATCATCAATCAGAAAACTGCAAGTTAAAATGACAATGAGTTATCACCTATCGATGAATCTCAAAACCATGATGCTTAGTAACAGATGTAAGACACGTGACACATCATAGTCGATGAATCCCTTCACATGAATTGTTTTGCTGGCCAAGCTACTGAGACAACACCAGGCGAATGTCCCCTGTGCTGAAGGACGGGAGGATGGGGAGAGAAGAGCACATGTGCATGAGAGCTCTTGTAGAAGGGATGTAGATATTTCTCAAAGCAGTTTCCTGCTGATGGCTGCACCATCTGACCCACTTACTAACCATTGGACTAACCGTTAATAGGTAATTATATGACATGCAAAAGGCCTCAAGAAACCTATCTGCAAGCTAAGAGGTGTGACACATAACTAAAATCCCAGCACGCCCGAGGTGGGGATAAGAGTATCAGAGTTCAAGGTCATCTTTGGTTCGATAGAGTTTGAAGCCAGCCTGGGATACCTATGACTGTCTCAATATCTAAATCAAACAAACAGAAAAGTGACTTTACAAGTTATAATGGGAGATGACGTTTACTCTTATGGTTTAGAACCCTGAAGTAAAGCTCAGTTGGTGGCCTCTTCCTTGTGTTCCCATTCTTGATGTCTATGCTTGCCAGCTAGAATCAGCTGGAGCAAAGTCTGGCTGATCCAGAGAAAAGATCAGAGAAAAGGACAGGCCTTCTTAGGAACCTAGAAAGTAGAAGGGGAAATGATAGGGTTAGCACAGGTTGGCCTGAAGCATCTATGTAGTGGCAACTTACAGGGACCTAGGGCATGCTCAATACTGTCCCAGAAAGAGAAGTATAAACCCAGGCTGAGTTCTAAGGGCACACCATAGGGTGTCTTAGATCAGATGAACAAGGAAGCAGGATCATAATTATTTCTTGAAGTTGGTAAAATTTGGAATCTGGATTGTTGCTTTTCCTAGTGGCCAGGGAGGGAGGTGAAAGGTGAGGCTGGGGCTAGTCGTGAAGTGGTAAATAATGCCACCCTAGATAGTACATTCTCTACCAGATCTGTAAACAGAAGGCGGGGCAGGAGATAGCTCTGAGAGAATGCCCACTTCAATAATTTCATCATTCTTTGGCTGATTTTCAGCAGTGAGTCATGCTAAGAGTCTGAGATTTTATTTGGCCTTGGAACTGACAAGGATATAAATGTGTGTGTGTGTGTGTGTGTGTGTGTGTGTGTGTGTGTATAAGAGAGAGAGAGAGAGAGAGAGAGAGAGAGAGAGAGAGAGAGAGAGAGAGATTCAAAGGAAAAGTAGGGAAAATGTTAAGGAAAATAAGGTAGAGGACAAATGCCAGGTGACCTTGGACTATAGTCCCAGGCTCCCTTACTATACACACACTCCTCCTTGTAAAAGTTGCTCAGCCTTTTAGAGCTTCATTTTCTTCATTGCTAAAAGGATAGTGTGCAGGTTCATTCTCTCCTTCCTTTCCCCCTTCCTCCTCTCCCTCCCTTCCTTCCTTCCTATCTATCTATCTATCTATCTATCTATCTATCTATCTATCTATCTTCCTTTTTCTCATCTCAACACTGTGGAGGCCCACAAAGGTTTTCTAGTGAAATCTGAGCTTGCTTTACCCAGCAGGGCTGCATGAGAGGATTGCTTGGCCATGTGCATGGTTACTAGGTGATTGGAAGGTTTTCACCTAGCTGAGCTAGGGGAAGGTTTTTTTTTTTTCTCCACCCCTTGACATTCCTATAAATAGCCCTTTAGAAGAGATAGAAGGGGCCAGTGGATAATGATCCAGGCCCTCCCGAGGCTATCCTGTGTTACTGTTTCTCTCCCACTCTATCCTTCTATCTAAATATTTCTCACTTCATTCTTCTCAAGAGTACCCTGGGGGGAAATGTGGGAGCTGGTCTCCTACATGACACAAGCCAGGATCATGGGGAGGAGGGAGACTTGATTTAGACACTGCCTCCATCAGGTCGGCTTGTAAGCAAGTCTGTCAGGGCATTTTCTTGATTAGTGACTGATGTGGGAGGGTCCAGCCCACTGTGGGTGGTGCCACCCTGGGATAGCTGGTCTTGGGTGGTGTAAGGAAGGTAGCCGAGCTAGCCAAAGGGGAGCTAGCCAGTAAACGACACCCCTCCATGACCTCTGCTTCAGTTCCTGCCTCTAGGTTTCTCCTTAGAGTTTCTACTTTAGAGTTACAGAGTTCATTCTCTGACTTTTTATCATGGTGGACTGTGATCTGAATGTATAAGCCAAATAAATCATCCCCAAGATGGTTTTGGTCATGGTGTTTTATCACAGCAAGATAGAGATCCCCTGAAGTGGAGTTGAAGACAGTTGTGAGTTACCAGGTGGGTGCTAAGAACCAAACCTGGGTTCTCTGCAAGAGCAGTAAGTTCTCTTGACTGTTGTCCATGGTGTTTTATCACAGAGAGATGGAGAGAGTGACATCTACTCCCAATTCTGTGTAAACAGAAGACTATAAAGTAGCTAAGTAATTACAACTCCCAAGCCCCCTGGGCATGCTTCGTAATTGTTAGGCATCTTGTTACTCATATTGTCTCACGTTACATTAAAAGTGGTGCAGTTGGGCAATGGGGAAACATTAGCAGGGAGTTTCCTCTTTCATAAAATAGTAGCAAATAATGGTCAGCCCACACTTCCAGGTAATGTCACCATTCCTCACCAATGCTGGTTCCAAAGGGCATGATTTTAACTGAAAAACAGTTAAAATGATAGGGGACAGGAAAGAAGGGTAGGGGTATATTTAATATTCTATATTGTAGACACATTTGTACTCCATATTGAAGAAAGCAGAGCAAGCCCATGTTATGGTAATTTAGCACAAGCAAACGGTTAGTCTGGCTGAGTTAAACTTTTCTCTCACAGATGCCCTCAGAAGAATACAGGTTGATGGCAGACACTAACTAGTCTCAGCATTTCAGAAGTGCTTGAGTGGCTAGAGAGACAGTTGGACGGTCAAGAGAACTTACTGCTCTTGCAGAGAACCCAGGTTTGGTTCCCAACACCCCCTGGTAACTCACAACTGTCTTCAACTCCACTTCAGGGGATCCAACACCCTCTCCTGGCATCTGTCAGCACCTCCACACATGAAGTGCACATCTGTTCATACAGGCAAACACTCATTCACATAAAACAATTTTAAACAGCTTTAAAAAAAAAAAGTAACTGAGTCTAGACATCCACAGAAGGTAAAAGAGTTCGAAGAAGGCATTATAAGTTGCAGAAAGATGACTGACTGCCTTTAACTCCTCCCGCCCTCGCCCCCATAAAACATGCTGGCTGGGGATGAGATGTAAGGCAGCTTTTTCAAAACACACTAATCTGCTGCTTTCTCACCTCTCTGTAAAGCACAATTTAAGAATTCAGTTATTCCTCTGCCTTTGGCCTGTGTGTTGAAAGCACCAGGAGTCCACTTACACAAAGACTCAGTGTTCCCCACCCTGGCTCTCACACTCCAAAGCCAGGCAGAGTGAAAGCATCCTGGTGCCCACAACAATCATCTGCAGAGAGGACAGAGGTGATTTTTCCTGTGTGTAAGGATGAATGAGCGTCGCCTCTTTGTGTTGCTGGGTTCTCAGTCAGAAGGCCAGGACTGGCTGCCTGCCTTGAGCCTTAAACACTGCCAATAACCCATTTTAATCACTTAATATTCCTCAGAGCAGCTTCAGGGGTGGTGACAGTGTTGTGGGGGAGGTCAATTTCTTGAGCCTTGAGTATGCACAAATAAATTAGGTGCCTATTTATCACTGGGCATGTTAATCTGTGTTTGTTATACAAAGCACAGTATATATGCATTATTTAAAATGCCCTGTGGTTTCGACTTTGCTAAGATTTATGAGATGGGAGATGTGTTTGCACTTGAATTAAATTTGAAAGAGTGGTCATCATCTATCATGCAAACTTTGTTTAATCCTCAACGCCACTGTTTCCTGTTTTTATGGGCAAGTATGCTTTATCCCTCAAGGGCATAGCAGAGGCACTAAATTGTGCCTTTGTCAGCCAGAACATTTTGTTCTCCGAGGTAGTTCTACTTGTAAGGACAGAGCTTGAAATGCTGCAGAAATGTCAGTTCTACAACTTGGAAACTAAGCCCAGCTTGAAAACCCTGGGAAATTTTTACGGTTTTCCCAACACTTTAAAGATAACTCCCCTTTGTACTTAAATTAGCCTGAGTGAGCCTGTTGTTGACACTAGAGAACCTGACTGATAGAAACTTCTAGTATACCAGCTCTGTAAGATGTGCAAGTGTTCACTGTTCCTGTCCATCCTGAGTTGAGTATCAAAATGTTAAATGGGCGATTAAATGTCTTTCCTGCTGTGGATATTGCTCTGTATAAATAAAATGCTGGTTGGCTAGTAGATAGGCAGGAAGTAGGCGGAACAAGCAGAGAAGAGAATTCTGGGAAGTGAAGGCTGGGCCAGCCACCACCATGACAAGCAAGATGTGAGGTACTGGTAAGCCACGAGCCATGTGGCAACTTATAGACTAACAAAAATTGGTTAATTTAAGATATAAGAACTAGATAACAAGAAGCCTGCCACAGCCATACAGTTTAAACAATATAAGTCTCTATGTGCTTACTTGGTTGGGTCTGAGCGACTGTGGGACTGGTGGGTGAGAGAGATTTGTCTTGACTGTGGGCCAGGCAGGAAAACTCTACCTACACTTTCCTATGAATAATTACCACAGATATGCTAGCACAATTAAACATGAAGTTACAACATGTGCTTTTTCCTTTCATTATTCTGCTTTCCTTCAAAGAAATTTATAGATATTGAAGTAGATAAAAAATAATTCCCGGGGTTGAGGATTTAGCTCAGTGGTAGAGTGCTTGCCTAGCAAGTGCAAGACCCTGGGTTCATCCTCAGCTCTGAAAAAGAAAAACAAAAAAAGAAAGAAAAATAAAAGAAAAGAAAAAAAAAATTTCCCTTGAGGTGATTGTAAAGTCCTTGGTCTTCTATCTGTCTTTTTTTTTTTTTTTTTTTTTTTTTCGAGACAGGGTTTCTCTGTGTAGCTTTGCGCCTTTCCTGGAACTCACTTGGTCGCCCAGGCTGGCCTCGAACTCATAGAGATCCACCTGCCTCTGCCTCCCAAGTGCTGGGATTAAAGGCGTGCACCACCAACGCCCAGCCTCTATCTGTCTTTTTTATTTCTCTTGCTGTGGACTAATCAAGGGCCCTTTATGTGCTGAGCAAATGCTCTACCACTGAGCTATGTGAACCTAGCTACAACGATTGGCTTTTAAGATAAATTTTCCTAATAGAAATATTATAGTACCAGCCCAGCAGTGGTGGCACATGTCTTCAATCTCAGCACTCAGGAGGCAAAGGCAGGAGAATCTCTCCAAGTCTGAGGCCAGCCTGGTCTACAGAGTAAGGTCCAGGACAACCAGGACTAGACAGAGAAACTGTCTCAAAAACAAAACAAAATAAAACAAACAAACAAAATACAAAAAGAAAGAGAGAAAGAAATATAGTACCTTGAACATGATAGATATTGGAGTTTTGCTAAATGAAAGAGATGTTCTTTCTGAAAACTTATGAGATCTTGACGTAGGAAAGGAAGACAATGTAAAGTGTAAAATGTATGAACTTCTTACTTAAGCCTATCATCATTGTCAAAGAGTCTGACTTATGTCCCTATCAAGCTGCAAGAGATGGCAGGAACAGCAACCTGTTCCAGAGACCGGTCTACCAGCTTGTCACTATTTCTTAGCCATGATCTCACTATTTTGTAAAGTTCTCCCATTTTGGTTGAACAATGGCAATTCCCAAAACTCAACTAATTTGGTTTCCAGAACTAAAACAACTAATTTTCTAGACTCTTGCCTTCTACTATCCTTGGTAATGGCCAGTCAAAAATGGCATTTTTCCAACAACTGATATTCTTTCCAATCACTGATCCTTCATTACCCTTGGGCAGAAAAGGGAAGTTTTTCAACCCCCTTTCCTTTCCCCTCTTTTCTCCATAATTTTAGGGCCCATTTTGGGTAGCTGTTGCAATGCTTGCTGACCTTGACCTTAATGTCCTCCCTATGCTAATCCCCTGCTGGTTTCCACCCTCCTGAATGCTTACAAGAGGTTCCTTGTTTGCGTATACTGCATATTGGGCATTTATAGCTTAGATGCAAGAATGTAGAACATTGGTAGTGAACTTCTACCCTCTGGGGTTCTCCCATTGTGCTGTAAGCCTTTATTTAAGGCCTCCTCCCTCCTTCAAAAAACAGCATTCGGCATTCTGCTTAGGCGAATGACTAGCTGTCTCTTGTCTCTGTTTTTTGATCCACAGCCCCTAGCTCAGACATTGTGAACCCAGCGGTTCCCAATCTTCCTAATGTTTCAGATCTTTACTACAGCACGTCATGTTGTGGGGACCCCATGAAATTATTTATGTTGCTACTTTGTATCTGTAGTGGACCCCTGTGAAAGGATCAATCAATCCCAAAGGGGTCATGACCCACAGGTTGAGAACTGTTGCTGTAAGCAGATGCCTAGGTCTCTGGTCTTTTGAACTAGAGACCTCCCCTTTGTAGGATTTTCCCTCTAATTAAACCTGTGCTGCTAGAGAGTCATTCCCTTAGTCGTCTGTGTTTTCTTTTCAGCTACCTTACATTGTTTCATGGATTAAGTGCAAAGTGGGCAAGGGATTTACTCTCACAAAGGATTTTTATACATAAAAAATAGGAGCAATATGGTCATTCTTAATAAATCTGTTGCATTTGTATTTCACATTCCTCTTCAATTGAAGGCCAGTTTGTGTTATCTAAATTATATTTTAATTATTTAGAGGGTGTAAGGGGCAGATGAATAATGTTGGAAGTTGATTCTCTTCACCCACCATTGGGTCCAAGGGCTAGAACTCAGGTCCTGAGACTTGGTGGCAACCAACTTTATCCAATTAGCCATCTCATACATTGGATCTACTTTATTTTATAAAATAAGTGTGGGTGTTTGGAGACAGAGTCTTTTATTATCTTAGGATGGCCAAGCTCACTTTCATATCCACGAATGATGATCCTGACTCCTGATCTTCCTGTCCCCAATGCCTTCAAGCTGGGATTACAGGCCTATCTTGTGGGGTTGAATCAAGGGACACCTGCACACTCAGCAAGCACTCTGTCAACCGAGCCACATCCCTAACCCTCTGGGACATTCTAATGCCAACTTTGTATTTCACACAAAGTGAGCATTTTTCACACTTATCAGACAGATCTCTATTTCAAAAGGGAACTTTTCAGGAACTAAACAAGAAGAGGAAATGCTCAGAGATGAAGATAGCAAAAGAGAGAAACAGTTGGGCAGGTCTAGGGTGGGAACCCTGGGGGCAAATGATTCCAATTCTTGTCCGTGGCCTGAAGCAGGAAAACAGGGAACTTTTAGTTCTTGTTGTCTCTCTTAAATGAGTACTTTGTCTGGAGTCCATATGTGAGGGTGTGACTGAAACTCTAGTCCTAGACATTAATCCCTTCTGGTGAACAGCTTTGGAACTAGAGCTCTGGATTTTCATGGTAGAAATGGATTATGTCTGTTTCCCAATTTCAGCCTGTGTCCTAAATTACTTTATTCTGCGTTCTTGAGAATGCCCTAGTCATAGAATCCATTGAGATTGGATATCAAGGCTCTATTGAGGCCCATTAAAGAAGGTTATTTTCTTCTAAAAAGAATGAAATTTTCTCCTGGTCTTGGGAGCAGGGAGACAGAACAATCTGATCTACCTCAAACATGAGAGAACATCACAGACTATTGTTTACTCCTTTAAGAGTTAGTCTATCTGTGCCTGCTAAGGAGATGGGAGGAACAGTAATTCCCTTAATGAAATAGTGTGCCTTCCTTCCCAGAAAGCCTGCTCCTGGGTAGCACTTACAAAGCTTCTATCTGGCTGCACCATGGGGCCTCCACCTGCAGCCTGCCACTTGGCTGAGAAAGGTGTGATTTTTCCTTCTTATCTCTCTTTTGAGATGCTCTCCCAGATGGACTCTCCCCTCATACCATGCAGCTGCTTACCAAACTCCACTGCCGAGCCTTCCTTCTTTCTCTTTTTTTTTTTTTTTTTTAACTTATAAACTGTATGGCTGTGGCAGGCTTCTTGTTATCTACTTCTTCTATCTTAAATTAACCCATTTCTATTAATCTATAAGTTGTCACGTGGCTCATGGCTTACTTGTACCTTACATCTTGCTTGTCATGGTGGTGGCTGGCAGCTCTCTCCACCTCAGCCTTCTGTTCCCCGCCTTCCTTCTTTCTTAGACCCTAACTCGAAAAGCATTGCTTCCTTTCTCTCTTTTCCATCTCCCTATTCCAGGAAGATGCTGGGACTTACAGTTTGTCTGTCTTCTTGTTTTTCTTCCAAACTTTAAGAAATTGTCCCTGATTTTCCTTTTGTGTTCATTGTTGGATTGTTTTTTGTTTTGTTTTTCAAAGGAAACTAAAAATTGGAAGAAAAAAAAAAAGACTCCCAGTTTGTAACATATGGTACTCAATGTCTGGCACTCCAAAGTGACTTCTAAGAGGGTCACCCAGCTACAGGGACAGTGGTGAACCATGTGGCTATAAAGTAGCCATAATCACAGCTTAGTGCTTAGCAGGCAGATGATGCTGTACCAGCAGCAGCACATGGGAAATATCAGCAATGCTTGAGCAAGTGTGGCAGAATATTCATTTCCTCCCTGTGGCTCTGTTTTCTATTTTAACAGAGTTTAATTTTTTTTTCTTTCTTTAGTAAGAAAAGTATAAACTCATGCTCGAATGACCTCAAACACTTGATTATAAAACAAAATAAGTCCGTGGTTCAAATTGCTCCAAAGGAAATGTGTGGCTGGCAAGACGGTTCAGTGGGTGAAGGAACTTGCCATCGTATCTGATGACCTGAGTTTGAGCCCTACCACACTTGGTAGAGAAATGAGTCCTCTGCAAGCTGTCCTCTGGTCTCGTTGTGTGTACACACTCATTTACAGGGAGAATGGATAAACAAAATGTAACAGTAAGAAAGAGGGACTGGAGTTTGGTTCCTGGCACCCACACTGAATGGCTCATAACCTCCTGGAACTCTAGTTCCAGGAGATCTGACCCCTTTTCTAACCTCTGTGGGCAACTGCACTCACAATTGCACTCACTGGCACACATTCTCATGTAGACACACATGCATGAATGCACATAATTAAAAGTAAACATAAATTTTTACAGAAATTTGTGTTTTCACATTTTTTTCTAATTAAATATCTGATGTATATATTCTAGGTTGTGTTTTCTTACCTATTTCAGCCACAACCCAAGCTTGTAAGTGCCTAGAATTTAATATAGTTTAGTGATTGACATAAAAGACTAAAAAAACAGGATCGTTGCTTTTAAGGTCCTTAGAATCTTACCTGGGGATGACCTCGAGCTGCTGACACTTGGTCCTCCTGAACACTCATATTCTTTGCCAGGTTCACTTTACCCCCTGCCATCCACATATCATTTCTGGTTGTCTTTGGTAGTTTGGACCTGAAATGCCCACCACAGGCTCAAGTGTTTGAAAACTTGGTCCCTAGATAGTACTTGTCCTAGTTATGTAAGGGTCCAAGAAATGCTGAAGAAGTCTCCAAACTCGAATAGTACATAAAAAACAAGGAGCGTTTATTCTGAACAAACAACCATCACGTAGGGTCAACCATTGTACAAAATGGTGATCCATCTCCAAACTCCAATAGTACATAAAAAACAAAGAGTGTTTATTCTGCACAAACAACCATCATGTGGGGTCAACCATTGTACAAAATGGTGATCCATAGAGGAGCACTCGGACTCCTTTTAAGCATAGCCAGGAGAATTCCAGGAACATCTCAAACATGATTGGTTAAGCAGGCAGCAGTTATGTTTGTACATTTTTATGATAGGCTGAGGCTTTAGTTTTTCCATCTTTGGACATGTTTGGGAAGGTCTGGGCATGTTTCAGGGGTCACTGCCTGGAGATTTTGTGGGGGATGGCTCAGGCCTCATATATGTTCCTCTCCTTGTCCCTGTTGTCAGGGGTGTTGCCCTTTGTTGGGAAAACAAACAAACAAACAAACTTGTTTGCTTTTAAAAACCTGGAACCTGGATCCAGTTGTAAAATGGGGGAAGTTTAGACCTTCAGTTAGTTTTAATCGTCAATGACACAGATTACACTCACCGGAGAGGAAAGCCTTCATTGAAACATTATCTCCATCAGAATGACTGTGGGCATGTCTGTGGGGGCATTTTCTTGATTATCCATTGGCATAGAAGGGCCTAGCCCAATATGGGTGGCACCATCCCTAGGCTGGTGGTCCAGGGCTGTATAAGAAAGCCAGCCAACTTATAATAAGTTTTGGTTTTGCCCAATCACTGGGCAAGCTTTAGTGAAACATTTCACTATTAGGATAAGAATTTGTACCGTATCAAGCTGATGAAAGGATATGCTGGCTGTACTTTCAGGAGGGGAGGCTAAAAGCTTTTTAGATTATGGATTAGCCTATAGAAAAATGTCTGCCATAAATCAAACAGTGAAGGGGAAGATGAATAGGAATCTCACTTACACAACTTAAGTAAAACATAGCTCTCTGAACAGATGAAGACAGGTTTCTTCTGTATCTCAGAATCTAATCAATATTTATATGTATAACTCAGCTATTATTTGCCTTAAAAGGGCTTATTGGGAAATGTTATCATTTTTACTATTTTCTACAGAGAAAATATTTTCCAGTTTCAAATAACCCTGGACTTTTGAATTATAGCCTGTTTTTATGTTCAAGCTGTCTGTGTATTATTTCTCCTGCAGTTGTACATAAAATGTTTTTACATTTTGAAAAAGGACAAATAATATTGTATTACATGGAAATATATAGAATATACAAATTCATAGAGACAGAAAGATTAGACATTATATCAAGATAGAGAAGAAAGAAATATAGAGCAATGATTTCCTAAAGTATAAAATTTCTGTTTTGTGTGATGGAAAAGTTCTACAAATGGACAGTAGTATCAGGACATAATATCATGAATGTAATAAATCAATATAATTAATGTAATTAGTGAATATCATAGATATAGTTATTGAATGAATATTGCAAATGTAATCAATGAATACATGAATGTAATTAACATGAGTGTAATTAATATCTTGAATGTAATTAATGCCACTAAATTGTGAACTTAAAAATAGTTACAATTGCAAAATATTATGTTCATTTAAAAAATGAGATGGGATGTAATCACCACACAGTATATGTGTGTAAGAAATTGAAGACAGCCATGTTCTAAAATTTAAAAAAAAAAAAAAAAAAATTTAAATTAAAAAAAAAAAAAAAGAAAGATCCTGAGATCCTGAGTTGAGCATGATCCTGAGAGTGAGTGAGCCAGACAGAAAGCAAAGAGGTAGTGTGCTTCCATGGTTCCTTTCTTCAGGTTCCTGCCCCTGTCTTCCCTCTGTGATAGATTGTAACCTGGAGGTGTAAACCAAATAAACCCTTTCTTCCACAAGCCACTTTTGGGCAAAGTGTTTTATCACAGAAACAGAAAGGAAACAAGACTGTGGTGCTGTTCTGGAAGGTTGCAGAAGAAGTGGAGCCTCATTGAAGGAAGAAGTCACAAGAGGCAGACCTTGAAGTGTGGTGGCCTGGCCCCACTTCCTGCCTGCTTTCTGCTTCCTGACTGTGGATGCAATGTGACCAGGCACCTCACACTCCTGTCACTATGTCTTTCCCACCATGATGGATGCATCCTACCAAACATCCCATTGAGGAAGTTGCCACCCTGGACAACTGTTTAAGAAAACAAGATTAAGAAGCCTACAGGAGTAAGCCAGTAAGCAGCACCCCTCCACAGTCTCTGCTTCAGTTCCTGCCCTGATTTCATTCAGTGATGGACTATACCAGGAAATATAAGTGAAATAAACACTTTCTTCTCCAAGTCGCTTTTGCTCGTGGTATTTTATTACAACAGAAGCCCTAACAAAGACACCAACTAAACCTTGAATTCCTCAATCTAAAGAGCCTATACTGTCTTTTGTGTCTCCCCTCCCTCATCTGTACTGTACTGAGCATATAGCAGATATAGCAAGGTGCTGAGGGATTTGGTTACCTACCAGCTCTTGGGCTAACCATGAGAAATTAGAACTGAGCATAAAATAATACATTATCAGGCAGGCCAGTCTACAGCTGTGATAGATCCCCACCAGTTCTTCCACTTGGAGGCCCCTACTACCCTTACATTGTAAAAGCATATCTAAGAAAATGCATAGATTACACCAAATATCTTTATGCCATCAACTAACAGTAGAGTTAGGACATAGATTTGTAACACTAATTCTAGGTATCTATATCTTGCAGGCCACAAGAATATATCATAGAGAGTCAGCTGTGTATTAAAGGTATACTTTGACCGGCCAAGGGTCTGTCCAAAGGCAAGACATTTATTATGGAATATTTGGTGTTATCTAGATTTTATATTTCAGCTGTCTTATGCTATGAAATTCTTGTGTGCCCAAATACTATAGACCATTTGGCAAAGAGCTAAACTTTTCAGACACCTTTCTACTAGGTACTAACTCCCCTGCTGAGCCTAGGAGACTAGCAGGCTACTTGACGGTAGCTTTGTTTATTATGCAAATCAAGTTCAGACCTTCCACTGCCCCAGAGCAACTTCTTAGATCAAAGGGGTTTCCTCTCACCAGGTGCTTCAAGCTGTGATGCAGATTAACTAGCTATCAGTACTCTACCCCTGCCCTGTCAGGAAACTGGTAGCAGAGAAAAATAGTGGCAGTTTTATTTTATTTTTAGTGACCTACAGATTTCTTTACCCTATCACCTATAAGTTTGTAGTTTGAGCACATTTATGATAGACTCATAATGTTTTCACCTAACCACAGTAAGGCTATATTCCTAGCACATAAATTCCTTCTCTGATTTATTCCAGCTCCTAACTAACTCCACCTTTATTCTCTCCCCCTTTTTTTGGGTTTCAAATGAAGTTAACCAGGAAGCTTCTGGTGGGGACCTTGTAATTCTTTTGTTTTTGTTTTTTGTTTTTATTTGTTTTTCTCAGACAGGGTTTCCCTGTGTAGCTTTGCGCCTTTTCCTGGAGCTCACTTGGTAACCCATGCTGGCCTCAAACTCACAGAGATCCGCCTGCCTCTGCCTCCTGAGTGCTGGGATTAAAGGTGTGCACCACCACTGCCCGGCGTCCTTGCAATTCTTATGTTGTATTGTAAACATGAAGGTGTTGCTGTCTTGGGAAAAATATAGACCAGTCCTGATAGAAGCAGAAAAAATTTTGGTCAGAATCATGATGGTGAACGAATAAATGAGTTGGACAAAAGAGCTCCGTGTATCTACATTCATTCCTGTGCTGCTGGTAGTGTTCTTCTGGGCCCCTGGGAAGTGTAATATTAATGCTGGTGCTATAATATTATATGAAATCTATAGATACCTATATTAAGTTTGATATGTGTGTTTGTATATATGCATATGTACATGTATATACATTCAAGTATATGTGCATGCTTGTATGAGGAAGTGCATATACCCATGTATTCCTGTACATGGAGACCAGAGGATAGCTTTGGATGTAGTTTCTTTTCAGGCACCATTAATTCTGGTTTTTTTTTTTTAAAGACAGAGTCTCTCAGTGGGACATGCAGCTCATTGGTTAGAATGTCTGGCAATCCAGCCCCAGAGATCCTCCTGTCCCTGCATCTCCAGTTACAGGATTACAGGCATACGATGAGAAACCCCCTGACTCCAGTTTGAAGGCTGGAGCCATTATACTGTATTGTTTTTGTTGTTGTTCTTTTGTTTGTTTGATTGATTTTTGTTTCTTTGTTTCTAGAGGTGTTAGGGTCAGCGTTCAAAACAGAGAGCTCCACTCCGATATCGGGTCACAAATGAAGCTTTATTTTAACACGAGCTTGTGGGACACCAGCGCGAGGAGTAGCTGCTGACCCCGAGTTTGAGGCTCACAGGCCTTTTATGAGGCAGTTCTACCAGGGCAGGGGAGTGGGGTCACCCAGAGTGCAGACACCTGGACGCCAGATGTCTCCACGGTCTTTCTCAGAGTCTGGGTAGGTAAACGAATTCCAAGCTTATCTAGCAAGGGGTTATTTGGCAAGCATTCTTCTCAAGCAATTTATCTTGCGAATGCAACCGCAGGGGTCATCCTGCAAGCATCCTGTTAGCAGAGCATGATGGGCTAACTTTTCTGGTATGGGGTGTGGGGGCAGAGTGCAGTATTTTCCACTGAATCTGCAATTAGCAGAGCTAGTGGGGGGGCCTTTGTTTCCCTTACAATGGCCCTTTCAGAGGCAGGGTTTCTCTGTGTAACAGCCCTGGCTGTCCTAGAACTTGCTCTGTAGACCAGACGGACCTCTAACTCTCAGAGATCCCCCTGCTGGGATTAAAGGTGTGTACCACCATGCCCTGCTTATTATGCTATATTGTTCAAAATAAGTTTCCATTTACTCTAAGACGTAAGTTGCTGTTTTTAAGACTCTGTTTCCTGAAGCATGACCTGCCCCAATCAACCCATGATCTTCACTTGTTTTTGAGAACACCCAACCCCTCCCAGATCCTCCCTGACACCCTAATACTTCCTATTCACAAGGTGACCACATGGTGATAGCCCTTGTTTTTTGAGATTTTACTGTACTTCCTTATTACTCCACTGTCTCAATTCTATAAACCTGCTTTGCAATTACTCATGCTTTTACTCCTTAAAACGGCCCTAAGAAATGGACTCAGGGCTGCTCTCTTTAACCTGCCTTAGGAGGTAGTTGCTGGCCAGCTCTTGGGTGCAACCCCAATAAAAACAAAGCTTGATTCAAAATTGACTCAAAATTGTGGTAGTGATCTTATTCTCACCTGGTGGGATTAACACTCTTGGCTTTTTGTATGGGTTCTGGGATTGAACTCAGGTCCTCGTGCTTGGATAGCAACTTTACCAACTGACTATCTCCTTAGCCCCTGAAGTTTGATTTGGCCAATTTATTTCACATCAAAATTTATCCAGGTCTTAAACATTTGTAAGAGTCCCTAGAAACAATAACTGAAGGTCTTGTGTTATGGAATAATCTTTTTGTACACTGTGAAAATGTATCTTTGCGAAGGCACCTTCTGATTGGTTTAATAAAAGGCTGACTGGCCAATAGCTATGTAGGAAGAGGTTAAGCAGGAGTGTCAAACTGAGGGGACACTGAGAAAAAGAATGGAGACGTGATGGAAGTTGCTGGGAGACAGGGAGAGAAGCAAGATGAACATGCCAAGCTGAAAAAAGGTACCAACACGTGGTAGAGCACAGACAAGAAATATGGGTTAATTTAAGTTGTAGGAGCTAGTTAGTAATAAGCCTAAGGTATTGGGTGAGAATTTATAATTAATAAGTCTCTGTGTGGTTATTGGGGAGCTGGCAATCCCAACAAAAAACTGCACCTACAGTCCTGAAAACTTCGCCTAATAGTTATAAAGACCATAATCTAAGGCTTTATTTGTTTGTTTATTATGTATATAATGTTCTGCCTGCATGTTTGCCTGCAGCCCAGAAGAGGGCACCAAATCTCTTTATAGATGGTTGTGAACCACCATGTGGTTGCCAGGAACTGAACTCAGGTCCTCTGGAGGAGCAGCCAGTGCTCTTAACCTCTGAGCCATCTCTCCAATAATCTAAGACTCAACTGAGAGAATAACAACGACTAGGGGCATTCAGAGAAAGAGGTCTCTGCAGGTGCAGGAAGCCTCAGAGGCTGTGCCCAGGAACCTGCCAATCTGTCTGCCCATCAGCTGCTACTCCAAAGGAATGAAGAAGAGGATGCTGTGACTCTGGGGGTGCAGATGTTGTTCACAGCAGAAGCTGCTACAAGCCATTTGAAGTACTAAAATGTTAGAAAGGATCCACACTTTTCTTTTTAACGTTTAGAACAGGGAAGGATGGACAGGGTCCCATTTTACGAAAATGAACACCAAATATTCCTGGAGGGAAAGTAGGTCTGTTTTTATAGATGGAGAGGCTTTTACTTTATTTATTTTGCTTTACTGAACAGGAGGCTGTCTCCAGAGGATGAGAAGTGTTGGGAAAGTATGCACAGGTGACAGGCTGCATGGCAGGGAAGAGAGAGAACAAGGAGCTGAAGGAATGGTGGGAGGTGCATGTCCACAGTACATGATCAAGTAGAGGTGGGGCAAGAGAGTGGGGGATTCAAGGTGGCTTATACCTATTCAAACCACCACAGCAGGACAGCAGGGTATGCTTCTTACAAAGCCTCTTCTCTTGATTTGCTGGTGGAGACATCTGACTGTTTACTTGACTTCTAATTTGTGTGTTAGGAACTGAGAGAAGCAGGTTCCCTGGAACCTCCTTTTATTATAAAGACAAAAACTACATCATGAGGGTTCAGAGCCCTCTAAACCTTAGCTAACTCTCAGGATAGCCAAAGATCTTGCCTCCAGTTACTGTCACATTGGAAGTTTATGAAGTACTCTAGCAGGCCTGAGCATGGCAAACATGGCTCTGGCTGGCCTTGCCCTTCCCCCATTCCCTCTGCCTTGCTAAACTGTTAGTTTACATTCCTAAGGCTAACCACCAAAGTCTATTATTCTCTTATTTGGCCACTTCCTCCTCCTGAGGCTGACTACCAAGGTCCAGCTATCAAAGTATTGAAGTCCAGTAATCAAAAGCCCCTTTTTGGCTACTCTAATTAACATGCCCAATCAAAACATACCAACTCGCCTTTTTTGTACCTGGCCTTCTTGGCTGCTGCACCTTGTTCCCCTCTCTCCTTCTTTCCTTTCCCCTCCCCCTCTCCCCACATGACCTAGGTCAGTCTGGTCATGTCCACTCTGGACTTTCCCAGATGTCCCTGCCTCTACGTACATTCTCCCTTTTATCTGCAATAAACTTTCTCCTCCACTATTAAAAAAAAAACAAAAAAAAAAAACAAAAAAAACCAACCATACCAACTCATCCTAACGGGGGCTTCCTTCTTCCCCTTTATAAACTGCCATTTGCCTGTGGGTCACATCTGTCTCCTCTCTATTCAAAGGAGGTCCTTTGTCCCCCCAGGGGCAAATATCCCTTCCCCTCTCCTTTGTTCCCTTCTCCCTCATCTTCCATCTCCAGTCTTTGTCTCTTATCCCTGCCCTTTGTCCCTCAGAGTCAAATAAATCTCCTCTGTGATGAGAATTTGGTCTTGGGGTGTCTTGTGCCAATTCTGGTCCATTTAGTTAGGATGTCAAAACATGAAATATAATTGTTCCTGTTATCAAATGGTAAAATTACAGATGAACTAACAGGAGTTCAGTGACTTGGATATCTTAGCCTATGATCACACTAGCCAATGACAGAGTCTGGGTTTACACCAGGCCTGGCTTCCTCACCCCAACTCCCGTGAAGCTGAATGCTGTTGTTCCACATATCAGGAGGAAGACATGGGAGCACAAAGTAAGTGAGGTGTCACAAGAGAAAGCCTAGCTTTGAATGGTATTTGACTGTCTCCAAACTTAAACAAATTCTGCTTGGGGTCTCAACAGAATTTCTATATGAGAAGACTGTTAGCCATTTTTCAGGGTCAGTGGGGCTCAGGAAAGATGCCAGAAGATGGTTGCTGGGTCTACACTGCTCTGGTTGGTGAAAAGGAAAAGAAATTTTATTGTATAAAATGGAAGTGTATGTTCTGGGCAAAGTTCTTGAAGGGTCATCTCTTAACATCAAAAAGGGAAGCAGTTTCTGCTACCACCAAGTTCTCACTGAAAGAAGTGACTTCAGATGAAACCCACATTCCTTGGTGAGAAACTAAAAGACTGGTATATTTTTTCTTTTTATTAAAAATATATTATTTTATTACATGTTAATATACTTTATATCACATATAATATATAATATGTACATATCACATATACAACATTTAATTATATATTGTACATTATATTTTAATATATTAAATAATTTCTCATATAATATATTCTGATTATGGTTTCCTCTCTCTCTACTTCTAATTCCTTTCTACCTTCCCTCCCATCTAGATTTACTCCCTTTCTGTATCTCAGTAGAAAACAAACAAGTTGCTAAGGGATATTAATAAAATAAAAAAGATAAAACAAAAAAACTAACATATCAGATTGGACAAAACAAACACACAGAAGGAAAAGAACACCTCCCTCCCTAAAAGAGGCACAAGAATCAGAGACCCACTTGTTTGCGAATTCAGGAATTCCCATTTAAAACAACAACAACAACAACAAAAAACCCACTAAACTAGAAGTCAGAATACATGTTCAGAGGACCAGGTGCAGACATGTGCAGGCCCTGTGTGTGAGCTTTGCTCATATTGAATTGGAGGGTTTTTGTTTCCTCCAGTCCTGGCTCTAGCACTCTTCTGCCTTCTCTTCCACAGGGTTCCCTGAGGCCTGAGAGGAGGGCTGTGATGGAGACACCCTGTTTAGGGCTGAGTGTTCCAAGGTAAAAGATTGGTATATTTTCATTTAGACAATGTATTTCACTCCTAATGAGCATCTTTGAAATGCATAGACAGATAGATTAATAAAAAGTAGAAAGATTGAAAGTAAAAATCATGTTTCAAAAATAATAAACATTAAATTTAATTGTTTCCATGAAAAATCTACTTTGGGACTGTGTATTATTTAGCATTGAGATAAGTATAAGATTTATATGCATTTGTAAGAATATTACAGAGGGGTTGGGGATTTAGCTCAGTGGTAGAGTGCTTGCCTGGCAAGTACAAGGCCCTGGGTTTGATCCTTAGCTCAAAAAAAAAAAAAAGAATATTACAGAGAAGTACCTTGTACACTCTGCCTACATTCCCTCACTGATTATATTTTGTCAAAATATAGTATTCTAGTACAAACAGAATGACATTGATATGATTAACTAATCTTACTTAGGTGCCCAAATGTGTGTGTGTGTGTGTGTGTGTGTGTGTGTGTGAAGTTCTTTACAATTTCATTACCTATGTGGAAATGTCTGTCTATCACTTCCGAATCATTTTTATTGGGATATGGAGCATCACATTTTGAAACACAAAAGAGAGGAAAGAACATGTAACAGAAAAGAGCAAAAAGGAAATCAGGCATGAATGGATGTTGGGTATGGGAAGGATGCAGGCATCCTCTGTTAAAGGGAATGATGGATAAATTATAGATAAGGTGGTTAGGCCAGATGAGTAAGGTGCATAGCACACCAATGAATGGCCTTGGACATCAGGGACCATAACACTTACATAGAGAAATAGTACATCACCTGCCTCTTGGGGGCAGTGAGATTTTCCTCTCTATAGCCAGTGTTTGAAAGAGCTTGTGTGTTTTTCCTTCCTGTTTCCTTCCGACCAAACCCTCTATCCAGACACTCTTAGCTTAGTTCACTCTCAGCACCTGTGTGTGTGTGTGTGTGTGTGTGTGTGTGTGTGTGTGTGTGTGTGTTTCCGTTTGTTTGTTTGTTTTATTCTTTGCTCTTTAGGGGTCTACCACCCAGCTTCCAAATAAATACACAGAGACTTATTCTTACTGATGAAAGCCCAGCTTTAGGTTGGGTTGTTTCTAGCTAGCATTTTTAACTTAAATGATCCCATCTGCCTTTTGCCTTTGGGCTTTTCCTTACTCTATTCTATATACCTCTCCTTACTTCTTACTCCATGGCTGATGGTGTAGCTGGGTGGCTGGCCCCTGGTGACCTCCTCTCCTCCTTTTCTTACACTCTTGTCCCTCTTCTTCTCTCCTATTTATTCTGTTTGCATGCCAGTTCCACCTATCTTCTGACCAATCAGGTGTTTTAGACAAAGTAACACAGCTTCACAGAGTTAAACAAATGCAACATAAAAGAATGCAACACATCTTTGCATCATTAAACAAACATTCCACAGCATAAATGAATGTAACACGTTTTATACTGATATTCCACAACCGAAATTTCAGGTTAAAGTTCACCTCCACAGAGAAGCCACACCTGACCACTCATTGTAAAATCCTGCCTCTTGGTTCCCAGATTTGCTCTTAAGCATATATTCTATACCACTGAACTATGCCTCTTACCACTGTGGTTTATTTCTTCTATCAAAACTCTCATTTAAAAATATTTACAGCTAGGCAGTGGTGACATGGGCCCTTAATCCCAGCACTTGAGAGGAAGAGGCAGGTAGATCACTGAGTTTGAGGTCAGCTTGGTTTACAGAACAAATTTTAGGACGGCCAGGACTATGTAAAGAAACCCTGTCTTGAAAACAAAACAAGCAAATAGCAATAATAAAATTTTAAAAAACTAGGTGGTGGTGGTGTGCGCCTTTAATCCCAGCACTCAGGAGGCAGGGACAGGCAGATCTCTGTGAGTTCGAGGCCAGCCTGGGATACAGAGCGAGTTCCAGGAAGGGCACCAAAGCTATACAGAGAAGCCCTGTCTCAACCACTCCCCCAAAATAAACAAATAAATAAACAAATAAATAAAATTTTAAAAGTAAAATATTTACCTATTTATGACTTGTTATTTACCCCTTCACATTAACCCATAACCTTTGTGAGAAAGTAAATGCTGAACTTTCTGTATTAACGTACCGCATTTCTGTTGTAAGGTACTATGGCAGAGAGCATGGGCAGAGAGGAGGTGTGGAACAGCCACTAAATGGATAATAAGCAGGCTCTCTGTGGAAGTTCTGGCATGGCTTGCTTTGAAGTTTCCTTAGTTTTTCTTGCCCACCCCTTTTTTTCTTTGCTATTTCCCTTGACTTTGTGGGCTCTGAATGAGCACAAAGTGAGAGACATTGTTATTTCCATGTAAACTTCCACAATCCCACTTGAGCCCATATAAACAAAAAAAAAAATTTTGAAAGATAGAGAATAAAAGATAACTTATTGATATGTGATCTGATCAAGCTTCAGAAGTGACCACTCATTGACAGATATTGTGGGACACTTTGACCACACTCTGACCCTCCTGAGACTGACAGGAAAGTTTACTTTGAATCGGAAGGCAGAGCTAGCTGCTAGCTCACCAAAATTAGCCATAGAGATTTTGGAGGACCGAGGATATATAGAGAGACACAGGAAGTAGCAGAGGGGGGCTTGGAATGATTCTCAGCCTTTTCCCATCGAGGAAGGAGAGAGAGGAAGAGAGGAGATCACCGGTCGATTCTCCACCACTTCTCTGATCAATCAGGCTGTTACCTCGATATCTGACTCCCGAGTTTTTATTGATAAAGAACAACTAGAAAAATGCTTCAGACAGACACTCTTTGTGGCCATATTAACTGTTTGGCAGCCATTGAGCTACACTGTACTTGTCGGGTTCAGAGCCTAGTGTAGGAAACAGGCACTTGGAATCCAGCGTAACAAGCCCAGTAATGGGGCTGGCGTGAGGGCTGAGCTAGGTGCTATGCAAAACCATTTAATATTCAACTGCATCAGAGATGGATTCATAGAGCAGTTGCCACTGAAGCAGGGGCCACTGAGGCAGGGCCTAGAAGCAAGCGTAGGTAATTATCAGGAAATTGCTAAGAAGTAGAAAATCCTCTACCACAGTCCCCAGCTGCCACACATCCCTGGCCCCAAATGCTGTTGGAGATTAGCCGCCCCCACCAGCCAGCTCTATCATTCAGGCAGACCATGCTCTCGCTTCCTGCCCTTCCAGCTTCTTCTTCATGTCGCCCATGTCCACTTTTCAGGCAGCTGTCTCCCTCTCCCTGTGGGTTGTGGGCTTCCCCTGGTCCCCTCTTCAGGCTGCTGCTACACCAGTTTGGCCACCTCAAAACCAGCTTGGGCTTTTACTGCTACTGCCACTGCCACACCCTCTTAGCGCCCAGCTACACGTGCACCACCTGTGTTCTCTGCCCAGCCATGCAACACAGCAACAGCCAGCCTCATATTTTCCTGTTGTCATCAGCAGATCTGGTGAAACATCTGGGAATATTTTTTTATTCTTTTTTTTTTTTTTTTTTTTTTTTTTTTGATACAGGGTTTTACCAGCAGCCTTTTGGAGAGCCTACTCCAAGACCACCTCCAGGGTATGCAAAAAAAAAAATAAATAAATAAAGAATAAAAATCCATAAATGCAGCCAGGGCTAGACTTTTTCTATCTGAGGAGTAAATAAAGAAACACACACTTTCTGATGGTAACCTTTTCTTTTACTTCATCTTAAAAAAAAAAAAAATCTCTCTCTGTCTCCACACAGCTATGTTTTCCACACACCTCTTCTACGTGGCAATTTTCCCCAGGCCAGCGGGGTTTCAACAGGGCGACCCACCTGTGGGAGTGAATGAAAGGAACGGGACACAAGAGACAACAGCAAGACAGGATTCTGATCAAGCTGCAAATTTTATTTTCCTCAACAAGGCTTATATAGCATAGGAAGGGAAGGGGGCAAGAAGGAGGGAAGGGGAAAGGGGCGTGCAGAACGTGGAAGGGGTGTAAGACATGGGAGACTTGCAGATCGTGCAACTGCAGGATGTCGGCTAAGGTCACTGGTCAGGGGCCATTTGTTCTGTTGCTAGGCTACCTGACCATGGAATGCTCTTTACATTTGGTTATCATGGCACCTGACTGTGGAATGTCTTCTTATCTTTGGGAGCCTCTGGTTAGTAAACAGATGTTACTGCTCTGGGCTTGTGACCTGTTCTCTGGCCTACCTAGTACTTTTCCATGGTTCATCTTTGGTTCCTGACATCTTGGTCCCTGACAGCAATATATTTCTCTACATTAGATCAGTTACATCTCTCTACATCACAGCCACACATCTTTATACACAGTTACATCTCTTTTCTATGTAGCTCCATATCTCTCTTTACACACATCTCTCTTCTAGACACACTTCTTCTCTCTTACTCTTCTATATTCCTTCACACATTACTACATCATTCACTCACTTTTTACTCACTCACTTTCTCACTCACTCTTCTCTACACACACATTATTGTATGTAGTTTTATTGTGTTAGAGCTAAAGTCTTCTATTTTTATTTAGACAAAAAGGGGGAAATGTTGTGGGATACTTAGATCACACTCTGACACTCCTGAGACTGACAACAAAGTTTACTGTGAAGGAAGAGCTAGCTACTAACTGACCAAAATTAGTCATAAGGTTTTGGAGAACTGAGGACATAGAGAGATACAGCAAATATTATGGTGGATCTTAGAAAGATTCTCAGCCTTTTTGGATGGAATAAAGAGAGGTAGAGGAGGTCACTGGCCGCTTCTCTGCTGCTACTCTGGTCATTCAGGTTTTTACCCTGATATCTGACTCCTGAGTTTTATTGATAAAGAATAATTTCATGGCTGGAGATGGCTCAGAGGTTAAGAGCACCGACTGCTCTTCCAGAGGTCCTGAGTTCAATTCCCAGCACCCACATGGTGGCTCACAACCATCTGTAATGAGATCTGGCACCCTCTTCTGTGTACATAATAAATAAATAAATCTAAAAAGAAAAGAATAATTTCATAAACACTTCAAGATGGATCTAGGAAAAGTTATAGAGTTGGGTAAATATGATCAAAATACATTCCTTAAAATCTTCTAAGAATTAAAAAAGGAAAAATGTATGAATCATTTCTTCCAAAAAGCCAGAAATTCAGATTTGTATAAGACATCTCACATTGTAATATTAATATGAAAAATTTAATGCACAAAATGGGTTGTTCCAGCATGTCACTACCATACAGCTGGTAATCTACAGGAGAAAGGGAATCCCTGCATGGGAGTTTTTGTCCTAACAATTATTTCAAAATCATATAGCATACCTTGTTCATACCAAAGGTATGTAAAATGGCTGTAATTCTGTCTTGTGATCACAGATGGCACAGTGGTTATGAGTCCTTGCTGTTCTTATAGAGGACCCAAGTTTGGTTACCAGTTACCTACTCTGCTAGTAATTCCAGCTCCAGGGAATCTGATGCCTTCTTGTGGCTTCCACAGGCAGCTGCATGCATTCACAAATAAAAATGAAATATTAAAATACTGAAAACAAAAACAAAAAACAAAAAACCTCAAACAAAAAAGGGTCGGGCTTGATGGAACAGGCCCTCAGTCTGAGCACTCAGGAGGCAGAGGGAGGCATATCCCTGTGAATTTGAGGGCAGCTTGGCCTACAAAGAGAGACATAGACCAGCCAGGGCTACAGAGTAAGACCCTGTCTCAAAAGAAAAGCCAACAACAAATACCTATTTTAAAAAGGAAAGATCCAGATAGTGGTGGTGCACACCTTTAATCCCAGCACTCAGGAGGCAGAGGCAGGCAGGTCTCTGTGATTTTGAGGTCAGCCTGGTCTACAGAGTAAGTTCTAGGACAGCCAGAATTGTTACACAGAGAAACCCTGTCTTGAAAAACAAAATAATAAAATAAGATAAAAGAAAGAAAGGAAAAAGGAAAAAGAAAGAAAAGGAAACCTTACATCAAATTACAAGTTTGCTTAGGAGAAAGTATTGATAAAGATCTCAAAGAAGGTAGGGTGAACGCTGCATGTCCTCTTGATTATCATGGCAGTTGTGTTCATTTCAAAGGAAGAAGGCCACACCCCAGGGGGGTCACTTTGCACACAGTGCAGTGAGCCCCAGGCCGCCTCAGTGACAAACAAGTTTTCCTGTGCTGATTGTTTTTAGGATATGTTTTCTTGTTACATCAGTGACTCAACTAAGTCATGTAGGGTCTGGGTGTCAAAATCCAGACAGCCCTATGACGTAAAGAACCTGCCCCCACAGCAGGCACAGACAGCTGCCTAAAAAAGAACAGTGGAGTCCTTTGTATCCTCTCTCCAAGCTGCTGATGCAGTAACCCACAGGTAAGTTAGTGTTTATAATGGCTGCTGTACTGTCTTGTGAGCCTATCATAACTCTGGACACATAGAAGACTTAATTAGTATGTGTCGGGTTGAATGCACTCTTGAATTTTATTAAGTAAACTGTATAGGAGACCAGTGGTTTGAACTGAGCTCCCACCCTGAGCTGGACAGGGTAAAACAACATGTCGTAAGCAGAACAGGTGGTATTGCTCAGTGGTGGATTGCCTGCCTAGCACGTGCAAGACCCTAGGTACTATCCTCACTACAGCAAAGTCAAACAAACAAGAACAAAACAAGAGAAAACAAGCATGGAATCTTAACTGGACCCATGTCTCCAATATGCACACCATAAAATGACCATCTGACTGTCCAAGAAAAGAGCCAAGTGACAGACAAATTCTCCAGCAGCTCAGTTGGGCGAAGTCTCCTCTCCTTCAATCTGATAAGAACAATGACTTTGGAGTGACCAGTCTACTTTGTGTCATCTGTTTCTACCCTCCTCAGCCCTTTTCTGACAGTGGAGTCTAGGCTCCCTGCTTGGCTCAAAGGAGAGCTCATTCTGTTTTGCAGAAGGAAGTGTTACTCTAGTCTATACCCATCAGTCAAGGCCACTTAAGATCTGTAAACAAACGTGGGGGCTGGAGAGATGACTCAGTGGTTAAGAGTTCTCAGAGGACTCAAACTCAGTTCCCAGTGCCCATGTCTGGAAGCTTTCAACTGCATAACTACCTAACTACTTATCTCTCTGGCTGTAGGGGCTCTGAGCCTTCTTCTGGCCTCCCTGGGTACCTGCACTTATGAGCATGCACCTACCCCACCACCACCACAACACACATGCACACTAAATATTTTATTAAAGATCTTTTTGTTTCTTTGTTAGTTTGGTTTTTTCTGAGACATGGTTTCTCTGTGTAGCACTTGCTAAACTCACTCTGTAGACCAGGTTGGGCTCGAACTCAGAGGTCCACCTGCCTCTGCCTCCCGAGTGCTGGAATTAAAGGCACACACCACCATGCTCAGCTTTATAAAAGACACTTAAACTCAATATGTTCTATTTTGTCTTTTGGTAATTCATAATACTATTATGAATTACTATGAATACTATTATATTATAGTGTATTATATCATACTGCAATCTCTAAGGTAAAGTTATTTTAGCTGACATCCTGTGAGATTTGGCCCTTTCACTCACAGATGGGAGAGTATCTCCCCACTCCCCAACCCCCCCCAAAAGACCTATCTTAGGGACAAAAGAGCCCGATCTCCTAGCTTCACAAGAACACTGGAGACACAGAGGCAAGTTCAGTTTGGTAAGTACAACGAACAGATGAAAAACAAAACACACAGAACTAGCCACTGCTTCATGTGCCTCCTTGTGTGGCCACATAGAGGCTGGGATTTATTCATTGGTTTGCTCCACCTGAGGCTGGATAGGCTCACAGTGGTCGTACACAATCTGGGGAGGCTGCTCAGTCCCAAAAGCTGGAAGAAAACCTCAGAACAAAAGGGGGAAACAAGGCAATCCTAATCTGGCTAGGAAGGCTCCCAAGAGTCAGTGTCATGAAAGGCTCGGGGAACATAAGGAGGATGTCTGTGGGTGGGGTAGCACTAACAACTTCCCACCTCAGGAAGAGCTGAGCACAAGTGCACATGTGTGAGCTATGCCCTTCTTCCTCTTCTTGTTTCACAGAGGCCCCAGCCTTTGGAAGACCCCCCCATACTCACACACCATTCAGTCAGGTCTTCCTCATTCATATCACTGAGCCACACACCCTACTAGACACAAGTGGAGTTATTATTGATCAGTGTTCTAGGCATTTCAATCCAATCAACTGAACAGCTAAGATGAGCCATCATAGCACTGGATAGCAAGGCCCCCCAATGAACTAGCTTGATTTTTTTAAGCTGTGATTTTGGTAAGTGGAAAGGGATTTCATTGAGCTTTTGTTTGTTTTTGAGATGTGATCTCATTATGTAGCCCAGGCTGGGACTCAACTCCATCTTCTTTAGTATACCCTCTCTCGTCAGCTGAGGCCAGGCCTTGGCGCTCCTGAGAGAGACTCAGAGTTTCCAAACATGAGGGGAGAACTGTGGGTGGCAATTCTGTGGTATGTGTTCCCCCAAAATATTCTATGTTCCCTGAAATAAACTTATCTGGGGTCAGAGAACAGGACGGCCACAATATTAAATATAAGGATAGGCAGTGGTAGCACACGCCTTTAATCCCATCACTCGGGAGGCAGAGCCAGGCGCATCTCTATGAGTTCAAAGCCACATTGGAAACAGCCAGGCATTGTGACTCACACCTTTAATCCCAGAAAGTGAGCCTTTAATCACAGGGGGTGATGGCAGAGAACAGAAAGATATATAAGGAAAACCAGGCACCAGAGCTGGTTAAGCATTTGGCTGGTTAAGCATTTGGCTGGTTAAGCTTTTAGGCTTTGAGCAACACAGTTCAGCTGAGATTCATTTGGGTGAGGACTCAGAAGCTTGCAGTCTGAGGAAACAAGACCAGCTGAGGAACTGGCGAGGTAAGGAAGCTGTGGCTTGTTCTGTGTCTCTGATCTTCCAGCATTCACCCCAATAACTGGCCCCAGTTATTTTATTAATAAGACTCTTTAAGATTCCTTTCTGCAGTGCTGACCTCCATACCAAGTTCTGGCTCCAGAAATGTACGCAGACTGCCCTGACTCCAGCTGTAACATGGCTTGTAGTAACCATGGACTTCTCCTCACTCCGGTTTACTCTGTATCTCTCACACAATTTCCTGTAAGTGGGGGGACTAAGGGAGGATTTTAGAGTGAATGATCATAACAAAATTAGAATGTTCTAGTTAAAAATAACTAACTTTTAAAGCCATTTGAGGCACTAGAGAGATGAATCAGTGGTTAAGAGCTCTTTCTATTGTTCCAGAAAACTGGGGTTCCTAGCACCCATGTCAGATGCTCACAGTTGCCTATATGTAACTCCAGATTTGTGGAGACCTTTTCATAGCCTCCATGGGAATGAAGAATACATTAAGACAAACATACACATAAAATAAATTTTTTAAAATCTACTTTGTGTATCTATATATTCTTTGTCTGTCTTGTCACCCTGGGTAGGGAGATTGGGGACATCTAATTTTTACACACACACACACGCACATGGATGTGGGGGAAACCTATGTGCCATGGTTCATGTGGTGGTCAGATGACAATTTTTTGGAAGTGAGTTCTTTCCTTCTACCTTTCTTGATACAGGGTCACTCCTATCTTGCCAATGACTGCATCCTCCAGACTAACTTGTCCACAGCTTCTGGGTTCAGGGTCCCAGGAAATGGGAGCTTTTGTTCTGTTGAGATTATAATAAGTTTTGAGTAAATTCTAAATTTGGGGGAAGCTTTGTGGTGAGTGGGAAGCTTTGGCAAGGCCTTCAAAGTCCTATAACTTCTCCAAGTAACCCTCTCTGCAACATGAGAAAGAAAACCATGACCAGCAAGTCTGACTCTGATTTCATGTCACTCATGGTATGGAAATTCATCCTTGTGTATTCCAAGTAAAGAGCCATGGTTACTCTTGGAGACTTGACAGAGTTTTAAAGAAATTTCAAAGTTGATCTCAAGTCTTGTCTTGGGATTTACCAGCAGTGTGGTGGTTGAAGTCCCAACCTGTCCCTTGCCATTATTAATTGTCTGGAACCTCAGAGTAGAGGGCTACCCATAGGCCTGGGTCATCATGGACAGAGAGCAAAGCCCTGGCCTAAGAAGAGAGTTGAACAGTTTACTAGAGCTTGAGAAAGGCAAAGGTGCATGGAGAGGGGGATTCACCAATGGCATCACTATCAGAGTGATATCACCTAGTGAAGGACACATCTCCTTGAGGATCTTGAAACAGCCAACTAAAGTCTCCATCCTCAAACATCAGTTAGAAACTGGTTAATGGGCTAAGTAGGTATTTGTAATTCTCCCCCCCGTTTTCTTTTTATGGTGCTAGAAACTGAACTCAAGGGCTGGTAGGACATCTCAGCAGGCAAAGGTGCCCGTCACCAAGCCTGATGGCAGGAGTTTAATATCTGCAACCTATATGGTAGAAGGAGAGAACCTACTCCCATGAACTGTTTTATGATCTCAACGACACTAATGCCTCAGCGTGCATGCACATGTGTATATACACACACATTCCTTTAAAGCTATATAGTATTTTTTAAGAGATTGAAGTCAAGCTCTCACACTTCCTAAGCATGTATGTAAAACTGAGGCACACTCCCAGGTTCTTCTCTCTTCATTAAGACCCTAAGTGAGTTCCCAAAGCACTTTTAGATTCTAAGGTCTAAAATAACCAATGCCAGTTGGAGAGATGGCTCAGCAGTTAAGAGCACTGGCTGCTCTTCCAGAGGACCCTGATTCAATTCTCAGAGCCCACATGGTGGCTCACAACCATCTGTAACTCCAGTTCCAGGGGATCTAACATGTTCTTCTCCCTCTGCAGGCACCAGGCATGCACACTATGTGCAAACACTCATACACAAAAAAAGATAATAAATAGAATGTTTTTGAAAAATAAAACAGGCAATGTTTATTCTTTAGACAACAACAACAAAGTCCCAAAAAGATGCTTATTTCAATACTAAAAATGTACCCTAATCTAGGCTCAGACAATTGTCACCCTCCACCCATTTTTTCCTTCAGAGAATAAAGGTGTTGAAAGAGTCACAGAATAAGAAAGCACACAGTCATTATTAGTCTGCTCCCAGGGATCAGGTCTTCTAATCTTTTGTAGAGACAACTCCACATTTGGAGAAACAACTGGAGAGCATGGCTTTCTCCTAGGAGCCTACAGACATGTAATTTGGCCCACAATCACAGAGGCCTAGCCAAATCACATAAAGTCCATTGGGTCCCTCACCTCAAGAGATCACTCTTGTTCATTTTCTTTATAATGCTAATGATGTATTTCTGGACTGCTAAGATGATATACCATAGACTGATGGGCTCTAGACATTTGTTTCTCATATTTCCAAGAGCCGGCAAGTCTAAGACTGAAGTGTCCGCAGACTGGATGTCTGGTAACAGTTACTTCTCGTAGCTGCTTCTTCTCACTTCATCCACAAGTGATGGAAGGGTCAAGGAAGTTCTCTAAGTCCTCCATTTAGAAAGACATTGCTAGGATTTGAATATGGTTTGTCCCCACCAAAATTTGCCTTAGGCTTAATTCCCCATGGCACATGGTCAGGGACCTTTGGGAAGTCGTTCGTTCGTTCATGAAGGCACTGCCCCCACAAATGGATGGATGACTAGCTTCTCCTAGAATAAGTTAGGTGTTGCAGACCTAAATAGTTCTCATAAATATGGGCTGTTAGTGAGCCTTGGTTTGTCTCACATTTGTATTACTTGCACCTGCTTCCTTTTTCTGTTTCTTGCAACGATATCACTCACCATGAGACTCTCACCAGAACCTGACACAATAATAGCAATCTAACCTTGGATAAACCTGTTTTCCTTATAGCTTACTTAACCTCAGATATTTTGTTGTGGTATCAGAAATTAGCCTAAAATAGGTGCTAATCCATTCATGAGTGTTCTGCACTCATGGCTGAATTACCTCTCAAGATTTGTATGCTTTTAGACCATCATGTTAGGGGTTAGCTTTCAGTACAGGAAATCTGGGGTACCACAAACATTCTAACTATATAGTACAATGAAATGAAAACTCCTCCTTGTCCCCATGCCAACTCAAGCTTCCAATGACTGATGTTCTACCATATATATACATTTGCCTCAGGCATTAGATAAAACTAATGATTTAATCATTAGATAAAGCTAACGAAGCCACCTAAATCTACCCTGGTGAACCAATGAGTTTTCTGGAGGTTACTTATGGAGTATACAACCTTGGGTTACTTACAAGAGTGTGGGTAACCCCAAGCACTTGCATCAACACAGAGTCCCATCTCATCATGAAGGACAACCTCATGGAAGCCGCATCATGGAGTCCTGCCTTCAGTTAATTTTTTTGTTTTGTTTTTTGTTTGTCAAGACAGTGTTTCTCTGTGTAGCCCTAGCTATCCTGGAACTCACTCTCTAGACCAAGCTGTCCACAAACTCAGGGATCTGCCTGCCTCTGCCTCCCGAGTCCTGGGATTACAGGCATGTACCACCGTCACCCAGAGATCTTCAGTTCATCTTCTCTCTCATACAGCCTTGCATCCAGTCTACTCATAGTTTCAGATGGTACAGTCTGTCATGACTGGGAAGGCAAGGCAGAAGGAGGAACATGGTCTGTGTTGGTAGGAGCTTGGGGTGGGGCTTGGGCACAGCTTGGCAGATATGGAAGCATAGAGCTCAGGTCAGCACCATATACCCTCAAGGTCCACCCCAGTGACCTCTTCTGTTGGCTATGTCACAATCCCAAAAAGTCCCACAATGTTCCAGGACGGCATCACCAGCTGGGGACCAAACACCCAAAACAGCAAACTGAGGGCCCTTAGGAAGCATTAAAGTCAAGAAGGCACAATTTTCACAAATGGAATTGGTGTCCTTATACAAGGGCCAGCGGATACTAGAAACCATCCTCTGCATTTCCATCTTCACCAAGTGAAAATGCATTATTAAAGATGCCATCTTGAAAATGAGGTTGGGGCCTCACCAGACACTGAACCTGCAATTGTGTGCCTTGATCTTGGACTTGGGGCCTCTATATGTACACCAAATACATTTCTGTTCTTCATAAACCCCATGATTGTTGGGGTGGTGATGGTGCTGTTGCTGTTATGATAGCACCAGCAGAGTAAGACAAGGTACAAGCAGGAGCAAGACTGCAGTCTGGTCAAGTCTCTTAGTGTATTACATGGGCAATTTCTTTGTGTGATGAGGGTGTTCACGGTTCATAGTCTTCTGTTGCTGTACAGGCTTCCTACTGAGGCTGTGGGACAAGACTAAAGGATTTTTTTCTCTACAACACCAGGGGCGGACAGGTGGGCTAGGCTTACCCTGTAAGGCCCTGCATCCTGTTTCCAGAGAGTGGCTGGTTTGGGAATAGGAAAGGGACATTATTACTGAGGAAAAGTCCTCTGGGGGAGCTTCCACTGCAGCCAAATTTGTTTTCCATGTTCCCTTAGCTGCTGGAGAGCATCAGAAAATCTCCCATTACCAAGAATGAGCTTGCACAGGGTCTAAGATGGTTGAGTTTTATAGCGTCGCAGGTTCTATAGTTTGCTACATGCTCACTGCTTGATTTAAGTAAGCTACAGCCTATAGCAGAGAGGAAGGAACCAGAAAGTTGTGTTTTCTGGCTCTCCATCATCACCTATGCCAACCCACTCACAGATCACAGACATCCCCCACCAGCTGTTTTCTTCTCTAGCTCCACATTTACCTCCTTGATCTGTCTTGAAGCAGACAGCAGACTTCCTGTAAGTAAGGTGGTGCCTCGCTGCAGTTATAGTGAATATCCTGTTCAGTGCGATTTGTGGATATGCAAATATCCCAGCTGAAAGGTCAGCAGGTTCTGCACACTGGCTGACTTCAGGTGAGGCCAGGAGCTCTCCCAATGTACACCCAATGTCTTTGTTGGAAAATTCCTTGAGCTACAAACAAAGAGAGCAGACTGGCTCCTACAGCACAGTTGACAGAAATGCCATATATCTAGCCAGACTGCCTTTTCTGTTTGCCTGTTAAGGGAGTACCACCCACAATGTAGGTATGGCCAATCTCTTTGATAAAGAAAAGTGTTATCATCAAGACCTAGGTTAGCTCTGAAAGGCCAGGGCTGAGGTGAGCAGCTGCTCATGGAGCTAACTTCAGCCTGTATCAAGAGAAGGGTGTGTCAAAGTCCTGCACTCTGCTGTCCCCACTCTGGCATCCTGTCGCGGTGCTCATGAAGTGGAAAAGGAAGGCTCAACTACCTGTGACCCTCTTGGGAGCCCAGAAAGCTCTCATTTCCATAGTCTGTCTTCCTGTCAGGACACGATAGCTGCCTGGAAACTGGTTTGAATGTCTCAGTGTAGAGGCAACGAAAAATGTTTTAAAGGTTTCAAAATCTGAAGTCCTAAATGAGTCCATGAATCAGGCAAAGGCTTGGAGGTCTTACAGGTCAGAAAGAAGCTGTGCAAATGAGAGTGAGAGACTAAGAGATCAGTTCTGAATGTCTTAGTTATTGCTCTATTGTTATGAAGACACATCATGACCAAGGCAAGTCTTGTTTTTTTAAAAAAAGCACTTAACTAGGGGCTTGCTTATGGTTTCAGAGGGTGAGTCTATTATCATCATGGTGGGAAGCAGACAGGCATGGCACTGGAGCAGTAGCTGAGAGCTTTATAGCCTGATTCACGGGTGGCAGATAGGAAGGAAGGAAGGAAGGAAGGAAGGAAGGAAGGAAGGAAGGAAGGAAGAAAAATAGATAGATAGATGATAGATTATAGATAGATGATAGATAGATTGATAGATGATAGATAAATAGTTAGATGGATAGATAGATAGATAGACAGATAGATAGATAGATAGATAGATAGATAGATAGATAGATAGATACATAGACAGATAGATAGATAGACAGATAGATAGATGATATATGATAGATAGGGAGAAACTGCACCTGGCATGGGCTTTTGAAACCTCAAAGCCCACCCACAACCTCCTCCAACAAAGACATGTCTTCTAGTTCTTTGCAAACAGTGTATCAACTAGGGGCCAAGCATTCAAATGTGTGAGTCTGTGGGGGTCATTCTCATTCCCACCACCACAGTAGGCATTCAGTGTTAATTCACCAAATATTCCATTCCTAAAGGCCTAGTCCTTGCCAAGCATTGTGCTGAGCTCTCAGATTAAGAAGTGGAGTAGACACAGCTCCCTGAGAGAGTCATTGCAATGGAGTAAAAGAACCATCCAAGGAAGAATGTCAGAGCAGGAAGAGATTGTTCTAGTCCACTTTCTTCTACAAGGACATGTTGCTGCTGACTCCTTTCAGCAAGGACAGGGCAAACTAGGAAGTTTCTACTAGAACCCTTTCTCCTTTCGGGGTGTGTGTGTGTGTGTGTGTGTGTGTGTGTGTGTGTGTGTGTGTAAGGTGGTGCTTTGCACATATGTGCTACTATATGTACAGGCCAGAGGTCAATATCAGGTATTTTCCTCAATCACTCACTACTGTAGTGGGTAGCCGTTCCATCTTTGACCTGGAAATACCACCCACTTTGAGGCTTCGGTAACTGTCATGCCTACAAGGCGGAGCTGAGAGAGGACCCTGAAGACGCGAGATCCAGATGGGGAAGCTCTTGGTTCCTGGACCCTGGATGCTGGAGGTAGACCAAGCAGAATTCTCCAGAGAATACAGCCAGACTGTCCTACACCTTTCCCAGACACTGCAACCTATCTCTTCACTTGTAAGTTACCCCACAAAATAAACGTCCCTTTTAAATACATGGAGTTGCCTTAATATTTTAACCAATACACTACCTTATTTCATTGAAACAGGTTCTCTTATGTCATGGCTAGATTGGCTGGACAGCAAGCCCTAAGCATCTTCTTGACTTTGCCTCCCCAGAGCTGCAATTACAGACATGTGGCACAGCTCTAAGCGTTTTGTTTGTTTGTTTATTTTTCATGATTCTAGTATTCTTCTTGCATGGCAAGCACCTTTTTTCTTGAGCCATCTATTCAGCCCTCCCTTTCTGTCCAGCTTCCCCTGTTCTCCAAAGGCTCTCCAGTGCACACACTGGTCTTGGTAAGAGAACACAGTGTTAGATGAACTGGCCACCTCTGTTGTCTCTATTGTAGGGCAACAAGATTCCCCAGCAGAACTGTGCTACCAGAGCTCCTTAGTCCTCCCAGTGAGGAGGGTTCATTCTGTTGGCTTTTTTTCTTGTGGATAAAATGTTTCCTAAGAAACAAAAGGTCTGTTCAATTCTCAAGCTCTCAACACGTTAGACAGAAACAAGTCAAACACAGAAAAAAGAGAGTAGGAGGGAGAAGGGAGTGAGGGAGGGCAAAGTTCTCACTTTCTCTTTTCCTTTAAACAAAGAAGCAAACATTCAAGCAAGCAAATAAGCACTAGTGCATTTGGAAGGATAAAGAATGGAACCTGGCGTAGTACATCAGCTCTAGAGCTGGGTGGTAGGAACAGTTCCCGGAGAGATAAAAAGGGTTAAAGACCAGGGCAATGCCCACCGCATCAAGTTCCTCGACAGTTCCTACCGGCTGTGCACACTATCCTCCTCATCCACACTCACCAGCCCTTGATGGCATCATGGCCCACAGCGTGCTTGAGGCAGTCTGTGATGAAGACACACACACTTTCAAGTGCCTCCAGTAAGGGGCACCCGATGTACTTGTGTCACGGAACGGGAGTTGTGCTTAGAGAACTGGATTTCAGGCATGAAGGAGGGCAGGTCCCAGATCCTGAGGATTGTGTTGGCCCGGTTAAAGCCTGGAAGTGATGCTTAGGTGTGCCTTGCTTGTTGGATCACATATGGTGGCATTATGTAGCATTTTGAATTGCTAAAAGATCATAGGTTATAATCTAACCAGATGTTCTGGGAAAGAATAGAGAGATAGGCTGAAGAGATGGCTCAGCGGTTAAGAGTACTGACTGCTCTTCTAAAGGTCCTGAGTTTAATACCGAGCAACCACACGGTGGCTCACAACCACCTGTAATGAGATCTGGTGCCCTCTTCTGGCCTGCAGCCATATGTGCAGGCGAACATTGTATACATAATAAATAAATTAAAAAAAAAAGAATAGAGAGACACCATTATGCCCTCCCTGAAGAGTTAATCCAAACAAGATAAATAAACAAACAAATAAATAAAATAATTAATTAAAATGGGCCTGTCAATCACCTAGACAATGTCCCTCAAGAAGCTGTTTTAGAAACTTTAGAAGCCAGGTGGTGGTGGCGCACACCTTTAATCCCAGCACTTGGAAGGCAGAGGCAGGTGGATCTCTGTGAGTTCAGGGCCAGCCTGGTCTACAGAGCAAGTTCCAGGACAGTGAAGGCTACACAAAGAAAGTCTGTATCGAAAAACAACAACAACAACAAAAACAAAAAAAAAAATGGAGAGAAAGAAACTTTAGGAAATAGTAAAGGGGCTGGAAAGATGGTTCAAGAGTTAAGAGTACTGGCTTAATATCCTCCTAAGCCAGAGGACCCAGATTTGATTCCCAGCATGCACATGGACTCTAAACTGTCTGTAATTTCATCCTAGCGAATCCATTACTCCTTTCTAGCCTCTGAAGGCACCAAGCATACATGTGGTGTGCTGACTTACATGCAGCCAAAACACTCACATACATAATGTAAAATGAATAAAATAAGAGCAAGCTTTCCTGAAAAAAAAGTATAATGGCATATTTGTCTCTCTGGCCTTTGACAAATCTCACCTGTAAGAGTTTGCCCTCTGACCACTGTCTACTCTCACCCTATGCCCTAGTTAGCTTTCTATTGCTGCAATAATCACCACACAACTAAAAGCAACTTGGGAAGGAAAGGGTTTATTTCATCTTACAACTCCCAGATCACAGCCTATCACTGACTGACAGAAGCCAGGACAAGAATTCAAGGCAGGAACTGGAGATAGAAACGGAAGCAGAGACTGCTGTGGATATCGCTTGGTATAAATAAAATGTTGTTTGGCTAGTGGCCAGGCAGGAAGTATAGGCAGGACAAGAGAGAAGAGAATTCTGGGAAGTGGAAGGCTGTGGGAGAGACATGGCCAGCCGCTGCCATGAGAAGCAACATGGCAAAGTATAGACTAACAGAAATGGGTTAATTTAAGATAGAAGAAGTAGATAACAAGAAGCCTGCCACGGCCATACAGTTTGTAAGCAATATAACTTTCTGTGTGTTTACTTGGTTGGTTCTGAGTGTCTATGGGCCTGGTGGGTGAGAGAGATTTGTCCTGACTGTGGGCCAGGCAGGAAAACTCTAACTACAGATGGTGCCCAACGTGGGGCACGAACCCACGACCCTGGGATTAAGAGTCCCATGCTCTACTGACTGAGCTAGCCGGGTTGGTTCTCTGACCAGGAATCAAACCCGGGCCACAGCAGTGAAAGTGCCGAATCCTAACCACTAGACCACCAGGGATGGAAACTCTTGCCAACACATTGCGCACCATTTGTAGATATAATAGGATGAAAGGGTAGATTAATGAACTTACTTTTAAAGAACAACAACTTGTTTAAAATGTCTTATATTGGTATAGATTTTAGTCTATTGATACAAAATTAGTTACAAACAAAGTTAATTTTGTTATACTGTATATATATTTCTACTCTCATTTGAGGTATTATGTTTCTGCAACTCATTTAGATTGTAATGGATAATTAAGAAATACAGATCAATTAGTCTTCTATGATAGTTAAACTTATAGTCATGTTAAGTTTTCTAGGTATACATAGATATATTTCAGATAGATAGGTAATCTTCAAACACTTCAAAGGTCTACAGAATATGGCATTTAAAATATTTTTAAAATTTAGACTTTCTGGACAGTGAGATATATCTGCTCCTGGCAGCACCAATTTACTTCAGAGAGGAAGATGGGCATTGAAGACACTTCATATGGAGTTTATCTTCACCTTGTCAAAAATAGCCATTTGGGCAAGAAACTGTTTTTGCCTGGACTGCTTGATCAACTGGACATGCAGAACCCATAAAAAGGTGACCACTAAACTTTGCTTGACAAAATAGTCCTTCAGGTTCCTGCTTTGCAGAAGAAACTGCCAGACATTCTACAGAACACTAAAAAAAGTCAACAAGAGACTCTAGCCCTCTGGGCTGAAGACAAATGCCCCAACTTTACAAAGGAACATTAGGTGACTGTCCAGGCTGCCAGCTGTCTCTGTCTACCCTGCAAGACTCCCAAAAAGTTGCTTGCATCCTTCTCCCAGTTCTCAGGTAATATTATACCCTTCTGAGGTCTTTGATGTGGTAGAAGACTTGATAGTTATAATTTCCTCAATTATGATAAAAGATAAGTTAGATATAAAACCTTAAACTCACAAATATAAGATAGATAGGATATCTTCTTTAATATTGTAACTGTAATTCTTGCTTGATAATTGCTTTGTTATATGTAAATTTACTATGTGAAAGTTAAAACCTTCCTTTTTTTAAAAAAAGAAAAAAAAGAAAAGGGGAAGTGCTGTGGATATCGCTCTGTATAAATAAAATGCTGTTTGGCCAGTGGCCAGGCAGGAAGTATAGGCAGGACAAGAGAGAAGAGAATTCTGGGAGGTGGAAGGCTGAGGCAAAGAGACGCTGCCAGCCACCGCCATGACAATGAAGATGTAAAGGTACAGGTAAGCCATGAACCAAGTGGCAAAATATAGATTAATAGAAATAGGTTAATTTAAGATAGAAGAGATAGATAACAAGAAGCCTGCCACGGCCATAGTTTATAAGTAATATAAGCGTCTGAATGATTATTTTATACGTAGGTTGTGGGATTGCGGGGCCGTAGTGGCACCTGGAGAGAAGATCTCCAACTACAAGAGACCATAAAAGATGCTGCTTCCTGACTGGCTTTTCCACTGTGGTTTATTCAGTCTGCGTTTTATATAACCAAGGACTGCTTTCCCAGTGGGCTGGGCCCTCCCACATCAATCATTGATGAAGAAAATTCCAGACAGACTTGCTAACAGGCCAATGCTGTTTTTGTTGTTGTTGTTATTGTTTGTTTTTTCGAGACAGAGTTTCTCTGTGTAGTTTTGGGGCCTGTCCTGGATCTCACTCTGTAGACCAGGCTGGCCTCAAGCTCACAGAGATCCACCTGCCTCTACCTCCTGAGTGCTGGGATTAAAGGCATGTGCCACCACCACCTGGCTTGTTGTTTTTGTGTTTGTTTTTAAGACAGAATCTCTATATGCAGCCTGGAGCTTGCTATGTAGACCAGGCTAGCCTTGAAGTTATAGAGATGTACTTGCCTCAGCCTCCCAAGAGCTAGAGTTAAAGGCATCTTCTACCATGCTAGACCCACAAGGCCAATCTTACAGAAGTGTTTTCTCAGTTGAGGTTCCCTCTTTTCAGGTGACTCTAGCTTGTGTCAAGTTGACAAAAAACTATCTAGAATACCCAATGAAAATCCTTCAAGGGTTTCTTTAGCTGTTGATCCACTCTTGCCCCCCGAGGCTCTGCTGCTTTGCTCTGTAATAAACCCTGACTTTTATACTCTACTGTGTACGCCTTGTCTGAATTCTTCTGATGGCGATCTCAAGTATGTGGTAGACAAGGGCAAGCTCCTGATCATGTTAAAGGGGTCTTACTGTGTTGTACAGGCCCGTCTCAAACGCTTAGGCTCGGTGATCTTCCCAAGGGACTGAGACTGCAGAGGACTCCAGGCTTGAGTTACCAAGCCCAGCTTCCTCATTTTAAATAAATAAAAATCACGGTGGTGCTTTGACTTTCTAACCAATGAGACTGGCAAGGAGGCTTGATGATGAGTGATTGCTGTTTCAAAAGCCACCTTCCCAGAACTCCAAAGGCTCCCAGCCAGTGTATTCACTTTTCTCACAGTTTTGTCCTAAATTAGCACAGTGAAGAACAGGTAGCTAGCTAGCTAGCTAGCCAGACATGGGCCAGGAAAAATTTCCATTGGGTTTGGTTTCTGATCAGAGATGTTTTTTGGAGGCTCATCAAAGAACGTGGTGAAAAACTGGGGGCAAGAGGGGCATGTTAGACCTCTCATCTTCTTAGAGACTTCTGCTTTGATCCTTGTAGTACATGAAATAGAAAATGAAGAGTGTCGATAGCCTTTTTACCCTTTCTAAAATTGACCCCATTGGAAGGCACAAAGGACAGAAAAGGCCTAGTTTCTTTTCCTGTAAGGGTTTCTACAGTTGAGTTGGTGGAATGTGGTGAGATGCTGGAAGGGAAGTGCAGGGTGAGGTGGGGTGAGGGGGGTTATTTATTGTATTTGACTAAAGGGCAAGAGTGAATGATCAATATGACTGTGCTGCAGATTGTATCTCACAATGCCTGGAAGCATCTTTCTTCAGATTCTGCTCTTGATTGGTCAAATGCTCTGTACTGCAGCTCCTAAATACACAAAGCTTTCAGATTTGTTATTTTTACAACTCAACAAAATATAACCTCCCTTTCTTTCCCACTGTTCCAGATAAAGTTTTGAAACTAATTGTTAGTGTTTCTCTTGAGTACTGTTGGTTTTAGAGAATTAATTGTCTCTTAGATATCTTTTTCTCTGCAGAGGATGTAATTGCTATTCTAAATAGAAGTCTAAAGAAAGATCATTTGCATTTATTTGCCATTGTAAGCCTTTGGGGCACTATGTCCAATTTAGGCCACATCCACATAATTCTTACCTCTTCCTCTCTCCCCTTCCTCTGTATGTCAAGATACATAGCTTTTGTTTAGTATCGTGTGCTAACTCATTCTGGTACTGGCCCTCCTACATACAGGAAGATTTCACACATTATCACACTCACACACAGTTTTTACATTTGCCAGTTTTTCCTCTGAAGTCAATCCCTCCCTGCCATGATGGGGTCTTGTGATGCAGCACGGGGCGGTTGTTAAACGTGGGAGCCTCCTTCCTCTGTCCACAGAGGGCTGGGATTACAGGTGATTCCTACCTCAACTATCTGAGTCCTTTCTTTCCAACTTCTTTTTGAACGTTCTTTCCTGGCTTCTTTTTGTTGTTATTCATTAAAAGAATCCATTATAAATGCTTTGGTGGGCTGGAGAGATGGCTCAGTGGTTAAGAGCACTGGCTGCTCTTCCAAAGGTCCTGAGTTCAATACCTAGCAACCACATGGTGGCTCACAACCATCTGTAATGAGATCTGGTGCCCTCTTCTGGCCTGCAGCCATATATGCAGGCAGAACACTGTATACATAATAAATAAATAAACCTTAAAAAAAAAATAACTATTTAAAACCTTACCTGTTTACTCAGTGTTTAAGTAAGTTCCACTGAGCCGATAACTGCATCTGGCTGTTTTGTTGTTGTTGCTATTTTTCTGGGTTTTGAAAACATTCATGTTTTCATTCACTCTGTGTGTGTGTGTGTGTGTGTGTGTGTGTGTGTGTGTGTGTGTGCACGCATGTGGAGATCAGAGGACAACCTTTGAGAGCTGGTTCTCTACTTTTACCACGAGGCTTCCAGGGATCAAACTTGGAAATTTGGGTTGTTACATTTGGCCACAAGCATCTTTATGCCAGAAGCCATCTCATGGGCCCTGTTTTCCTGGTCTGTGAGACTGGCTACCTTTATACAGTCCAAGGTGACCTGAAACTCCCTATGTAGTCCAAGCACGATTCAAACTTATGATTCTCATGCTTCAGCCTCATAAGTGGGGTGCTAGGGTCACCGTCATTTGACTAGCCTCAGCTACATTTGGATCCTAACATACCACTTATTCTTGTTAGATTTCATCTATTATGACCAAATATCTTGGATAAATGTGGGATGGTTTGAATAAACATGGCCCCCATAGGCTCATATATTTGAATGCTCAGTCACCAGTGAGTAGAATAATTTAGAAGATTAGAAGGATTAGGAGGCATGGTCTTCTAGAACTAAGTATGGCCTTGTTGGAGGAAGTATGTCACTGGAGGTGGGCTTTGAGGTTTCAAAAGCTCACTCCAGGCCCAGTCTGTCCCCTTCACCCCCTCCCACCTGTCCTGCCTGCTGCCTGTGCATCAGGATATAAAGCTCTCATTTAATTCTCCAGCACCATGCCTGCCTGTCTGCTGCCATGTTCCCCGCCATGATGATGATGGACTAACCCTCTAAAACTGTGATCAAGCCCCCAACCAAATGTTTTCTGAGTTGTCTGGGTTATGGTATCTGTGCATAGAAGTGGAACAATGACTAAAATGGTAACTTTAAAAGGAGGAAGTCACTCACGATTTCAGTCCCTGATTATTTGACCTGATGCTTTGGGGGCCTATAGTGAGTTAACATCATGGTGGACATGCCTGGCCTCAACCTTCATCAGGGAAGATTTTTCTTGCACTTGATGGGAGTTAACACAGAAACCCACAACTGGACAGTGTGCTGAGAGTGAGAGACTTTGGATCACTCAGTTCTAAATGGGATGTCTTCATCAAACCCCTTTTCTCAAGGCTCAGGGATCTATTCAGAAAAGGAAGCTGAAAGATAGTAAGAGCCAGAGGTAGCAGATCAATCCAGGGAAACTCTTCTAGGCACAACTGAATTGGCACATATATGAATTCACAGAGACTGTGACAGCATGCACTAGGTCTGCACAAGTGTAAGCCGGACAAAACTGCAGTATGGAGAAGAGGAAGTGAACACAAAGACCCACTCCTAGACAAGACGCCATCTGCAATTGTTACCTCTTGGGAGAGGGAGCATCAGTTTTTTTTCCAATGGAAAGACACTGGCTATATCAGCCACACTCTAAAGGAGGTCTCATGCTCTTGAGTAATTGGCCAGTACTAAATGGACTGCATGTTTTGCTTTGTTTTATATGTGCTCTTTCCTTTGTTTTGGTGTTTGGTTTCTCTCTCTCTCTCTCTCTCTCTCTCTCTCTCTCTCTCTTTTCAGAGAGAGGAAAAAAAATCCACATAGTGAGGTTAGGGAGGAGGCAAAATCTGGGAGGAGTAGGGGAGAGAAAAGAATATGAACATACACAATCTATTTTAAGAATGGGAATGACTTCTCAGTGACTGGAAGAGATTGTTAAAATTAATCTTGCCAAACATCAATGAATCACAAAATATTGGTAGGCCAACAAACTTGATTTGAAAAGTTGGATCATTAGTATTGCCTGGCTCCTGGATTTTCCTGTTCTTTTAGCAATACTAACCCACAGGAATCTAGAAATAGATGTTGGGGCTTTAGGAGCAGAGAAGGGCAGCCAGGCTCTTTTAGAAGGCACACTCACTGTTTTGAGGAACCATTGGACATTTAGTAACATGCCTTAAATGTGGTGGGTATTGTGTTCCCTGAAATATTGTGTGTTCCCCGAAATAAACATATCTGGGGGCAGAGAACAGCCACTAGAACAGAGCCAGAAATGGTGGCTAGAAAATGGGAAGAGTAAACCATATCAGAAGTTGGGCGGTGGTGGTACACACCTTTAATCCCAGCACTTGGGAGGCAGAGCTAGCCAGATCTCTGAGTTCAAGGCCACTTTAGAAACAGCTAAACTTGGTGACCCACGCCTTTAATCCCAGGGAGTGGGGGCAGAAAGAAAAAGGTATATAAGGCGTGAGGACCAGGAACTAAAGAGGAAAAAGCATGTAGTTAGTTAAACTTTGGAGCAACACAGTTCAGCTGAGATTCATGTGGAGGAGGACTCAGAAGCTTCCAGCCTGAGGAAACAGGATCACCTGAGGAACTAGCAAGGTGAGATAGCTGTGGCTTGTACTGCTTCTCTGATCTTCCAGCATTCACCCCAATAACTGGCCTCAGGTTTGTTCTTATTAATAAGAACTCTTTGAGATTCATACTACACTTAAAGATGCAGCAAATATGTCTGTTGGTTTTCCATACAGATGCAGCCAAATGGTTTTGTCTGTGAGTGTGTAATTTATTTAGCTCACCAGACTTCTAGTAGACAAGGTCTAACTCAGGGAAGTGTTTGAATCAATTCTATTTTAACTTTGTGGTGGGCATGGGAGGGGCTTGAATTGGGTGAACTGTTTAGAGATGCAACAGAGTGATTTATCAAACTTTTGCATTTCCTGAGTACCTCTTCAACCACAGTCTCCCACCACCATTTCTTTAATATTTGCTACAATTCAGGGCCTTTTCCTCAATATTTTACCTCTATTGTTACCTTGCTGACTTTCAGACTCTTCTGTGACCTAGATATTATGTCTAACTTCTTTTGAAAGGTTAGGAAACTAAGGTACAGAAGGGTTAAATAAACTGCCTAGAGTTACACAGTATATAAGCAGAGAAGTTAAAAATAGTAACGGACATGGCCCGCCTTTGTGTTTTGAAGCAGATGATATTTATGACTAAGCCACCCCACAGAGAACAGAGTTACTTGAGTAGGCAAGTCTGCATGTGTGGATTATTGCCTAATCTTCCCTAGTACCTGGAGTGTAGACTATCTAATCTCCAAATTTATGTGGCCTTTATGAGAGTGTCATGGACTGAGGATAGACTTCCAGGGTGCCTAAAACAAAGGTGTGGTTTGAAACGTTTTGTAATATAGGATGTTGTTTGATGAACAAAAAGATATATGTTGTTTGAGGGAAGTATTGGTTTATTACAATTTTGTATTTTATCCTCAAGTACTTTCTTTGTGCTGGAGATATGGAAAAAAGGAAGCACTTTGTATATTTTCCAGTGTCTTGATTTTCACTGGAAATGTGTTTCTGCATTCTGCTTCCCAGGCAGCCTCCCAGGAATTATTTAGCCTGGGGAAATCAGCGTGGGCCCATCAATGCCCAAGGTAGAAAGCCAATAGATAGTAAGCAAAGGAAGACTGTGAGCAGCTGTGGAACCGTCAGATCTACTATCTCACCAGGTTGGATGCATGTCTTCATTTTGAGTCAGAGCACAGGGAAGCCATCAGCAGAGCTCACCTGGACTTAGAAAGATAGATGTACTTATGCATCTAACTGTTTTTTTCTTCTTTCTTTTTGGCCGTGCTGGCAATTAAACCCAGGGTCTTGTGCATGTCAACCAAACACACTACCAGCTAAGCTGCATTACTTCTGCATTACATTAGGAACAATGTGATTGCCCTCTCTGGGCAGTTTGGAGAAGTAGATAACCAAGGAAAAAGTCCTCTTCTGCTTATTGATCTCATGCCTTATTAAGGCTGGGAGAAATATCAATTACATCTCTCTCTGTCTTCACAGCTGCAGATGGCAGCAGAGCAGATCAAGTCTGTACTAAGGACAACAGCATGATTGATTCATTGGATGAAATTTATCCTTGTATCATTTCTATTTTGCCATAAGCTCCTGGACACTAGAGATAGCTTCCTGGAGAGTTTATAATTCAGATTCCTCATTTCATATAGGTGGAAACTGAAGGCTAGAAAAAAAATCTAGACTCAGTGATATGGAGAATAGAGAGATGGGTCAGTGGGTAAAGTGTTTGCCCCACATACATGAAGACTTGAGTTCATTCCCAGTACTCACATAAAAAGCCAGGCCTGGTAGTAAAGACCTTTAATCCCTGTACTGGGGAGATGGAGATGGACCTTTGGATTCTAGTTGGACCAGCAAGCTCCATGAGGTCCTCTTTCAAACATCTAAGGGAGAATGACCAAGGCAGACACCAGACATCAACCTCTGCCTTCATATCTACATGTGCACATGTGAATGCTCACCTGCACACAAGTTTTAAAAAAGTATCAAAGATCTGGTTTCCAGTTTCACTTCTTCGAACTTTCTATTGCAAATGGGGGGGAGAGGGGTTTGGTTGGTTTTTGCTAGTTTAAGCCCAGCATCCTGGCTCTTTTTAGTGATAATTTCAAGTTGTTTCAGAAACAGAGACTGTCACCAGTATTGTATCCAGTATACTCATAAAGAGTTATAGCCGATAAAGACATTATGTTGATGATTACCTCTTACTATATAGTTTCAAACAGGACAAAATCTCATTCTTCACCCCTCCCACTCAGCATGCCCACTAGGATGACAAAAAATCATACTCAAAATAAACTGAATGATCATAATTAGAAGTATGTGTGCACATACAAAAATGGCCAATATGTCTTGTTTAGGCAGATTACGCTTAGGATTTTTATCTGCACACAATGAGTCCCATAGGTCTTTAATACAAAGTAATGATGAATCAACAGAAATTTTAAACATGAAGTTACTAAACGTCTTGCTGGGCAATCTAGCATTTTAGCTTTCTGTTCAATAAAATTAAAACACATGCTAGATCAATGTATGAAATAGTGGTATTATTACTGGTATTATCATTACCATTATTATAATTTTGAGACATAGTTCATATATTCCAGGCTGGTCTTCAAATCAGTACAATACAGAACAGTCAAGGATTCTCTTCTGATCCTTCTGCCCTTACCTCCTGAGTGTTGTTATAACAGATATGCACTGTAGGCACTGTAGGACTGGTCCTATGTGGTGCTGGGGATAGAATCCAAAGTTTTTGCACATGAAGCAAGCACTCTACTAACTGAGTTATATCTCCAGTTCTACCCATTATTTTATAAAATTTAATGTATGCTAATAAAAAGGGAAAATACATGCTGGGGCAACAATCATGTTCTATTGTGTTCTGAGTGGTTATATAAGTGAACATTCATTGAATTGTACTTCTGCACATCTTAACTGTATGTATATAAATTATACCTCATAAAATAAAACTACCACTAATAAAAATGATGGTCATGTCTCACTAAAACCAAACAAAAGCCCCTTGGGTGTGCAACAGACCTTTCAATAATTGTAAATTCAGACTTTTATAGTATCTTAACTATTAGTTGATATTAATTATAGAAGGAAACATTTCTTTCCGATGTTAATTTTTTGGTAAACTAAAACTAAGTTACTTAAAGTATTTTTTTTTAAATGCGCTGAAAAACTTTTTATTTGGGAATGGTGTGGTGGTTTGAAAAGATGTCTTCTATAAGTCCCGGACATTTGAACACTTGGTCCACAGTTTATGGCTGTGTGGGGAAGTTGGGAGTTATGGCTTTGTTAGAAAAAGTATGTCACTTAGGAGCAGGTTCTGAGGTTTCAAAAGACTCACCACCTTAAGTTAGCTCTCTCAGCTTCTTGTTTGTGATTCCAGATATGAGCTCTCCACTACCGCTCCAGCAGCCTGCTGCTATAGGTGGATTTTTCTTTCCCACCCACCAGTTCCCAAATAACTAACACGGAGCCTTAGTATAAATTATAAATGCTCAGCTGATAGCTCAGGCTTACTGCTAACTAGTTCTTACAACTTAAATTAACCTATTTCTATTAACCTATGTATTGCCACATGGCTCATGGCTTTACCCATCCTCCAGCATGTTTTGTTCCCTCTGTGTCTCTTGGTGACTCCTCTCAGACTCCATCTCCTTCCCAGCATTCTGTCTGCCTTGAAAATCCTGCCTAGCTATTGGCCAATCAGCATTTTATTAACAACGAGAGCAATACATGCTTAGAGTATACAAAAATTGTTCTATAACACATTGCCTATTACCTCTACTCTTCCACGATGGATCCTAGCTCTCTGGAATCATAAATAAATAATAAACTAAATAAAAATAAAGCCTCTCTTTTGTAGTAAACCAAATAAATAATAACCAAATACCATAGTAAACCAACATACATCCTTTCTTTTGTAAGCTGCCTTGGCCATGATGTTTTATCACAGCAATAGAAAAAAATCTACAGGCATCTGACACTGCTGCAAGAAGGAGAAGTAGTCTCTCCCAGGGGTGACCCCTAACTGGTACCCAGTGTGAACTGGTCAGCCTTGAATCATACACACAAGCAACACTAAATAGACTCAACAACTTTCATTTATGTATTTATGCATTCATTTATACATATAGATGATGGAAAATAATAAAGGAAAGGAAGCCATTAATTTGAGAGGGAGTGGGAGGCAGCACAGGAGGAGTTGAAGGAAAGGGACATGAGATGGATCAAAAGGAAGAAAGGGAAAGGGGAAAGTGATGTGATTAAATGTTAAAATTACATTTTAAAAATCTGGAAATCTAAGGGGAGAAGAAGAAGAAGAAGAAGAAGAAGAAGAAGAAGAAGAAGAAGAAGAAGAAAAAGAAGAAGAAGAAGAAGAAGAAGAAGAAGAAGAAGAAGAAGAAGAAGAAGAAGCTATTCATCTAAATTACTTTCCCCCTGCCATGTTAGCATGTCTACTGGTGTTTTCATAGTTCAGGCTGTCTTGTTTAGGCAGTCATATTGTTGAGGTATCGATGAGTGTTGCTTCCTTATCATTTTGAGGAGACACAATCTCACAGCAGACTTCAGGGGCCATTGGCTCTTACAGTCTTTCCTCCTTTTCTTCTGTGATGTTCCCTGAGCCTTGGTGCAGGAACTATATTAATGTCTCCGTTGGGGCTGGGTTCCCCACAATCAGTTGTTCTCTGCATTTTGACCAGCTGTAGTTTTCTGTAGTGGTCTCCGCCTGCTACAAGAGAATCTTCTTTAGTGAGGGACTAGTGTGGTACATGTATATGAACAAGGGTAAGTATTTAGAATGTAGTTAGGAACTATGCTTCTCTGGTTAAGTGGTCGTGGTAGGTTCTTCTCTAAGATCCATGACCTTAGTAGCCCTATAGTTGGTTAGATTTCTAGTACCAGGCACAATCTCCTTTTTGTTGATTGGGCCTTATGGGTTGTTGGTTGTTTTTTACTCTTTATTCTTTGAGGTGCTCACCACCTTGCTCCCAAATAAATACACCCAGAGGCTTATTCTTTCTTATGAATGCCTGGCCTTAGTTGGCTTGTTTCTAGCCAGCTTTTCTTAAACTTAAATTATCCTGTTTATCTTTTTCCCCTGGGCTTTTACTTTTCTCTATTCTATATCCCTTTCTTTATTCCTTACTCCATGGCTGGCTGGGTGGCTGGGTGACTAGCCCTTGGTGTCCTCTTTTCCTCCTCCTTCTCTTGTTCCCCATCTCTTTTCCCAGATTTCTCCTTCTATTCATTCTCACTGCCTGTCAGCCTCACCTATCGTTTCTCCTGCCTCACTATTGGCGGTTCAACTCTTTATTAGATCAATCAGGTATTTTAGACAGGCAAAGTAACACAGCTTCACAGAGTTAAACAAATGTAACATAAAAAAATGCAACACATCGTTGCCTCATTAAACAAATGTTCCACAGCATAAACAAATGTAACACATCTTAAAATAATATTCTACAGCTGGGTGGTGGTAGCACACGCCTTTAATCCCAGCACTAGGGAGGCAGAGCCGGCCGGATCTTTGTGAGTTCGAGACCAGCCTGGTCTACAGAGCGAGCTCCAGGAAAGGTGCAAAGCTACACTGAGAAACCCTGTCTCAAAAAACAACAACAAAATAATATTCTACAACATTTTTTGTAACTCCAAGTGGCTCAAAGACCTCAGTTTGAAACCTGAAATACTAAAACTGCTAGGAGAAAACACAGACAGGAAACACATGATACAGGTGTAAGAAAGGACTTTCTAAATAGGACTCCATTTGCCCAGGAATTAAGGCCAACAACTGACAAGCGGGACTTCATAAAACAAAAAAGCTTCCATACAACCAAGGAAACAATCCATCAGGTGAAGTTGAAACCCTCAGAGTGCGAAAGAATCTTTCTTTGCCAGCTATACATCTGACAGAGGATTAATATCCAGAATAAAACCACTCAAAAAACAAAGAGCCAAGAAAACAAATGACCCAATTAAAAATAGGCTTTGGATCTGAACAGCGAGTTCTCAATAGAAGAAATAAATAGCTAAGAAATGTCTCAAAATGTGTTCATCATCCCTATTAGCAATTGGGGAAATGCAAATTAAAAATACTTTGAGATTTCAACTTACCCCAGTCAAAATGGCTTAGATCAACAAAGTAACTGACAACAAATCCTGGCATGTGGGGAGAGGGGAACCCTCATTTTCTATTGGTGGGAATGTAAATTGGCACAGCCACTCTGGAAATCAGTATGCAGGATCCTCAAAAAGCAAAAATAAATCTACTCTCTGACCCAGCTGTATCAACACTTGGCATATGTCCAAAGGGTTCAATATCTATTCCACAGACAATATTCATTGTCATCTGATTCACAATAGCCAAGAAATTGAAACAACCTAATTATCCTTCAACAGATGCATAGTTAATGAAAATGTGGTGCATATACATAATGGAATACTCTTCAGCTATAAGGAAAAAGGACATCATGAAAGTTGCAGGTAAATGGATGGAACTAGAAACTTAGTCGAGTGAGGTAACCCAGACCCAGAAAGACAAATGCTTTGTATTCTCTCTCATCTGCAGTTCCGAGCTCGCAATCTTCAGATGTGAATATATATATGGGAGTAAACCCAGAAACCAGGAATGTATAAAAAGAGCATGTTGGGGTGAGAGGCTAGAGAGGGGAGTACAGGATAGATGAAGGGGTAATGGGCTAAAAGGGGAGGGGTCCAACTGGGAGGGGAGGGAGGTCAGTACAAGACAGTGAGGGACAAATAACACAGGATGTTTAAGAAAGCCAAAAGAGCCAGGTGGTAGTGGTGCACGCCTGTAATCCCAGCACTAGGGAGGCAGAGGCAGGTGGGTCTTTGTGAGTTCGAGGCCAGCCTGGTCTACAGAGCGAAGCTACACAGAGAAACCCTGTCTCAAAAAGCCGAAAAAAAGAAAAATCAAATTATTTTATATTTATCCCAAACAATATACATATATGTGTACACACACACACACACACACACACACACACACACACCCCTCTTAGATGAAGTTACACCATTTGATCCAACAATGCTCCCCACAGGAGCGAGCCATCGATATCACTAAAGGTAAAATAGTGACATTCATATCTTGGCGGTGACCAGTGTTCTTTTTATAAGGTGAGAAACCTTTAACTTCATCTGTGTGGAACATGGTGTGATAGCACGAGATGGTCTCTAGGGCTACATAACTAAGAGATTTCTTTTACTTCAGGCTCCTCAGTGGCCTGATATTTTTACAGTGTATTCAGGTATGCAATTAGTCTTCTATGAAGTAACATTTTTTTCGTACATTCGATTTCATTTTTTGTCTGAAAGAATCTCAAAAGACAATTTTCTGGAAAGATGCTGTTAAGGCCAGCAACTTGGATACATTTTAAAAATTATTTACTTTATGTTTTAACATTTTGTGGTTAAAAACTCTCTTTCTCTAACGTTTCCTTTATTTTCCATCTAAATCCACTGGGGCGCAAAACTGGACACCTCTGTAAATCCTAAATTCCCATCTGACGAAAGGCCTACACTCAAAAATGCAAGAAAGACTACAACTCCCAGAATGCAGTGCTTCCTAATCTTCCTGTTGCTCAATGATTGGGGGCGGATCTTGAGCCTCTCCCCTGCCCCATTGGACAGCTTTCCTATTAGGGCGGAGAAAGAGAGAGAGGCCATTTCTCTCCAATCCAGGCAACAGAAGAAAGGCCGGAATAAGAAGAACCCGGCTATTGGACAGTTGCATTCCGGACGTTACAGAGATCAGCCAATCGTAACGCGTCTCGGCTCCCTGCGTCCTCCATCGTAAACTTCCGTGGCGGGAAAACTTGGGAAGTTTTCGCGCCAGGGCGGAGTCACGCGGGTTTTTCTGCAGGGTTTGGCGGCCGGCGATTTCGGAGCAGCGGCATGGCGGGCACCGTAGTGCTGGACGACGTGGAGCTACGGGAGGCGCAGAGAGACTACTTGGACTTCCTGGATGACGAGGTGAGGCTCGGGCGGCCGGCCCGGTGCTGGGGTCCCCGCGGATGACCCGGCCAGGCTGATGGGGCTTCCGCGGTTAGCCTGGGTCCAGCCCCTGAGATCCCCGCGAAGCGTCAGGGCCGCTGGTATTTCTTTTCGCTTTGCAACTTTCTGATATCTTTTCTCCTTCCTCTTCCCCCTCCACTTCCTGATATGTTTTCTTCTAATTCTTTTTCTTCTTCCTCTTCCTCCAAGTTTACCTCAAAAATTAAAAAAAAAAAATTCCTGTCTTAAATTAGTATACGTTAATTATACACATGGCTTTCATTATGAAATTTCATTGACAATGCATTTTGACCATATTCACTTCTCATCACTCCCACTTTCATTTCCATGCTCCCGCTGATCCCCTTCTTCTATTTCCGTGTCTTTTTTTTTTTTTTTTAACGTGGTGGTGTAGATGGTTCCCAGGGCCAGGTGCTTGCGTTCTTCCCCTAAGCTGCCTATTTTTCTTGAAACCTCTCTTGGTTACTGGCTAGAGTTTTCTTCAGAGCCATCTAGTTTGTCTCTAAATGCAAGTGATGACCCAGCTTGCTCAAGGAGACAGATGTAAACAATGGTCAAGCCCGTCTTAACTCTTACTTAGACGGGAGGGACGTGCTTCCCCGAGGGTGCAACGGGAGGGTGCAACGGGAGCTGCGCAGAGTGCTCAGTGCCTCCACCAATTGGGCTGCTTGCTTTATGTCAAATCAAAAGGATTTTGTGTGCAGGTAAAGTGGGGTCCCCCACCCCCTGCAAAAAGCTATAGGATATTGTTGAGCAAGTTTGTTGATCAATGCAAAGCAATTTGAATTTGAATTTTGAGAGTACTTAATTTACATTTTTGTGTATATTTGAAATCTACATCATGCCTTTGAAATAAGACTGCGGTCAAGCATGTTAACATCCAGATTTTAAAATGAAATTTTCATATTAGCGAGGCTTTTTACTTAGTGCTCTTTAAGAGTCAAGTCATTTTAATTCCTAATTAAAATGTAAGCATATAGAAGAACTGTTGCTGATCATGGTAGCATGTGATAGGTGGGAAGAAAGGGCTGTCTGCAGCCATGTGCTTCCTGGATACCATTTGAGACATGTGAGTACCAATATGCTGGCATCCTCATGTGTAAGTGACATAATCGGTATTCAGTGTCAATCAGTGTAGACTTTGAGTAGCTCCCAAGTCCCCACGTAGGACTTTTGAGTACATTCATGTTGGCGTCCTCTGACGTAAAATAGTACCCCATGGTTAGTAACTGCTTTACAAATGGGATGGCCAGTGGTCACTAATGCTCTGTTGTAGACAGTGGGTGTATTTTCCTTGTCTGTAAAGGCCTAGATCTCATTCCATGATGGGGGAAAACCGTCCTACAGCTGAAAGACAGGAAGGAAGTAAGTCACACCAGAGGATAACTCAGAAATGACCACCCTGCCTTCATATGTTATGTCCTTAAGTACTCCAGTTTTGAGCCCAGCTGCAGATCCTGTTGATGAGCCCGTCTGCTTTCTGACTTCTGCCTCCTTCCGCTACCTTCTAACACATCCCTGAATCCTGAGCTGGCTGTCCCTTAGATTCAGCCCAATCTTACTCTCACTGAAGACCACCCCCATCTACCAGTTTTCACAGCTCCTGTGAACCTACCTGCTTACTTGTTCTTGTTGCTCTTGATAGAGTCTTATTCTGTAGCCTCGCTCTGAACTGAATAGTGATCCTCCTGCCTCATATGCCTGAGTGCTGGAATTATAGTGTACCTCCAATGCCCCACCTGAGTTCTAAACAAAACTTTTTTTTTTTTTTTTTTTTTTTTAATCTCTTTCCTGGCAGAAATCCAAACTTGCTATCAATAAAACCAAGAGCCTGCAGAAAGGAAGGAACCCTGGGTATCCTAGGTTCATAGTGACTTTATATGATTCTTATAGTCTCCTAATAGGGTGTAGGTGAAACCTGAGACTAGTGAATGAGGGAAATAGGTGGTCACAGATTTTTGAACTGAGCTGTTCTGAAACACTTTGAGTTGTGTAGCTGTTTTTGAAATGTCATGATTGCTCTGCAGGAAGACCAGGGAATTTACCAGAACAAAGTTCGGGAGCTGATCAGTGACAACCAGTACCGGCTGATTGTCAGTGTGAATGACCTGCGCAGGAAAAATGAGAAGAGGGCTAACCGGTGAGTGACAGCAGGGTTTGGAGCGGAATACTCTGTGTTTGGGTGAGAAAGGCATCATCTTGCTTAGACAAGGAACAGGCTTCCCTAAGAGAGACCTGGATTGCACGGCCGTCCTCTCAGAGAGGACATGGGGGGCATTTTGCTCTCAGGTGCTCCCATCTTCCAACATTTTCCTGAGTATCACTTTTACATCTTCAATGAATTGAAGTCAGCCTCAGTTCTGGTGTATTTTGCTGAGTCTTCTACAGGAGCAGCACGAAGTAGAAATGGGTTTTCTTTCACTGATCTTAGTGACCTAAGACTGTTTCTTCTTGTCTTGAGGGTCGTTTTCCTGAACTCTGCCTAACGGTTCTTTTTCGTGATCTTATGCAGCCTCCTGAACAATGCTTTTGAGGAGCTGGTCGCCTTCCAGCGGGCCTTGAAGGACTTCGTGGCCTCCATTGATGCAACCTATGCCAAACAGTACGAGGAGTTCTACATAGGCTTGGAAGGCAGCTTTGGCTCAAAGCACGTCTCTCCCCGGACCCTCACATCTTGCTTCCTCAGCTGCATGGTCTGTGTGGAAGGCATTGTTACTAAATGTGAGTGGGTTGAAGGTGGTGCCAGGGTCCTGATGCAGTGGTAGGATATAGATTTAGGAGGTCCTGACACCCAGAGAGTTGTAGCAGGTCTGGGGAACTTGTAGTTTGAGAGAAGTGAAGCATTGGATGTAAATCGTAAAATGTGGAGGAACTCGGGGTCCACAACAACTAGGGGTCTGTCAGTGGGCACCAGCAGTAGCAAAATGGTGAATTTCCAAAGCTGGAAGAAGAGGAGTCCTGCTCTTCCAAACTTATGGCAACCTCGAACTGTCCCTTAATTGATATCAGTGTTCCTTAAAAAATTCACATGAATACACTGATACCCTGTATATAAAAGTAAAGACGAATAAATGACAAGTGTTATTGAAATAGGTTAACCTAGTTGGAAGAATCCAATATCTAAAGTCCTGGCATGGGTTTAGATCCCTCCTTTGTCATTGTGTCTTTGGGTGACTTTATACACACCTTTGCATTCCTAGGCTCTCTAGTTCGTCCCAAAGTCGTTCGCAGTGTTCACTACTGTCCTGCCACTAAAAAGACCATCGAGCGACGCTACTCTGATCTCACCACCCTGGTGGCTTTCCCGTCCAGTTCTGTTTATCCCACAAAGGTGAGGACATGAGTCAGTTGGGCGTGAATCAGCCTTGGGGGCTTGGAATCAAAGAAGACTGTTTTAATACTAGTGGTTGTATAATATCTAGAGTCATTGTTCTAAAAGTAAATAATGTAAAGTAAGGATAATTCTGAAGAAAGGTTGGGTGCAAGATAGTTTAATATAGAAATTCCACCTTTTTTAATACTAAAGTTAGGGATTAGAGAGTTGGTTTAGTGGGTAAGAGTTCTTGATCTGCAAACATGAGGATGTGGGTTCAAATCTCTAGCAACCAATTAAAAGGCTGGGCATACCTCCGTGTGCCTGCTAACCCAGCTGTCTTTGGAGAGCAGAGACAGGTGGATCCCAAAAGCTTACTTGCTGGCCAGCTCTTCTAGCTGAAAGGAAGAAGATACCTGATGTCATACCTATCTCCACATGCATGAGTGTGTGCATCTACGCACGAGTGTGCACCACACACACACACAGAATAAAATTTAGAACAGTTGGACCATAGAAAGCCAAAAAGAAGCTGGGCAGTGGTGGCACACGCCTGTAATCCCAGCACTCGGGAGGCAGAGGCAGGTGGATCTCTGTGAGTTTGAGACCAGCCTGGGCTACAGAGCTAGTCCAGGACAGGCTCCAAAGCTAGAGAGAAATTGTCTCAGAGTGGGGGGGGGGGGGAGGCCAAAAAGAATGAGAAATGTGGGATCACAGGTATTTTAACAGAGTTGTAATCATAATTATATAATATACTTTCTAAAAGTAAAATGGAAAATGCTTCTGTTAGGTGATCCCATTGTATAATTTGCAGATATCCCAGTGGATTTGGGAAAAGACAGTAAAAGGCTTTCTTGATGGTGTTCAGTTCAGCGTGAGAAAAATGGAAGATAACTTTCTTAGTGAGACAAGAGATCGTTAATATTGATTACTTGGTGACTATATTTAGTCAAAGGATACCTCTTAGGACATTGTCCTTGTCTGTGAAGTAGAAAATACTTGCTCTTATAAGATGATAATTACATGAGATTGTAGCACAGTCCCTGGCACATAGTGAGCACTCAGTAAGTACACAATGGCTTTTGTGGTTTTAGGAAATTCACATGTAATGGAAGCATACCTTAATGTTTTTTATGGAAGCTCAATATATTAATATATTATAATATTATATTATGATTATAATATATATTTGTAATACATGTTAATAAACTGTATTATATATAGTTTTCATATGTATGTGAAAACTCCTAAGTGTGTCGTTTGAGTTTTTACAAACCGAATAGACTCCTATAACCAGGGTCTAAAGTGGGAACCAAACTTACAAGTACATAGAAGTCCCTGTTGAAGGCTGTGCTATCTTGGTGTCTCTACATAGCCATGACTTGGAACTTTCTATGTAGACCAGGCTGGCCTTGAACTCTCAGAGAGCCATCCTCCTCTGCCTTTGGAGTGCTGGGATTAAAGGTGTGCACCACTATGCCTGGCAATTCTGGTGTCTTAACAGTAGGGATTGCTTTTGTCCAGTGGTTCTCAACCTTCCTAATACTACAACTCTTGAATAGTGTCAGTTCCTCATGTTGTGGTAACCTGCAACAATAAAATTATTTTTGTTGCTATTTCATAACTGCAATTTTGCTACTGCTGTATATTGTAATGTAAAATTATAATCTCCTGAATTTAAGGCCAGATTGAGTTCAGGACAGCCAAGGATACACAGGGAAACCTTGTTTCAGAAAGAAAAAAAAACAAAAACGAAAAAACTGTTCCAAATTGTAATCACAGATTTGGCATCAGTATGGGGAGTCAGGATTTTAATAAGGTGTTGGTATAGTCATGGTTCCATCAGTGAAAAATGACCCTTCTGTTGGTTGGTTTGTTACTAATTCAGGAATCAGGCTAGAAAGGCTGTAAGAGATGCATATACTTTTATTATGAATCTTGATGTAAAGTTTCAACATTTCTGAAAGATACTTTTCCTCATTAGATGAATACTACAATTTTGAGACAAGACTGGAATGACTTCTTCTGTGGCCTCTTTTTTAGGATGAGGAGAACAACCCCTTAGAGACAGAGTACGGCCTGTCTGTCTACAAGGACCACCAGACCATCACCATCCAGGAGATGCCGGAGAAGGCCCCCGCTGGTCAGCTTCCTCGTTCTGTGGATGTCATTCTAGACGATGATCTGGTGGATAAAGTGAAACCTGGGGACAGAATACAGGTGGTGGGGACCTACCGCTGCCTTCCAGGGAAGAAGGGCGGTTACACCTCGGGGACCTTCAGGTAAAGGTCTGCTGGGGAACGTTTGGAGCATTGGCAGTTTCTAGCCTAGCAGTGCTTTGCTCCAGGCCGCCATATACAAGAGGGCACTAAGTGGTGGGTGGTGTAGACTCTCATATCTCTTCCTTCTCATATGGCACTGGTAATGTTGGCTATCTTAGGCCAAATGTGGAGTCCTTGGTGACACAAACAGCCTCATGACCAGCCTAGCCTAGCTTCATTCCCACCCTGCCTTCTTTCCATACACACTGGGTCGTTGGGCATTGCGTCCTCACTGGCGCATGGCCCGAGAGCTCAGCTGAGTTCAGGAACCTCCACTTCCCCCATTTTCTGGCATAGTTGAATAGACCAGGAATACCTAGTGCCGCCCACCGTGGGTTCAGCAGGCTCCCGTTACTGTGCTGCAGGACCGTCCTGATTGCTTGCAATTTGAAGCAGATGAGCAAGGATGTGCAGCCTGCTTTCTCTGCTGACGACATCGCCAAGATCAAGAAGTTCAGCAAAACACGTTCCAAGGTCAGTTAGGAGGGGGTGGTTTGGTTTGAAAGTGTTGTGTCCTGTGTGTGGCGCCATCTCTGTGCTGCATCTGGAGGAAGTTGGGATTTTTTTTTTCTCCTGAGGTATGTGTTGCGAGTGTCCACTTTCATTCCAACTGGCAAGATAAGGGAATGTTTGCCGTTTGATTGGTAATATTTGTTCTGTCTGCTGGGCTGCTCAGGTGAACCTAGTGCAAATAAGAGTGTAGGAGTTACAGTATCAGAGTACCACTGAGCCTTACTTATAACTGGTCTGGTTTTCCTGTGGAGACAGTCTCATGTAATCCAGGGTGACCTTGAACTCCTGATCCTGTTGCATATACTACCATCTCGGTTTTCACTTTTTATTTTGAAATAAAGAGTGTGTTTCCTGGGTCTCACCAGGCTTTTTGCTCTGTTGGTTCTTGCTCCTTTAGGATGTCTTCGACCAGCTGGCCCGCTCACTGGCCCCTAGCATTCACGGGCACGAGTATGTCAAGAAGGCCATCCTCTGTTTGCTCCTGGGAGGGGTGGAGCGAGAGCTGGAAAACGGCAGCCACATCCGTGGAGATATCAACATTCTCCTCATAGGTATAGTGCTGGGGAGTGCTTTAGACGAGCTTTTACCTCGGGGAGTGGTTGTAGGAACATGTGGATATCAAATTGTACCTTCTACAGCTCATCATATTTCAGCTCCATCAAAGTGCAGAAGGCTAAAAATGAATGTTTTTAAAAATCACCCCTGGAATTCCTGATTTATTATACCTAGCCTGTATTCTGAGAATGGGAAAAGAAGTAACAGTATCAGATTACTGTGTGACTTGTGCCAGGAAGTGTGCTGCAGAAGCAGAATTTGTTGGGGTGTGTGGGACTTGGCTGGAGAGTCACCACTGCCTTGTCTTGTAGGTGACCCATCTGTTGCCAAGTCCCAGCTTCTGCGGTATGTGCTTTGCACGGCACCCAGGGCCATTCCCACCACCGGCCGGGGCTCATCTGGAGTGGGTCTTACAGCTGCCGTCACTACAGACCAGGAAACCGGTAAGGGCGGGAGGCTTCTTGGCAGAGGCCAACACGAGTGTGACCAGATTCTTCAAGCTGGCTGTAGGCGCTGGCTTAGGTTTGGAATATTTGAAAGGTTAATGAGGTGTGTTGTAAGACTGAATGCTCTGGCAAAATGGATAAATTAGTGAAGACTTTAGGTCTCTGTTGCTAAAAATGTGTTCTAGAAGATGGTTTGAATGATGGCAAAGGGAAAAACAGCAATTTAGGAGGAAGGTAAAAATGAAGTTGGGGGAAAGGTTGGAAGAGCAGGAAAGGAGCTTTGGTTGGCTGTCACTGAGGGTGATGAGGAAAGCGAGTCTAAATGTGAGAGACTCCTGGGAGGGCTCAGCAAGACTGTAGGGTGGAGTTGAGAAATAACACTTAATGGTTTCCTATTATTAAAGCCTCTTTACTGTGTTCTCATGCACGGTGGTGATAAGGTAGAAGGAAACCCAGATCCTTCCCTGTCCTTTCACTTAGCCCGGGGCATGTACTTTACCTCCTCTGTTCTAGGGGAGCGTCGCCTGGAAGCTGGTGCCATGGTCCTGGCTGACCGAGGGGTGGTTTGCATTGATGAGTTTGACAAGATGTCCGACATGGACCGCACAGCCATCCATGAGGTGATGGAGCAGGGTCGAGTAACTGTTGCGAAGGCTGGTGTCCATGCTCGCCTGAATGCCCGCTGCAGTGTTTTGGCAGCTGCCAATCCGGTCTATGGAAGGGTAAGTAGAATCAGGTCTGTAACCTCTATTCTTAAACTAATTTGGTTTTGCCTAATAACGTCTGAGAGGTTTATTGTAGGGGAATTATAAGTCAAAAACTTAACTCATCTTGTTGCTGTCCTTGAAATATAGCAGTTATTCGTCACAGTTCTATAGAACAGAGGTTTTTTTTGTTTTGGTGTGTGTGTGTGTGTGTAGGCCAGAGGTCAAGGTTCAGTGTATTCCTCTGTCCTCCACTTTTGAGTTTTTGAGATAGGGTCTGTGAGTGAACCTGCATTTTGCTGTTTGGGCTACTGGCTAGCCAAACAGTTGATGTTGGGAAACCATCAAGTCTGTAACTGGGCCATTCTGTTTCTCTAGTATTTAGGAGAGTTTGTATCTGGAATAAAAGCACCATTACTCCTAAAATGCTCTCAGATCTGAGCCTTGGAGTTTTGGGCAGTGTTGGTGTTGAGTTATGACAGCACATGCAATGAGAATGCACATGTGTGTTCAGAATAAGGCTTTATTGAAGTTGTATGATGTAGCAGAAGCTAGCACTATCAGAGACTTGTCACATTCTTATATGGTTGTTTTTTGTGACTTGGCTGATGCTGGGTTTGCAATCCTTAGTTAAGAAAGCTGTGATATATGTGTTTGTTTACTTATTTATTTGTTTATTTATTTTGGTTTATCAGGGCAGAGTCGCTGTAACCCTAGCTGTCCTAGAACTTAGCTGTGTAGACCAGGCTGGCCTTGGACTCAGGAGGCAGAGGCAGACAGATCTCTGCATTCAAGGCTGTTCTTGGCTACATAATAAGTTCTGGGATGGCCAGGGCTACACAGAAACCCTGTCTGAAAACAGAACAAAAATTTAGTATGCATGTGTATGTGTATTACGATCAATCCATATGAGTCTATTAAATGGATAACAGAATTTATTAAGATAGATACTGAGGAAATACACTTATGAGTCAGAATGGAGTAGACAGCTGAAGTCGTCCTCTGATCTGACTGGGTGTGAGTCTACTTGTAAGGCAGGAGCAGGGAGAAGGGCTCAGTGACTCTTCTCCAACTCCTTATAAGAGGTCATGTATAACAGCAGGAAGCACCGCTTCCTTTGGGCTGTATAGCCCAAGGTCATGGGCAGAGCAAGTACCACTACATGTGTGTGTGGCTGTGCATGTATGAGGCCTTCATATGAAGGTCAGAGGACAGCTTGAAGGACGCATTTCTTTCCTCCCATATGGATACCCACTGATCCTGAGGACTGAACCCAGAACCTCACACATGCTAGACAAGGACTCTCCCACTGAACTATCCTCCAGTCTATATTTTCTGCCTTCCTGTTGTACTTTATGTGGCCTAGCCTTACATTCTCACCCCCAGGATTGATTTGGCCTTGACGTCCTTCCTACTGATGTTGCCTCTGCTCGGTTGTCTTCTTTGTTCTCCAGTATGATCAGTATAAGACTCCCATGGAGAACATTGGGCTTCAGGATTCGCTCTTGTCACGCTTTGACCTGCTCTTCATCATGCTGGATCAGATGGATCCTGAACAGGATCGGGAAATCTCAGACCACGTCCTTAGGATGCACCAGTACAGAGCTCCGGGGGAGCAGGATGGTGATGGTGAGTACATGGACTAGCAGGAGTGGCCCGCCCATATCTTCGGGCCAGGCCCAGGGCTGTTGCCGTTCTGTGTCTGGGTTAATGTTGCAGGTGCCCTCACCTCTCCCTCCTTCTCCCCTTACATTACTGCTCACTGGAGATTGAGTGTCTGTCCATTTTGGGTTCTGCTGTAGCTCTTAGCATCTTCTGGGCTTCTTCCTATTTGTGAGGTACATGTGTCCATTTCCTCCTGGGTTCTCACTTTCTAAGTCTTGGTCTTACCTCTTTCTGTGCTGTAGAAGGGGCAAGTTCACAATCTCCTGTATCTCAACTTGTGTTTACCAGCTTTGCCATTGGGTAGTTCAGTGGATATCCTAGCCACAGACGATCCCGACTTTGCCCCTGATGACCAACAAGATACCCGGATTTATGAGAAGCATGACAACCTTCTACATGGGAGCAAGAAGAAAAAGTGAGCATCCCTTTTCTCTCTTAAGAGAACCTGAGATCTTTGTCACATTAGACTTTCTTTTCCAGGTCGACAGGTAAACCATTTGTCTTTGTCAGTTGCCTTGCATATTTCTGGGCTTGATTCAGCTGAGAGTTAGATGTTTTCCTGAAACAGAAAGTTTGACAGAGCTAGGCATGGCTCACCCCTGTAGTGTTAGCACTCAAGGGGCTGAGGCAGGAGGATTACTAGGAATTTGAAACTAGCCTGAACTACACATGACTAGTCTCAAGGTTTTTTTGACAATGTGCTCAAATTCTAGTGGTGTGTGATCTGTCCTTTTAGGTGCCCTGTGGTTCTTTGAGGTAGTTTTTGGTAATAGTTAGTAGGTAGCAATCAGTAGAGTCTTGGAGAGTGAATCTGAGTAGAAGAGGCTTTGCTCAGGAGCTCAAAGCATGATCTGTAAACTCCGGTACCTCTGTTTGGCCATGCTCTAGAAAGAAGCATAATTGCACTGAATTTGAGTTGATGTTTTTTTCTCTGAGCCAGTATTTCCACCTACAAAATGTGGCTGGTGTCAGGTGTGGTGGTACATACCTTTAATCTCAGCACTCGGGAGGCAGAGGCTTGTGTGTTTGTGTGAGTTTGTGTATTTGTGTAAAGTGTGAGTTTGAGACCGGCCTGATCTACACAGTGAGTTACATGCCAGTCAGTGATAGATGGTGAGACCCTGTTTCAAAAATGGGAGCAAGGGGCTGGAGAGATGACATAGCAGGTTTAGGGCAGTACTAGAGGACCTGTGTTCACTTTCCAGCACCCATGTGGCAGTTGATAATGGTCTGTAATTCCGGTTCTAGGGGATCCTCTTCTGGCCTCCATGGACACAGGCATGCACATGGTGTATAAACATGCATGCAGGCAAAACTCCATACACATCAAAATAAAATCTCAAAGGAAAAAAAACAATACCTGTAATACTAGAGTTTCTTCCCTAGATTACAGCAGTGACAGATAACCCCGAGGTTAGGTAGAGGATGTTAGAAACACTTTGTGTGTGTCCCGTGAGAGGTAGTGACGATGGTGGGTTCCGGGCTTCATCTCTGCTCTGTCAATGGTCCTTGCCTTCTCTGAGAAGTTAGACCATTGCCCGAGATGGGTTAGGAAAATGACGCTCAACTCCTTGGATCCAGGGAGAAGATGGTGAGTGCAGCTTTCATGAAGAAATACATCCACGTGGCCAAAATCATTAAGCCCATCCTGACACCAGAGTCAGCAGCCTACATTGCAGAGGAGTACTCGCGCCTGCGCAGCCAGGACAGCATGAGCTCGGACACTGCCCGGGTGAGTGCACAGCGGGCTGTGGTGCCAAAGGCCTCTGGGAACATGAGGGCTGTCTGGGAACATGGGAGTTTTGGGTTGTTTTTTAATAATGTATTTTTATTTTATGTGCATTGGTGTTTTTCCTTTTGTCTGCATGTGTATCTGAGGAGGCCAGATCCCCTGGAATTGGAGTTACAGACAGTTGTGAACTGCCATATAGGTGCTGGGAATTGAACCTGGGTCCTCTGGAAGACAGCCAGTGTTCTTAACCACTGAGCCATCTCTCCAGCCCCCAAAATACATTTCTCTATCTAGCTATCTATTTTGTTTTTTTTGACACAGGGTTTTCTGTGTATCTCTGGCTGTCCTAGAATTTGCTCTATAGATCAAGCTGGCCTCGAACTTGGAGAGATCCACTTGCCTCCGCCTCCCAAGTACTGAGATTAGAGGTGTGTGCTGCCACCAGCACCATCCTACTACATTTCTGTTCAGAACCTGGGGGGTTTGAACTTGACTGTCCTTTCTGGTCTGAAGAACTTGGTTAGCACACATTTAATTATCACTTTTCCGAAGGAAATGAAAACTAAGATGTGAGAGTCTCTCCCAGTTCCAGGGAGTGACCTTGTTTCAGTTCTCACGTACATGAGAAAAGAACTGAGGGTTGAGACTTGGGGGGAGGAGGAGGAGAAGGAGGAGGAGGAGGACGGGGAGGAGGAGGAGGAGGTGGAGGCAGAAAGGTAGATGGGAAGACCACCATATACTTTCCATGTACCCAGGGTGGTACTTGGAAGAGAATGGATGTGAGGGCTCTTGAGTACAGATGTGAAGAGAAGAAGGTTTTGCTAATAAAAATCTCTACAGGGCTGTGAATGTCAGTGATGTTTGGGCAGACTTGGGCCTATAACTGGAAGTTGAGTGACCATAATTTCTAGTGTGACTGAATTTATCTGCATCTTCCAGGGACGGTATAGTTCATACGGGGTCATAAAGGAGAGCCCACAGTTCAAAGCTCTGCTTATATGACAGACTTTGAGATCACCTATCTGTCCCCTTACACTTGTTCTATCCCTGGGTTCTGTTGGTCATCTACTTCCCCTCTGCCTGTGATAGATAGAATGCTCAGGACATCACTGCCTTGCAGTCTTAGAACAAGTTCTTCCTCAGCTCAAACCTGCTCTCCACTCTCTACCCATGGATTCCCTAGGATTCTGTATCACTGGTTTCCATGCTAGTAACTCTCTTTAACACCATTCTGCCCCATACAAACTGTTCCGGTGTGTCCGTGTTGGGGACCTGTTCGCTGGAGCAAGAATTGAGTGTAAGAGGCCATTGGAGATACGGTCCTGGTTGGTCCCTCAGTTGGGATGGTCTAGCTCTGTTAGTGCACATGGAGACTTTACCAGATTCTTAGGAGTGGACTGTGGACTCATGGTGTTCCACATGAGCATGTTCAAGGACCCGGAGATTTGCTTAGGGAGAGCAGTGTGGGTAGAAATTGGAAGTTGGAAGATCCACAAGTAGAAAGGAGCTGCATATGGCACTGAAAGTGTGTAAAGGGAGACAAGGAAGTGTGCTAGAGAGTTACCTCTGCCTGGTCAGAGCTCTGCAGCTGGTTTGCAGCCTGGCACACATCCTTTCACTGTGCAGGCCAGTCTCCTTACCCCGGTGAGAAGTGAGAGGGCTGGGTGGGTAATAGCAGGGCCCATGTGAAGTCCCTGAAACTTAAGTCAGCACAGTGTGACTCATCATGCCAAGGATCCTGTTCATGAAGTAGCTGGAAAAGACACCAGCACCCTGTTGGGTTTACAGCCTCCCTGGGAGCCACCTGGTAGGAATGGGTCAGGCTCCTCTTTCTGTGAGACTACAATACTCACAGAAACCTGTCCTCAGGGCTCCACTTTCACACAGGTGGCACCTCCCTGTGACCTTTGACACATTCAGCTTTTGGATTCCCATGTCTTCGTCTGTAAAGTACTTAGTTAAGAGGAGTGACTTACAGAGGGAGTGCTCAGCTCCCCGGTGCATTGTGGGCCTGAGTAAGGACTGGTTTTCCCCATTTCACTTTTGTGCTGTCTCGCCTTCCTCGGCAGTTGTGGGACGGCTAATCTCTTCCTTTCTCTCACCTTTCCTCTCCCTGAATACTCTCCCTTGGTTTCCTTGGCCCTTTTTCTTACCTTACTGAATTTCTAAAAATTCATTTGGTTCTTGACAATTTCATGCATGTATAATGTGTTCTAATTACTCCTCTCCTATCTCCCATCCTTAGCAGCCTCTCCTGCCCTACCAGTGTCTTACAGACTCAGGACTTGTGCTTTCCATTTAATTGAACCCATTGGCTCTTGGTGGGGTCACAGTGGATAGACACATGAAAACCACGACACCCCGCCTCTGTGAATCTTCCAGTAACAAACAGTTCAGCAGTGAGTAGGGCCTCTTGAATCCCTCCCCATCTATGCCTGGCTGACAGTGGCCTAGTCTTGTGTGGACTCAGTGCAGGCGTCTGCAGATGCTGTGACTTTGGGATCTAGTGTCTTGTGTCACGTCCAGAAGATGGCGTCTCACAGCTCTTCGGCCTGCCTTCCTGTTCTTTTATTCTTTATACTCTCTTCCACCTGTTCCCCACACCTGACGGGGGTGGTATGGATGTTGTTTGGGACTGAGCACTCAGCTGCCACTTAACTCTCAGCACCTTGGGCAGCTGTGAATCTTCCCCTTCTCCACTGCTCACTGGAAAGAAACTGCTAGGACTGAGTGAGGGTGATGTTAGTTGGATACCAGTGACTGTGAACTTTCAGTGGCGCCCACCTGCAGAGACGCAGACCCTGGGCTTTCTGAGAGTTTCTGTGCAATGAGAGGGAGACACACTTTTCCTTCCCTAAGACATCTCCAGTGACAGCGCGGACACTGGAAACGCTGATTCGACTGGCCACGGCTCACGCAAAGGCCCGGATGAGCAAGACTGTGGAACTGCAGGATGCAGAGGAAGCCGTGGAACTGGTTCAGTACGCTTACTTCAAGAAGGTGAGCCAGAGGGGAGCCCCTCAGAAGAGGAGGCAGAGAGTGTAAGAGCCAGAGGGGATGGAGGGCACCAGGAGAACGAGGCCCTTGAAGTCAGCTGTGCAAAGGGCATTTGAACTCAGACTGCAGCAGCGGGCACAGGCCTGCATGGGTCTGTACCAGGTCCTCTATGTGTATACTGTAGCTTTCAGTTCAGCGTTTTCATGGGACTCCTGAGTGTGGGAATGAGTGGGTCTCTGACTCTTGTGCTTTCTTCTCCTGGACTCTTTTCCTTCTGTTGGTTTGACTTATCCAACGTCGATGTAATGGTTTTTGTTTTATTTTGTTATGTTTTGTTACCTCTTAGAGGCCTGTTCTTTTCTAATGAAAGACTGAAAGGGAGTGGATCCGATGGGTAGGAAGGTGGGGAAGAATTGGGAGGAGTAGAGGAAGGGGAAACTTGTCAGGATATATTGTGTGAAAAGAATTTATTTTTAATAAAGGGGAAGAAATAAGAAAAAAACAAATAAGTTGCGCCTTGTGCCCATTGCTTACTGTTCATCTGAAGAACTGTAGACCTCGAAGGTTTAGAGCTGTGGTTCCACCATGCTTTTCTGGATTCTTTCTCTTCATGAAGTTGGGAGCTGTATTGAACTAAATACATGATCTATAAAGAACTGATTGTCCTCCACTTCACCATTGTGGTTTGGACACCTCCCCAAACATGCTTCTTTACTCAGTAAACATAGAGTACCTACTGTGTGAAAGGCCTCCCAGCATTGGTGAAAGATGGCTAATAGGCTTTCCCTGCCTCTGGTCCTGGAATGTGGACCAGGGAGGATAGAGATAAGTCTCAGAAACTTGGAAATGGTTTCTACTGGTGATGCACAAGGGACTCAAGGTTCCTTACTCAGTTTTGGCACCCATGACATCCTTTGGCTTGGTTCTAGGTTCTGGAGAAGGAGAAGAAACGTAAGAAGCCAAATGAGGATGAATCAGACCTGGAAGATGAAGAGGACAAGAGCCAGGAAGACCCCGAGCAGAAACGGAAGAGGTACGGTGGCAGAGAGAAGTGGGATGAGAGGCTCTGTCGGGAGCAGGAGAGCACTGCTTGTTGATGGGTTCCTTAGGGCCCTGTAGGGTTTGCAGATGGCAATAGTTGTTCACAGGAGAAAGGGGGAGCCTTGTGCTCTCTCTCCTGTGTTCAGTATGGCTTCCTATAAGGGATGCTGAGTAGCAGAAGTGATGCCCTCATTAGGTCTTTAGATGTTCTGAGGCTGTTTTTTCCCTCCTGCCTAATCGAGTGTTAGGCTGGTGATGGACACAGCACTGGGCAGCGGGGGCTGGAAAATGTCTTCCAGAAACTTAGTGGATTGTTCAGGCCCCAGCCTGCTGTTTGGTTTTGGTTGTACATTGTTTTGGGGTGTGTGTGGTCACAGCCCCCAAATGGAGCTCCCTGAAGCCTTCTCAGGTTCTTGACTGCTGTGGTTTCTTCAGGAGGAAGACTGATGCCATGACCGATGATGGCGAGTCCTTTGACCCTTACGACTTCAGTGAAGCAGAGAAGGAAATGCCTCAAGGTGAGTGAGCATGTCCCCGTGACCCGTGCAGTTGCAGCTGGTGCTGCCTTTTCTAGTGAGCCCCTGGGACCAGGACCTTTGTGACCTTTGTGACCTTTGTGACCTTTGTCACGAGAGCCTTGGGAAGCCCACAGTGCAAACTTAAGAAAGAAGCTTGGCATGCCTTTGTCGTGCCTGGGGTGAGCATCCCGGGTAATGCCTTGAGGGTCTCCTGCCTAACTCAGTTCCTCTGTCCATGGGGGATTTCCCTGTGTTATCCTGCCTGGCACTGTAAGAACCATGGGAGACAGTGCTCACAGGCTCAGCAAGGTGGGAAGGGGCGGCTTCTCCGGGGTTGGTGGAAATGGCTTCACTGTATTGTCTCCCCCCCCCCCACCATTGCGCCTCTGAAGTGCACACTCCGAAGACTGATGATTCTCAGGAGTCCCAGGAATCTCAGAAAGTGGAGCTGAGTGAGTCCAGGTGAGTGCGTCTGCCCATGTTTGGGAATTGCTGCTGAGGAGGGACCCGCTCACCTCCAGACAGAATGCCACCAGCCACCTCCGATGAGCTGAGAGCCAGAACTCCAAGGGCTTTACAACACCCCACACCGATTCTAATGCCAGGCTCACCAGACAGTTGCAAGCCAGCGTCTGAATGCCTGTGACAGTTCTGCAGGTCTCTGCTGGTTTTCTGTACATTCTTTGTGGGAATTTGAGTTGTTGTTACTTTTAAGTCAAGAGAAAGTGGCTAAATTTATCAAGGGCAAATTTGAGTTGTATTTTTTTAAAAATTTCATAAATTGTGTCTACTTGATTTGAAATGGATTTTCACTAGGGTTTCAGAAAACACTTTTTCCCCCCTGAAATTTATGTTTACTGGACACCAAAGAAACTCCATAGCTAAGGTTAATTTAAAGATACAGAACACAGTGCAGTCAAACATGGGAAATTATTTAGAGAAAAACACTAAGCTCATTGTGATTCCGCTCTCCAGAAGCAGTCACGGAATCCTGTGCTTTTCCTCAGCTAGATTTCCAGGAGGGGGCCCTGTATAGAGTCTTTGGTTTTTAAAACATCTGCTATACAAAGCAGACTGGCCTTGAACTCAGAGGTCTCCCTTCCCTTGCATCCTGAGTGCTGGGATTAAGGTTTGATGTATAGATTTTTTTGTTTTGTTTTGTTTCAAGACAGGTTTTCTCTGTGTACTAGCTCTGGCTGCCCTGGAACTCACTTTGTAGACCAGGCTGGCCTTGAACTCACAGAGATCAGCCTGGCTGTGCCTCCCAAGTGCTGAGATTAAAGGTGTGCGCCACCACCGCCCTGCTGAAATATAGATTCTTAAACAAGCTCTTGAAGGGCGGTGAAACATTCTTAGGTTTGTCGCATGGTACACAAGAGGCATGGTAATGTTCCTAGGCTCTGGTGGAGAGGTGTGGGCTTCCATAACGATTGTGAATAAACTGTCCCCAGATGTACCAAACGGTTTACTGTGCCGGGTCTAGGATTTAGGTCTTCGACAGGCTCCAGGCCTCATAGGTCCCCTCGTGCCTGAATTGCAGGAAGCTCTGTGAGCAGTGTAGGTTAGCTTTAAAGGGGAATGCTTAGAATATGGGGAGAACACTAATGTTACTGATCAATCTCTAATCTTGCCTTAGCGCTTCGAGTCTGTTTACTACCATTTTGTTTGTTTAGGACATGGTCTCACCATGTGGTCTATGTACTTGTGAGTTTGGGGGTTTCCCCCAACCTCAGCTTCCTTAGCTGGTGTTATATATGTGCTGCAGTATGCCTGGATCCTCTTCTGCTCATGTTTCTCCTGTCTTGGGCAGGTTGAAGGCTTTCAAGGCGGCCCTCTTGGACGTGTTCCGAGAAGCTCACGCGCAGTCTGTGGGCATGAACCAACTCACAGAATCCATCAATCGGGATAAAGAAGAGCCCTTCTCCTCAGAGGAGATCCAGGCCTCCCTGAGCAGGATGCAGGATGACAACCAGGTCATGGTGTCTGAGGGCATTGTCTTCCTTATCTGAGCGTGGTGTATCTATAGTCGCTCCTGCCAAGGACTGCCCTATCTCTGCATTTGGCTGCATTCTCCTGTGAACTGTTTCTATGATGGAAGTGGGGAACTGGGTGATGAGACTGTCAGGACTTGGTGGAAAGCTTTGAGAATGGATGGCAGCTGCTGAGGCCAAAAGCTCTGAGAGGGCCTGACTCTGTCACACCCCTTCCAGTCCTCAACGATGGAGTCATTCCATGACTTGTGTTCAGGAGCAAAGCTGTTTTCTGCTTATTGCCTGTGTTTTTGGTTCCTCCCCACCTCCCTCCAAGCACTTTAGTCTAGGGAAAACCTGAGGTATGTTGTGCCAGAGCGGCTCAAGCAGGTCACAAAGGTGGATTGGAGAAAGCTTTCTTTGCAGTTCAATTAGACTAATATGTATTATGTATTGTTGACCTAAATATTGAAGACATGACATTGAGTAAATATGACTGTTTTATACATGTGGACTTCATACTCTGTGCTTTAGAAATTATTATTTATTTGTGTGTGTATGTGAAGGTTGGCGCTGGGACACTAGAGGTCAGTGGATGTCTTGGGACTTGTTTCTCCATCTACCATGTGGATCCGGAGGAGCAAACTCGGGTAGCAGGCCACTTTACCGTCGGAGCTATCTCTCAAACCCAAGCCCACTTGGAAATTTTTTTTTTCTTTTAACTCATTGCAAATAAAATCCCACACTGACTAGCCTGGTCTACAGAGCAAGTTTCAGGACAGCCAGGGCTACAAAGAGAGACTTGTCTTGAAAAACCAATCCCTCCGCTGCCCCGCAAGAAAACGTCCACATACTGAAAGTAGCCAGACCCAAAGACTGTACAACTCAGTGAACTCCTATACAACCTTCAGAGCAGCCACTGGAAAGGGAGGCTGTGGAGTGTCACATGATTTTATACTTTCACTATTGAATTTATGTCTATCACTTATGCACCACCAAAGAGGAGAATTTGATGATAGAGTTAGAATTAGAAAGACTAGCTTTATGTCCTTCATCACTCATATCCATGAGTTCTTCCTCATGCCCCGGTGGCTGGCCTTTTTTGTTTTCTGTCTACATGTACATTGGCTAGGTTCCACACATGAGGGAGAACGTGCGTTTATTTTTTTCTTTCTGAGATTGTGACGTCAGTTAATATATTCTATATATGTTCCTATAGATTTTGTGATTGCTTTTTCTCTTAGAGCTGAATACTTTACATTTTTCTAGGTCTCAGATTTGCATTTTCTGTTCATCTGTCGGTGGACAACTGAATTGATTTTAGTTCTTTGCTACCATGAGTAAAGTAGCAATAAACATGGGCTACAAGGGTCTCTGGTAGGGTGTGGAGTTTTCTGGGGGTATGCCCAGGATGGAAAAGTTAGGGCCATATAGGAGTTTTATTTTTAATTTTTTAAAAATTCTCCAAACTGATCTCCCCAGTTACTGTATTAATTTTCCGGTGCTTTTTATATGCGGATTTCATTTCATTTCATTTCATTTGCAGGATTAACTTCTGCATTTACATCAAGTTGCCACAAGGTGGCAGCAGCCTGCTGTGATCTCTTTGGGGATTTTATTTCTGTCCTGTAGTTTTCCTCAGTAAACTATTTGTCAGCTAAAACTGCTAACAGATTGTGCACACCAGGCAGGCCCTGCTGGTTTGGAAAAGCTAAATATACAGTGGTCGCTGAAAGTTCAGGGAAACGGACTCTCTGGCTTAATGACTCAACAGAGGTCCCTCTTGGAGGGATAAAACTCTTAACATACATAGTTCTTGTCTGTGGAGGGATCCCCTTGCAGGGTACTTTTGCAGTTACTTGGCATTGAGACATTTTGTTTTGTTATATTTTGTTATTTTTTTTTTAAAGTGTGTTTGTACAGAAGTTGGCAGGGCCAGCACAAATTTCTCTGTATGTATTGAGTAACTTTCAAAGAACTTAAGTTTACTTAAATAAGGTGTCACAGACCTGAGCTGTATCCTGGTGGCAGATGTACCCTGAGTTGTGCCAGTTTTCAGCTGTAGGCCGATGGGGGTATGTTGTGTTGATTGGGGATTATCCTTTTACTTGAAGCTACAAAACAGAAGATTCTGTAGCTGTTCATGACAGGGTTTTATTTTGGTGTTTGAGTGAGGACAAAATTATTGGTGAGTTGAGTTTCATCTTAACACCCCCCCACCCACCCCCAACCCCCGTAACATATACACAGATCAGAACTCCTGGGTCTTACTAAGAGTGATTAGAGCACAACAAAGGAGGGGGTGTGTCCTGCAGGAGGGACTGTGACACTGATTACTGGCAGTGAGGCCAAAGGCAGGCAGTGGTGGCAGTTGGTACAGAAAAAGCTGTAGGAATAAAGAGACCAGGCTGGAGGAGGAAGGTAGGGGCCCCTGATCGATAGTGAAGAAAAGCTCCAAGTTTTTAGGAGTCTCAAATGGTCTGTTCTGGAAATCTAGAAAGGTGCCATCAGCTAGTCCGTTTCCACCCCTGAGGAAACACACAAAATGGGAGGGCAAAGAGCATTCATTCAGTAAGACCACTCTGACTATCATCTACTCAGCTAAATAGAAGGTAGAAAGAAGATGGGGTTTGGCTGCCAGAGTAGATGTTAAGTGTTTTAAAATAAGCTGACTCTTAGGAATTCAGATCTTTATATTGAGTTTCAAGAAACTTGGATGTGTAGTGTACCAACTTGTGACATGAAAGATGTGGTTAAGTATTAAGGGCACCATCTTGTCGTTGTTTAGAAGCCTTATGCGGGACCCAGGTGTGCCTGTCTGTAATCCAGGTGCCCCCATGGTGAGATGGGAGGTGGAATCAGACTGGAAGCTGGCAGGTTACCTAGTCTGGAGTGCATAGCATGGCAGAAGTGTGGCCTATGTGAGAGACCCTGCCTCCAAGTTGAAGAATCAAATCAAAAGTTTTCCTCTGGTCTATGCACATGTACCGTGACGTGTATGTGCACGCACACACATCCACAGAGTGCTCAGCCTGTGATGAGATGCTCTTCAAATAGCTATTGCAGTACACTGACTTGGACTCAGAAAAAAACATGCTTCAGTTTGGACTGTGGAGATGATGGCTCATGGTTAAGAGTGCACAGTGTTTGTTTTTGCAGAGGATGTGAGTTTAGTTCCTAGCACCCATGTTGGGCTGCTTACAACCTAGTCTGACTCCAGCATTCCAGAGATGCACAGACACACAAAAATAAAATAGTAAAAAGTTTGTTTCTTTTTTTTAAAGCATTGCTTTAAAAAACAAAGGAACAAAAATCTGCGTACCTCATTCTGAAGAAGCCTGCTTACATTTAGGTATGATACATAAAGTAGCTAAGCAGTTTCTGGGGCTTAGAGGAGTAAGGTTTTCCTATCTTGAGAAATGAGGGCGTCATCAATAGGGTACCTGGATGCATGGAATGTTGTTAGTTGGGGAAGGTGCTGAGGTTGAGTCTGCCCCTTGCCAGGTTACTAGAGGGAAAGCTTGTGCCGCTTGTTAATGAGTTGTAAAACGGGGCTGCATAGTGCTTTGTAGGTTACTTAGGAGCCAAGAGGGCCACTGTTTCAAAAAAAACTAAAATCACCAGGGGCTGGGGAAACTGCTGGTAGAATGCTTACTTAGCATGTACAAGGCCAGCGTCCCCTTGGATTCATCCTCTTTTGCTGTCTCTTGGTAGTTCCTGTTCTACAGGCAGTGTGGGCCAGGCTCAAGCACCTAGCCCTTCATTTGTGATAGGGTCTTTAGCTCTCCCCAATGGACTGCAGTTTTCTGTAGTGGCAGACAGAGGTTAGCAGCCCTGTGAGCTAAGTCAGGGAAACCTGGAAAAGAAAAGGAAAAGACGAAATCAGAATTGGCTTGTTCCTGCACGTTTTTCCCCTGATGACTGTTCAGTCTACATTAGCTGTCCTAATGGTTCTGGACTTTGAGATCGTTTTGAAGTCTGTTTTTATGGTGCCTGTGTTTATATGCATGTGTGTATGCATATACTTGCCCATGTGTGTGTGTGTGGAAACCCAGAAGGTGATACCAAGTATCTTACTGTTCCCCACACCACCATCATCATAATGTTTATTACTGTTATCACTATAGTTATTGAGACAAGCTCTCTCACTGACCCTGGAGATGGATATCTTCAGCTTGACTAGCTAACCATTGGGCCCCCTAGAATATGTCTGTCTCTGTCTCCTCACTGGGCTGGGCTTATACCCCACTTTTACATAGGTGCTGTGGATCTGAACTCAGGTCCTCGTTGGGCAGCAAGCATTTTACCCACTGAGCCATTTCCACAACTGTGGGGAGAGTTTGTTCTAGGAAACCTAGTAAGTCCTTAGGACAGACCAAAGTTCCCCCTGGGAAACCAGAGGGTTTACTGGGCTTCCTTCCAGTGCAGCGGGAAGATATCCTAGCTGTGTTCTTAGAGACTACACACTAGCCCCGTGATGCCAGACTTTCTGAGGTAGGTGGGAGTCGCCTGTGGGCTGGGTGCCTCAGCTCTGCAGTCTTCTGGACAGCTCTGTGTGATTGCTCCCCTTTGCTACTCTCCTCTGGAACACCACTTCTGTTTTCTGGATGTGGAGATGGGGATGGAACTGATTACACAGGAAATGTTACTAGCGAGCTATAGACTGCTCCAGGGAAGTAAGTCTGCATTAATGCGTTCAGGTTCCTTTCCCTGACACTGGCTTCCATCCTGAGTGAAAGGCCAGCCACATCCTTAAAGGAAAGAGCATGGTTTCTTTAAAAAAGCATTTGTTGTATGACAAGACTTTTCCTGGGGAGATGTAACATGTCTTCTCAACCCAGGTTGGGAGCCTGCAGCAGACCAAAGTACAGATAACCACCAAAGAACTTAATGAACCAATGAGTTTTATTGGGTACTTAAAGGGACATGGGTGAGGGGTTACTTCCAGGGGCAGAAATGACTTAATGACAGCTGTATCACCAAAGCCTACCCCAGCATGGATGACAGCTCACAAAAGCATACTGCATAGACTAGAGGCAGCTCAACAGGTTGGAGAGAGTTATCTCCAAATAACTCAGTTGGTCTAAACCTTGCAGGCAGCTCAGCTGGTCTCTGCTTCTTCCAGGCCTCTAGGCTGCCCTGAAATCTTAAGGGCTTGAGTTGTCTGCTCCGGAGAAGGGGCCTAGTGAATCTGGTCAGTTTCAGGGACTTCCTGAAGCCATTCTGAGTTGTCTTCCTTCCCATTTATGGAGCTTCCTTACGGGAGGGAATGATTTAATTTCAAGGGAACTGCTACACAGCAGTATTTTAGTACCTGGTTACATACAATCATTCTAAGGCTGTGAGTGATACCAAAATCTGAGGAGGCCCAAGTCCCGTAATGTAAAAAGGCGTCTTTCGCAGATTCTCTACATATATCCTCCTGTTGCACACTTTGTCATCTCTAAATTAAACCCAATTCCATAAAAATGCTGTATAAATAGTTGTTATAGTGTATTGTTTAGGAAGTCAACGATAAGTCATGAAAGTACCCATTTGGAGAGTATTTTCACTTGATTGGCTGTGGACACAACCAGTAGACATGTAACCCCATGCCTTCCGAACAGCAGTGGTTTCTATGCTTCCATATTCAGTGAGTAGTATCCAGGACATTTCAATGATCTCAAGGGATTTTACTTAATTCCTAGGAAGATCTTATCACAAAACTAATTTTAATTCCATTTTAACTTGCTGAAATATAAACCTAGTTTACGCCTCACTGAAGAGTCTTGGATTCTAGCTCATCCATTATTAAGCAGCATGAAACCCTAGCTCATTCTCTTCAGTCTCCTCAGGGGAGGGAATTAAGATTCTAAATTCTTTTCTTGAGCATTTTTACTATTAAGTCCTGAGTTTCCTCCCACGGCCTGTAGGAGGATATTAGCTTCTGCTGAGATTTACCACCCTGGTAATAGCTATCCCAGCAGGTAGATTTTGGAGTAAGCAAGCCAAACCTTCCTGCTTTAAGTGCCACCATTTAATCTTGCAGTAGAAAGGTCAACCTATGCCTTTTGCATGTGTGTCTCTGGAATCAAAGCTATAATCAACTTGATAAAGGACCCCCAAGCAAAAACAAGGTTTGAATTGCTGTGTATGGTTTTATATTTTAAAAAAATTATTTAGAAAGGTAGGCAACAATAATGACAGAGCACCCTAATGCACCTACTATATAAAAATATGTATTATATAAATTTATATACATATATGTAAATATAAAAAGTAAATTTATTTTTGGTGAACTTTAGAACCAGTTTGGAAGCAAGATGGGTCATTAGAGTAAGAGTACTGACTTCATAGACTCATTTTCTGACCCCCACATGCATACTGTAGCATCGCTCTATGGAGTTAGTTCTCTCCATCCACCTTGGGCTCTAGGGACAGAACCCAGGTCATCAGACTTGACAACAAGGGCCTTCACTAGATAGTTTGCTCTGGGTTCATAGCTGGTCAGTGGTGGAATCGATCCACACTCAAGGCTGTCTTCATTACTAATTACAGTTCATTACCTGACATACTGTGATGTCCTCTTCAAAGGGTTGGGAGAACTCTGAGCTAGAGGGGTCAGAGGTTTATGAAGGAATATTATGGATAAGATCACAGAGTTTTAGGGTGATGGGGTGACTGGGTACCAATGTTTGGAGATGAAACATGACCTTCCATAGCTAGGTGATGCTCTTTGAGCAATATCAAGAACTTTCCCCAAGGGCAGCAAGGCCTGTGTGGCAGTGATTGGCCCGTTCTATTTCTTATGAAGCTGATGGCTGTGGTGGGCACTAGCGTTACTAGGAAACTTGCCTTTGGGAGCCTGCTAAAATTTTTTAGTTATGAGAGACTCAAATATTTTTCTTTTATTTCTAACCTAGGATCTTTTCATTAGGGGAACACTAGAAAACACCCGTAATTATCAAGCCAGATGTATGGTTGATATGCTGTCCTAGATATTTATACTGCCTGTATCGCTGGATCTTGTCAGTTTTTCATGACTGCAAATCAGGCTGTGAAGAGCAGCCTTGCTGCAAGTTTTGGTGCACACACTTATTCCTTAGGACAATCCTCTAGAAGTACAATTATTTTACACAAAATATGGATGTTTTACTGCATTTACAATATATATTTCTACATGTGTGTGTGTGAGGGATATGTTTTGTCTTGTACCCTTGCTGACACTAAATTCCATCCCCACCTCCATCTTTTTCAAATGGTCATTTGTGGCATGGCTGAGACTTGAAGTTTATTTGTAATGTTCTGTATTTCTCACTCGATACTTTCAGTAGTAACTGAAATTCAGGTTTGTGGAAGTGGTTTGAGACCTTAAACATATAGGATGTATAGAAAAGACAAGCCTTTCCCACTGTTTATTTCTGAGGACTACATGTGAAACTCAGCAGAGTAGAAGCACTTCCTGAAGTGACCTGGCCTGATCCTGCATTTACCTTGTTAACTCAAAGGCAAAATGCCCAGAAAATAATGTGCAACATCTAAATAGGGGTCCTAATAAAGTATGAAGTAGACCCAATCAAAAAGCAGGAAGTGAATTCACCACCCATTATCTTCAGAGAGCAGGCAGAGTTGGTCAGAAATCTCTGACCTCAGTCCTAGACATATGAGAATAGTCATCTAAGCACCAGACTGTATCATACCATAATATACCATACCACACCACACCATATCATACCATACCATACCACACCATGGATATAATCATTTTTGTCAAAGAGCTGATAGTGCTGGCACAGAGGAAAGGGGCCCTGAAGAGTTTTAGAGACAAAGATCCCTTTATAGATAAATATTAACAAACCTGTAGTCCTAACACTTGGGTGATAGAGGCAGATGAATCAGGAATTCAGTGATGTCATTGCCTACACATGCAGCTGTAGTCAGTCCACCTACTGCCACAGGAAATCCTGTCCCCCAAAAGGGTGGAGGAAAAGGAGTCAGAGAGAGATGGGAGGAAGGGGAGACAGAAACAGGGAAGTTAAGAGGCTAGGCACCTTGGGCAGTATGTGGGGCCACTGGCAGTAGGACCAGGATTTATCCCCAGTGCATAAACTGGCTTTTTGGAGCCCATTCCCTATGGAGGGATGCCTTGCTCAGCCTTGCTACAGCAGGGAAGGGCTTGGTCCTGCCTCAACTTGATATGCCAGACTTTGTTGACTCCCCATAGGAGGCCTTACTCTCTTGGGAGTGGATAGGGGGTGAGGTGAGAGGAAGGTGCAAGGTGAGTGGGAGGAGAAGAGGGAGAGGGAACTGTGGTTGGTATGTAAAATAGAAAATAATAATAATTTTAAAAAAAGAGGCCAGGGAACACAATTCTTCAAGGATGGTTAGCTGTAAGAAAGCTGTGCAAGGCCGGACGGTGGTGGCGCACACCTTTAATCCTAGCACTTGGGAGGCAGAGGCAGGTGGATCTCTGTGAGTTCGAGGCCAGCCTGGTCTACCAAGTGAGTTCCAGGAAAGGCGCAAAGCTACACAGAGAAACCCTGTCTTGAAACCCCCCCCCCCAAAAAAAAAAAGCTGTGCAGTTTCCACGAGTGTCCATGAGGGCTGGAGCACAATATTTCTAAAGTGCTGGGCAGCTCCTGATGTCTCTAGTGAGCAGGCAGTATAACTTGGATACCAGGTCTAGGGGTGCTCTGCATGGCGCCCAGGTACCACAGGGTAACAGATAGTGGAAACATCCTTGGGTCGTTTGGTTAAAATAAACCCTTTATAAGTGACACCAGCGTATTTATTTAGTTTTTCTTTCTCATCCTCTTTCACACACACACACACACACACACACACACACACACACACACACACCCCGTGTCACATGACACAGGGCCCCAGCTCTCTGTGTCCTGAGCCTGGAAGGCAGAAAGGGGAAGGCATGCCCTGTTTCCTCTCCAGATGCCTCCTCCCACCCTTTCTCCTTCATCTACCACCTTTTAAGTTCTCTGCAGAGATGAAGTGCCTCACAGGAAACCCTTGCATCCTGTCTGATACAGCCTTTCTACCCAAAGTAGGAGAGCCCAGGACTACTGGCCTGAGTCATGGCCATGCAGGGTGAAAGTGATACATGCCCCAAATGTGATCATTTGAAACTCCCGTACCCCTCTCTTCCATTCCCATTTTCCTTGTATTTTCATGGAGATTGAGTTACAGCACATAGAATTTCTAGCATTTGGAGTTGATGTTAATTGTTTTCCACACAAAGATGGGAGGAATGAGCTGAAGAGGAGAGCAGGAATACCATTCCCTACATGCGTGTATATGCCTGTGTCCTCATACACGCTCCCACTTCCCTGACTGCACCTGGGAGTAATATTAGTCATAATAGTCCTTAACATTTTGCCACATTTATTTATTTGCATATTTAGTGTGTGTGTCATGTGCCATGGTGCTGATGTAGAGGTTAGAGGGTTCTATCTTTTCCTTCCACTGTGTGGGACTCAAGGATCGAACTCAGTTCATCAGGCTTGGCAGCAAGCATATTCCCCACCAAGCCATCTTGCTGGCCCCAATTAGTCTTCTGTTTGAGGGTTCCATAGGATCATAAAGTACAAGCAGCTGTGGAGGAGGTTCAGTACAAAAGCTTTTCAATTCATGGCTCCCCCTGAGCATCACTACTAAATGCTCATCAAGGCTTGTGAAGAGCCAGCTGTGGAACTGTTTTTAAATCACAGCACTTGGGATGCAGTCAAATCCATGAGTGTCATGCCAGCCTGGTCTACACATGAAGATTCAGGGCAGCCAGGGTTACATAGTGAGACACTTATGTGAGGGAGGGGGGGGGAGAGGGAGATTTAAGATTCAGATAACAAATGATGAATGCACACTCGAGACCCTTAGAAGTCCAAAGCCCATACAAATAGCTGTTCAAGTGGCCAATACGAAAGTCACCTCTAGTTGTTTTTAGTTAATTGTTGAATGGATAATAATGAGGGGAAATAGAGAGTTTGCAGAGGGAAAATGGGGTTTTCAGGAGGAGGAAGAGGAGTGGACGTGGGAGACTGAGTTTGGGTGGAACTCTGAGAACCAACGTGATCGATCACCACAGGAAAAAAGAACAGTTTGGAGAACAGGAGCGCACAGAAACACAAAACTCAATAAAATTGAGTTTGCTTGTGTGCAAGTTTTGAGAATTTGACATGAACATGTGATTTTGAGCCCATACATGAGAAATTAGTTATTGAGAAATAAGAATGGGCCGAAAGATCAATTTTTCTGCACCCCGATTTACCATCCAGAAACTTTGTTTCTTGTCAGTGATGAATGGGGGGAAAGTACAGGGCCAAAAATCGCTGATTCCTGGTTCCTTCATAACCCTGGTGGAAATGAGCTGAGGAGTGACTTGGTGGGAGGAAGGCAGGGACATTTTGAGGGTGTTTGACCTTGAACCGGCAGATGGTGTGCCGGGCTTTCCCCTGGCGCTGTGCTTGGGCGGTGTGCTGACTAATTCCATCCAGCTCAGAGCAGGAAGCCTGCCTGCAGCTGGGCAAGTGAAAGTCTGCATGGGACCTGCAGAGCATGGCTGCAGACTAGCTTCCAGGATAGACCACAGTCCCGGGACTCAGAAACAGCCTAACTTTCCTATTAGATCCATCCCACACTTGCCAAAGAAACCGCCCAGAGTATAGAAGAGGTAGGCTTCTTAGCTATAAAGATGTACAGGAAGTTTAAGATTGCTCTTTTTAGGGTGAAGGGGGAGCGGGAGGAGGGATAAGAAAGGGGATATGTGGTTGGTATGTAAAATAAATAAAATTTTTTTAAAGAAAAAAAATTTTTTTTTTTTTTTTTGTATCCAACAGACTTCCAAGGACATTTGATTGTCAGTTTCCCGGTTTCAGAATCCTCTGCACTGTTCCATGTTTTGGTTTCACTATGTAGTCCAGGCTAGCACTGTCGTGGTCCTCTGGCCTCAGTTTATAAGTGCTGGGTTTACTGGTGCTGGGGACCACACCACATCCTGATGTGATTTTATGAGACATGCAGCAGTTTAATGGTCTTTAGTTTGGGGAACCTCAGACTTCCTACGTGATGTGGATACTCGAGGTAGCTGATGAACGTGAAGTCTTTGCTAGACGTAGTGATGCACACCTTTAATCCCAACACTCACGAGAAAGAGGATGGAGACCCTATCTCAAAAAAAAAACCTAAACAAACAAACAAACAAATAAATAAATAAATAAATAGAAAAGAAAAAGAAAGAAAATGGAGTCTTCACTTTCAAATAAGCTCACAGGTCCTAATAAGTTAGATGGTTCTGAGACCTAAACATTGGGTAGCAAGATCCTTCTGGACGGCAGTCTTGAGGTAGCCATGTGAGCTTCTCATGCCAAATCTTGGTGCTTGCTGATGCCCCCTGAGGAGATCTTATTTTCTGCCTGTCGCTTTGCTCTGTGTGGACATCATCAGACTGTTTTGTGTTTTGAAATGTTACCCCCAAACCATTGAAAGCACAATGTGGACTTGGAAACTTGTACCTCAAAAGCTCCCTTGTAAGCACAGGTGCTGACCCAGAGTGTGTAATTGAACATCTCATTCCCTTCCAGGGCTAACTCAAATTCCTGTTATTTTCATTCACAATGACTTCACGCTGTGCCATCTATCCTGAAAGAGGCTCTGTCTTTAAAACCCCTAAAGGACCCTGGGTAAATTCTCTCTAAAGCCGCGATGCTGTCCAGTCTATACAGCTCTCCTGGGTTTAGAAGATGTCTGTATTCTTGTAGTATAACACCCAGCTGGTCCTCCTTACCACATCCCAGTTTTGTCATCCCTTCCATTAGAGCCAAGCTTGATTAGTGCAGTCAATGATAGAGCACCATTGTTTATTTTTAAATGCTGAGCATGATGGCACACAGCCTTTTAAATGACATATTCAATTTATTTTAAATGCATGAGGTTTTACCTGCATATATATGGGCATGTGAATGACATGCATGCGTCGTGCCAGAAAAAGGTATATCCCTTAGAACAGAAGCTATGGGTGGTCATGAGTCATCATGTGGTGCTGGGACTTGAACCTGTGTCCTCTGCAGAAGCAGCCAGCTCTCTTAAGCACGAAGCCATCTCTCCAGTGCTTTTTTGCTTTTTTAGATAGTGCCTCTTTATTTTTCTTCTTCCCCTCTCCAGAGTGGATTCTTAATAAATTGCTCATTGATGAGGAAACAGAAGGGTGATGCAAACGTCTCCACAGACCCTTAGAATCAGTTCAGATTTGAGAGAGACCTCGGTCACACTGAACCTTTCTCTAGTGACTTATAACCTCTTCCACCCAGGGTTCTCACTGTGTTCTGTCGAAACCCTGTTCCTGCTTTTCTTCCTTATTTTTTCTCCCAGTGCTTTTGGCTCCTCCCTTCCATCAATGCCTTCCTTCTGTTCCTTCCTCCTCCCTCCCTCAGTCCTCCCCTCACTTTCTCCCCCCCTTCCTTTTTTCTTCTCTCTCCCCCACCATCTTTCTCACTCCTGACTTGGTCTCTAGCTCCCTATGCAGCCAGGCTGACCTAAAACTAAATCTTTTTGTCTTTACCTCCTCAGTGCTGGGGCTGGAGGCATGAACCACCACACCCCATTTATGGCCATGCAAGGGATAACCCAGAGCTCTCTGTGCATGCTAGGTTACCACTCTTCCAACTGAACCACATCGCCAGCCCACCAACCCTTTCTCAGAGAGGAGAGGGAGACTAAAGAAGAAAGGCGCGAAGAGAAAACCAGAGCCATAATGGCAGAAGAGAAAGCAGGCTTCTGTAGTTTCATTCTGTTACCTCATGCCCAAGTAATTCCTAGTCTCATGAACGTCAGCCTATGGAGAGGCTTGCACAGCTTCATTTGACAAATAATCATTGCATTTAAAAGAAGGGTTGGCTGGGCACGGTGGTACACACAGAGGCAGGCAGATCTCCAAGTTTGAGGGGAGGCTGGTCTACATAGTGATCTGAGTTCAACTTGACAGAGAAACCTTGTTTCAACAAACAAACAAATGAGAGAAAGATGGAGACAGAGACAGACAGACAAACAGAGACAGAAAGAGATACAGAGATAGAGACAGACAGACAGACAGAAAGAGATATAGAGATAGAGACAGAGACACATAGAGACAGAAAGGCTAGTTAGCCACTATGGATTGTGACCTTGTGTTGCTTCTAAAAAAACAAAACACAAAAAAACCACACACGTGATGAGGCTCATTATTTATTTCGAACAGATACGAAACAATGAACAGATTCAAAGCACCCTGAAATGAGCTATTCTACTGCGTCAAACTGGGAAAAAGGATCATGTTGACTCGGTAGGGTATGCTGTCACATTACCACATTTTCATTCTTCAGTAGGAGACGCAGAGCTAAGATGACCTGAGGAAATGAAGCCTGGATTCCTTGTGCTAGGGACTAAACAGACAAGCTGTATATTTAATTAGCTCAAAGAACCTAAAGGAAAGAAGAGTCTTTTGCTTGAGGGAGCAACAAGCTGTAAGAAGAACAGAGTCAGAGAATAAAATCCAGGATGTTTTGATGTCATTCTAGCCTGGTCTTCTCATACTCTGTACCTGACTTCAACATAAATATATGATATCCAGGAAAATAAATTACTTGGGGATAAATGCAGGGTTAAAATAAATCATGAACTAAAAACTTTTGTTTATGAATAAGATAGTTAAAAAAAAACCCTGTTTAAAGTTTGACTTTAATTCTAATTTATAATACTCTTTAAATGTGGTATATGATAAAATACTTAACTGTCTTGTTTTATGAGAAATCAGAGTTCAGATAAAAAGCAAAACTAAACAGAAAAGACTGTGAAATCCTTTAATGTGTCCACCAGTCTGCTTGGATTAGGATATGTAACAAATAAATAATGCCCTAATCCCAGTGGTTTGCAAGACCAGAGATGCCCTACTGCTGAGCCCAATGTGGGTCAGTCGGGAGACAGCTCACTGAATGAGCTCAGAGATGCAGACTGATGGGGAGTCTGCCCTCTTACCACATTATCATTTCCTCACACAGTTCCATAATCCCTGAGGCAGAAGAAGAAAGTCATGGTGAATGACACATGGGTTTTACACTCTTCTGCCTGGAAGTGACTCACACACATTTCATGGGCCAGAGCAAGACAAAGTAAGTAAGGAGGCAAGAAGGGAAAAAAAAAAAAAAAAAAAAGCTACTCTGTTCCTGGAAGCAGAGAACAGCTTTCTGATGAATGTATTCGCTTCTTCCAGTGTCTACCTCTCTTTTCATCAAATACTTGGTTCTCAGGTCTCACAATGCTTGTTCTTCTTCCCCAAGGAAAAGCACCCTACAGTACCGACCATCCAATCTGACCATCCAGTGCCAATCTAGGGTTTATTACACAGTGTCTGGGCATCTGGCTGATACACTATAGCTCATTACCTGAACAGACAGACTAGAAACAGGAAAACAACAACTATTTCTATTGAGAAAGAAAAAGAATGGGAGCCGAGCAAGTATTTGTTTGGGTTTGTGGCTTTGACATTTTGCTCGGCATCTCTCATGCTTGACATACAAATTATCGCACGATTGGAACTTGGTTCTAGATTTGGAAGGAGCTCACTTTAGTTTTACTCTGTAATTCCTGGTTGTACTTGAAAATTAATTTTTTCCCTCCTAAACATTTTTTTGATGCATATAAAATAGTGTTGGCAAAAAAAAAATCTTTGCTAGGACTTTGCCCCTTGATGGTTAAGGTTGTAATGGATGAATTCCTGGGTAATTTTAAGCATGCTCTCAAAAGCTGAGTAAATTTCTTATGTAAGTCAGAATTTTCTTTCGAAGCACAATTTTCAGAACACCTATGTTTCTTTCTGCATTCCTGGAACTCTCTCTTCCTCTCTTGACTTAATGGAAGGTTTCTAGAATGGTATTCATACATGTTTCATTATGAATTCCTGCATCTGATTATTTCATGCTTCATTTTGCTTTTCATTCTTGGGAAATTTGTTTGGCTGAAAGGTGTGTCTGAAGCTTTTTTTTGTGATTGTCTTTTACTTTTGGTGGGTAGAAATAGATGTTTCTTTCTAGTCTTGCGGGACTCTGGACTTCTGGCCTCAATTCTCCATTTCATTTGCAAACCTTCAGTTCTGTTCCAAACTCAATTTCTTTGTATGATTTTTGTCAACTCAGAAAATCTCACACACATGGATAAGGTACTGTTTTCTAAACTCTTTCTCTAAGGATATAAATTAATTAACCCTTTTGGGTTATTGCAATTTTTTTTTTTGTCAAATGGATTGTGTTATATAACATAAATCATCATTTATCTGACTGGTAATTTAACTGCTGGAAGTACAGTTAGATTGTTTAAGCTTTTGCTGTGTTAGCACCTCACTTTCAGACATTAATTTAGTGTTTTAAGATATACTGCTGGGCTGTGGCAGTCTCTCTCTCTCCCTCCCCCCCTTTCTCTTTGTGTGTGTGTGTGTGTGTGTGTGTGTGTGTGTGTGTGTGTGTGTGTAGTATAGTGTATGTGCACTTGTATGCTTGGGCACACACACACATAGAAGTCAGAGAATGGCTTTTGGAGTTGTCCTCTGTCATTCTCTACCTTGCTGTTGTTATTATTATTTTGAGATAAGTCTCTCCCTGAGCCTGCAGCTTGTGTTTTGGCCAGGTTGGCTGGCCAGCAAACTCTCGGAACTTTGTGTGATGATTTTCACTATGTAACTGGATTTTGAACTTCTTAATACAAATTTATAATAGTACAGACTATTACCTGGAACAGTATGGTTCCAAGCACACAGTAGGGGATATTGGCTAAAACACTGGCTAATCTGGATGTTTTGCCAGTTGCACTAATTGTTGGGCCCTGGCCCCCATTCCTTTGGTAGCTGACCTTCATCATGTGTCCTCCCTGTGCTGATTTCCTGCCGGTTTCCTTCCTCCCTAAACAGCTTACTGGAGGTTCCTTGTTTGTGTATCCTGCTTTTGGTGTAAACAGCTAGGATGCAAGAATGTAAAACAGGGCTGGAGAGATGGCTCAAAGGTTAAGAGCACTGGCTATTCTTCCAGAGGTCCTGAGTTCAATTCCCAGCAACCACATGTTGGCTCACAACCATCCATAACGAGATCTAGTGCTCTCTTCTGGCCTGCAGGTGTATATGCAGACAGAACACTGTATACATAATAAATAAATAAATCTTAAAAAAAAAAAAAAAAGCCAGGAGGTGATGGCACACACCTTTAATCCCAGCACTCAGGAGGCAGAGCCAGGTGGACCTCTATGAGTTCGAGGCCAGCCTGGGCTACCAAATGAGTTCCAGGAAAGGTGCAAAGCTACACAGAGAAACCCTGTCTCAAAAAACCAAAAAAAAAAAAAAAAAAAAAAAGAATGTAAATCATCTGTAGCGAACTTCTACCCTCTGGGGTTCTCCCTTTGTGCTGTAAGCTTGTATTTAAGGTTTCCTCCCTCCTTCAATAAACGGCATTCAGCATTCTACTGAGATGACTGACCTGCTATCTTGTCTGTTTTTAATCCTCAGCCCCTCACTAGGACATGGTGAATGGGTGGTAGCGTGGGCGCTACACACTATTTTATCATACATGAGGCTATGTGTAAGCCCATTTCGAGAAATCCACGGAGTCTGCATAAAGGGTAAAGGAATTTATTAGGAAGGAAAACTCACTATAGAATAGGAGATTTTCGTAGGGTCCTGGAAGGCCAAGGTAGAGTCCCACACTGTTCTGCCTGAGTCCATCCAAGCATCCAAGCCCACGAGGGAGAGAAGAGAGCGGCCTACATGTGTCTGAAGTCTTAAAGGTAGTCCCCCCAGACCACACCCCAGGGGCAGGTACTTCAAGGTCATAGGTAGGTAGGACAGTTACCTGCTACATCTCTAGGGGAGGTGCTCTAAGGTCATAGATAGAACAGATATCCACTACATAAGCCACTCCTGGGATTCGTTATCTGCTGTTTGATTTCTGTGTGCTTTGAAGCTGAGTGTGGACTGGGTGCTGGACAACTGCTCTAGGGCATTTCTGAAACTCTCAAGGCTGGTGCTCACACAAGGTCAGAGAAGTGTACTCACCAGAGTTGGCTGTCTGCTTATCATACATTCATTACTGTTTCCATCGCGTCAACACACCTGGTTTACATGGGAAGAAATGCTGAATAAATTCGGGCTAGATTAATGATCTGGACCCCTTGGTTCTAGGCAGCTACCAGTTTGGCATCCCGATAAGTGGTTTTCCCTCTGCAGCAGGCAGCATTTTGACAGCAGCTGTGAAAGTCAGTGCTGCTTCCTTCACATGGAAGGTGCCCTTCATTCTTCCCAGCCGCAATCCCGCAAACCCTCCCGTACTGAGTCTGGTGTTTTGAGACTCCTTTCAGGGTGGTTCTTGAACTCTTCTATGCACTGAAGCACAGCCACGAGGAAAGAGTCTACTGAGGAAAGCGGGGATGCTCACAAGCCTTCTGTGGCTGTAGCAATACACCTAACCATCAAGCTAAAGGATATTGAGGAAAGTGGGGATGCTAAGCAGCCTTCTGTTTCTATGGCAATGCACCCAACCATCAACTCAAAGGCATAGAGACTTATTTTGGCTCATGGTTGCAGAGGTCTTAGTGTATGGTCATGTGACATCATACTTCTTGATCAGGATGAGGCAAGAACTTTGTGTGGTTTTCTTGAGTGCAAGGTAGGGGAAAGCTGTTCACTTCATGCTGTCTCCAAAGGAAAAGGTGAATGAAGACAGGGATGGAAGGAGAGAAGGAAGGACCTGGAACAAAATACATTCCTTCAATCTATTTTTCCAATGACCCACTTCCTCTTATTAGTTCCTATCTATCAGAATTTCTGCCATTTTTAATAGTCCATTAAGTTATAAATTTACTACATCCATAACAATGGCATAATGAAGCCAGGCAGTGGTGGCACACATCTTTAATTCTAGCACTCAAGAGGCAGAGGTAGGCAGATCACTGAGTTTGAGGCCAGCCTGATCTATCAAGAAAGTTTCGGGGCAGCCAGGGCTGCACAGAGAAACACTGTTCTGAAAAAACAAAAACAGAAACCCCAAACAAACAACAAACAAAAGAATGTCATAATGAAATCTATTATTTTATATGCTAGCCAAAAAATTTATCTCTCTGTGTGTGTATGTATGTGTGTGTAAAATATCTAATGATCAGAGTTATAAATAATTGACATTAAAGCTATTAAGTAAAACTAAAAAAAAACCCTGTAAATCTATGAAAGGTTTATTCTATTGATACATCGTTGTCAAATGAAAAGTTGTCAGATCTACTTCTGAAGCTCCTGCTTCTGAACCCTGCTACAGTAGACAGACAGCAAGCCACCAACCAATATACAATCCTTCAGCAGACAGTGCAGATCCAGAAGTAACCTCACTCATAGATTGCTTTGGTATCATGAGGGATACAAGCAAAGCTGAAATCGAAAATCTAGACTTCATGAATCTAGCTTCACCGTGTTCATGAGCTGTCCTATGTGATGAGGCCTTAAAATTCTCTGTGAGATAAGCATGGGGATTTCAGTCTGGCTAAAGCACTTGTATTGAATCCACGTTTGCCCCAAAAATATACTGTGTAGGCCGGGCAGGGGTGGTGCATGCCCTTAATCCCAGCACTTGGGAGGCAGAGGCAGAGGCAGGTGGATCTCTGTGAGTTGGAGGCCAACCTGGTCTACAGAGCAAGTTCCAGGACAGGCTCCAAAGCTATATGGAGAAACTCTGTCTCAAAAAATATATATATTATATGTGTGTACACACACACACATATATACTATGTAATATAGATTGCATATTTGAGGATGTTCCTTTGGGGATGGGCTGAAGATACCTCATATTTATTAAGAGCCTAGAGAACCATCCTGAATAGAAGCAGACAAGAGATGATTGAATTTGAGTTTACCAAGAGTGAGGAGAGAGCAATGCCAGAGAGGATGGTTGGAGAGTCTTCGGGTAGGAGTTGAGCTTCTGACAGCTGCACAGAAGGACCAGAAGCTTCCACAGACAGAGAGGAACCTTGTGGTGGGAAGGCATGCCATGGCAGAACTGTGGTCAGTTTTGGATGCTCTTCAGTTAAAGAAAATGGAAATTTAGTCAAATATGTCGACAATAGAGGATGACAGCTCTGAGCTCTAGACTACACTCTGAAAGGAAAATGTGCACATTCACCTGATATTTAAAAAACTTTGGTTACTAGAATTTTATACATGAATATATAGTGTTGCTCAAATCCACCCCCACTCCTGACATTTGAGGAAGCTTCATTTTGTAGGAGATGGTAATGGACACAGAGACTCAAAGCTGATCAGAGTATAGAGGGTTTTACCTGATCGTAATAGAATTTTCAAAATTTACTTACTTTTATTTCATATGCATTGATATTTTGTCTGCATGCATGCCTATGTGAGGGTTTCAGATCCCTTGAAACTAGAATTACAGATTGTTGTGAACTGCTGTGTGGGTACTGGGAATTGAACTGGGATCCTCTGGAAGAACAACTGGTGTTCTTAAGCTCTGAGCCAACAGACCCAGTAATAGAAGTTTTTAAGAAGTAAGCTTTTGGTGTTTTTGAGAGGGGGGAATGTGAATGATTGTGTTCCCCTAGCATAAATGCGTGTGCCTGACAAATGTTTTAGGGACAGGATCGAGACAGAGACAACGGAATTTTATTTGAAAGTTCACAAACTGTACACCAGAGCGTTTAAAGTCTTCTATTTACTAACTCACTTTGGCCAACAAAGATGATTCTCAATCAGCGTTAGCCCAGGCAATAGCCACATATGTTGTGTGGATGATTATTGGTAAGCACTGTAAGGGTTTGGTCAGAGCGTTAGAAGACTTAGAAACCACAAAACTACCCGTGGATGTAATTTCTGAATCTCTCAGACACCAGTCATTTCTTTCGCTTCCATGATGTTTAAAAGCAAGCCTTGGTAAGCATGACTTACCCCATGTCAACCAGGGATTCTACTGTGTGACCTGAAAACAGAACGCACAGTGCGTGACAAGAGTCTCCACAATTTGTGGAAGAATCAGAGACTGTGACAGTAATCTGTGACTTGGGTCATCTCTGTAGTGAAGATAATGGGAGGGGAAGCGGGGAGCAGAAGGAAAGGAAGGTTGAGTCCATTTTCCGTCATCTCCTGTAGGGTCGCCCCTTTGATTCCCCTTCAGGAAGTGAAGTAGGAAAAAAAAAAAAAAAAACACCTGCCTTCGTCAGCCACTCTGGGTCAACCACAACTCATAGACAGTAAGGAGGTCAGTGGAAACAGGGACAGTGATTGCTATAAAAGTGACAGGTACTGTTATTGACATACCCAGGGAGACATACTCAGAAGAAAGAGTTTCCTGAACAAAGAAGCAGCCAGCTGGAAACAAGAATGAAGGGTCCGTGTGAGACAGCCGTGGTGAGTGGTGCCGATGTCTAGGGGAAGGGTAAATGCGTTCAAGCAGTAAGGAAGGGAGATTTCTAAGGCTTCAGACCTTCTAGGAGTCTTTTGTGGATTAGTTCTTTAAAAACGAAGTTAAATTTAATTTCTGATTTGTCTGGTGGAGAAAAAGAAAGAAAAATCTACAAACCAACAGCAGCAAAGTTATAGGGAGTGGAAAGCATAGGATCTTACCTGATGGATTTTGCTCAGGTGAGTTAGTGTGTGTATGTGGTATCACAAGGGACCATGATGTAGCTCAGGCTGGCCTAAAACATACTTGATGGTGAGAGCCAAGCCAAGCTTATCTATGTATCTATGTATCTATCTATCTATCTATCTATCTATCTATCATCTATCTATCTATCTATACCTATATTTCTATATCTGTATCTCTCTCTATATATATATCTCTGTGTGTGTGTATAAATTCCACGGAAGGAATAGCTATGTAATATCATATATAATAATATCTAATATACACTAGGTATTAAATATAATTTATATCCCAAGGAAGCAGGGAACCCAAGGTTTGGTTCGTCCAAGACTATAGTAGTACTTTGGGTGGAGGAAGTACAACCACCCAGTTAAACTTTTGGACAGCTCCTGGAGAAGCATTTCATGTCTTTGATACTTGACCAATTAACTAATTAATTTGCTTGGTCTTACTCCCTCTAGAAGCTAGTGGAATGTTAGTATGATACAATTCTACTCCTCACTTGCTTACAACTAGAATCATGCCCGACATTAATCGGATAAACCTGGGAAGCTTTTAACATAGAGGCACATGGACCAGGCATAGGAAATCACACACTGTAATTGGTTCAGATAGTCTTCTGACTTTCCTTGTACGAGCCTTGCAACTTCAAAGAGCTTGGCTTTTATAAAGTGCTCACACTTTTTGACAGTGGTCATATTGACTTGATTGTTATTATTTTATTTTAGAGATTACAACAAGCCACCAAATCACAGTATTTAGGGAGTAAGGCTTTGAAGTCAGACAAGTTTGGCTCTGCTATCTGCTAAATGTGGGATTTTAGTCATCACCCTTTGTGAAATTAATTTTCTCAGCCATGCAGCAGCATGATAATAGTGTCTCCCTTACAGCATTTTGGGGAAGGGATTAATTGGTATAGTGGGATGAATCTATATTTGTGAGGTAGATCATGAATGCTTAGTTTCTATTTAGTTTGGACACTTTAATTTGCTGTAAGAGATAAAGGTAGCAAAAGCATGTAAGTGTTAATTCTTAGTGTTATTGTTATTTTTGCTATTTGAGACAAGCTCTTCCTGTGTGGCCCAGGCTAGTCTTGAGTTTGCTACATAACTTGGACTGGTCTGGAACTGGAAATCCTTCTGCCTCACCCTCTGGAGTGCTGGGTCTATAGGAGTGTGCCACCAAGCCTGGCTCAGTGTTATTATCATTACCTCTGAGACCCTTGTCAACCCACAGAAATATACAGTTAATATTCTGCCCATTACACAGTGAAATGGAGTGCAATCATCTGGTTTTTGTTTGCTGTCATTGAATAGCGCAATGCAGAACTGAGACCCGAATTATCTGTGGGTGATCAAGAGGCAAGATTATTAACCTAACACCATTGTATCCAAGCTAATCCTTTGGGTAGTCCAGTGCTCCAAACCCTTTCTATTTCTTTGAGAAAAAAAAAAAATCAGTAGGATTGTCAGCAAGAAGCATGGCAGTGAACACGACATGGAAATGGAATTGGGTTAGGAGGGGCCAGCAGAGAGGACACACTATGGCAATGGAGGTAAATTTGGATGGAGCTTACAGCTGACCAGGTTCTGTAGCCCATTCCTGAGTGAGGAGGTTACAGATTACAAGTAAGTGTAGGGGCAATGTGCAGCTGGGCTCACACCAGAGTAATGTACAAAGCTAAGCTGAATAGGTTCACATTCTGTGACTATCCACATACAGCTTCAGTGTTCTCCTGCCTGTTTCCCATTCTACAGGGTGAGAACTATATCTATTAATCTGTTTTAAAGGTGGCATATAAGAATTCAAGCCTGTAAAACACTCTCAACTTCCGTGGGAAGTATTGTTTGTATCGTTCTTCGGACTCAGCACCAGCCTTATCAGAGTCCCAAAACACTAAAAACTATCCTGTCAGGAAGCAAGCAGTGATTTGATGATATATAATTTCCTGCTAAAGGCCCTGTGGCTTTCAATACCTCTGGTTTTTAGATGCAGTGGACAGGATATTTAGAATTCTTGTGTCCTGTAATGACACACAACTAAGATTGATGTGGATAATAGTAGTGATGACCTTCAGTGGCTGTGACCCAGCATTGTCATGGAAAGTGGAGCCTGTAGACTGGCATTAAGAGGTTGAAAATGCTGCCAAGTTCTTGATTACCTCTCAGACTAAGTCATTCATCTAGATGATTAGATAATTAAGATGAGCTCTGTCTGCTTCATGAGACACTTGATAGTATCTAGTGTTTAAAGAGCCATGAAAATATTTTCTAAAATACCCTAAGAATATTTAAGTATTAATAAAAATAGTAATGACTTGTTAGGAGCATGGTAGTTGTCTTAGTTATTTTTTTTCTATTGCTATGATAAAACACCAGGAACAAGGAAACACATAAAAGAAAGTTTCTAATTGGGTACTTACAGTTTCTGAGGGCTAACTCCATGATCATCATGGCTGTAGGCAGGTAGGCAGGGTGTTGAATCAGTAGCTGAGAGCTCACATCTTGAGACATAACCATGAGGCAGAGTTAGCTGGGGATGATGAAAGACTTTTGAAATATCAAAGCCCACTCCAGTGACACACTCTCTCCAACAAGACTGCACATCGGCCTATGGAGGGTATTCTCATTTAAACCACTACAATAATTACCATGAATCACATAAGCCAAGCTATAGTGACTTTCAGCTTGATAATGAAAATTAGAAGTGAGTCAATGAACATGATACACAAGAGGAAGGAGAAGACTCAAAGGAGAAATTTACTTAAGAAACCTAAATAAGTGGTTGATAGGTGAGTGACTCTGTTTGCTAAATTTTCAAGCACTTGTGAAGACTACATTCCACATCCATCTCATGCGCAGTGAGTGTAACAGTACAGTGCCAACAGTTGTTACCTGCACCAAATCCTTATCATGTGCTTACAGGGGTCCTTAGAACTTTTGTAGATGTATGAAACCAAGTCACTGTGGCGTGAGTCCTAGAATTGAGGTATGGATGCCAGACAGTTGACTCTAGAGATAATGCCCCAAACCACAACACTGTGGCCTGAGTACTAGTTACTGAGTGAACCAATGACTGTGGAGGTGAAAACATATGACTGCTGATTATCTGGAGGAAAATCCCCCTCATCCTGCATCTTGATTTCTACTTATTATCAGTGACATTGGTATAGCAGGTTGATACCATGACCTTTCTGTGTGTGCTGGTCATTACTTGCCTCCAGTGTGTATAAAATATCAGGCTTGTCTTTAAACCAACACACACACTCACTTTCCCTACCCACACAGTATGAATCTGAACAACATGGAGCCCAGAAGTTGAAAGTTCAGCTTCAGTTCCTCTGTCCATCCCCAGTGATGGTCAAGCAGGGATGGCAGTGTGGCAAAGGACAGTCACCACAAAGGGAAGCTGTTGAGTTCCTAGCTCCTCTTGTGGGTAGGTCTTCATTAAGTACTTTCTTTGTGTGCTCTTGTAACAGCAGATAAACAGACATTTCAATGTTAGTGTAGAAAATATATATATGCCACAGCTTAAAGAAATGGTTTCTATCCTCTGCTGTTGTGCGCTATTAGTGCCCCTGCGTCTTTCAATTAGCATCGATAATTGGAAGTTTGCTGTGGTTGGTTTTGCATAATCTTTTACTCAATGAGCGGAGCTCAACTCTATTGTTTAATATAACTGTGTCACCTTGCTCTGTTCATTCATTCACTTACCCATCCTTTCATTCATTCAGAAAGCTTTTATGGAACATCCTGGCTGTGCACGTTCTCCTACAGGAAGTTTTACTTTAACAGATCTAAATCTGATACGAACACATATAATACTTTTCTAGAGAACATAAAGAAATGCTTCATGAGTGATAAATGATAAAATCTTTATTATTTAATGTTGATAAATATACTTCTAATTGAACTACACATGAATGGGGCCTTGATGGTAGGGTGGGATTTGGAGGGATGTCCCGGAAGAAGCCTTTGTGCAATATAAGGTGAGGGTTAAATTCAAGAGGCTTTTAATCACCAGTTCTTCTATTTTGCACCTTGATAGCATTAGGGATGACTGTTCTCATTGCCAGTGACTACCTGTACTGTAGAAAGAAAGAAACCCTATCCAATAAACAGACTCCGCATACAGAGTTGGAGTTCAGCTACATGGCACCACCACGGCTCTAGCCATTGGCAATCTTCTCTATTTTCCAGGTCAAGTCCCTGCTGCTGTTGATGTTGGGGCTTGCCATCCTGAGGGGGGTGGCAGCACGGAAGAACCCCAAAGCAGGGGTTCCTGTCCCTCAGAAGGCTGGGAATTGTCCTCTCCCAGAGAATAACAGTGTGAGAGTTGACATCCGCATCTTCAATCAAAATCAGGGCATTTCTGCCTCACAAGACTTCCAGAATCGCTCCAGCTCCCCATGGGATTACAAGTAAGTCAGGGGAGATAGATTCCATATTCCATTGAAAAAATGTGCTAAATCAGATATGGTGGTACATGACTTTAATCCCAGCACTCAGGGGGCAGAAGCAGGTAGAACTCTGAGTTCAAGGCCAGCTTGATCTACATACTGAGTTCCAGGACAGCCAAAACTAAAGAAAAGTGTTCTAAATTATTTTGATTATAAAGCCTCATTCTTCTCTGTGCTCAGGACTCACATTCACTCTTTTTCTGAGATGGAAGTCTGTAGCTCAGGCTGCCCTGGAACTTCCTAGGTAGCCCAGGCTAACCTCAGACCCATGGTTATCCTTCTGCCTCAGCCTTCCAAGTTCTGGGATTACAGGAGTGATATATTATGCATTATTATCACTGCACGAGGATAAGTGGAAACCAGAAGTCAGTTTAACACTCAGATTCGATGTTACTCTGAGTAGTGAGGGTAAGAGACAGGTGTGGAAGAGAGGCCAGCTTGGGATGTAGACATCCACTGTGTAGGGTAGAGTCTTGTGATTTTACCTTAAGATAGAGGTCTTGGGAACACTTAGCACCCACTTATACTCTTCAAATACATCCATAAAAACAGACTCCAGTAACAAAGCAGTGCTTTGGGGGCACTTCCTGAGAGGTTTGCACACTGTGGCAAGCCCACGAGGCTGCCTGTCTCCAGGCAGAGGTGAATATCAAGAGAGAAACTGAGAGAGGCTTTGAATTCATAAATTTCTAGGGCTTTGATTTTCCTTTCCAAGCAGTGAATTTTTATGGATTGTACACTGGGAGACCTATTAGTGATGTTTCTGCTTAAAGGACGTGTAATAATTGTAATAACAATACAAATAAACTACAGGTCTAAGATGATCTGAACCCTAACGTCATTTATGGGGTTGCTTTACATGCATTCATACTATGTAAAGTCCTCAACAGTCCCCTGAGAGAATGATATGGCGAGAACCCCCATTTTATGGCAGAGGGATTTGGGGCATGGGGAGTTACTTAACAGCTAGAGCTTAGTCCAAGAATCTAGAGCCCCTGCTGCTCCCTGTGTGACTCAGAACCTCCCCTGGAGGGGAACACCCAGCTGCCAGAGCCCTTTTCTCTTCCACTCCCTGGCCTCAACATCCTTTGTTGCCTTTTTCATTTTTTTTTCAGCATCACCCGAGACCCCCACCGGTTCCCCTCAGAGATCGCCGAGGCCCAGTGCAGATATTCAGGCTGCATCAATGCCCAGGGTCAGGAAGACAGCTCCATGAACTCCGTTGCCATCCATCAAGAAATCCTGGTCCTCCGGCGGGAGCCCCAGGGCTGTTCTAATTCCTTCAGGCTGGAGAAGATGCGGGTCAAAGTTGGCTGCACCTGTGTCTCTCCCATCGTGCACCACACAGCCTGACAAAGCTGCGCAGCAAACTCAGTTGAAGAAGCCGAGGAAGTGCCTCTCTTTACCCAGTGTGCTGCCTGAAACCTGATCTCCAAGTCTTTCTGCTTCCTAGGACTCTTAGTAAGATGTGCATGGCATTCTTGAAGCTCTCTGTACTCGATGTAGTGTTAACTTTCTGGAGTTCTTTAGAACTGTGACCAGTTCTGATGTGTTCCAATTCCTCAAACTTCTGAAAATCAAAGGAGAGTTAAGACACCCCCTCACCCAGCCCCTTTATGTTATATGATGGCCACTTTTTATTTTGGTCAATACTATCACTTTGATTTAGTGTCATTCTTGTAGAGTTCAATGAAATGCTCTTCTTTCAGATGGAAATTTCAGAATGTATGAGAGGGGCCTTTGTAGTGTGGGCTGGGTCAACAAGGATGGGGCAAGCATCTGATAGGTATGTCCATAGAAAAATTTGCTAAATATAAATGAGGTAGCATAAACTATTATATATTTATATTTGTAGAACTATACATATATTTATGACCTATTGATTATATAAAAATTTAGCAGAAATTAATATATCTATTAATTATATAATAAAATATTTTTAATTAAAAATATTTGAAGTATGTGCTGGTTACTTTTTGTCAACTTGATACAAACTTGAACGACCTGGCAAGAGGGAACCTCAGCTGAGGAGTTGCCTGCATGTCTAGGGCCATCTTCTTGATTAATGATTATTGTGGGAGGACCTAGACCATTGTGGGTGGTGCCACCTCTGGGCAGGCAGTCCTGGGTTGTATAAGAAGGCAGGCAGGGCAGGTTGTGGAGAGTGTTCCTTTATCATCTCTGCTTCAGTTCCTGCCTTGAGTTCCTGCCTTGAGTTTCTGCCATGACTTCCCTCCATGATGGGCTATAACTCACAAGCCAAGCAAATCCATTCCCCTCCAAGCTCCTTTTGCTTGTGGTGATTAACATGGCAACAGAAATAAAGGAAGGCAAAGTATTTGTTTCTACTTCCAGCTTGCACTCCAAGACCTAACAGCCCTAAAGATTTTGAAATTCTATATGTATATTAGTTATCATATTTCCTCCTCAGACCACTGGTGTTAGAGTTATTGTTGTTGTTGTTGTTGTTATTATTATTATTATTATTATTTTATTTTTTATTTTTTGGTTTTTCGAGACAGGGTTTCTTTGTAGCTTTGGAGCCTGTCCTGGACTAGCTCTGTAGACCAGGCTGGCCTCAAACTCACAGAGATCCACCTGCCTCTGCCTCCTGTACTGGGATTACAGACGTGCACCACCACCACTGCCCAGCTGAGTTATTGTTATTAATGAAATCGAGGTTCATTACATTTATATGTTTCTTGTCCACTCTTCTGGCCACATTATGTTACAAAGCAAACATTTACTGATCGTTGTGTTAGCCACTAGAGGTACCAAGTGGAGAAAGAGGTACAGAGAATGTATAGTAGCCATCCCCAGAACCCTGTCATTAGGGCCATGTGGTTACTTTGCCTCTTTCCTGTGATTCTAGACCTTATGGGGTCACTAGGAGTCTTTTTGTCAGACTCCAATGCTACTTGTAGATACACAGAATGCAGATCTCAGTCTCTGGGAAACTTGTATCTCCCTTTTTCTGGATACAGCACATCACATCTCTCTTTCATGGCTACCATGCCACCGGCTTTAAGAACATCCATATTGCCGCTGCATTCCAGGTGCCAGGGAGGAAGTGGGATGTAAGGCCTTTCTCCTATCTGGGATTTGGTTTTGTGTCAGGCAGATAGTAGGAGCTTGGAGCTTCCATTTCTAATGACAGGAAGGATGCTCTGGCATGCGCTCTTCACTTAGTCACAAATGAACCCTGAAGCAAACAACAGTATGGTCCATTGCCTAATGAGCCACCTATGGCTAATTCTGGGTGCTGGATTGCAGGAATGACGGAAGCCTGGCAACATTTCCTGAGATAGCTCTGGTGATGTAAAAATGATCTGAATTCTGAGGCTCAGTTAAAGACTGGAGAAAGGTTCCTTTTGATGGTGGTCTCATGGTGAGGGCCAAATAGACCACTATAGCCTCTGGTTCACTTATGTATGTAGCCTGGAGAATTAGGTAACTTGTTCAAGGTCACTCAAGCAGTTACTGGCAGGAACAGGTTTACAGGCTCCAGGTTTAACACCATTGCATTTTGGTTTTCCAGTATTGCCTGAGTGTGTCTGATAACATGTCAGTTATCATGTTATCCATGATAACATGACAAGATCCATGCCAGCCATTTCTCTGTATGGACTTGCATTGGCTGTGGGAGAGGATACAGAAGTACCACATCCTGTGTCTCCAAACACATTGCTCACTGAGCCCCCAGAGGCTGAGCAAGCTTGCCTTCTTGGCCTGTGGCTAAAGCTGAAACTGCACACCCTTTTCTACTCAGGAGGTGGCACACTGCACCTGTGAGTTCTTGGATTCTTCAGCACAGATGGAAAAGAAAGGAATGGCTGGGTGCACCTGTTTGCTCAGGTGATGTCAGACACCACGGAGCAGAATGAGGATGCCATGGTCATCAGCTTTGCCAAGCTGTCTGAGAGGCAGAAGTCCCTCCATTTTTTTCCTGAAGATACAGACTAAGTTGAATGGCTTAGGTTTTTGAATAGAGTTTCCATCACAGTGTATAGGGAGATTTCCACATAGAAACTTGAAAGCACGTAGCTATTTCTTTCCTTTCCTTTTCTTCCCTCCCTCCAGGCCTTGCTTAATTGCCGCCCCCTCTCCAATGTCTCCTACAGACCAAGCTGTCCAAGGGTTTGAACTTCTGATCCTCCTGCATCTACCTCCTGAGTGCTGGGATTACAAGTGTGGACCACCAAACTCAGTTTTATTGGGCTTCCTGCATGCTAGGCAGCAGCTGAGCTGCATTCCTATCCCACACATAGTTGCTTATTTTTAGTTATTTATGAAGGTCTCAGCTGAGAGGAAAATAATATCCCTTCCCCCGTAACCATGCCATTGTCCAAAAAACAATAAATAACAAAAGCACATGTACCCCCTTGTTCCTAACTTCAAAGTTCATTGTAATCTACTCTGTGGGTGTAATTTGGAAAAGAAGCAATACATTTCAGGAGTGATATGTGACCCAGTGGATAAATGTACATTTTACGAGTTGTGGTAGCCTTACTCATTAGTGGTGACCAGTTTTGTGTTTTGCTCAATAATGAAGACTGTATTTTAAAACTAAGACTAAGACAGAGAATGACTGTGATTGTGCATTAAGGGGTTTTCACATGGAAAATATTTGCTTCTTCCTTTATGCTGTACAAATGTCATAGCAATATCAGAGACCACCGCATGACAGCTGAGCACAAGGATGCTGGAGCCAGATGCTGGGGTAAAATGCTTGTTTTGGGTCTTACTGCTTCATGCTGATTACTAGTGATTTGAACAAGTTACTCAGACTTGTTCCGCTTGCCTTTCCTCAGTTATAAGAGGGGCATGCTGTCAGTACCAACCTCATAGAGTTTCTAATAAGATATTTTAGTTTTTAAAATTATGTGTGTGTGGGTTTGTGCATGTCAGCGCAGTGCCCATGGGGTCCAGATGTAGGTGTCAGAGCCCCTGGTGCTTGAGTTATGGAGTTATGGGTAGCTGTGAGCTGCCTCATGTGGGTGCTGGGAATTGTACTTGGTCCTGTGCAAGAGCAGCAAGAGCTTAACTTCTGAGCCATTTCTCCAGCCGCCCCTCCCCCAGGCCTAGTAGAGTTTTTAAGAGGATAGAATAAGGTGATTGGTTAAGGTGCTTCAGACAGTACCTGGCAGCTGGGCCATGGTGGAGCACACCTTTGATCTCAGCACTTGGTAATTACTATTTATAAAGAGAGGTTCTTAGGCTACTACTAAGTCAATAACTGTGACATACTACTGAGCTATGCCAATCCTTGGCATACACCTAAAGTTCCCAGCATCCTACTACAGAGACACTTGCTCAGCGGGGTTTGTTTCTGCTCTAGTCCCAACAGCTAGGAAATGGGAACAGCCTAAATGTCCTTCATGTCTGATGAATGGGTGTGAACATCTGATACATGTCCACAATAGAGTCTATTTGTCCATAAAGGAAGAAATGAAATCACGAAATTCTCAGGGAAATAGGTGGAACTGGAAAATATGCCGAGCAAGGGAATCCAGACCCAGAAAGAGAAATGGCGCATGTCCTTTCTTAGCTGCAGATACTAGCCCTGAATCTTTAAATTTGAGTGTATAACCTACACGACTGCAGGGGCTATGGAAATAGAAAGGGACCATGGGGAGAGGAAGGAGAGGAAGGAGAGGAAGAGAGGCAGTAGGACACAGGTACTATGAGGGGGGAAATGTGATAAACAGTGGCAGAGGGACTTATTGGGAGAGGGAGGGTAATACAGAGGGAGGAGGAAGAAGAGAAGATAACACTAAGGATGTTTGAAAAACTCATAGAGAACTTTTTTATAAGTTTCTTTAAAAATAATATATCTTGTTATACACATACATACATGCACACACACATATATGCAAACACATATACATGCACACACACACACACACACACACACACACACACACACATACACACACACAGTATCTTTTAAATAGAATTACACATGAGATGATAATGCTTCCTCAAGAGACATAGACTATCTAACAAAACTCCAGTGCCAGGCATGGGGAGTCTCCTTTTGAGCTGTAGATCAGGGGGGTTCAAGAGACCCCCAAAGCAATCTAGACAGATACCATTGCTCTCGTGTCTTCCAGAACATGGAGTTGAGACCCCATTGCCGAGGAGTTCACACACTTTAGACACTGGGCTTGGAGGAACGGAGATGGAGCTGACCTGAAAGTCCCCTCCTTGAGGATTAAGTCTCAGAGGACAGGAAGGTGCTACATTAGCTGCCAATAGGAAATCAACAAACAAAACCAATTAACAGCTCTATCTAGCTATAAAGCTTACAAACCACAACTATGACCGGCTCAGCAAGATATTTTGAATGTTCCAATAGTAGCTTTTTTCTCTTGAGAGCAACTAATAACTGTCTAACTGGGCTCAAGGCCAACTCAACAGGAGGTAATTATGCCAAGGATTATAAACCTATTCAATTACCTACAGCTGGAGAGATCATGGACCCTTGAAGAGAGTCTGCTCCTACTACTTTTCCTAAACCGAAATAACGTCTAACTGTACTCTGAATACTTATCCTTATTCCCACAGATAAGCTCTCACCCCACCATCAAAGAAGCTTCTTTTTGCAGCAGCTAGAGACTATTCTAGAGATCCACAACTGGTCAAACTACAGAGAACAGAGAACTGTGGGAATGCAAGTTCCAGCCGATACATCTACAATTAAATCTCTATAGGGAACAGCGATAAGCCATGTTGTAAGCGCCAGAGGACCAGGATGCTGCTACAACGTTCTATCTTTCTAGACAAGGCAGGGGAGGAGCATCCATGAAATTCAACAAGATCTGCATAACAACACCCATGGACATGACAATATGAATAGAGACAATTTCACAAGGTCTAGCCCTAGATGAAGCCCAACAATGCCTACTGAGGGAGAACTGATTTCTCCAGATGAGCCCCTCTGATAGGTCCAACCTATCAGTCATCTCCGAACGATGTACATAGGAGCAACACTAAGTTGACTCAATAGGTTTTGAGAGGGGGAGGAGAGGGCTGGAAATGGTGTAAATATAGTACCCATGCATGAAATTCTCAAAAAAATTAAAATAAGAAATAGACAATGCTTATAGCTATTGTAGTTACTTTAAAACAAATTATGAACTAGGTAATATAGACAGAAGAGACTCTTTGTCCTCTCTCACTATATTGCATGTTAAACTTCTGTGTACATGTGTTTCCACATCAATAGCTTGCCTTGGACAAGTTACTTCTTTTTGTCTCAGTTTTCTTAACTATAAAATGGGTGAGAATAGTATCTCCCTCTGAAGTTTGGGAGACCCATTAAAAGAAATATTAAATGTAAAATATTCAGAGTAGTACCCAGCTACTCCAGGCGGCTACCAGTATTGCAAGGTGTGTGGGTTGTAATTCTTGTTTTCCAAGTTAAGTGACTCAATAAATTAAACAAAGGTGGGGTTATGAGTTGTCACAAAATCCATAGATTTCGGAGTCTGCTGGCTTACTTCTGTGGTTTCCTTCTGTGCTGTTCAGAGTTGACATACCACAGCCCTTTGTATGTCCCAAGGGTGAGGACCAGACCTTGTTTGTAGTGGTGACAACATCAGAGGTCCCATAACCATGTCTTACAACCACATTCTCATGGCTGTGGGGCTGGCGAGATGGCTCAGTGGGTTAAGGCACCTGCTACTTCAGGGCTATGGAGAAAGCAGCCCTGTGGGAGGGCTGACCTGGAGGTCAGAGTTCATCCTATTCAACTGTGGCTGTCCCCTAGGAGGGGATGCCTTGCGCATGTAAAATGCTTTGTACTTTTAAGATCAAGAGCTCCCCTAGATTCTAGGTCCTGCTGACACCACACTCCTGGTTTCTCACCACCTAAGAAGACAGAAACCCCAGGCATCATGCAGACCACTTGTCAAATGCCTGATTGCCTTCTGTGGTCACCCGAAACCCCAAGTGAGATCTCTTAAGGAAACCAATTCTTGCTTCTGTCTTTTGCTGTTGACGACGTCTGCACGGAGACACCCATCTTCAGGATTGCATGCTTGAAAATAAACCTCAAATAGAATTAAGTATATATATATATAAATCAATCTTTTCTTTCTTTTGGGTCCATGCTGTTTAGCTTATTAACATCTGTTCAATGCTATTATTTGTGTTGGAGGATTTGGGTGAATTACTAATGAGTTGCAATTGTCAAATGGGAATGAATTTTATTGAGCAGAACAATGATGCAATCATTCCCATTGTATAGTAGGATCATCATTGTCTTTAGAAGTAGCAGAATGCTTTGTAATGTAAGCTGACGATTGCTCGGTCATCACAATAGGATGATCTTTAAACTCTCCATGCATTCGGTCATCAGAATAATCTTGTGAAGGAGGAAATATTAAGCAGCCTCATTCTGCAGATCAGGGGGTTGCTTATATTTGGGCTAGGTTTGTCTCTCCAGGGTATGGGGAAGATGTAAACTGTCTTGTTCCACTTGCTTGAATTGATTTTTTTTAAACATGAATTTTAGAGGTTCCAGAGCCCAGAAATGCTGAATTCCTACTGGCTTATTCATAGAGGATGCCTCTGATTGGAGTCAATGAATAGAGGGAAGGCTGATGTCCAGCAAGTGTTCTCTCCAGTGTCCTTCAGAGGAAGGTTGGCTTTTTTTTTTTTTTTTAAATCTCTTCAGGTGCTCTGGGAAAAGGCAATTGTTTGCTGTCTCCTCCTGTTCTTGAGGAAAAATGGTGTCTCATGTATTCCAATAATTGCACACAGTTAACTACTTCCAAAAGGAACTAACAAGACTTGGGTCATAGAGTTTCTAGTCAGTGAATGTGCTCCAGAGACTCGAACATGTGGTGACATAGACGGTAACAGCTCACGAGTCTCAAGAGCATACCACTAGACAATTAACTACACAAGGCCTGCCAATCTGATATGCCCTCCTCAGTGCCTACCAGAAGCCTCACATCTGTTAGAGATATCGCCCATTTTCTTCAGGCTGCTGGCATCCCACCTGCTACTTCTTGGCTACAGAGAAAGTAGCCCTGATGTGGGGGAGCAGCCCTGGATGAGCTTTCTCACTTTTTCCAATAACTTGTTCTTTTTTTTTCTATACACACATACACATATATGTATGCAATATATATAAACACATATTTTATTCTGATTACCATCTCCCTTACTTTCTATTACCTCCCTCTCACCACCATTCCCCATCTCATCCTCTCCACAAGTCCCTTCCTCACATTCATATCTTTTTGTTTTGTACCCCACTAAGTGACCACAGGCTTGGAACTGTCCTTACAAGTGTGGTGAGCTCATTTGTGGCTTTATAACTGAACATGTGTCTGCCCTTCCTCCAGAATGTGTCAGTTATCTAGACTTCAGTAGAGACGGGCAGGGCCGTAGGTGCCCCTTCCTCTCTCTAGTCACCGTTGACAGGCCCTGTCATGTATGGAGTCATCATGGGCAGCAGCTGCCTCTATGACATCATGGTTACTTTGATGCGTCATTCCCAGGAGATAGAACTTCTCAGTTCTTTTCCAATACATTCTGACTCATACATTATTTCTGCTTGCTCTTCCATATCATTTCCTGAGCCTTAGGTGGGATGGCATTTAGAAGGCTAAGCATTCAGCTGTCACTCATTCTCAGCACCTTGAGCAGCCATTCATCTCTGCATTTGCTGATGTCATTTGCAAAGAGAAGTTTCTCCACTCAAGTCTGAAAGCAGTATATGTCTTTGGGTATAAACAGAAATATCTAGAAGGCAGCTTGGTACTGTGTCAATTTAGCTGCAATCAGGTATCAGGCAAGTATTGTTTCTTGAGGAGTGGGCCTCAAAACCAGAGAGTGCTTGGTTGTCCATGTACCGGCTGTGCCACTGTTGCACCAGTGGGCACATCTTGTCTGGCAAGTTGGTATGGTGGTTGTAGGGCTCTCAGTTAGGTAAGGCAACTGATGCCTTTTCCTGCCTGGTAGCCTGCATTTCATCTCCCAGTAGTACAAAAGCTGGCTAGTGGGGAGAAAGCTGCCATCTCAGTTCCAGTATCGTGTCTTCAGCAATAAAGTTTCAGCAATGGTGGACAATAAAGAGAAACGGAAACTGTTAATCAAGCGTACAGACACCATATGGGTGAAAAATTCATGGTCAGCTATATCTCTGATGGGAGATTAATATGTAGAATACAGAAAGAACAAACAAAAGACCCCTAAAAAACAAATCCCCAAACCAAAACCAAACCAAACCACCACCAACTAAACATCAAGCAAACAAACAACCCAATTTTTTTAAAAAAATGGGCCATGGATCTGAACAGAGAATTCTCAATGGAAGACATACAAATGACTATTAAACATTTTTAAATGTGTTCAGTATCCTTGGCCATTGGGGAAATGCAATTTAAAGTACTTTGCAATTCCATCTCAACCCAGTCAGGATGGCTATCATAAAAAATATCAAGTGGCAACAAATGATAGAGAGCATGTAGGGGAAGAGGAACTCTTATTCACTGTTTGTGAGAATGTAAACTGTTGTAGCCACTGCAGAAATAAGAATGGAGGGTTCATAAATAACAACAACAACAACAACAGAAAAAACCCATCTAGAAACAGAACTACTATAGCTAAGTACTCCAGGGCATATACCCTAAGGATTCTGGATCGTACTACAGAGATTTTGTTCAATAGAATTCATTGTTGCCTTATCCACAATAGCCAGGGAATTGACTCAGCCTATATGTCTATCAACTGACAAATGGACAATGAAGACATGGCGCACACACACACACACACACACACACACACACACACACACACACACAGTGGAATTTTCCTCATCTATAAAGACAAATGAAATTCTTAAATTTACAGGTAAATGAATGAACTTGGTAGAAATTATACAGAACAAGGTAACTCAGGCTCAGAAAGGCAAACGCTGCCATGTTCTCTCTCATGGGTCAATCTTAGCTTTTAATCTTTAGATTTGCATGCTTAACCTGGAATACCTGTAGAAGATAGGAACTAGAATAGACTGGTTTGGGGTGGGGGATGGTTCAAGGGAGGGGAATAGCACAACATATGTGATATGAAAACAGAGAGGGGAGATACTAGGGTGGAGCCCTTAAGCAGGGATGAGAACAGAGATGGGGAGTTACAGGGAGGGAGGGAATGCTGATCAAATGAAGGGAACATGGAAAAAGCCACATGGAGACCTCCTACCCTGTAAGGCAACTAAAACATATGAGAGCCAGAAAGATGTAGCCCTTATGACCTAATTAATGCTGCAACTAACAGCCATGAGTCATTAAAAAAATCCCAGTGGCTGATACGGTATATCTCTCTATGAATTGTTGGTCAGGGAGGACACAGAGGTTCTCAGTGTAATACAGGATCTTCCCATTCCTCTTTTTTTTTTTTTTTTTTTGCATGCCAGATTTTTTTTGTTGTTGTTGTTGTTGTTGTTTTCAGTCGTTAGCAATGGTGTGGGTTTGTGATCACAGAACCAGCCTATTGACAGGATCCCAAGAACAGCTGTCCCAATGAACATTTCCTGATTTTTAAAACCAAAAAGTGATAGTGATTTTGCATCAGGAAATTTTTAGTGGACTCAACATATGATAATATTAATCACATCAATAGAAGAGTTATTTTAGAGTAGTATCCCAGTATTTTTTTTAAAAAGATTTATTTTTATTATTGTTAACCATGTGCACGTGTGTTGTTTATGGGTATGTCCACATGAGTGCAGGTGTCTGTGGAGGCCAGGGGCATTGGATCCCTTGGAGCTAGAGTTATAGGTTTCTATGATTCCCCTGAAATGGGTGCTGGGAACTAAGCTCCTATCCTCTACAAGAGCAGTGTGTGCTCTTAATCACTGATCCAACTCTCCAGCCTCTAGCCCAGCATTTTTACTTGTTATTTCTAAATGTTCATTCTGCCTAAATGTTGTGAGTTTAGATGAATACGAATTAGATTACAACTGGTGTGTGTGTGTGTGTGTGTGTGTGTGTGTGTGTGTGTGTTGTGTTTGTGTTTCTAGGAATTAATGTACCTTTGGTAGGTGCTCTACCACTGAGCTATAACTCCTGCCCTCCAGTTATGTTGTGTGTTCTACCATCCACCAGGAATTGGTCACAGTACAGTTACATCTTTTTGGTTTTGACCACTATTGCTACACTGAGACACACACAAGTGCATACTGGTACTGCAATATGTAACAATGTATGACAGTACAAAAAACTGAAAGGTGAAACGGTATCATTACAAAGTGCACAGTTTGTAGGGATGCAATTCCACTCTCAAGATAAATGACCTTTGGAAACACCTGATACAAAGGCCAGTTGAATCCCCAGAGACCCAGCTACCCAAAATGTTCTACTTTGCAATTACATGATTAAAGAACCCAAATGTGTAGATTTCTCATTACAGAAAAAAAAAAAGATTTCAAGATACTTTTATGCTGGCCTTTCAGAAATCCTGAAGGCAGACCCAGCCAAGCTTCTATTTACTAGCGGCTGTATTAGCCAGCTTTGCAGTGCCTCTAGAGTGACTCGACCAAAGATAACTATACCTAACATGTGTACCTGAGAGTATTACTGCGTAAGAAAAACAGGACTTACAGCTATGATTACATGAGGGATTTTGATATTGAAAGGTTATCCTGCATTATCTGTGTGGGTCCTAAATATGACTGCCAGTGTCCTTGAGACAGGCAGGATGAGTGACAGAGAGAAGGAAATCTGAGGACAGCACAGGATGTAACACAGTTGGCTTTGAAGATGGAGGAAGGCACCACAGCAAGGGACAGGACCACTGAAGCTCTGTTATTCATTTTATTTTATTACTGTTTTTGTTTGTTCTTCAGTGCTGGGGATCGAACGCAGGGCCTTGCAACTCCTAAGCAAGTGCTCTAGCCTGACTATAGCTTCATATGCTAACACAGACAAACAATTGTTATCAAAGCCTGGAGGAAGCATGGCACCACTGGTAAGGATTTAGGTCGAGCAAACTATTGGGAATGGATGTATGCTGTGTAATTTGTAACAGCACCAATAGGAAATCAATAAAGTGCCATTGTTACATCTTCCTCCTAATGGAGTACAGGCTGGTCTAGAACTTGCTATGTAAGAAGGATGACCTTGAACTTCTGATCTTCTGTGTCTACCTCCTAAGTGCTGGGATTGCAGCTTTTCAACATCACACTGGGTTTCATGTGGTGCTAGAGGGTGTGCCCAGGGCAAATACTCCACCAACTGAGCCATATCACCAGCCATCTTTTTGAAAACTTTTTTTGCTGAGATAATTCGTCCTCAGTTTGGATTAATGATTAACTTAAGCATTCAGTTTCCAGGCCAGAAGAACATCCTTCTAGAAATATTAGTCGTTTTCATCTATGTGTAACCTCTGTGCTTGGTCCCTTGTACAGAATCCTAACTCATGTTCATGGGTTCAGGCAGGTGCTCAATGCTGCTAGTTTCTTACAGGTGGTTTTCTTCATCCAGTGGTCAGTTTGGTTGAGTGACATCTTTGAAAGCAGCCAGCAGCCCAGGCTGGGAAATGTCTCTGACTCACCCGTGAGCTAGGTTCTGAAAGAAAGCAGTTCTAAGGATGCTGTTTCAGGTTGAGTGTTGCATGCTGTGTGTGGGAGACGATGAAGAGCATTCTGGGACCCTGAGTTGGCCTCTCAAGATCTGCCTGCAATAGGCAAAATTCTTACAGTAACCTCAGGGGAAGGAAGACGGTGTTGGTAGAGCACTCCTTCCACGAACAAAACCCAAGAGGCCTGACCTACATTGTAGGCCTCCAAAATGACCTTCGCTGTCGCCCTAGAAGTTCAAGGTTAAGTGCACAAAAATAAACATTGAAGGACAATCATACTTAATAGTGTTTGCTTGGAATCCATGGCTTCCTGCATCTTTGATTTTTCCAACAAAAGGGTGATAAGGTAGTAGGATTGAGTGCGCAGTTATGTGGCTGTGGGGGCAGCTGTTTCACATCTCTAGGACAATTTGCCCCTTGCATTTGCAAAGCCTTTCAGTCTGAATTCTCTGGCTGGGTCTCAACACCAGTGAAAGAGACCATCTACTCAGTCGTATGATCCTTGGGACTCCAGGGGGAAACTCCGTTAAGGTTTATCTCTGTGCTCTGCTGAAATGTTGTCTTTGAAGCATCACTTTTGACAGCTGTTAAAAAATGTGCTTTTCTAGGGAGTAACACATCACCCAGGAAAGGTAAGTTTAATTTCTTAGCCCTTCTTAGAAACTTCACTCTTAGGGACAGAGAGATAGCTCAAGAGTTAAGAACACTTGCTGCCCTTACAGAGGATTTGGCTTCCACTCTGGAACTCATGTTGGGTGGCTAACAGCCAACTATAACTCCAGCTCCAGGAAAACCAAAGGCAAATTACACAGCATACACACACACACACACACACACACACACACATTTTAGAAAATTATATCTTCAAAAAAAACCTCTAGATTATAGATTCAATCGTTGTGACACAGATCAATAAAGAAGCATTCTTAACACTTATGCTCAATGTCTAAAAAGGCAGACAGAAAATGATAGCACCTGGAAGCTGGATTATCATATTGAAATTGATAAATAACCACTGGATACATACATGACAGCTTGTTCTCCCTCATCCCCGTGAGGATTTCTGTAGGAACCTTACTTGCCTTGGAGTCTCTGGTTTCTTTCTTCTTTTCTTATAATTATCTGAATATATAAATTCATGTATTTAGTGTGTGTGTGTGTGTGTGTGTGTGTGTGTGTGTGTGTATGCACATGTTCAGCCTATAGCACACATGTGAAGGGCAGAGGACAATTTTTAAGAGTCAGTTCTCTCCTTCAACCAAGTCGGATGCGATTGCACTCAGGTTGTCATCTGTTAGCAAGGGCCTTTAGGTGCGGAGCCAACCTGCCTGCCTGTCTCATGGTTTCTTAAGACACTGTGGTCCAATTCTGCTTTCATGCTCCACCTCCTATAGGATGTCTCTGCTTTGAGCTGTCTTGGTGCTTTATGTTGTTGAAAACCACACTAGACATGTCCGCATGTGCTAGCCGTGCTTGAGGGTGTAGAATGATGATGGGAGGCTGGACGGCAGCATAGTGCAACGATTTCACTGCCAATACCGGACACTCTTATTCTTTAGGAATTTTAAAAAGACTTCATTTTTAACTTTTGTGTGTGGGTTCCTGAGCACACCTGCACACGCACACATGAATGCAAATGCTAGAGGCCAGAAGATGCTGTCAAACCCCCTAACCAAGAATTACAGCCAGTTTTGAGCCACCCAGTATAAGTGCTGTGAACCCAACTTCAGTTCTCTACAAAGAGCAGGATGTGCTATTGGTTGAAGTATTAAGGCCACGCCAGGTAGTTAAAAGGGAGGTTTGTTTTGTAGGGTAACTTACAAGTGAAGGGATAGGTTACAGGGTCCAGGAAAGGTGTAGCGCAGTCTGGCAGTGTCCTCTGGAAAACTCTGCTCAGTCTACCTCCAGCGTCCAGGGTGGGTCAGGTCCAGGAACCAAGAGAGCAGGCACATCCGGATCTCGGGTCTTAAGGGCTTCTGTCTTGGCCCGCCTTGTAGGTGTGACAGTTACCGAAGCCTCAATGGGGGTAGTACTTCCAGGTCAAAGCTAGAACAGCTACCCACTACATGGTGCTTTTATCTCGCGGGCTATTTTCCTAGTGCTTTTGTGCCTAAGTACATTCTTCAGCTGCTGTTGCTGATGAAGCAGTACTATAACCACTTCTCTCAGGTTTCTGGCATCTGCAAGTAACTCTGCTCCTGAGCCCTCTCTTCCAGCTGTCATGGCTTAAAGCACCTCCGGGGCCAAGAGGAGGGTTTATAACGGGGCAAAAAGGTTCCTTAGTTGGGAAAGGTCTTCTGGGTACAGGAAGAGAATGAGTTTGGGTTTGGGACTCAGAGAAGAAAAACCATTGCCACAGTGGATGTCAAGATTACTATGCCAGATATTTACTGCATCTGTTTATGCAGATGCATTTACTGCAGATGTTTACTGTGGTATATGACATGTACAGAGCTCCCAGGATTCATGGCTTCTGAGAGATATAGATAGATTTAACCTTGCTTATGAGCACTTCGTGTGTTTGTCTTCTTCAAGTTTCCATTTTGAAGGGCTCTAGTAGGCCTGAGCATGGCAAATAAGGCTCTGGCAGGATTTACATGCTATGGAAACAGTATATCACAAGTACCTGTAAGCTGGGCACAGTGGTACGTACCTGTCATCCCAACACTTGGGAGGTTGGGCTAGAGGATTGTGAGTTTGAGGTCAGCTTGGGCCCGATCGCAAGGAACTACCTCAAAAACAATAAATATCATTTTGTGAGATGGGGAAAAATTACATGTGTTAGGTTGGGGATTTAGCTCAGTGGTAGAGCGCTTGCCTAGCAAGTGCAAGGCCCTGGGTTTGGTCCTCAGCTCAAAAAAAAAAAAAAAAAAATTACATGTGTTTGAAGTTTTTTTCCTTTATTGTTGACAGCTCCTGATCTGACCAGGGAGGAGAAAGTTCCTGAGGCATGCTGGGTATCATGTTCCAGAATGATGGGCAGTTCTATGGTCTCTAAGGTATGCTGTTGACATAACTGTGACAATTAATCTTTAAGTCAAATCTGAATAGCAAGCACACGTGTAAGCCATGCTCTCGGGTGTAAGCTCCCAAAAGCTGGTGATCCCACATTTAAGGAGCAATCCGCCAGGAACATTTAGTAACACCAGGTGTCCTTACTAGTTTCTCTACTGAACCTTCCTTGTTGTGTAACAGTTTCCTCAGAGATTGAAACATTTCATCCTGCATGGAAGCTCCTTAATCAGAAAGGTAAATAACTCAAAAGAGCTTCAGGAAGTTCCTGAAACAGACCAGGTTCACAAGGCCCCTCCTTGCTAGGGTAAGCAATAGACACTGAGAATCATCCTTAGACAACCCAAGCAGCAAAGAAGACTGAGTCCCAAGTAGCTACCCAGAAGAAAGCAGAAACCAGCTGAGCTGCCTGGAAAAGCCTCAGACCAACTGAGGCACTTGGAAAGGACTCTCTCCAGCCTGCTGAGCTGCGTGCAGGCTGTACAGCATGCTCCAGATTCCCCAGCTTTTGTGAGCTATCATCCATGCTGGGGTGGGCTTTGGTGATACAGCTGTCTTTTGAGTCATTTCTTCTCCTGTAAGTTAACCCTCACCCATATTCCTGTAAGTGACCCTGATAAAACTCATGGTTCACCAAGTTGGACTTTGGTGGTAGCAGTAGTTTGGTTTGTTGTGGGTTCCTTGTCTGGGGTGAGTAGACATGTGTGCTGTGTCTCCCCAGGAAAAGTTTTGTCTCACAACACTCTTCTCTTTCTCTAGTCTTCCTTAAAACAAAACAAAAGAACAACAACAACAAAAAAAAACTACCGAAATTTTTTATTGATTCTTTGTGAATTTCACATCATACATCCTGATGTTACTCATCTACCTGCCCCCTTGCTTCCACCCTCTGCCCTCACAACCTCCTCCCAAAACAAAATTTAAAAGTAAAACCAAAACCAAAACAACCCCCCCAAAAAAAACCAAACCAAAACAAACAAAAAACCCACCAAAACAAAACAAACAAACAAAAAACAAACAAAAAATCTTGGCATGTGGCATGGAAGCTGGACTGTGACCCAGTGAGTCACACAGTATATAGTCTTTACTTGAAGTGTTCATTGCAGTGAGTCACTGGTATGGTTTGAGGCCTCTGGCTTCTGCTATACCCTAGATACTGGGCTCTCATTGGGACTCCTATAGGATATCCTGTTGTTGCCCTGTGTCATGGAGATCTTGTAGCTTTGGATCTGCAGGTCTGGGCCCTTGACATGCTCCAGCAGTTCATAGATGAGGTGGATGTTGGAGTGGGCTACCTTGTAGTTCTGGCTCTGGGCCTGGGTGGTAGGTAGCTGGGTTGGTCAGCATCCCAGCTTTCCTTCATCATCATCTGCACCCAGGTGAGTTCTCCAGCACTGTCCTGGCAAACTCATCCAGTGTAGCAGACAGGAAGGAGCAGGGCCAGTTCTGCTCTCACACCCTCGGGTCCAGCTCCCTGCACTCACAGCACCTGGGCCAGCTCTACTGTTTTGCCTAGGTGAGGTGCAGGGCCAGCTTTCTGGAGTGTTGCCCTTGGTGAGGGGTAGGGTCTTCCTTTCTTTTTTAAATTGAGGAACCTCTTAGATTTTGTTGACAGAAATTTGAGGAAACTTAGAAAACCCACAATAACATCAATAACTATGAGTTATATCAGGTGGAGTTATGGATAATTGTGAAGTATTTTGCCTTTTTCTGGAAGTGAAGAAAAGTTTGTGTTAATTTCTTTTCAGCTCTCACTTGCAGCTGAGGCTGAAGTCCAACAGTGCGGAAGGGAAAGGGCCTCTGAGGAAAATGGCTCTGGAGTTGCTCTTTCCAAGCAAGTTGATCTCATCCTTGTGAGTCTATCTCCTTGATGGGGACACCTCCTTCCCTGCAGTATAGAGGGCACATGGACTTGTGCTTCTTTTTCATTTCTCTCCAGACCCAAGGACAGAGTTATACTATTGTGGTGAGTATCACAACTGTGAGCCACCGATTCACCAGGAAGGCTGCAGACAGCATGGTTAACCACACTGTCAAGAGATGGGGCAGACCAAGGTGAGCAAGGTGGGGGTTTGTGGGAGTCGACTTGGATGCGAGGGAGAGATACAGTCTAGATTATCTGGGGCAGTGAAGAGTTTTGTTACTAAAACCAGATCACTGTGCTACGTGCAGCTCCTGCCATTGCTGAAACATGAGAAGTAATTTAATAACTCTTGGCTGAAGAAACTAGTGCACACGCCCAGTTAAAGTTATTGTACAACCTGAAAGAAAAAATACTTTAAAGAAGTAAATCTTAGCCCCAAAACAGTCTTCTTCTTTTCTGGAGTCGACCCTTGAATAAAATTCTTTGCTTATCTCCAAAACAATGAAATGGTAGTCAGAATGTATGGTTCAAATACGAATATAAAATAGTAGACCTTTTCCCAAAATTTGACAGTTTCTTTCACTTTAGTATAATGCTTTTAAGATATATTTATGCTAAAGATCACCACTAGTTTTTGGGGTTTTTTTTGTTGTTGGTTTTCTTTTCTTTTATAATTTAATTTAATTTTACATATCAACCATGGGTTCCCCTGTCCTCCCCCCTCCTGCCTCCACCCTGCACTCCCCCCAGCCCACCCCCCATTCCCATCTCCTCCAGGGCAAAGACTCCCCTGGGATTCAACTCAACCTGGTAGATTCAGTACAGACACGTCCAGTCCCCTCCTTCCAGGCTGAACAAAGTGTCCCTGCATAAGCCCCAGGTTCCAAACAGTCAATTCATGCACTAAGGACAGGTCTGGGTCCCACTGCCTGGGTGCCTTCCCCAAACAGTTCAAGCTATTCAATTGTCTCACTTATCCAGAGGGCCTGATCCAGTTAGGGGCTCCACAGCTTTTGGTTCATAGTTCATGTGTTTCCATTAGTTTGGCTATTTGTCCCTGTGCTTTTTCCAATCTTGGTCTCAGCAATTCTTGCTCATACAAGCCCTCCTCTTTCTTGATAATTGGACTCCTGGAGCTCCACCTGGGACCTGGTCGTGGCTCTTTGCATCCACTTCCCTCAGTCACTGGATGAGATTTCTAGGATGACAGTTAAGGTGTTTGGCCATCTGATCAATGTTTATTTTGGATTCTACATATATGTGTGTTTGTGCACGTATGAATGTAGATACTCACAGAGGCCAGAAGAGGGCATTGGATCCCCTAAAGCTGGAGTTACAAGCAGTTGTGAGCCATTCAAAGCAGGTTCTCAGGTCCTCTGGAAGAGCAGTTAGCACTCTTAAAGGCTGATCCATCTTTCCAACCCTTACTTTGTTCTTTTAAGTTGTTGGGTGGAATTCCATTGTTGGAATATACTCATATTTACTTATTCATATACTAATTGATGAACATTTTGGTTGCTTGTAATTTTGTCCATATAGATGTTTGTTGTCAGAAAGTTCTATTTCTTTCAGGTAAAAATCTAGGAGAAATCCTCCTGAGATTTGTAAGTGTACATTTAACTGGTAAACTATTTTCTTTCCAAAGTGGCATGTCCAAAGTAAAAATACCAGCAAATTAGTTAAATGGAGTGTGTGTGTGTGTGTGTGTGTGTGTGTGTGTGTGTGTGTGTGATATGTTTGAGATCGGGTTTCCCCATATAATCCAGGCTCTCCTATAACTCAGTTCTCCTGCTTCAGCCTCTTGAGTGCTGAGTTACAGCTGTGTACCATCATGCCTGGTGTTTAGTGAAAAGGTTTTCATATACTATGTTTTGACCATGTTTTTCCTCTCCCCCAATTTCTTCCAGATCCTCCCCACCTGCCTACCCATCCAACTTTTTTTTTTTTTTTTAAAGATTTATTTATTATATATACAATGTTCTGTCTGCATGTATTCCTGCAGGCCAGAAGAGGGCTCCAGATCTCATCACAGATGGTTGTGAGTCACTATGTGGTTGCTGGGAATTGAACTCAGGACCTCTGGAAGAACAGCCAGTGCTCTTTAACTGCTGAGCCATCTCTCCTGTCCCAGTACCCACCCAACTTTATGTTCTCTCTCTCTCTCTCTCAAAAAAAGGCAAGAAACAAAATTAAGAAAAACCCATAAAGCTAACAAAATCAAAACAATCAAAGGGCTAATAAGGAAAAAAAAAAACAAAGCCAAAATGAAACAAAAAGTCCATGAAAATACCATTGAGTTTGTTCTGTGATGGCTCAGTACCACTGGGCATGGAGCCTGCCATGGAGTGTGGTTGATATACCCCATGAGACTCCATTGGAGAAAACTGAGTTTCCCTTTGCCAGTGGGTATCCAATTACAGATAGATTCTTGATTAATCCCTTGTCTACCTCCTCTCCTCAGTTCTGAGACACCATCTGGACTAGAACCTGTATAGGTCTTGTGCATGTTGCCACACTTTCTGTGAGTTCATCTATGCATCAGCCCTGTTGTGTCTGAATGATACTGTTAGCTTGGCGTCATCCATCACCTTCTCAGGTTCTTACACTCTTTCCACCCCTCTTCTGCACAGATCCCTGAGCCTTGAGGGGAGGTTTGATAAAGATATCCCAATCTTTCTACATTGTCCAGTTGTGGGTCTCTATTGATTCCCGTCTATTGAAAGAGGAAGCTTCTCTGATGTGGTTTGAGTGAAGGGAGTCTGCGATAGAAGAACATCATTAGGAGCCATTTTATTGCTATGTTTCTTCAGCAGAACAATGGTAGGTTTTCCCCTAGGCCAGTGATCTATCTAGCCTCTGTCTACCCTAGCAATGTTGAGCTCCATCTCATGGAGTGGGCCTTAAATCCAATAAAGAAAAAGTGGTTGGTTTCTCACATAACATTGGTAACACTGTTGCATCAGTATACCTTGCAGGCAGGTTGATATTAGAAGACACAGAGGTTTTAGTTAGGTGGTACTGACAATTACTTTTCTCCCCCAGTAGCATGTAGCGTACCTTCCACAACCATGAATGCTGACTGGTAGAGGTGAAACTTCTTGTTAGGCAGCAGCTCAGATTCTCCATGTTCAGTGACATAAGTGAGTGTGGTCTTCTGCAATAAGGCCTTACCATCAGTTTGTGGAAAGCAATCAATCAACATGGCAGTAGCTTGTGACGTTTGGGTGGTCTCATGAGACCGTTTTGGTCTGTGACTGAACAATATGTAACCTATTCCTGGCACTGGGAGGTTTTACTTGGTAGCATGAGATGTCTGGTTGGGTCATTGTCTGTCCTATTACTTGGTGACTTCTATTTAAATTCATTTAATATAAAAAGCTTCTACATTAGCTTGTTTCCAATATGGTTTTCAAGTAGCTCGCAGTGTTAGTTTTTCCTCCTGTATTCCCTCCTTTATGTTACTTACCCATCTTCTCCCTTTTATCTCTCCATAACACTGCACCTATTTCCCCTTCCTGGGAAGAGCCTCTCCTTTCCCTTGGTCCCTTACTGCATCCATGGTTATTTGGATTGTTGTACGTGTACCAAAAGTTTAAAAGCTGAGATCCACAAAGAAGAATAAACTAAATTTAACAGAGAAATAGAACCACTAAAGAAAACCCAAACTGATATAAAAACTGGAAATGAAAACCTTAGGATGTCAAACAAAACCTCAGATGTAAGTCTCACCAACAGATTACAAGACATGGAAAGAGAATTTCAAGACTTGAAGACAAGGTATAAGAAATGGATAGCTCAGTTAAAAAAAGGGAGGAGGAATCTAAAAAACAAACATACAAACAATCAAACACAATCCCAGGAAATCTGGAACATTATGAAAAAGACCAAATCCACAGGTAGAAGAAGGAGAAGAAGCCCATGTCTAAGGCACAGAAACTATTTTAAGCAAAATAATAGAAGAAAAATTTCCCAATCTAAAGAGATACTTATCAAGGTACAACAATCATACAGAACACCAAGTAGACAGGACCAGTCAAGGACTCCCCAATGACACACAGAAATCAAAACACTAAATGTACAGAACCAAGAAAGGACGTTAAAAGCTGCACGTGAAGAAGATCAAGTAACATATAATGGCAGACCCACTATAGTAACACAAGACTTTTCAACAGTGAGGAGGCACACACACACACACATATATATCTAACAACAATTAATGAAAAAAGAGGCCAAGAATTTGAAAGAAAGGAAGTAGGGTATGTGGGGGAGGGTTTGAAGAAAGGAAATGAAAGGGGAAAATGATATACTTAAATTATGATCTCAAACATAAAATTTAAAAAGTATGTTGCTTTCAGGAAAATGTATAGAACTTGAGATCATTGTGTTAAGTGAAACAAGCCATTTCCAAAAGACAAAGCGTTTTTCCTCTTACATATGGAATCCGGGTGAAGGTGGGAAAGACTATCAAGGTAAAAGAGGGACTATTAGAGATGGGAAAGGGAAGAGAGAAAGGAGGATGGGGGAGGAGAGATAAAACAGAGTACTAGAGGATGTGAATAAAGAATGTTATATTCAGCCGGGCAGTGTTGGCGCACGCCTTTAATCCCAGCACTCGGGAGGCAGAGCCAGGCGGATCTCTGTGAGTTCGAGGCCAGCCTGGTCTACAGAGCGAGTTCCAGGACAGGCACCAAAACAACACAGAGAAATCATGTCTTGAAAAAAACAAAGCATGGTATATTTGTGCATGGAAATGTCATAATGAAACCCTGTACTTTGTACAATTAGTGTATGCTACTAATTAAAAAAGAGAAAAGAATCACACTAACACAAACAAGCAAACAATAGCAGCAGAGGGTTCTGACTCAGACTGACTCAGGCTCCCTATAGTTATTTATTTATTGACTTCAATGACTCCCCCACTTTTTTTTTTTTTAGTACAACAGATGTTACTGTGTCTAGTCTGGTGTGCTGGGGCATAGTGCAGGGCCAGTCTAAGAGAGTTTCCTGCCATAAACTTTGTGTGATAGCATCATTTTTATTTCTGTCAGAAATATGTGAGACCCAGTGATTCCCACATCTTTCCTCAAGGCTGGTATTCTTGGTTTTTAAATTTTGATAACTCTGGTGAGTTTGTGAAATGCTGTTCATGTTTGCACTTATGTATATGCACGTGTGGGTGGAGGCCAAAGGTCTTCGTCTGGTGTAATTCTCCGGGTGCCATGCCTCTTTTCTCCCTTCCCCCCACTTTGTATCTTCACTTCTTGGTTTATTTCTTTGACCACTCCCTTTTCTTTTCTTTCTTTGTCTCACTGGCATGGAACTCACCAGGTAGATTAAGCTAACTGGCCAGCAAGCCCCAGAGGTCCACCCATCTTTGTTTCCTCAGTCCTGGGATTATAAGCATGTCCTGCTTTTTAAAAAGTCTGGGTCCATGGACTGGAGAGATAGCTCAGAATCAGTGGTTATTCCTCTCCTCTTTATAGCCAAGCTCCTTGGGAGAGAGACTTTTCCTCATTGGCTTCCTATCCTTCCATCAACTTTGTTATCCTTTGTTAATACTGTTCTTGCCTCTGTAGAAACTGCAGAAACCACGTTGCCCCTCAGAATCAATAATTGGTTTCATCCTAGCCACCGCTCGTTGGGTGACAGTTTATCGGACATCTCTAGGCATTGGATTCTGCCGCCCTCCTCTCCCTTGAGGCCTCTATTTTGGTGTCTCCACTTTCTGATTTTTCTTTGTACACTTCACATTGCTCTTACTCTTTCATGGCCTTTCTTTTGATCTTGAGCTATCAGAATTTGCAGGGGTCAGTTCCTTCTGTCATGTGACTTCCCTACAGGATATCCTGACAAAACCTGGCTTCTGAAACTTGTTCACACGTCCACACCATACTTTAGAATCCATCTGCTTCTACTCAGAGAGGGCTTTATTCGCCAAAGATCTTTTGGCTTATACCTTTGTGAGGTTGCAGGCTAGTTTCTCTGTTTTCCTATTGGACGGCCCCACAGATATCTCAAATCCAACATGCTCAAAGGAAGGTCACCACTCCTACTATCTTATAATCTACCACCCTAATTCTATTCAAGAGCATTATGACCTTCCCCAAATCAGGAATAGCTATTTTTCCTTTTTTCCAACCACCCCATCGAATTCTGTTGATTTTATTTTTAATATATCTCAAACACATCCTTTCTATCCATTTCTACCCTCTCCATTCTCTCAGGAAAATAGCCTCATTTTCCACCTCTTCATCCAATTTAATTCTCTCGACATCTTCAACAACAAACTGTTACTGGCAAGCTTATCTGGGAATATCAAGCCAGGGGATATTACGTTCTGGTGGTGGGTGTGTTCTCCCTTGAAAACTTTCTCTTGGTATATTTCTACCTCAGGTGCACATTGGGAGTCTAAACCTTGGTGGACCTTCCTCATTACTGATTCTCTCTGCACACCCTCACCTGGCTACCCCACCATTATCCAGGCTGGATTTGAGTCAGATATATCGATTAGGAATGGATTAAACTAATTTCATTTCACTGAAGAACAAGAGGAACTGAGAATTTATTAGCTATGGGTGACTATGTGTAGACTCGAGGACAGCACTGTCATCTTGGGTCCCGTCTCTCCATGCCGCTGGAATCAATGCACCGTCCTATGCTCAGTTTTCTTCCTTGCTCAGCCTGGATCCATGGCCAGTTACTGCAGTCCCTCTTTTGTGTATGTTCTCTGTCTTTTGCTTGTTTCACATGGTCAAATTCCAGTGGCCCCATCCCGAACACTGCTGCATATGGGTCTCTTTACTAGGCGGGGACTCTCACTGCTGACTGCAGCTGGAGAAAAGCATGAACCCTTGTCGACTAATTTTTATTTAAATATATGATCACTAATCTCAGGGAAAGCCATAATACCACCCTGATGCCCATTTGCTCTCCTACTCTCGAATAAGTCTATTGAATATTTACTCCTGTCTCTATAAGACAGTTACCAACTTATTACCTTTACCTTTCATTTCCATTTTTTTTTTTAAAGATTGATTTGTTTATAATGTATACAGTATTTTGCATACATGTCTGCCTGCCAGGAGAGGGCACCAGATCTCATTACAGATGGTTGTGAACCACCATGTGGTTGCTGGGAATTGAATTCAGGACCTCTGGAAGAGTAGCCAGCGCTCTTAACCACTGAGCAATCTCTTCTGCTCCTCATTTCCAAATTTATCTTTGTTTTAATTTGTAGCCACTTCCTAGCTACATGACCCTGCATATGCTGTCCCAACAGTCAGGCAAAATGCTTAGTCACCCCAGGGCCTTACATTCTACAGAATCCATGTGCCCCGCATGCGCATAGATTATGCTGCCTGCAGATTACCTGACTGCAGGGCGCATGGATTATGTGTAATCTATGCGCATATGCTCATGTGACAATGGGAGACCTATGAAAGCAGATTCCACCAGTTCCCTGCTCCCTTTTCCACACTGATGGCACTGATCTTTTCCTGTAGGCCTATTGCACATTCCCCCTTCCCTCACCTAATAAAACTCTTATAGTGGATTTTGTTGTACCTCGTGTTTTCTGTCACCTGGTAAATACACTGAAAATAAATAACAAGCTTGATTGATACGCTCTTCAAGTCTTCACTCACCTCCACCATTCTTTACACTCAGTAGGTGACTGTGCTTCTTATGCAGAAAATAAAAACAACCAGAACTTTTGGAAGCACTGTTACCTACCCACATTCCTGCATTAGATTACTGTCCTGTGATGTTGATTGCACCCCTAGATAAAGCCAACTCTTCCATCCCCACCCCTCACTGGCTACTATCCCTTCCCCTATATTCATGTTAGTAGCTCCGGAATCCTTTTATACAAAAGTGTGTTATCGCATAATTCACATCACTGGCCAATTGGCTTTTTTGTTTTGTTTTGTTTTTCCAGACAGGGTTTCTCTGTGTAGCTTTGCGCCTTTTCCTGGAACTCACTTGGTAGCCCAGGCTGGCCTTGAGCGTGCGCCACCACCTCCTGGTGGCTTTTTATTAACAACAGGAGCAGCGCATTTTCACAGTGTGCAGGATTGTTCCACAGCAAAGAGCAATGAGGAGGAACAGTGCTCAGCACCGACAAGAAAGACCTGGAGACTTCAAGCGTGGTTGCTGAGTCCACGCTTCCTCATATGTTCAGCACCGTTTCTTATCAGATGTATAATTTAGGGCACAGGTGACATGACTGGTTCTCAAAGCATAAATCTCATTCTTAGTGATGTTGGGAAGTGGACATGTCTGTGGTTAAAAGCAAAGAGGCTTCAAAAAGCTCCGATCAAAGGTGACTTGTCCCTCACATACCTCATGCTGAGTTACCACAGGTTACACTCCTAAGTTCCCGGAAAGAGGAATTATGCATTGTGGTTTGCTCATGCTATATGCCTGCCTAATATGAATGGCGATGGTGATGATGGACAGGGAGATACACTCATAAACTGGCATGTAGTAAAGACACATGTGTCACTGGCCCAATGTTGATTGCTGGGAAGGCAAAGTTGGGAAAGCGGACTCGTTCACTCTTAATTGTCCAGTGTTTTTCTGGAGAAGTAAGCCCTTAACTAACTCTTACTGCATGACCACAAGAAAAGTTATGAAATCACTGTACTAGAAAGGTTTGAATGATCTTCCACTCCATCCCTCTGCCCAAAGATGACCTGATATTGGTGCCTGCAACATGGCTCACTGGGTAAAGTACTTGCTGCACAAGCTTGGTAACCTGGCTTTAATTCCTGGAACCCATGTAAAATAAAGGAAGAGAGAACCAGTTCTACAAAGTTGTCCTCTAAACTCTACATGACTGCCATAGTAGTATGTAGACACACACACACACACACACACACACACACACACACAGAGAGAGAGAGAGAGAGAGAGAGAGAGCAATTTTTAAGATAACATGGTATCATTCACAAGCCAAACAATATTATCAAGTCTATTTCTAAAGAACAACTTCAAACATGAAAACCTCACAATCATTGTCCCCCAACTGAAATCTTGGATTATGTCCAATGTATAAAAATTCATTCATTATAAATGTTATCCCAAGGGAGATGCAATGAAATATCAGATACTTTATATTTTAATTTGTAAAAAATACATATATACATATAACTGACACCAGTATATAGCACTGTGAAAATGTGTGCTCTCATTATTAATAAAAAGCTGATTGGCCCATAGCCAGGCAGAAGTTATAGGCAGGAAAACCAAACTAGGAGAAAGATGGGAAGAAGAAGGACAGAGTCAGAGGAGATACCAGAGAGCCGCCCAGGAAGCAAGACATGCTAGAGGATAGGTAAAGCCACAAGCCACGTGGCAATACATAGATTCATAGAAATGGATTAACTTAAATGTAAGAGTTAGCTAGTAACAAGCCTGGGCTATTGGCAAAGCATTTATAATTCATATTCAGCCTCTTGGTTGGTTGGATGTGAAATAAACCAGACAATGAGAGTATTTTTTATTTTTGCTTTATGTGTAGGTAGCATTGGCAGATGCATTGAGATTGTCCAGAGAAACGATAATCAGGATAGGTAGGACAAGACACAGATAACAGAAGAAAGACACATTTGGGAAGAGGAAATCTCAGCTGAGGAATTGCCTCCATCAGACTGGCCTGTAGGCATGTCTGTTTGGGTATTTTCTTTTTTGTGTTCTTGAGACAGTGTTCCTCTGTGTTGCCCTGGCCAGGTGGTCAGGACAGAAAACATCTGTTTATGGCTCTTCTTGTAACAGGCTCTGTGATTTTGAACCTGGAGGACCTAGATTCAATTTCTACCCACTCACATGGCAGCTCACAACTATCTACAAGTCTAGGTCCAGGGAATCCAACATCTTCACACCAATTCACATAAGATAAAGCTAAATAAGTTTTTTGAAGGGTGGCTTTGCAGTTAAACAGGAAAACACATGTTTATTCTCTCTGTCTCTTTTCTTTTCTCTTTTTCCATTTCATATGTAGTAACATCTTCTAAAAGTCTTTGATACTTATAATATGCAAGGACAAAACCACCTCAGTTATTTAGCCTATGATTTTCTGCAGAACTTCAATTATTTCTTTCTTTAAAATTATTTTCTTTTTAGGTGTGTGTTTGTGTGTGGATTTGTGCATGTGAATGTAGGTACTCTTAGAGGCTAGAAGAGGGTGTTGGATCCCCTAGAGATGAAGGTACAGGCAGTGGTGAGCTGCTGGACAGGGGTGCTGGGAACTTAATTCTGGTCCTCTGTAAGAGCAACAAGTGCTCTTCCTTTATGGTTATTTTCTATCCTTCTGCCCCTTATTTCCATAGAATGCAGTTTCTTTGAAGATAGGCACACCATTACTCATCGTTGACTTTACCCATGTTCCCCCGCCCCCCAAATAAATGCTTGATGTCACTTAAAAAAATACAGTGACTGTTCCCTATCACATTGGACCCATGTTCTGTGGATAAGTGCCATCATAGCTGAGAAAGGATGTGAACTGAAGTTGGACATTTGAGTTTGCTTCAATGAAGAATAACCAGGTTACACAGCCAGCGAAGGCAACTCTTGACTTCCTTTCGTCAAAGCTTCCTCCATCATGGAGACTCTGAGATACATGCATCAGTAAGCAGTCTTTGTTGTCTGGGTCCACCTATGTTCTAATCACTTCCTGTCTCCTCACAGTGTCTTGCTCAAGGTAGCAAAAGGCATGAAACATGGATGCTAAGAATGTGAGGTCCTCGTGAATATGGAGGGAAGAGTTTTGTTGCAGCATGCAAAGCACAAAGCTTGAAGTGTGGAAGCGAGCATGAACAAAACCAGGCAAGCTATCGTTTGGGCACATGTTCCCGGAGGGCCCACATGGTAGGGGTTTGGGGCCGAGCCTTCAGTCATTGGGAGGAGGTGGAGCCTTTAACAGATGAGATCTGGTAGAGGGAAGTAAGACTTGTGGGAGTGCCCTCGAAGGGGCTGGCACATCAGTGTCCTGCTCTTGTCTCTCATTCTGTTTCCTCCATCACATGCTTTCATTACAAAGCAGGGTCAAGGTAGTCTGGGGAAGGAAGGCTGTGAATAATAGGAACAGTAGGGAGAGAGAGTAGGGGTCCCAAAGCACAGTGAATTCAACAACAGCCGAGAGGCTCCGTAAGAACTTCATTACGCTTAGGGCATTTAACTATGCAGCAAGCGGCGTGAAATAAACCAGAAGATAAGAGTACTTTGTTCCAAACAAACAAATAAATTAAAAGAAAAAGCAGGGAGGCTGTGGGAATGGCTGGAGAACTTCCCATGGGGCTCCCCAAACTGGGCATGATGATAAGTTGGGGCATGGGGTCTGGTAATGGCTATGATTCAAAGCTTGAAACCAACCGGCACGTAAATATGACTCAGTTTTTATTTTGCTTGTGTTGAACATCTCTTATACTTGAAGCTGGCTGTGCCCCACCACTTCCCTTCTGGGTGCTTGGGTGCATTGGATGAGAGACAGAGGCCAGATCTGGGAACTGTACCTCTGAGAGGGAAATCTGTTCCTTACTGATCTCCGGTAGGCTTGGTCATCAGAGGAAGGACTCCTATTCCAAAGACAGAGTCTCCTTGCAGAATTTCCTCTTTTAAGTCAAATATCAGGTTATAGTTTGGGGAAGTTTTTAACTTTTCCCCTTTGATCTTCAGTAATCATGTGCCATTCCCAGGGTTACTGTTATTGTTGCTTAATTTATTGTAGAATGCCCCGGGTTGTCCCATTGTCTAATAATAGAAGAGCCTTGTTCTCTGTTGTCTTGAAGGCATGTGAAGTTGAGAATGTGGACTTGGGTTGTTTCTCTGAGGCACAGCTTTGTATTTCCCCAAATAGAGGAGAGATGAGGTGGCTGAAGTTCAAAGGCCCTTCAGTGTGCTTGAGGATGAGTAACAGGACAGTCCCTTTCCCATATCAAAGTCTGCAGACGCTCAACTCCTCGCATAAAATAGTGGCCTTTGCATGTAACCTTCCTGCATCCTTCCATGTGCTGTGAGTCATCTTACAGCATCTCACAGAAGGTGAGCCTCATGAAAATGAGGAAGACAGCATGCGTTCTGTATTGACACCGATCAGACACCTAACTACATGCTTATTTTTCACTCTTGTTATTTTTTATTTTATGCATGAGGAGGCAAAAGAGGCTTAGAAATATTGCTCGTGGATCAGCAAGTAAGGAAAGCCAGGATTGAAACCCATACTTGTGTGATTCCAAATTTCTGTTATTCATTTATAATTGGCGTGGTAGAAAAACATATTACATTTAAAAAAAATGTTTTTGATACAAATAGAATTCTATCACTTTCCTCCCTTTAATCCTCAAGAACCTCCCAGCTATCCTTCCTTGGAACTCTTCTGCTGTGGATATCGCTCTGTGTAAATAAAGTTCTGATTGGCCAGTGGCCAGGCAGGAAGTATAGGCGGGACAAGAGAGAAGAGAATTCTGGGAAGTAGAAGACTGGAGAGAGACACAGCCAGCCACCGCCATGAAAAGCAACATATAAAGACACTGGTAAGCCACAAGCCATGTGGCAAAGTATAGACTAACAGAAATGGGTTAATTTAAGATAGAAGAAGTAGATAACAAGAAGCCTGCCACGGCCATACAGTTTGTAAACAATGTAAGTTTCTGTGTGCTTTCTTGGTCGGGTCTGAGCGACTGTGGGACTGGCGGAATGAGAGAGATTTGTCCTGACTGGGCCAGGCAGGAAAACTCTAACTACACTCTTCCACACACCCCACTCTCAAGTTAACAGTCTCCTTTGCTTTATTTTTGCTATATGCAAATATATGTATGCGTATGCACAAATATGTATAAATACAACCTGCTGAGTCCATTTTTTGTTGTTGGTATGCATATGGTTTCAGGGCTGACCACTCTGCATTAGACAACTAATGAGGGGCTCATCTCTAAGAGAGGCTAATTCTCCTTTTTCCAGAAGTCAATGGTTGCTGATAGTTCTTTGTCTAAGGGTATGACCGCATGAAATTTCCCCCTTCCATGTTAATATATCCATCGATATTGCCATTGTTCTGGTCTTGTTTATGCAGCATTTCCTGGAGAGACTGCTTCACAGCAGACTTTCTGATATTCTGGCCTGTAACAATCTTTTTTTCCCCCTTTCAGTCTTCTCTCATACATTACATCCTGTTTTAGTTAGGGTTTCTATGGCTGTGACAGAACACCATGACCAAAAAAAAAAAAAAAAAAAAAAAAAATCAAGTTAGGGAGGAAAGGGCTTATTTGGTTTACACTTCCAGATCATAGCCCATCTTTGGAAGTCAGAACAGGAAGTCAAGCAGGGCTGGAACCTGGAGGCAGGAACTGATGCAGAGGCCACGGAGGGGAAGCTGATTACTGGCTTGCTTCCCCTGGCTTACTCAGCCTGCTTTCTTCTAGAACCCAGGACCACCACCAACGATAGGCTGGGCCCTCCACCATTGATCACTAATTGGAAAAATGCCTTACAGGTGGATCTCATGGAGGCATAGTCTCAACTGAGGCTTCTTCTTCTCTGATGACTCTAGCTTGGGTCAAGTTGACACACATGACCAGCCAGTATGCATCCCGAATGATGCTTCCCTTCCCTCCATTCTTCCCAGTCCTTTCCCCAACCCTCCTCTCCCCTAGATCCATTCCTGCACTTCCCTTAAAAAAAAAAAAAAAAGGCCCTCCCAGGAATATCAGCTGAAAATGGCATAACAATTACAATAAGACTAGGCACAATCCTTCATATCAAGGCTGGATGAGATAACCTACCAGGATGAAAGGGGTCCCAAGAGACCTCCCTCCATTTCTACTGTTAGGAGTCCCACAAGAACACCCAGCTATACAACCATAACATATATGCATATATACATAATGTATATGCAGAGGACCTAGCTCAGACCCGTACAGGCTCTGTGATTGTCACTTCAGGCTCTGTGAGCCCCTGTGAACCCTGCTTAGTTGATTCTGGGAGCCATGTTCTCCTGGTGTCCTCTCTGGCTCCTGCAATCCTTCCTCCTCCCTTCTGTGGGCTTCCCCTGGCTCCATCTAGTATTTGGCTATGGGTCTCTGCATCTGCTCCCATCAGTTGCTGGATGATGCCTCCCTGTTAACAATTAATTGGGCAGGAACCAATCTATGAATATAGCAAAAATATTATTAGTAGTCATTTTACTGATTTTCCCCCCAGTCATGTTTGGTTCTGTCCTGGATTTCTGGGATGTTTAGCTTTTGTTTCCTGGCCCTCCAGACAGTGTCAAGCATGGGCTCCCTCTTGTGGCATGGGCCTCAATTTGGACCAGTCATTGGTTGGCCACTCCTACATGTTCTGTGCCACCATTGCCCTAGCACATCTTGGAGGCAGGACAGATTATAAATTAAAAGTTTTGTGGCTGTGCTGATGTCCAGGCCCACTGCTGAAAGCCTTGCCAAGTTACAGAAGATGGCTGGTTCAGGCTCCATACTCCCCATCACCAGGAGTCTTCACTAGAGTCACCCTCAAATATTCCAGGGAGTTTCCACTGCACTAGGTCTCCACATCCCCCTCACCTACAAGTACCCCCAATTCCAGTCACCTTTCCAGCACCGGGCTCTTACAATGTTTCCATCCCTCTTCCATTATATTCCCTGAGCCACAGATGCAGGAGCTCTGCTGTGGATGTATCCACTGGGCCTGGGCATCCCATAATCTGTTGATGATCTCGGCATTGTTTCCAGATATAGCTTTCTGTGACAGTCTCCATTTGCTGTGAAGAGAGATTTCTTTGATGAGGGGCAGTAGCTACACTTATCCAGGAAAGGTGCCTTGCACATTCTAGCTACATTCTTGATCCTCAAACGATTAAATCCAAGGTTGTAGAACCTATGCACATGAGGGCTGATTATACTTTTTGGAGGGAAGAGTTATTTATTTTTATATTTGTGAGCATGTGTGTGCATTCATGCACGCACATCTGTGTGTGTGTGTGTGTGTGTGTGTGTGTGTGTGTGTGTGTGTGTGCGCACGCGCGCGCCTGTACAAGCAGGCAGAAGCCAGAAGAGAGTATCAGATAGCCCCCTTATCACTCTCTGTCTTGTTTCTTTAGGGCAGGGTCCCTCCCAAAACCTGGGATTATGTTTTCTCACTTATGTTGGAGGCAGCAAGCCCAGGGATTCTCCTGTTTCAATCCTCGTTGGAGCTGGCATTACCTGTGTGTTACGTGGCTTCTGGGACCTGAACTCAGGTCCTCATGATTATACAGAAGGTACTTTCAGCCACTGATCTATCTCTCCAGCCCCCACCCAACCATCCACTTTTAATAAGAAAGAATAAGGAAAGAAATTTTCTTCCCAAAAATTTATTATTACAGTGAGATTGTTACAAGGTTTTAACAGACCAGGGAGTTAAATTGACCAATACTTTTGACATTTCAACAGTTTAAAAACAAGTTAATAAACATAAAACTAGGTTTGGTTTTCACTCCATTCATAGGAGGGACTCTTCAGTACACAAATAGTTAAAAAAAATTCAATTCCTATGCAGATCTGATAATCATATGCTTTATCATTTCTTTAAAGACATAAGAAAAATAAATAGATCCATAAATAACTCATATAAATATAGGTTTTACCTGTTAAATAATAAAACTTCTGAGCCTGAAATTTTATCTTCTTCAGAAAGAAATGTAGCTAATTCATTAAAATAACTTATGCCCCAGAGTTATCTCAGGACATATTAAATACATAAATAATTAAAAGTCAGCCATTTAAAGCAAACAAGAAGCAAATAGCATCCCACTTAAACCCTATCCTCAAGGAGGAGCAGAATATTTTGACTCCACCTCTGAATCAGTATTACTTGCTGAGGACCAATTGCATGAACTGCTTTAAGAATACAAGTGAGTTCGCTGAGAAACGTGGGCGTTTCTTAGGGTCTGCATTGCAGCTGCTCCTGACTGCGGTCAGCCTCAGGCCACGTGGCGGACAATGGAGGAAACGCAGGTGCAGCCCACACCCACCAGCATCTTCTCCACCCGGAAGGTGAGGGGGCAGTTCTCAGGCTCCCTCCGCAGGACCAGGATCTCTTGCTGGATGAGAACAGAGTTCATGTGGTGGTCCAGCTTTCCCTCAGCATTGACACAGCGCTGGTGGCGGCACTGTGCCTCCCAGATCACGGGAGGGTATCGATTAGGGTCCTCGTTGCGGCTGTAGGGGGACAGAAGCCAGGAGGAAAGTGAATTCTGGGTCAGCGGAAGGAAAAGCAAGAACGGGGAAAGGGAAGAAGAGCACTGCAAAATCGCTACCGTTACTTTGAAGAACTTTGGGTTGTTTGAAAATCTGGGTTCTCTCTCTTCCACCCCTTCCTTCCCCCTTCCTCATCTCCTTCCTCTTTTCCAGTGATAAGGGTCAAACCCAGCGTCTCCCACAAGACAGACACTGGTTCTGTCACTGAACTGTACTCCCAGCCATACAAACTTGGATCTTAAAGTTCATGAGGTATTTTAAAAGAACGTCCTGAAAGATAAACAAAATAAGCTAAAGACCACCGGGAAGACTGATGCAACATAAAAGATACATTTTAGGGTACATTTGACTTATGGGAAGAGATTAAAGGATGAATCATCAAGTACTCAGGTGGCTGTTTGTCTGACTTGGTGAAACTGGCCTTTGAAAGAGGGAATGTGCCAGAATTCTTTTTGAGAACACTTCATGAGATGGAGCCCAAAGTTTACGTGAAAAGCTGAAAACAAAGACCCTTTGGCCCTTTTTTATATAAACTCTCCCCTGTCACCTTATAAGTTCTGAATAAGTAGTTCACTTAGACTTTTGAATTGATTGATTGAACTATCCTTAGCTCTGGGAAAAGAGGAAAAGAAGAAATCCTATAGATGAGTGAATCTAAGGGTTACTTGCCATTGAAACTTATTCATATAAACTCAAATGATCAAAGTACTTTTGTACTGATGCCTTTATGGGGTCGAAGCACTATATGCCGAAGGCATGTCTAGTATAAAGAAGAAGAAATACTCAATATATTACTTCCTCTACCAGGATGCAAGTTTTGACTTTCCATGTCTTCTTGAGGACAGGCACGGAAATACCTAATTAATTTTTAATGACTTTCACCAAGCCTCCTCAGTTGTAGTGTTGGTAGAGGAAACATAGTGCTGTATGATAAATGTTCTGATTTCCAAAAAGTCAACTATTGACTTGAGCACTCATAAATGCTAGAATCATGGTTATTAATCTGTGGTGATAGAGAAAATGCAGGCATGCTCTGGGGTAAGTGTCCAGATTTCAAAAAAGTCAAAAATAAAGTAGCTGTCACATGTGCTAGAATCAGTTATTAATTTAGGTTGATTTTTGGCATTAGTTACAACTCTAATACGTTAGGGTGAAGTGTCCCCTGCTCTAGCCAAGAAGTCTATAGAAGGAAACTTGGAGAACCATTGCTTAGCATAGTGGTCCTTCTAGGTCCCCGATGATTCTGAGAGGGAACGTAAGAAATCATCTCAGGGCATGTGTGATGAATCAGAGAGTAGAAAAACACAGATTTTTTTTTGTTTGGAGTCCTTACGTACTGGAGAGTCCAGGGCGAAGTGGATCGGTTGAGGTAGTCTGAGGGCCTTCTGGAATTCACTTTAGGGCTAAGAGAGTCAAGGACTTTCAGGTTGACCTTCACATTCTGGAGGAAGTTCTTGCCCTCAGTGTTTGGACATCCTGAACTTTGTGGGCTAGGTATCCCTGCCTTCACTCCAGCCTCCAGGCTTAGCAGCAACAGCAGCAGAGACTGAAAGGGAAAACAGAATGATGGGGGACTGGATTAGAGTATGATTTTGCTGACAAATTCATTATGATGCATATATAGCTAACTATAGAAAACATACTATGGTCTGGAAAGATCTATACTACAATTTAAAACACTTGAAATTAAAAAATTCTTAAGATGACCAAAATCATCCTCAAAGCATAGAACTTCTTTTATTTTTAATCCATTTTATACATCCCTCTTGTGACTGAGGCCAGGCATGCTGTGCTTTAGACAGCAGTGGTTGTAGAAAAAATGTCAAGACATCTCGTCAGCCTGCTGGCTCATGATGAGGCAACAGGACAAAAAATGACTTTGATTTTCCAAGAGGAAATGTCCTTCTGCACCAGGGTTTGCACACACATGCACCTTGAAGGAGAGGATTGTAGAAATCCTATGTGATGTCAGCATTCATGTTAGACTTAGAAACAGTCTTTGCTCACTGGCTGCCCTACAGATAAAAACTGAATCTCCCAATGTCTTCATAGGTATATTTTCTGGTTGTTCTAAACTTTGCGTGCATTGATTCTATTATGAGAATCCAATTTCAGGATATATTTTTGAAGTGAAGTATTTAAAAAATATAAAGCTTTATTCGGAAACAGAGTTATACATGTATCTAATTAGAACCAAATGGTTTCAATGTACTAAGACTTCGGTATAAAACAATGGAAACAATACTTGCTTCCAAAGCTTTCAAATCTGCAAGAATAGAACTTTTGACAGACACTCTTTCTCACTGCACAGCACCATGTGACAGTTCTATGTGGGTTAGTGCCATCACAACTGTCTTTCAGTTTTAACCTCATCTTACTGACTGATGCTTATCAGTTCTTGAAAATGCTCTGCAATGATTTAGGAATCTACCAAAGGTTTCATTTCTAGTTCTACATACACAGATTCATGGACCTCCACAGTTAGGAGTCCAGCGTTTCACAGCATGTGCAGCAACATGACCTGGTTTCAATCAACAAGAGCCTTGTACGTTAGTGCAGCACTCACCACAGATGGAGTTCTCCCGGGACTCATGGTTGCTGGTTCTGATCAGCTGGCGCTGGATGCGCTTGTGCTTGGTGTGAGGTGGATGGAGCGTAGCGCTCCCTTCTCTCTTTTTTATAGGGTTTTGCGCCTTCTGTGGTCACTTACGTTGAGAGTGGGTTGGGGTGACACCATTTGGGTAAAGGTTCCATCCTCAAACGAGGTCAGACAGACACCCTCTTATGACGAGCAGGGCACCATCTGTCTCAAAGGTAAATGGAAAGGGCATTAGTTCACTGTGCGAGGAAGCGTCACTTGCTGGGAGCTGAGTAGAGGTGCTTTTCTATGGTCCAGCATCATGTGTATATGGACATATTTGAAGCTGCTGCAGAGATGTACTCCATCTTATTTGGTTTGTGAGGAAATCGAAGCTTGAGAGTAATTTGACTTGATCTTTCTCCTTTTCCTACCAGATTCCCTGGTCAGAGAACATCCCAGAAAACACTCAAGGTCTTGCCATATAAACAGACAAATAAAATAAAAAAAATTCATAATGATGGAATGCATTTTATTTAACTGAGTATAGCAACTGCTTTTCTTGGATGTCCCTTCTGTGCAACAAATAATCACCAAGTCCAGTCAGTTCTTAGGAAGTAGCTGGAGACATGAGGTTTACTAGTGAAGACATGGCTGCTAAATGTTATCAAGAGACTTGTTAATACTTGCTGCCTTGTGGTTTAGTCTCATGCCTTTCTTTTAGGAGGAGGGAACAGAGATAAAAGAATAAGGGGCTGATTAGACAAAGTAAAAAAGATATTCAAAACAGAGATGGAGACTGAAGAAAGACAATGGAGAAACTGAGGCACTGGGGAGTCAAGACTAGTAACACAAAAGAGGGATGGGAAGGAAAGAAGGAAAGAGCTCTCATCCTCTCTCCTCTCAGTGAGATGAGCTTTTTCTTCAGGACCTTGAGAAGAGTTTCTCTTCAGGAATAGAGGATGAGGACAAGATCGTGAATATAGGGGTCATTGGGTCATTAGACATAGATGTCATCTCCATGTCAATTTTCTCTGCCTCTGCCTGTAATGAGGTGAGCCGTGTCCCCCAGCTTCTTAGCTCTCCAGCCTCTGTCTCACATTTAGCACAAACATGAGACAAACCAGTAGCTCCTGTTCAGTAGATGGAACATCCAGTAGGATTGCTGGATTCCATCTGTGATCATGCTGGTCTCAGCACTTGGCAGCAGCTCTCACATCTTTCTCCTCTCTCCAGGCCTTCTGCTATTCCACAACTCAGAGTTTTCCCTGTTTGGACCAACTTTGCTACTCGGACACTTCTAATGCCCTTGAAAGGATGCTCATTGCACATCTTTGTGCTTTTTTCTCTCGTTCTCTTCCCTCCTGAAGGAGACACATGAACTCCTTAGCCCTTGAGTTAGGATTGCAGTTTGGACAAACTTCCCTTCTAGCCTCACTCTTACCATGATCCATGTTAGGGTTCATGGGGTCCTGGTTTTCTATCTGTCCTTCTTCTACAACTTATACACCTTTTGTTAAAGTATAGCCTTGGCAATGTCGTTTTCCAAGTATATTGATTGTCTTATAGGATCCTGTTTACATATTCCTTCTAGCTAGGAATAACGTCACTGGAATGAACATCCTACCACATTGCTACATTATACCCCCCTCTCTTGTCTTTGGTTTCATTGGATACTGCACTGAATTCACCTTTGAAAAGTATGCTGTAGACATGCGTATTTCTGGTTTTGGATTGCACTGTAAGGCTTTAAGGCTAATGTGTCATTAATTTCTATAAGTTTCATTATATATAATATAACCTTTTACATAACACAGGTCTTCATGGATTACTTTCTTTTCAATAAGTAGCTGCATGTTCCTCTTAAACTGTGTATTGTTTGCTTCCTGACTTCCTTGCTAGATTGAGCTACCTGAACAGGGGTAGCTGTTTTGTTAATCTTTGCATAGGATTTAGTAAATAGTAAGTGAGCTTTTTTATTGACTGACAATATGAAACATTATGTCAGAAATTTTAGGATCTTGTTTCTTTCTAGAACTCAGATGCATTCTAAGACACTATTGGTTGTCTCATCCCTGGGCTCCAAAACCTGATCCCCTTGAAAATAGTGTGACAGTATTGTAGCCTATGCTGGACTCCATAGAGTGGACATTCCTTCTTGTTGCTATCTGGCAAGGATGAGCTGGAGGAGGAAGAATATACTTGCTGCTAATTCCATTGGTTGATGGTGAAGGGGAAGCTCTAAACCGTCCTCCCACTCCAGTGTCCTGTGCTAGTGAAACCCAGCCTATGTACTGGCCATTGCGATGACAACCCTTGCCATAAAATAAAGGGAAGTTGGAGAAGCAATATCAGTTTTTATGATAGTGTTATTTAGACATAGTGATTGGAGCCAGTTGTGCCTGGCTTTGAGAAGAACTCCTTGGAGGAGCAGTTGGGAACACAGAGGATGCACACAAAAGTATGGGGTTCTGTGCTTGCTGTTCCCTCAGAACTGGATCTGAAAGAATACCAGAGTGAGAGTTAGTGTGCTGGGAACACCAGAGGGTTCGGTATCTTCACTTTCACTATGGCTCTGCCTTCTAAAAACTTATTTTGTCTTTTCAAAGGCTTGATGTTTTGCTTTGTAAAATGAGGGTTTGTCTCAATTGTTGATGGTGGTTGACTTTTTGCAGGAAGAAAATAGTAATGGATAAAAACAGCAGTCAATTAGGAGTGATGATTTTGATCAGAGGTTGTCTTCAAGTTGATCAGTCTTGCTTCTCTGAGGACAAAACAGCAGCTATGATGTTGGTGAGCTATGAGTTGCAGGGACCAGGGCTGAGTGTGGGAGGGTATGCAACAGGCACCTGCTAGCAGTCAAGTGGTGTTTGAAGGGAAGAGATGCTTGTTGGTGTCTTGAAATTATTAGGCCATTAAACGGTATTATTTTCTATCTATAACAGAGAATAGTACAAAGGGTAAGGGAAAATTCTTACTTTTGTAAACAGGATAGAATAGCTTTTATCTCTTTGTGGTGAAAAATTAAGACAGTGCTAAAACTATAAAGCAAAAACCAATTTTTGTCTCTTTCTCAGATGGTAAGGTTACCATTGAGAAACTATTGTTTCAGTAATTTGTATTCTGTAGCCCTTTTCAGGAAAAACAACAACCATACTGGTCTGTATCAAGGAGGGATTTCACAAGTTTAAGTGGTTAACGTACATCCTAATTTACATAGACAATGGCTGTTTGAGCAGGTGGGTGCTGTTAGGTTTAAAGCTGTGTACACCACTGTATAAGGCTCCTTTTCCATTGATTTTGTGTAACAGAGAGAGAACACAATCCTGGAAAAAATGTTCTTGGGTCCTAAATGTAGGGGCTTCCACTATTAAGATGCCACACCTGAACCAGGAACACTTAAAGGAAAGACATGATGGTAAGAGCAGAGTGTATCTGTGATATTGACCACATGGATGGCTTTGTGGAATTGATCAAGCTAGGATTTACATTTTGTCTCAGTTTTAACCATAGTTGTGCTTCTGAGGACTGCTCTGGAACAATGCTGGGATGGGAAGCCCCAGGAATGGGTACCAGGTTTTTCTGGAATCCCTGGTGGAAGAAAGTGCCTTCTTCATGTCACACAGTGAATTGATCACAATTAATAAAATGGCTGCTTTAATTGAGTAGGCTGGTGCATGGGCTGTGTGTTTGAATGTTAGCATGTGGATGTATAAGGGGTGTGTGTGTGTGTGTGTGTGTGTGTGTGTGTGTGTGTGTGTGTAGAGGCCTGAGGTGTGTGTTAAGAGTCTTCTTAGATTGCTCCTAACTTTTTCTTTTGAGGCAGAGATGCTGGTGCTTACAGACTGACTGGCCAGAGAGCTCTAGGGATCCCTCTGCCTTCTTCCTCATTCCTACTACTTCCTCTAGCTAGGGTTATAAAGACTCAGTTTTATATAGATGCTAAAGCTCCAAACTCAGTTATTCATATTTGCATGGCAGGTACTTATTGACTAAGCCATCTCTCCAGTCCCAGAAGCCCCTTCTTCTATTCAGATTCTGTTTTTTCCACCATTAATCATTCTTCACTGTAGATAGATCTTCTTCCCTGATGGAGATCAGCTGTGAGAGGTGCTTCTGCATACTTAGTTTTTTTTTTTTTTCTTCACTATTGGTCTTTGACAGTTCCCTTACCAAATATTGATCTCGTTGTTTTTATTTGATAGAATTAAGATCTTAGGACTGGATAGCTCAAAAGATCAAACCTAACCTATGTGGCTAAAAATCATTTAGTATCCATTACATTACCCATGTAAAACCAGTGCCCTTAGCAAGCTCTAAACAGTACACAGTGATTCTATCACTTGGATAATGGTAGCACATCCTCTTTGCCAGCCCTAAAGCCCCAAGAATAATGCCTGGAAGCTGAGTAAGAGAAAGAAGATGTGTCATGTCACGTCATTTCAAAATGACCACAATCTGTTTCCCCAGTCTCTACTTCAAAATCCAATCAAGCAGACCCTCCAAGCTTGTCAGTTTCTCCTCTGAGTAATGAGTATGAACCTCATGGAAACTAAGGCTCCTCTCTAGGTAAGTTTCTCACTGGTCTTTTACTGAAACATTGGTTTAAAGTGGGTCAGAAAACTTTCCATTTTCTTTTCAACCAAGTACACTTAGAATTAGATACCTTTGTGTTAGCAGGTGCATGCAAATTGTTGGACTGGGGCCTCCACTTTGGTAATGCTGACTTCATTTGATACCCCAAGAATCAAGGTCAGCAACTGCCTGGCTTTTCAAGTCTAAACGGATGTCACTGAAAAGTATAGTCTAAAATTAAGTAAGTAAACTAAACCACACACTGTGGTTTGATTATCTTTATTTTCAGCAATTTTGCAGTTAATTTAATGTAGGCAACCACAGAAAATATTTAAAAAAGAAAGATATAGCACATCAACTTGGAAAATATTATTTATAGGTATTTTGCTCTTTAAATAATATCAAGGATGCTGTGGTGAGGGAGCAGGTCAGAGAACTGGAAAGATGGTAAAATTAATACCTTGAGTTTTAATTTCTGTGTTTCAGAATCTTTTGGGAGATTTAAGATGACACGTTACAAAAAACTCAAGTAATAAAATTGTTGAATGTAGAAACAGAATCAAAAGTCCGAATCTGGAAGAGAAATGCAAAGGCACAGTCCACAAAGGCAACGTATCTGTACATCTTTGAGCTTCCTGGAATCCGAAGAGAAGAGAAATGCACTCAGATATGTTACCAGAAAGGAAGATGTTAACAAGCACCTTACTTTCTTTAGCAGTGATTTTTGGAATAAAAATTTGGCACTTATAAAAGATTCTGAATATTGCACTGGTTAAGGACATGTTTTTGGCTTCAGACATTCCTAAGATTGGGTCCCAGCTCTACCTTAGCCGCTGTGAGCCGCTGAGGACATCAGCTCTCTTGCATGTGCATGTCCGTTTCTCTGCTTCTGAAGTGAAACTAACAACAGAACTTGCATGATGGGCATGTAGTTGCAAGAGTTAAACTCCTCTCTGTGGTCTGACATGGATTCAGTGCTCAATGGGTGTAGATAAGCTATTAGTGTTTATAGATACGTAAGGCATAAAATCTGCCAAAGGACTCTGAGGAAAGAGGGTCTGCAGGTCTGAGAAATGCCAGGTGTCCGGTAATGTCCATTTTGTATTCCCAAGGGAATTGTAAGGCTTTAGGCTTCCACATGGTCCAGATGAACTAGACTTTCACTGAACAAATGTTTTTTTGAGAGGCTATTACAAATGAAGCATGGCGCTGTATTCCGGGGATACAGCAGGGCACAGCCTACAAGCCTCAGGCTGGCTTTGGAAGAGTAGACATTCAGGGTAATGGAGACCCCTTACTCTATTCTGTGCTCACTGTACTCCTTGCTGATCAATTAGTGAAACAGACGTGTTGGGTAGATGACCTGGAAAACAATGCCCTGGATAGCAGACATAAGCATTTCTAGTGATAGAAGGGATAGTCCCTGCTACAAATGACAAAGTTGTTCTTTTGATTTGCATATCATTGCACTGACAATAAATGGAGTCCAGTTTACTTGTACTTAATTCAGAATTCTGCACGCATCTACATTTTGTTTATCATATGTCTGTCTGTCCCTCTTTCCTTCCTTCCTTCCTTCCTTCCTTCCTTCCTTCCTTCCTTCCTTCCTTCCTTCCGTCCCATCTGAGAAGATAGGCTCATTCAGGGTGGTAAGGTCATAGTGTGTCTGCCTATCTATGTCCCATCCCATACCGACCACACCTGTGTTCACATTGTTACAGTTTTTATATGAAATGTCCCTCACAAATTCATGTCTTGAACACTTGGGCCGCAGTTGGTAGTACTAGTTAGGGAAGTACTAGAAACTTTAGTCGACAGGTTATTGAGGGGTGGATTGGGGCTGTCTATCTTGTCCCAGGTTCCTCTCGTCCTCACTCACTCTGCTCCTAGCCCATCATGCAGTGAGCAAAGTAATCTGCCACATTCTCTCACGGCTGCACTGTCCTCCCTAAGTCCATGGGTCCAAGAATCATTATTGGAACCCTGTGAAACCATGACACAAAATAAGCATTCCTCCCACATACAAGGAGGGGGGGAGAGAGAGAGAGAGAGAGAGAGAGAGAGAGAGAGAGAGAGAGAGAGAGAGTACTCATACATAGTTTTAAGTCTTAGAAAAAAGTTTTTGGAGTATACCTCTTGTTGGGATCATTTTAAGTATTTAAAAACAGCATAGTATTTATTATAATACTGCTTTGTAACAATTTTCTCTCCTTATAGTATATTCTAATATTTCCACCTAACACACAATCTCTTTCTCTCCTCTCTTTCACTCCCCTACTCTCTCTCTTTGTGGTGTGTGTGTGTGTGTGTGTGTGTGTGTGTGTGTGTGTGTGTGTATCTGTCTGTCTGTCTTTCTACTTAACATCTTGAGGAATGGGTGGACGGTAGAACTGTCAACTAATTACTTACTGTTAAATGCCTTTATTCTATGTCATCTTCCCACAACAGAAACAATATTAATATCTTTGTATAAAATAAATTATTGAAGAATTCTACCTTTGCATAGTGACTCAGTTTGGTTGTGTAGCCCTGTTGTGAAGACTGAAATGTAAAGAAAGATAAAGAATGAACCTCCTTGCAGAAATAGAGCAGAATTTGTGAATTCTTAAACTGGAAAAATTGTGACTAATTTAGGCCTGGGGAGATGGCTCAGTGAGTAATATGCTTGCTGTGAAAGTGTGAGGACCCATGCTTGCATACCCAGCACCCAGAGATAAGTTGGATATGGTGGCACATATCTGTAACCCCAACACACGGGGTGGAGGGCAGAGGCAGTAAGATCCAGAGCTCACTGGCTAGCCAGTCTAGCCAAAATGACAAGCTCCAGGTTCAGTGAGTGACCCTGTTTTAAAAAAAATAAGGTGGACATTAATTCAGGAATACACATGAACTCAATCTCTGATCTTCCCAAGTACCTCCATGGACAAGATAATATAGACACAGATACAGACAGACAGACACCATACACATGCAGAAAGAAAATTATGACTAATTTAAATGATGGTCTGAGCTCAGAAATGTTGAATTCTAACTCAAATTTAAAGAAATGTTAAAAAAGTTAGTGGCAAGGCTCCACAAATAGTTAGGAAACTGTTTGTAATATGTAATATAGAGAATAAAGTAATATAAAATGATTATGTGTTCGATATTTTAATATGTCTGGAAGAGAGATTATAAATGAAAACTTCCTTTTAGCTCTTTTAAGGTTTTACTGTCTGATTTGTACTTCCCTTGGGTGTTGCAGAATATTATTTTAAGGTGTGTTACTTTTGTTTGTGTTGCATTTGTTTAACTCTGTGCAGCTGTGTTACTGTGCCTTTCTAAAACACCTGATGGCCTAATAAAGAACTGAACATGCAATAGCAAGGCAGGCGAAAGGATAGGCGGGGCTGGCAGGGAGAAAGAATTAATAGAAGGAGAAATCTGGGAGAGAAGGAGATCTAGGAGAGAAAGAAGAGGAGGAGCCAGGGGCCAGCCACCTAGCTACACAGCAAGCCATGGAAGAAACAAAGTAATGTATATAGACATAGAAAAAGGTAAAAGCCCAGAGGCTAAAGGTAGATGGGCTAATTTTGGTTAAGACAAGCTGGCTAGAAACAAGCCAAGCTAAGGCCAGGCATTCATAATTAAGAATAAGCCTTCATGTGTGATTTATTTGGGAGCTGGGTGGCAGGCCCCTCAAAAGAGCCAGAATACCAACAACAACACCTTGGTGGAGAAACAAGGAGCCCTTTGGTTTAAGATACATCCCTGGCACTGGGGACATGGCTCCTTAAACTAGCGTTTGCCTTACAAGTGTGACAATTGGAGTTTAATCCCAGCATCCACATAAAAAACTGGATGTGACAGCTTGTGTTTGTAATCTCAGTGCTGAAGAGGTAAGATAAGAGGAGCATAAGCCAGACCAGCATAATTAGCAAGTGACCCCACCTCAAAAAACAAAGTCAACAGCTCCCAAGGTTGACCTCTGGCCTCTACAGACACATGCATGTGTGCACTCACACCAGCAAACACACACAAACACACCCTACACACGAAAAGATGCTTTTCTATCACTTTTGCTTGGTAAGAATAGAAATGGGGGTTTGGAGAGATGGCTCAGTGGTTAGAGGTGCTGAGTTCAATTCTCAGCAACTATATGGTGGCCCACAACCATCTGTAATGAGGACTGGCCCTCTTCTGACCTGCAGGTATACATGTAGGCAGAGCACTGTATATATAATAAATAAATAAATCTTAAAAAATAAGAATAGAAATTCTTTTCTCTAAATACTTTTCTCTAAAACTGCTTTTTTTTCTTATTATTTGTTTGATAAAATTTAACAGAATTATACTGTAATTAAAAAAAAACCTAAAAAGTTATTTAGAAAAAAGTTTACTTGTTATTAATTGCTGGTATTCTACTTTGCCTGGCTGAGATATTTAGTAAAACAAGATGTATATGTTTTACATTAAGGCAGAAGCACCCTGTGTATGATGAAAAGGTGATGCTTACTAACTTGGTTCAAATCATTAAGGTTAAAAAGTAATTAAGGCTGAAAAGAGACTCAGTGGTTAGGAGCACTGACTGCTCCTTAAGGGGAGCCTGACTCTATTCCCAGTGCCCAGAAGGTGGTTCACAATCATCTGTAATTCTAGTTCCAGAGGGTCCAATGCTCTCTTCTGGCTTCTGAGTGTAGCAGGTATGTACATGCACAGACATACATGTTTAAAATAAATTTAGAAATTAGAAAAAAGGAACCATTTGCCTCCTTAGTTTTCATTTAACCTGAAAGAGTGTTTGCTGTTTGTGTACTATTTTAAGAGGGTTTGGTAAAAATGCCTGCAACTGAAGCAACATAGAATTTTTCTTATTGAGGAGAAACATGGCCATCCCAGCCAATATGGACAGTGTTTTATGCCCAGTAGAGATAACTTTATGTAATTAGGGTCTTGAAAGCTCAGTGCATAGTTATTTACAATCACCTGACATTCTTGATGAATTCTTTCCTTTATTAATATGTAATGGCTTTTTAGATGATGAAGTCTACTCATCAGCTCTTGTAACAGCTGCACCAATGTGTCGCCAACTTCTGTTTGCTTGTTTGACTTCTGTTCTTTGACTCTGTTCCCTTCCCTACTTCCCTCCCTCCCTCCTTCCTTCTTCTCTTTTTTCTTTTTCTTCCATTTTCTTTTCCAAAATTTCACTTTCCCGCTCCTATAATCCCAGTACTTGGGAGGCCAAGGCAAAGGTCCCCAGCGTGCCCAGCCTGTTTGTTACAGACTGGGACTTGGTTTCAAAAATTAAGATATCAACCAACAAACCCTAAACCAAAACAACTAACAACCATATCAGAAACACCTCAGTTTCTTTGCTAAAATTCTAGTCTCTTGACTTTTTAAAAAATCCACATTGCAGATCTTCTCTCTATTTTTCTGGCTTTCCTCTCTATGTTGCAAATAGATTCTATTATTTCTTTCATCTGCTTGTTTTCATTGGGAGATCTCTCCCAGATTCATGGGGATTGTGGGAAATAACTATATCCTGAGATTTGCACAGGTCAAGTGGTCTGATTTTGCAGTTGAAAACCTGTTAAGCATTAAGCACTGTGCTGAAGGGATGTGGCTGCCATGCTTGGTTGTCCCTATGGAGTTTTCAGAATTCTTGGGCCTCACTGCGGAGAGCTGGCTCCAGAGATTGCTCCCTCCTCTGATCTTAGGCTGAGGGATGTCAAACTCAAGAGTCCTTAGCTGATGAAGTCCAAGCTAACCTCCTGCTATTCTGGTTTATGGCATCTGGTTCTCTCTCCCTCCCTCCCTCCCTCCCTCCTTCTCTCTCTCTTTCAGAGCTGAGGACCGAACCCAGGGCCTTGCACTTGCTAGGCAAGCACTCTATCACTGAGCTAAATCCCCAGCCCCTCCTCACTCTCTCTTTACCTGTGTCCCTGTAGGTGCACCAAGCTGGCTTCAGGCTTCCTGACTTTAATTTTTCCTTGTTATCAGGTTGCCAGTTAGCTCAGTTTTAAACAATTCCTTTCCCCTCAACATGGGGTCAGGCCACTATCTTTGAGCTTGGGGAACTCTGCTCCACTGAAAGACCCATCTCACCTGGGAAGTCAGTGTCTTAGCAAGGCCAGCAGGAGGTTTTGAAGCTTGTGAGAATTTGCTAGTTTATGTTTGGTGGATACTTCTTCTCTCCCTCCATGAGGAGCCAAGGGCTGATCCGCACCCTTCAGCTGTGCCTATGTCAACATCTGAAGCTCTTCCTCTTCTTTTGACACACAGTCTCTTTTCATTATCGGACAAAATTGAATTTAAATATGGCATAATGTTGGATAATACTATAAGCTGTCTGAGAATTAGATTGGCTTCCATCTTGTTCAGAGGAAATAGGACATTACAGTCATATTCTTAAAGGTATGCGCCACCACCGCCCGGCGTCATATGCGTTTTAACAGTGGGGAAAAATACAGGGTCAGGATTTTGAATATTAGACCAGTATTGATTTAAGCTTTATGAATTTAATTGTACAATTAAGATGAAAATGGGTGAAGAGAAACTAATTTTGAGAGCTTTCAGATACATGCATACTTTAATATGCACCTAGAAATTTGTATATGTATCCTACTATTTATTTAATCCCTGGTTGATACATTTCATGTTCATTCTACATTAATCTGGTAGATCTTTGTTTAAATACACATTATTTACTACAGGGTACTGAGTGCTCTTCTATTATTCCCTATGTTTTGTTGAGAAGTTGTGAAGATGATTGTTCTCTGTGGTAGAAATTCAATTGATCGACTATGAGAAGAAGTCAGAAATTAAGTATGAGGAAACAGAGATGCCTCAATGAAAGAAGGTAAGACTTCCAAGCGGGGATCCAGCCCTGCAATAAGCGAACAATGGAGTCTCTCCACTCTCTCTTGACCTGAACTATGCCTTTTTCTCTGTAAACCCCTTTTCTCTGCTTTCTACACTTCTGGCAATTCCAGATTGACCTCCTTCCTATCCCAAGCCCATGTCTCCCAGCTGTGGTTGCCCAGGATCATGTATTACCAGGGCAAATGAGGCTGCAGAGAAGAACCCAACCTTCGGGTTGGGATAGTCCTGTTTTTGAAGTAGAAATCATGGTCTGGACAGACATCTCAATGGTATGTGTGTGCTGTAAGTCACAACAGAGGTAAAACATGTAGACGCCACAGATGCCAAACCTGTTTTTTTTCTTCATCCAACCGAGTCCTGGCCAGCATGCTTATAGCTCCTTGAACTGCATATTTCTTCCTCAGTTTGAGTGATATGGCTACTTTCGTTTTATTCACAGCATCATGTTTTCAACTACACACTTATCTATGTATATGTATATGAATGTCAATTTAAATATATTCATCTGTGCGTATATTTTGGTTTTTCTCTGGCTAAGCTTAGTAAGTTTTATTTTAAGCATCACACAAAGTATAAACAGTGAATGTTTAATATGTGCCTGTTATCTACAACTTCAATATGCTTTATAACCTGGGCACGATGGCTTACACCTGTGATCCAAGAAGCAGGAGAACTTAACAAAGAATATCACTGTGTGTTCGAGGCCAGACAGGGCTACATAGTTTAGGACAGCCAAGGCTACAGAGTGAAACCTGGTTCCAAGAATATGGGAAACAAACAAACCAAATTAGTTATGTGCTTTATGGAGGCCTATGCAGATCTTACCAAATCTGTGTGATTTTTTGTAAGCTTTCATTTGGTAAAATCTGCTGTGTAAGCCTTTGTAACCAAATGTGGGCAGCTTCATACCTAAGAGTGATATATGGGGAGTCAGGGCCCCATCTAGGCTAAACACAGCCTCTGCTGGAGATGATGAGTAGACAACAATCAAGGAAGTGGTTGACAAAACATTTGCCACAGGTGGGAAACTCATCTCCAGCCAGAGAGGACCTTGGTCAGATTCTTGGAGTATACACAGTAGAGCTTAAAAGACACTCTAGGGAGAGGAGCCTGGATTTCTGCATAAATGGATCACTCACTGGTTGCCCCATTCATGCAACATTATCTATCTATCTATCTATCTATCTATCTATCTATCTATCTATCTATCTATCATGTATGTATGTATGTATGTATGTATGTATGTATGTATGTATGTATCTATCTATCTATCTATCTATCTATCTATCTATCATCTGCCTGTCTGCCCACACACCCACTCACCTGTCTATCCACCCATCATTTTTCCATATCCTTTGTTGGTCTGGCCAGTATAGATAACAGGGCACGGACATGGAGGTCATGATTTACCAGGTGTGTTCTCAGTCATCACAATAATGGACATGGTCACACAATGAAAACAGCTAGGAGGTGGTGGTGCACATCTTTGATCCTAGCATGTGGGAGGCAGAGGTAGGCAGATCTCTGTGAGTTCAAGACCAGCCTGATCTACAGAGTGAGTTAGCACAGTCAAGGCTACACAGAGAAACTCCATCTCCATAAACCAAAACCAACCAACCAAACAACAACAACAATAACAACAACAACAATGACAACAGTCTTCTGAGGCTCTGGGAACCTTTTCGGGAAGCTGCATTCCATCGATCTTAGCTGCATGTAACTCCAGATGAGTGAAAAAACACTTTAGAGCTGGATGCCGAAGGAACCTGAAGTAAAATGGGGGCTGAGGAAAACCAGTTCAGTTAGTGTTTTGTTTGGGGGCTGGGGGCAAACTAAAGCACTGTGTCCTCTTCCTCTTGGGTGCTGTAGAGCAAATGATAAGCCCCCCCACAGGAGCCTATGACTCTAACAGATTCCCCAGGTACCTGACTTTCAGAAGAAAGGCAAGAGCCAGAATTATTATTTCCTCGAGGAAGTTTATAGGCCTGTGCATCAGACTTGAAGACACAGAGGGTTCTAGGTGGTGGTGGCATATCCTCCGCTAGTATAATGGGCAAACCTTAACTACTTGTGCCTCTCTCCTCTCACATGTCAGGGTCACACATTCCTTCCCTGGAATGCAGGACTGTCTTCTCCCTCCCTGTTACCAGTAATTATGGACAGCCCAGTCTACTCATCAACAAAGTGCCATGAAACCTCTCCCTTCCTCTGAAACTCATAAGGGACCCTCACTCTGCATGTGGGTCTGAAGTCTCCCCAGAACCTCCACCATGCTGCTGTTTGACCATCAATGGTATTAATAACTCATCCTACACTCTCTGGTCAGCTGGAGCAAAAGCCAGCAAAGCCCCCACTGTAGTGGCAGGTGTGAATAAAGAACTTGCCTCACCTGAAGTAGGCTTTTCTCCTTTTCTAGTATATCTTTAAGAGATCCATCCCACATTTTGCATGGAGATCTATTTATTTATTCATTCATGTAAAGGAGTTTAACCAGGGTTACCCTATGCAAGGTGTATAATGCTCCTAGAAGCTATAGGTGGTCTAATACAAAGCCCAGTACCAGGTGTGGGATACAACTCCCATGTTGATGGTCAGGAGTATCCAAGAGACCCTCAAAACAATATAGGCTATTGCCACTGCTCTTGGTTGGTTATAAGAACTTGGTAGTAAGATCCTAATGTTGAAGACACCACATACTTTGGTCATAGGATATGGAGAAGTCAAGTTGATCCTGACCAGGAAAACTCCTCCATGCTGGCTAGCTTTTGTAGTATGAGAAAGTACTATGTATGTTGCTGTGGTAGTGATGGTGGGGGAGTCATCAATGATCTTACCCAGCTGTGAACCCCTATGAACTACAAAAGTGACCAGTATGGCAAGATATGCCCATAAATGCAATAGTGGTATGAATGTTATGGGGATAACCAAATGCTTTCTGATTTAAGGCCCATTCTAAAGGAGGAAATACATTCCTAGTAATATAAATTTGGCTAAGAATCCATGCTTGGGAGCTCACAGGTCTCAGGAATGAACCTACTACTAATAAATACACAATAAACATAGTATCAAACTACTCCCTAAATTTATATCTACATACCCATAGGTTAGTGCAGCTCCCAGACTGTTTATTTGTACAGAGGACCGTGGTTGACAATAAACTCACAACTGATCCAAGTTTAGAGAACAAGAGTCACAAATAGAATACCTATATCATAGCCCCTACCAACAAGGTTCACAGAACATCAAGGAAGAGGATCACAGGTTGGGAAGAAACAGTGATACTTTTCTGGCTAGGATAGGACCATTGCACTTATGATGTCACAGCATATGTTATTGCTAACACAAGATCAAGCCACTGATATTCTGGAATGGAGCAGGAGTGGGGCTCATGAGTCCCCATCACAAAGTGAGGAGCTATGAACAGTTGATGGCTTCTAGGGGAGGGAAAGTCAGTTTACCTTAGGAGTGTGCTTCTGGCAAGGTGACCACTTGCCAATGGATTGTTCCATGGTCATGAATATGAATGTATGGGCAGCACAAATTAGACTGAGTGAGTTAATAAAAACAAGAAATGACTTGAGGCTTTGAGGGGTGGAATGATGGATCTGGGGAGGAATGGAGGGTGAATATGATCAAAATACATCATATGAAAACCTTAAAGAATTAATAAAATATTACATTTAAAACCATAAGGGGAACAAGGACAGTACCCACCACAGTGTGTCCATAGGACAGAGAAGGGAGAGACTAGTTTTTGTTTTCTTAAACTCTGGGGTTGCAAGCTTGACTAGAGGTCTCATGACCAGCAGCTGCCCTTCAAGAGCATATCTAACTACAGTCCTGGTATCTATAGTTAGCTACCTATGGTTAATGTTATGTGTATGGAAGAACTGTAAAGCAAACACCATTTCTACATGCTTTTTAAAACCAGAACCCTAGAAAAATGTTCTGAAAGAAGGAGCATTGTCACTGTGCTGGTTATTTATGTCAATTTGACAGTTACAGTTATCTGAAAGGAGGGAACCTCAGTTGAGAAAATGCCTCCATAAGACTGAGCTATAGGCAAGCTTGTTTGAGCATTTTCTTAATTACTGATTGACGTGGGAGGGCCCAGCCCATTGTGGGTTCTAGGGTGTTAGTCCTGGGTTCTACACAAAAGCAGGCCGAGCAAGCCATGAGGAGCAAGCCAGTAAGCAGCACTTCTTGTGGCTTCTGAATCAGCTCCCGCATCAAAGTTCTTAACATGTTTGAGGTCCTGACTTCCTTCAATGATGGACTACAATGTGGAAGTGTAAGCAATAGAAATCCTAACCAGGTCAGCTACCAGTAACAGATACCTTTATAATTAACACACAAGATACTAGGTCTAGCTCTTATAATTTGCTTTTCTTTGAAGAGTGATACAGCTGAAAACTTTTCTCCTGTTTATTAGCCTTTATGTTTTCTTCTGTGAATTACCAGCCATTTTTCTGGATCTGTAAATATATGGAAATGTTCCCATGCTGACATTACTATCTGGGAGCTTTTTAAATATTTGTAAGAGGATGGATCTAGAATGTGAGACATCCAGGCAGTGGTGGTGCACACCTTTAATCCCAGCACTCAGGAGGTAGAGCCAGGCAGATCTGTGAATTTGAGGCCAGCCTGGGCTCCCAAGTGAGTTCCAGGAAAGGTACAAAGCTACACAGGGAAACCCTGTCTCGAAAAACAAACAAACAAACAAAAAAACAAACAAACAAAAACTAGAATGTGAGACAATGACTTTGGCCTTAAAGGCAATATATTAGTTGTGAGTGGAGAACATTGTGTTGTGCATTGCAGCACATATCCAGAATCACTCTGGGAAGCTGAAACAGAAGGAATGTGGGTTCAGAGCCAGTCTGGGCTATATAGCAAGGCATTGTTTCAGAAGACAACCAATATAAAAACAACATCAAAATTGAAAAATGAAAATAAAATCTCTAAAGTGTGTCAATTGAAAATGAGTACCCCAGAGTGATCTTCAGAGTTGACTGGACTCCTTATGATGCTCCTGGGTCTTAGGGGAGTAGTATTTACTACTCACTAGGTTTTCTAATGCATCAATTGCTGTTCTGTATTAACCTACTGACTCCCTGCCAATTACCTTGGACAGGTTTCCTTATTCTTTCACCATCCCTATTTTCAGGTGAGAAAAATGAAGATCATTATGTTCAATGTGCCCTAAGTAACATTGCTAGCAGGCTTCTCCGTTCCTTTGTGAACACAAGAGTTTGCATGTGGGATATCACGTCTTCACCCCTAAGCTGCTCTGGGTTTCCATATACCAGACATTTCACCAAGACATGGCTGATAATTCTGCTCTGAGACCTTTCCACATTTAATGTTTCTTCTCTAGACTTTGAAAAAAATTAAATATTATATGTACAGCATGTTCTGAAGTATCTTTTCTCTGGCTGGAATTTAAGCTCCTGCAGGGTAGGCAGTCGTGTCCCGTCCCCCCCCCCCCCCCCGGTATTGCTCACACCATGCCCCTAGCATTTATCATTGCCTTGTGGACAGTGTGGATGCATTAGAGACTGGTTGAGTGAATGAATGGTCTTCACTATCATCTTTCAGTGGGTCTTTTGCTGCAGTACAGATCCATGACTGTGGTTGCCCAGATTACGGGGTGCAAGGGGGCAAAGGGATATGTGAGTGATCAAGTGGATGGGCTGTCAGCAGTAAATGTGTCCACAGAACTTGTCTTTCTTAGGGCAGAGGTCCTGTCCTGACCTTTCCACTCTTCACCCACACTCTCTCCCTCTGTTATGAAGGTTGTCTCTGAGACTCTTATTAAATCTGTGAGCTTGGGCTGGCTCTCTTCTGATTCAGAAATGAACAGGCTCCGGTGGCCGATTTTGATCGTGCAACTACTGTATTAGCGCATATCAGGAAGCATCTAGTCAACTCTCAGGGACAAAGTGCATGAAAAGGATTAAAGATCTTGGCCAAGATTGAGTAGTTAATGATAGACACGTTTCCTGCTGTTGAACACCCTAGCTGGTTATTCTTTTCACTACAACACAAGGATATGGCCATTTGGTTGGTTATTCTTTTCACGACAATACAAGGATACAGGCATTTGGGCTGTGAAAATCTCAGCCATTTTTTTGTGTCTCACTGAAGCTCTGATACCCCAAATGCGAAAGCCAGAGGATGGAGTGTCAGAAAGTGTGTGCAAAAGTCCAAATCCCCTGTGAGTCTTTGAACATCAACTTGAGGGCTCCTCTAGATCAGACCTGTGAAACAGATCAAACGTGAGCTAAATACACACTTTCACCTCTTTTAAGTGAAAAGAGACACGTGAACTGAACTTACATGTATAATTTGATGTGGGCTCATACTGTAGCCCAGGATGGCCTGAAACTCATAGTAATACTGTTTGTTGTCTCAGCTTGCTGGGTGCTAAGATTATAGCTGTGAATTAAATAATCTGTTATTTAGCTCAGTACTGTCTAAAACACCATCACTTCGACATTTAGTCATGTCAGATTTCATTATAAGAGATCAGAAATGACAACGGCACTAATTCACCTGTTACACTGTCTTCTGTGAAGCTGTGCTTAAAGGAACATGTCCTACTGAAATGCATTACAGTTAGCAAAGAAATGTTTTACCAGACTCCAATTTAAAGTTAAAGTTCACTAATTAATATTAATTAAATTTGAGATTCAGCTCCTTGGTCCTATTAGCCACATTTCAGGTACTCACAGGCACACATAGCTAGCAGATGTTGTGCTGGGAGCTTGCTTTAAAGAGTGCTTTGATAGACACAGAGCGGCTGTTGCTGTTATGAACTGTTACCTGTAGCTCAGGCTGTCCTGGAACTTGCTATGTAGCCCACATTGGCCTCAAACTTGTGATAGTCCTATCTCAGTCTCTTTAGTGCTGGCTTTATAGGAGTGTGCCACCATACCTGGCTAACAGACTGTTCTGATATCAAATACTGGAGGGTTTGTCTGATCTGGTGTCCTGGGGATTCTAGGAAACTGCTGGATCATTCTCAGACTCGGGGGTGATCCCACTAATTTTGGGGTGCCTTTTGGCAGAGTTGAGTTGAAAATACCGTTAGTAGTATTTCTTTTGAGGATTCCCTAACTTACATTAGAGGAAGTTTCTTTCTAGCAGATAGAGCTAGTAGTTCATGACAAGTCAACTCTGAGGAGAAATGTCCACCCACTACTGGATATGGAATATGGTATTATGGGCACTTACTTAATCCCATCATGCCTCAGTTTTTTTTTTTTTAGTAGTCACTGCAACTCATGGTTGGGATTATGAAGAGTGAATGATTTATACACTTAATACTTACAAGTGTGCACATGGCATGTATGGGCTCAGAAAGTATTGGCCTCTGCTTTTATAACACTGGCTACATCCTGCCTCTGACAGCCAAGACACAGTTGATAATTGTCTGTGTGGAATCAATGGGCTTACCGTCTTTTAATTCCAAGCTGAGAGTTCAGTGTTCCAAGGGCAGCCTTTGCTTTCTTCTCACACTGCATTGAGACCCTCCCGTGGAAGTGCATAGCCTTTTGGTTACTCTGTATTCCTCACACTCACAACATGTCTGTTCCCTTATCTGTATCTGAGATCTATGAACTGAAATCTCCATTCTTCACCTTATCCTCAGAACCTGGCATATTTGCATGGTGATAAAAGTACTGTTAGTGGTGGCTAATGTGCTGGAGTGCTCACCGGTTAAAAGTTCAGCCGCATTTATGATTCTTTCAGGAAGCTGCTATTGCTTCCGTCTCCATGGAGTAAGGCTTAGCGAGGTTAGGGAAATCCAGGTGAAAAGCAACCAGGGGCAGAGACAGAACTTGAACCTAGCCCTATCTCTCATGCTGGGTAAATAGCTAGTTTGGGCAGTCAGCTGCCCTGAGGCAGATCTCAGACCTACAGGATTTAAGAACTCAAGAGGTTATGTTTTTTCACTTCTCTGGGGCAGTGTTCCAAAGCAACCTGTCTCCCTCTCTGCTCCTTTGCTCTCTGTTTGTTTGTTTTTTCAAGACGGTTTCTCTGTGTAGTTTTGGTGCCTGTCCTGGAGCTCACTCTGTAGAGTAGGCTGGCCTCGAACTCACAGAGATCCACCTGGGTAAGTGAGGAAAGCTATTACTCTCCTCCAGGTTCCAGAGAGGAAAGGCAGTTATTGGCCCCACTCCTCAACAGGCCCGCTTGCTTGTACATGTGCTTCATAGGTGCTGTGAAAAGACACTCTCAATTCGTCTCTTGGGCCGGAACTGTTTTTCCTGTTGTCAACTGCTGTCATCTGGTGGCAAATTTGAGGAATAGCAGAAGCCACGAGTACAGACAGTCATTTGTTCTTGTTACATTTGGGAATATGCCCCCATAAGATCAGGCTGTAAGCAGACCAGCCTGAGAGTATTTTCTTATTTAGTGACTGGTGGCGGGGTAGCCTATCGTAGGTGGGGACACCCCTGAACTGGTGGTCCTGGGTTTTATATGAGGTGGGCTGAGCAGGGTGGCGGCTGGAATGAGAATGGCACCCATAGGCTTTAGATATTTGAATGGTTGGTTAGCAGACAGTAGAACTGTTTGACAGAATTAGAAGGATTAGGAGGTGTGGCCTTGGGGCAGGAAATGTATCACTGGGGGTGTGCTTTGAGGTTTCAAAAGCCCATGCTAGGCCCAGTGTTGGTCTCTCCACCTGCTGCCTGAGGAGCAGGATACAAAGTTCTCAACTACTCCAACACCATGCCTATCTGCATGTCACCATGCTCCCTGCCGCGATGAGAATGGACTAAGTTTCTGAAACTGTAAGCAAGCCCCAATGAAATGCTTTCTTTTTACAAGAATTTCCTGGGTCATGGTATCTTCTCACAGCAATAGAACACTGACTGAAACACAAGCCATGAGGAGCAAGGCAGCAAGCAACATTTTTCCAAGGCCTGTGCATCAGCTTCTGCCTCTATTCCTAGGTAGAATTTTCAAACAGTTGTTCCTATGCCATTTAGAAATGTGCCTAAAATACACTGAAAGGAGCGCAGGGATCTTTGACAATGGAAATCCATTGCTTTTGTATTTGAAATAAAGATTTAGATTTAAACTAACACTTTTTTTTTGTAAGACCTTTTAAACTTTTCTCTTTTTCATCTCTCATTTCTCTGTGGCTAGTCTAACAGAGACAACAAAGAAAGAAAATCGTACATAATTCATTTCAAAATTTATAGTCATACTTTTTTCCCTACCAAAAGCACATTGATAATTTTAGACGTATTTACACATCATGTTGTTTTTGCCATAGTATCTCAATTATGCTGTTGTCTATTTATAGTAAATAAAGTCTTTGGGAGTTTTACTCATGGTCATAAGTTTAATTCAAACAGTGAAAACTGTACCCATTTCTGCCACCTACTGCCCAGCAGCTGTCCTATAACAGCTGAAGAGAGTCATGTGTCCTTGAGGGAGGAGCATGCTATGCTTACCTGGCTTTTGGTCCTACTGAATATTCACTTAAGTATAAACCTGTCTTTTCATTTACTAATTTCCCCATATGTAGATACAGAAAGACATGGCTGGTAAATTAAATGGCTTGGGAGAATTGTAGGCAGTTATCTAGGGACTCAGAACCTCTGTTGTCCTAATATCCTCATGTCAGATCTCCCAAGTTTAGCATCCTGACAGCCTATGCTATAAGTGATCTGTGCTTCTAATGGTTCAGCTTCGGGTGACTCCCTTTCACTCCCATGACTGTTGAAGGCCTGATGAATGCACTACTGTCTCCTACTCCTATTTGCATAGGTGGACATTGAGGGACTGAGGAAGTGGAAACCAAAGAGGGGCTGGGGTAGTCAGTTAGGTTTAGGTTTATTCATAGAAAAAGCCTGTTGAAAAAAATAGTTAAGAGTATGTTCAGGGCTTGGAGAGATGGCTCAGCATCTTCCAGAGGACCCAGGTACCATTCCCAGAACCCACCTGGGAGCTCTCAACTATTTGTAACTCCAGTCCCAGAGGATCTCATATTTTCCCCTGGCTTCTGAGGACACCGAGCACACACATGGTATACATACATGCATGCATGCACACACTCATACACATAAAATAAAGATCTTGAAAACAAACAAGGAATATGTTCACAGTTCTTTAAAAACTTTGTGTGTGTGTGTGTGTGTGTGTGTGTGTGTGTGTGTATTTGTATGTGTGTTTGTATATGGATGTGCACACACATGAGTATACCTGTGGAGGCCAGAGCTTGATTTTGAGTGTCTTTCTTTATCATTCTCTACCTTAATTGTTGCAAAGGAGCTCACACTGAGCCCAGGCCTCACTGTTTTTGCCCCACTGACTGGCCAGTAGGTTTGAGGGATCTTCTGGTTTCTTCCTGCTCACACTTCCCATTTTCATCTGGAATCACAGGTGCATGCTGCCAGGGCAGGCTTTTATGTGGGATGTGGAGATCTCAACTCAGGTCCTCATGTTTACATATCCATTTTTGTACCCACTGAGCCATCTCCCAGTCCCAAGAGTCCTCATCAGTCTCTTTACTTCAGATCGTAGGGTTGAACTAATAATTTTCAGCATATTAAATAGCAGCACTGGTTTCTTTGAGGCCTCTCTTTCTCAGGTCTTCTTCCTTTCCCGTTGCATCTCCAAACCCTTTTCTCATCTGCCATTGCATCCCAGGCATACTTTAAAATGAACCCACTGCATCTGGCTTGGCTTGTATGACTCCTTGAAGATGTATGTTGCATTGTGCACATCCAGTTAAAAAAATGTGTTCAAATGATGCTATGTTGTAGATCTCAATGATTTTACTTAATTCCCCAAGGATGACGCTGCAAGGGAAGGCAAACTGCTGTGTTCACAGTGTGACCATTGTATTCATCTTCCAGATATCATCATGTCCTTCTTCTAATGATGCATTTTCAGACAAATGCCAACTCCAACACACACCATTATAAATAACTCAATAAATAACCATGTGCGTACTCTTATAGGCCAGAGTGAGAAATGCTTTAAGTTACCATGTGCAGAAGAGTAGAAATCTTGATTCATAAAGTTTGGTCCTATCTGATGTCAATGTATACCCCAAACCTCTAGTCTCCAACTTGTTAAGTCATCCTGAAAACTAAGACTTTGTTTGGCAAGATATTAAGACTTAGCAGAAAACTGTAGCCATCATTAGGTTAGTGATATGCATGTTAAACAGAAAACTATCAGTGAACTTAGAGATAGCCCTTAATACACAGGTAAGCTTAATATATGTTTTTTTCCTTTAATAAAAAAAGAGTTCTATATGTCAATGGGGAAACATGATGTAGATAGGATTGCTTCTTATCTAAGTAATGAAGCCAGATTTCCATCTACCATTAAATACAGAGGTAGGCTCCAGGGATGCATTTGCATGTGAGTAGGACAGTTGTGCAATTTATAGAATAACAACTGCAGCACCTTGACAACTACATAGAGTAAAACACTTCTTAAAATGTCTATAAGGCAAAAATATGATGGCGAATTGACTACAACAAGATGGTGAATTTCTGTTCAACAGAAAGTTGTAGTAGATGTATGAATGCAGTATACATCTACTACAAGTATGTATGTAGGTGTATAAATGTCTAAAATTATCAATGTGTGTTTGGTAGACTAAAATAATTGGTGAAAAATTTTGAAATAAATTCTGCATGATTTTCTTTTTAATAAAAATATAATATAATAATATTCTATTTATATAAAAATAATAATATTCTAATTTTTTTAAAGGGAAGAGATTCAGAGACTTCTCAAAGTATGACTTGGTAATTGCAAGCTTAAGCAATGCATTTACAATGTGCAATCAATCCAACCACTCAGCATAAAGAGAAGAAATTCCCAGAGCTAACTTGCCTAAAGAGAGATTTTCAAAATTAGCTGTAATCAGAAAATGCTCATGAAAACAGCAGTGAGAATAACTTGGCACATACCAACGTTTAGCACTGCTGGAAACTGCACATTCCATCTAATGTATGGACTTTAATGTTTAATATGTGTGCACGTGTGTGTGCATGTATAGGAGAGAAAAGTCTTGAGACTGAAAGGGCACCATGAGACCGGGATACAGCGATCGGGGCGGGGGCTGGAGAGGAGAGTGGGCAGGGAGAGGGGAGGAGAGGGGTTGTGGATGAAGAGGGGAGGGGGTGGAGAGGAGAGTGGGCAGGGAGAGGGCAGGGATGGGGGAGAGCGAATAAAAGCAGTGTATTTGCTAAAATGCCACCATGAAATCCATTATCCAGTGTGTGAATTAAAAAACAAAAACAAATCAAACAAGCAAAACCCAAAGCTCAACCAAAGTTTTCTTCAAATAGATCCCTGATAGGTACTGGGCAGTTTCCTAATACCCAACCAGTGGCTTCTTGCTCACATCTCAGCAGACCAGCGAGCAGAGCAATTTTTACAGCAACAAACAGCTGCTGAGACTTCCAGATGCCTTTTCTATACCTATGGAAACAATGCATGATTTCACCTTTTAACTCTGTTTAACTTTGTTGGGGGGTAGGTGCTGGGGATCAAATCCATGGCTTTGCAGAATGTTTTATTCTTTATTAATAAGGTAGATCACACTAACAGTCTACCATAATATCCATCTAGCATCACCATTCCTAGGGGGAAATCCACTGGGCCAAGATATAGCTACGCTTGTTCTACTGCCTTTTGTATTTAGTTCACAGATATTTTACCCAGGACTATCACATTTCTATTAAAAAATGGAAATAAAAATAGAGGAGCCAGAGTGATGGCACAGTGGTTAAGAGCACTTGCTGCAATGGAGATAAAGACTCTGCTAGATTGTTGAGAGGATGAACACAGAGAACCTGGGTTCAATTTCCAGGACCCACACTGTGGCTCACAACTATTTTAAACTCCAGTTCCAGGAGGGTTGATGCCCTTTTCTGGTCTCTGTAGGCACACATGTGATGCATAGACATAACAATCATACACACAAAATAAAATAAAAAGAATTTTAAAAATTAGGAAAGAAAATAAAAATCAAACTTTCATTTTAAAATTTATTGGCATGTGCTATTCATATACAATAATGAGTTTCATCATGCATTTTTACACACATAAGAGGTACTCTAATGGTGTTCATCTCATGTTACCCTTTCTTACCCTCTTCTTCTCTTCCATTGGTCATCCTCTACTCCAGAAGAGTCTTGCTAAGATAGACTTTTCCTGTTTGAATGCTCTGTTGTAAACAGTTTTAGGATCATCATTCTCTTGAATCATCTGGGCAGTATTTGTTCTCTTTCTGTTTTTAGGATATTCATGAGAGTGGAAGCTAACTCTTTTGGTAACCTGTAGAGGCTTCTGGGATATGGGTGGTTTTAGGTGATCATTTCCATCCTTTGAATACTTTCTTGCTTCATTATTTATCTATCACAAATACGTTTATGAGAAAAATATATTCTTCTGGGCATATGTGGTAATTTTTCATGCTTGAAACTATTGGTGGCCTATTTCTTCTCTTGGGCATTCATTGATGTAAATGTTCTTCTTTCACATCTATCATCATCCTGTTGTCATGAAAACAATTATAAACATCCTTTTTGAGGGCTTTGAAATGGGTACTTTTGCTGATAAGAACACATTTCAACTCTGGTGCTATTCCATCAGTGGTAGGTCGATAGCGAGGGATGCCACTGGGTTCCAATGAGATGGGCATTCCAAGTCTCAAAAGACATTCCAGCGGGTTCGCATCTAAAGAACAAACATGCAAAGTCTTTAAGTGGTAGCCTAAAGATGGGAATGGCAGAATCTGGCTGACCAGGTTCAATTCCTGACTGCAGTGACCAGATTCTCCCTAAATTCTGTGTTGTTATTTCAACTATTGTAAGTGCATTTCCGGCCTTCCTTTTTAAATGCTCTAACATCCTCGAGACCCTGACTCTAGCTTGGGACTTTACAGCTTTCCTAACTTTCCAATGGAGATAAAGACACTGCTAGATGGTTGAAAGGATCAAATAAGATGATGGATAAGATGAACATTTTTCAAGTGTAGAGATAGATGCAGGACAGCCTAGAGGCTTTATCTACTTCCTAAATATCTCATTTTTACTTATCAGCCTCAAGGAAAAATGTCAGCAAAATTATATATTACTACAACCTTTGCTTTTGGAGTGCATGTGCATACCTGGCACCCAGAGAGACCAGAAGAGAACGTCAAATCCCTTGGAGCTTGAGTGATAGATGATTTGGAGCCAACCATGTGGATGCTGAGAATTTAACTTGGGTCTTCTATAAGAGCAGCCAGTACTCTTATCGACTGATCCATTCCCAGCCACAGAAAGTAATTTTTTTTTTGAGACAGGGTTTCTCTGTGCAGTTTTGGAGCCTCTTCTGGATCTCACTCTGTAGCCCAGGCTGGCCTTGAACTCATAAAGATCCACCTGGCTCTCCATCCCAAGTGCTGGGATTAAAGGCATGCGCCACCACTGCCCGGCAGAAAGTAAATTTTTTAATGCAGAAAATTTTTTTAATGTATCTTCCATATAAGTATCTGCTGGTAGGGAAATATCTAGAAAAGCAACAACTCCTTCTTAAGCACCGGTTCTCTGTCTCCAACAATGGGGCATGGAAGTGCCTTCCAGTGAAAGAGGATACCAAAGAGTCCAAAGGAGACTTGATTTGAAGAGTTATCAACAGGTAAAATTTTACAAATGGAAAACCCACTGGGGGGAGTAAAGCTTTAGAATCTCATATGTATGGCTGGTGTTCCTCTGTTACTTGATTTTCTTCTCTTGACTTCACATCCCTCCCTGTCTCAGCTCATGGGGTTGCTCTGGAAGGCCCCAGCCTATATTCTTCACATCTCAGCTGCTCACCAGCTCATACTTGGGGCTGACTCTGTGCATTTCATTCTGGGAAGAAGCCTTGGCTCTCTCAGTGCCATGACTCCCACCTAGCCCTAAGTCCCTCTGTGGTTTCCATGAATGTCCTTGAGTCCTTCCAGCCAGAGACATCAGGCTTCTCAGTGGCTAAAATAGTAGAGAGATGGGGCCAGCAAATCTCCCACCCACACCAGCTTCAAGGGATAAAAAAAAGCAGAAATGAGCAAACAGCATGAACTAATAGCATCTTGGGAGCGATTGGTGAGCTGAGTATTGGTTGGTGCCCATTGATTGGTAAAGCCCCTCCTTGTAGGGCACTTTACCAGCATAAAGGATATGCCTCTACTTCCTCAAAGGAGCATGCAGTTGGAATTGCAATTAAACAAACAAACAAACAAACAAACAAACAAACAAACTGTGTGTCACTCCAAAATACCCGCAGGCAAAACACACATACACATAAAATAGAAATAAGCAAATCTCAAAAAAAAAAATAGAATTTTTAAAAATTCACTTCTTTTTCCTTTCTCTCTATCTCACTGCTCTTCCATACCCCTTCATGTCCCAGCATACTCCACTCTGTGCACATGTGTCCTGTGATAAAGTGAACTGATGAGTGAGAAGGACTGAAAATGTCATTTGCAAAGGCTGGAAGCCAAAGGAATGTCTGTAATACAGGGAACTTTTATCTACCCACCCCTTCCCCTTTCTTTGGACTTAATTTCTCTAACCAAGGAGAGAAGGGAAAGAATACATACAGTGGGGACAGTGGGAGAGGAGGGAGCAAACACTTGTTCCTGATGCAAAGTGTGACTGCTTCTTTGGGGCATGTGGCCTTTGCTTCTGCACAACATTCCAGCTCAACTGAGTTAAGAGAACGTGGATTACTCTGGCTAGTGTGTTTTATTGAGCGTCCTAGGTTTGGGGGCCCAGGAAAAGCCTGTCAACAGGTGGTGGCTTTTTCTGAAGTGGTGTTTCCCCTTTCTTCAAGGTGCTCACAGTTGCTGTTCTGGAAGAAGAGATGGAAAGACTGCGGGGTGGGGGCAGAGGCCATGAGGGCTGGCACATGTGCTGAACAGCTGAGTCACGCAGGGTCGGGCAGTTACAAGGACATTATTTTGAGCTGAGGCTACCAGATAGAATTTCTCTGACTACTGGGATGGGGACAGAGCCTCAAAGAAGAAAGTATGCACAGTTCCTCAGATGATCCCATCAGTCAGAATCTGCTCTCTAGAGGCCATCAACATGTGCTTGAGGTGCCTTCCTTCAGTAGCTTCTGGGGTTCTGAGCTACAGCAGCACAATATTTCATGTGTGACATTTGAAGGGATTTTTAAATTCACATTTGAATTTTAGTTAGTTCCCTTTGTAGTTTTTTTATAGTTTCCCATCATGTATATACTTCATTGATTTTCTGTATCTATACACAGTCTTGGAAACACAAATGAGAGAAAACATTTAATATCTGTCTTCCTGAGGGTGGCTTACTTTGCTTGATATAGTTATCTCCAGCTGTATCCATTGTCCTAAAAGACACATGACATTGTTCTTTAGGGCTGGAAACATTTCCATTGGGTACAAATATACACCACAATTTTCTGGCTCCCTGTTGTTGTCTACCTGGGGTGGCTCCATCACTTAGCAATTGTGACAAACACTGGTGTGCAAGTGTCTCTGGGATGTGATGACTTGGAGTCCTTTGGGGGGTACCCAGGAGTGGGACAGCTGGGCTATGTGGTATGTACATTTTTTTTTTTTTTGAGACATCTCTATATTGACTTCCACAGTGGCTAGATTAGTTAATATTCCCAACAGCAGTATATAAAGGTTCTCTTTTGTTCATATCCTGGTCAGCATTTATGGCTATCTGTTTTCTTAATGATTGCCATTCTGATAGTGCCAGATTTGCTTTTCTTACAATTAATGAGGATGGACATTTTGTCAATGCTTATTGGCCACTTATACTTCTACTTTAAAAAACTATTCATTTTATCAGCTCATTTATTTATTGAATTGTTTGTTTAGTTTTTGGTAGTCTAGCCACACATGGAAGAAATGAAGCTAGATCCCTGTTTATCAGATTATACAAAAATCAACTCCAATGCATCAAGACCTGAATGTAAGACTCAAAACTCTAAAACTGTTGGAGGAAGAAGAAAGACACCATCTCATGGAACAGGCATGGGAAGGACTTTCTGGGTAGGACCATTGCTCAGGAAATAAGGTCAATAATTGATATCATGAAATTCAAAAAGCTCTTCAAGAGCGAAGGCCTTTGTTAAATGAATGACAAGACTGGGTATGGGATGGGAGAAAAACCTTGCAAGCTCTACATTTGAAGAATCTTTTAAAGAGCCATTGTAATGAGACTATGGGGATATTTCCACTAGGATGGAAGAAAGAGGTGTGAATCTTTGGCTTTTTTCCAAAAACAATTTCCAGTGATCTACCCACATGACCTTTGCTTTGTTCCACTTTGGAGGTAAAGAGAAAAAGCTAGGGTTGTAGGACACAGAATTCAGACGTGGTACTGTTACTGTCTAGGGGTCTCCGTTGGGTACATTTTCTCTGATAAAGAATGAAAGGACAGGGCAGGGAGCAGCAGAGCAGTCACAGTGGACACAGTGGACACAGCAGACAGACAAGGCAGCTGAAGAAACACTTTTGTCAGGGAGAAGAAAGCACACAGATACAGAGAAAAAGATCTGGAAAGCGGCCAGGGACTAGGAAGCCCAGCATCTCCTTGAGGGCTGGGAGTTTTTTTAAAAGTCTTTGAAGGGTCTTCCTCCCCTAATTTAGGGTAGGTCAGTTTGTAGAAAGACAGGGTGGCTGATTGGCTCACAACTGTTGTGTAAACATTCCTCATTTTGGCCTTGGACGTGTTGAGCCAGTCCACCAGCAGGCAGCCTATTGATAGAGAAAAAGCCCACAAGACCTTTATTTTAAACTGCCAGGCTGTTGTCTCAGATCAGGAGGTGAGAGAGAAGCTGGTCATCCTGGAAGTTTTTTGAAGGATTCTCTCCCCTTGCCCCTTTCCCTCACCCTCTAAACCTTCCAATTACATTCCTAAAACTAGCCAGCAAGGTCTACTCCCTTATTTGGCCACTTCCTTATGCCTCACTAAAACACTAGTGTCCGGCAAGCAAAAGTCATTATTTGGTTACAAAGTCCATCATGTCCAATCAGGACTTAGCAACTCACCCTAGCATCAACTTTTTCTCCTTAAAAGCCACTCCTGCAGAAACAGCTGCTGCTATCTTTGCCCTATCCAGAGGCAGCATCCCACCTCCACTTGGCCCTCCAGGGTAATATATCTCTTCTGTGCTGAGAATGTGGTGTCTGGTGTGTTCCATGTTGACCCTGGGGCCCCTTCATTTACCATCTTCATTACCTAGCATGGCTCTCCTCCCTGTCTGTCTGCCTAGCAGGGCATCTCTCTAACTGCTAGTCAGTCCCTCAGCATTGTAAACACGATTAAAAGCTCATGGCTTTGGAGGTCATAGGTCCTGGTTGGGTGGGGGTGAGGTTACCTAATACTGCTACTTGTTGACTGAATTTTTTTTGCCAAACTTCTTCTTAAGTATTTATGTTTATACCCATCGGTTAATGCTGCTCTCAGCTTGGCCAGAGAAGGCTCTGTAGTGAGTGGCTAGCAGTTCACGAAGTGACCCACAAGCAAACAAGTGTTCCTGGCATTTCCATTGAAAGCTCTGAGTATACAAAGGCTTCTTACTGGATATCTATGAGGAGAGAGCTGGAAACTATTTTGGGGTGGATTCAATGCATCTGCTGATATGTATTGGTGAAGTGTGATCTACAGAGCAGACCAAGAACTCAGCAGCACACCCTGGCAGTGTGAGCATTGCCTGTTGGTCAGCAGGCTTGCTAGCATTGGGAATTACCATGATCTGGCAAGCCAGATAACTTGGATTTGGATTGCCAGAACCCACATAAAAAGCCTGTGCAGTAACATGTGTCTGTAATTCTCCCCTTATGGGAACATGGGAGATGTAGACATGAGAATTCTCAAAACTTCAGTGGCCATTTAGTGTGGTTCATGCAGTGGTAAACCATGAGAGACCTTTTCTCAGACAGGGAAGGTTGTCCTCCAAATTCCATATGTGCACAGTGGCATGCGTGTATCTACACTCTAACATAAAAGCATATATTACATTTTATATATATATACACACACACACACACACACACACACACACACACACACACACACACACACACACACACACACTACTTAAACACAAAATTTTATAAAAGAAAATTAGGAGCAGTGGTCCACACTGGTTTCCCAAATACTTAGGAGGTAGAAGCAAGGGACCATGAATTTGTTGATTTGTTGCCTAGGCTATGCATGAGACCTTGTAAAATAAAATCCAACCAACCAACCAACCAACTAAATAAATGCTATCTTTGATTAATTGCATGTAATGGAATTTTCATTTTCCTGTGATTGCCTGCAGGTTAACTTGTACCAAACTATTCTCATCAATTCCTTCTGGGCAAAAGCCCTTTCAGCATTTTCATGTAATTATTTTCTTCCTTCTAGATATAACTCTTGCCCACTGTGGGGATTTACCCAGAGTCAGTGTGTTTTGCCAGTGTGACGCCATGCTCTGCCGGTTAGAAGGAGCATGGGGATGATGACTCAGTAGGAACACACGGGAAGGGACACACACTGACAGCAAAACCACATGCCCCACAGGGTGGCTTAACCTAGATTCCTGCCCTGAAAAGGGGTTATGTCAAGATGAGTGCTAGTAGCTTGGGACAGGATGCCCAATCATTCGATTCTGCTGGATTTCATGTGAAGGGCAGAGTTTGCTTTTGAAGAATCTTTAGACAAATTTGCCAGAAAGCATCCTCTCTTAGAAGTCCTGCAGTCACTGCAGTGGTAAGCGGGAGCCAGATTCTCTTTGCTCCCTTTCTGATTTGATGACGATTAAACAGAAACTTGACATGCAATGTAGAGAGGGGCCAGTATGGTACTTTGGTTTAAGAGTGGAGCTTTGACTAAAACTAGTTCCATCTTGCAGACCTCAAAGATATTTGGAACAAGAGCAGGGGCAGGGAAATGTTGAAGGTAACATATTCTCCAATACTTCCAACAAGTCTTTGACCTCTGAAAGGTATAGTTACAGCCCAAGCCACTCAGTAAGTAGAGGCAAAGCTGTCTCTTCCAATTCTAGCTCTGTGTGGGTTAGTTTCTTTCTAACCTAGAGAAAGATATTATTTAATCATATAAAGTCCTGTCTGGATGCACCAAGCACTTTGGCTTTAAACCCCACATTTGAACATGACCTTTTCTTGATTCTTCTGTTGCTTATCCCAGTCACCTTTCATCTTTATGTGCCTGATTTCTCTCCTCCTGAACACACAAGTTTGCTTCTCTTCAGTTCACCTAACATTTGATCATGTCATGTCTGTTTTTGCATGTGATTTCACCATTCTGTTCCCTCAGGTGCACTCCAGGTTAGAGGAACATGACTACCTTCAGATAGATGTTCCTGAGAGTGAATGTACCCAGCTCTAGCTGAAGTTCCATCACACCATAAAGCTGGGGAAGGAGAGGCTTGCCATGCATCCTCTTACCCCTGGTTTGAACCAATGTTGTGTGTCTAAAGAGGTAAACAGAAACCTCACAATTCTGCAGTTTATGTTTGGAATAAATAAATGACAAATAGCATCATTTATTTTTAAAAGTTTATTAAATACCTATTTGGTTTTGGGAACATTTAGGAACAATATAAAATCTCATTATGCACTGAGGTTTAGACATTTTAAACATTATTTTCATTCCCATGAATTCTCTACAATATAGAGAGTGTTGATATTCCCATTCTTCCCATGAGGAGACAGGATCAGAGTAGAGGGCAGGCAGCACCAGCAGCCATCAGCAGCCATGTTTGCTCTCTCTTTGCCTTTAGAATAGATAGATGTTCCACAGCCTCACAGACCCAGGAGGCTCTATGGTTATAGACCAAGCTCAACATCTCTCAAAAGCAACATCTTCCCAGGCAGTAGATTCTCATGTGTGAAATAATTTCTAGAAAAACTTTCTACATACTAACAATACACACTAGGATGAATGTATGCTGCATGCTAGTAGAATTCATAGTGGGGATATAAATATACCCTGTATTCATTTTGGAAACTTTCTCTTTTAAAATTTTCTTCCTCAAGTTGTTATGCCTCTGGGCACAACATCATCATTGTATTATTGACACTCAAAATAGCAAGATAAGCAACCCTTGAATGCTTATTGTTAGCTATTTACATACATCTTTTTCAAATTAGAGAAATGGTGAGATAAGTGTCACTATTTCTATTTACTAAGGAAGCAACTAATGTTTTTTACAGAGTGAATGGAAGTGATTTGACTGAGATCATTCCACAGCTCATAGACAAGAGGGACCAGGATTCAAACTGGTAGCCAGGGTTTCACCTTAATTACAGGTAAAAGCTACTGGAAGCTTTGTAAACCTCTTTTGTGTATTTTAATTTCAGTACACACAAAGTCACTGGGCTACATGGATTCAGAAGCAGTTACAGTTAACTATGTAAGAATTATATCTTGGACCAACCATGTTCTGACCTGCAATTCCATTGAGCTTTGTTGTATTTCTATTGTCATTACCTTCTTATGCTTCTGTGTCCTTGTGAACAGAAGACTTGTCTCCTATGTATCATGTATCATGCTCTGCCCCTGGCTGGTATAAGGTTGGCCCAAGCTCCATTATTAGCATCATCAATGAGTGTGTATGAAAGGTGTGTGCACGGCTGTAGTTGTGGGTGCAAAGGCAAATTTGAGTGTTGAGCATGAGACCCATGACCTCTTTTAACCTAGGTTTCCTCCTTTCTTCTTCCTTCCTGGGAGCATGAGACTACAATAACAAACCCAGAATGGTTTTTTTGTAAGGAATGCAGTAGCAGCTAATTTCTCTTCTCTTCTCTTTCTCCAAGGATTGGGCTTTGCCAGCCCTGCTGTAGCTGGTTGAAGGGGACCAAACCTCTCAGGAAGACGGACTTGGTTCCGTTTGACCAGCCAGAGCAGGGGGCCACTCCCTTGGTAGGTGACTGCAGCCTCCACTGTGTGAACTCCTTGGAATGTCCAAACCTGTAACAGAGAGAACCACATTAGCATAAATCAACCCTCAGAGGTTAAATTGCCCTGACCGGCCTCTCACATGATTCAAAAGAAATTTCACATAGTCTGTATTTTGCATTCCAATTTTTATTTGTGTTTTTCTTCAGCTCTTATTCTTTCCCTCAAATTGAAACATTAGGGACAAAAATGGCATGCAATTATAGAACATGAAGAAAGCAGTAGATTCTCCTTTCTTTCATCTTCTAAAATAAATTTGACAAGTGTATTTGTATGCGTCAAACAAATGTACATTATAAAGTCCTTTATGAATGAGTCATGTTTACATTAAAACTGAAATGTAAGTAGGTGGGAATAGAGTAACTATGATACTGAGTTTCTTGTTTTCTTATGATTTAGATATTATTCTCTAAAGCTTTTATCATTTATGTACATGTTCTGAAGCAATATATTTCAATGTATCATAATATAAATATTCATCTGTGGGTTGGTATTTTTACTTTAAATGGTATCTGTAGGGTTCATGCATATTAATGTGATAACTGCAATTCACTAATTTACATTGTTTGATAGTTTTCTCTTACATGAATATACTATCTTCATTCTTTCTCCCAATAATAGATATTGCAGTTGTTTGGTTTGAGAGCATGGATAGAACTGACTCTAGTAGAGTCTACTGAGGGAGACTGAGACAACTGTAGTCTTTGTAGATCATGAAAAAGCCCAGGTTCCAGTATGGAAGAACTTACAAGTTGACCTTGCAAAGGAAAAGTAACATTTACCACCCCAAAATACACAGCATTGGGGTCCTCAAACCCATCTACTTTGCCCTTTAAAGTTTGAGAACCTTTGATCTAGATGGGGTACCCTCTGGTTTTGACTTGTTTCTAGGAAAGTGAGATCAAATATGGTTAAAGAGACTCTCCCCAGAAATGTCTATGGCTATCTTCAGAAGGTGGTGATACGGGAGGGGAAAGCGGTAGGCAGAAAAGATAGCTGCAGAAAACCAACTTTTTTGAAGAAGAAAAGTATGTAGCCTTGGATTCACCTTTATCTGGGTTCAAATTCCACTGATGCTTTATTTATTTATTTGCTGTGGAGAAGTTAAATAGCATCTTGAAATGTCAGTGTGTTTGCCTGTTCAGTGGGGAGTATGACTAGTGTGCCTGCTTCTTGTGGATTTTCATAGCAGCCACGGGTATACTGAGTCCCTTGGGTATGCAGTGGAGCCTGGCAGGGCTTGTAGGAGAATCTGAGGGACAATTCTGACTGCTTTTGAGGCCAAGAACTTCACTTTCAATCCCACCTTTCCTGGTGAGTGTGCCTCATCATTCATCTGCAATGATTTTTATTCATCCATGAATGTGTTAAAATCACTAGTCACACCTAGAAGTGAAGTAGCTAGCCAACCAGCTTCTTGAGAATCAACAAGATACCACATACCTCAAAGCACTCAGCAAGGCACTGCAGAAAGGCAATGGGGTGAAATCATACTCAAATGTAGCAATGAGAAAAATAGACATCACAAAATATGGTGCAGCTCTAGGATGGTCTGTAGAGGACAACACTGAAGTCTCTTTGTGTCTTGAGTCACACTTTCTTGGTATAAATCCTCCTGGCTCAGCAGTCACAATCTTACTGTGTCCACCCTCCTCTTCCTAATGACATGTGTCTTGCAGCTGCTGCCTACCATCTTGTCCTGTGTCTGTCTTGCCCATAGCTCATGTTAGGGCGCAAGGAGGCCAGCAATTGTAGGGCAGAGGACAGCTTGGCAGTCTGAGCTTATTCAAAAACTTCAAAAACACACAGAGGAATTCTGAACACCATTTTTCCATCTCTCCCTCCTTCTCTTTACCCATGTCTATTGATCCAGCCTCATCAACACAGCCATACATGTAACATAACCCTAATTTCAGAACAGATGATATGAAACCAAACACCTGGGTAGGAAAAGGAAATCTATGGGCATAGAAGATCAGATTAGAAAAAGACAGTCTGTCATTGGAAAGAAGTACAATTTGAAGCATCCAGTCATTTTGTATAAAGAAGACAGAAATCTAAAAAAATAAAGAACAGAGATTTCCTTTGGGGAATGCCAGCGCCAGACACTTTACTATCAAAAACATTGAAATTTTGGACTGGGTCCCTCTTTGCTATGGGTCTGTTCTGTGTATTGTATATGCTTTGCTGAATCCCTGGTCATCACAGCCTTGGCTCCAGGAATCCTCCAAGTGTGACAATCCAGTAAGTCTGCCAGCACGATCCAGTTTGCTGAGCGCTGATCTAAAGCAGTGAGATTCTGTGCTCGCTCCTGTAGCTGGCCCAGCTCTAGTCCCCAGAAATGTAGGATGGCATGCCCTTGATGGTAGCTAGGTGGTCAACTGGCTCCTGGAAAAGGGATGTTGGTGGTAACCAATATCGCTATATCCCACTTGGGAGCATGAGAGAGCTTCTGCCTACTGTGTTTTGTGTGTTGATGTCTTTGAGCACCTTGCTAGGAGTCCAGGAAATACATGCGCCCTGCCTCTTCCTTTTCTCCTCCCAAGTGCTTTTTCTGTACTGCTCAGTTACGCTTACACACCCTTCCTGAGCTTCTTGGCATGCACTTTCAAATGCTTGGTGTTGTGTTTTCCTTATGAACTTAGGCTGCAAGTTTAATGTGGTTCCAGCCTTTGTCTGATACATTATTCTAAAATAAAGAGGCAGAGCAGTGTGAAGAGTAAAGTCTTCCATGGACCTCACACTCAAGTGAGTAAGGGAGAGACTTTCATTTTTCTGATGGCATGCTGGGTGCGGTGCCTCCTCAGGTTTTCCCTCTAGAGTCTACCTCATTCCTGGTGTCAGCTTAGCCACTTGAGAGTCAGAGCTGGAAATGCAGGGGCCTGGGGTGAAAACAAAGGATGTTAGGCCATTAAATGAGTGCATCACTATTTTAGCATCTCCGCTTTTCCTCACACAGTGGAGCTCAGAAGTAACACACTGACAGGTGTTCATGGAGGCGAAAGAACGGCACCCCAGGGCCAGGAGGTATGGTGCCTTCTGCCAAGGCTGTGGGCTTCTGAGCCCACTCATGTCTACCCTCTGTTTATAACACAAGTCAAACACATGACAACAGCTATAGATCTGTCACATAGAATTGCCATTTGGAGTGCTTGATAGAAACATCCATTTCAGGAGCAATATGAACAGAAGAAAGAGCTGATGAGAGCTGATTCTTTGAGAAATTTTGGGGGACGTGATCTCTCCCAGAAGATTGGGTATAAGAAATAGCATCAAGGAGGCTGGTGCAGAGATTCTGGGGTGGGGAGCAACAGTTGGTGGCCTGAAAGCCAGGACTAAGGGAGAAGTCTGTAGAGGGGGTAAGCAGTGTGTGTGGTTGCTGGGAAGAGGGCACCTGCAGGCAGGAAACGTGGCTGCTGATGGAAGAAGTCGCTGGCATGTTCTCTGGGTGGAGCCCTGGGTCATGAAGAAGTACTTGCCAAAACCACACACTTCCTTACATTCCATAGCACAGTGATATCTATGGGGATATAAAGAAGCATGTGGCCTCGGGAAGCAGAGCTGTCGGAAGTAGTCATCATGTTGGAAGGCAAAGCCGCTTTGCATAGCTGAGAAATCTATGGGTCCCTGGGACCTGACTCCCAGAAAAACATCCTGGAGTAAGTTGCTTCGAGGACTAATCATGCTTGTTGGGAACACGTTTTCTCCTAAGCTCTTCAGTTGGCGACCAAGGGCCCCAAGCCTCACTAGAGATTTCAGCCCAGTTATGGTCTAGTGACTCCGTTATCACTATTATTAACCAAGTTGCTGCTGTTGCAGGGTGGATTTTGAAATGATTCTGTTTTAATATCTGGAACCTCCCCCCCCCCCCTTAGAACATTAAAACAAGGAGTGACTCCATACACGCAGAAACTGCTCGGCTTAGATGCTGGCTCAGGCACAACTGTGCTTCCTACTGTACGGGTGCTTGGTATGTGCTGACAGGCTGCAGCTGCCTGCAGAGCATTCCGACACAATTGTTCATTGTGGAAAGGATCTTTTTTGTTCAGCCTTTGCTGCCTGTGGCCTATCACCTGCCCCACAATCTGCGATGCCTGGGCTGTAGGAGAGCAATGGACACTGGCAGCTGTTGAACCATTCATGGTCTGGACTGGTCAGCCCAGCTGGGGAAAATTAAGGGTTTGGGCTTCGTGGCATAGACTTCTCTGCCAGGAAACAGAGAAGCAAGCTAAGATTAGAAGTAGGCCTCAGAGCAGGCTCATGGCACTGCCAGGGGTGCTTCATGTAACCAAAGAACAAAAAATGATGATAAGTAGCTTTTTTCTCCCTAGACCCATTTTCTGTGACAGGATCATTTTCAATGTTTCCATCTGCAAGTTCTTTGAATCCTCATGTCTATGTGAAGTAGTGCCCCCCCCCCTTTTCCTTTTCCATTTCTTTCTGGTTTTAGAGATGAGGAAGATGTGGCTTTAGTAATAAATTAATTTACTTATATGCCAATGGCAACTTCTTTAAAAAACTAACGAGATTAGAGGAACAGCCTTGGATCAGTTCAGGTTCTCTTCATGTGAGCTTGGTAGGTAAGAAGTGTTGAGAGGAGGGAAGGAAGGAAGGGAAGGAGGAAGGAAGATGTAAGGATTCTATATGCCATGTATTGTTATCCTTCTGCAGTTTTGAGCTTGGGGTACTGGTATTGACTGATTTAGAAACTGTGCTCTTTTCTTAGGTATGTAGGAAAGTGTCCTGGGCATCCTGGTCAAAACCATTCTGGTTGACATTGGGAATGATCCAGTAACTCAGTTAATCTAATCTAATCGCTGTTTAAGGGTCTGCTCTGAAAAGACATCATTCTTCCAGCATCAAGCACAAGCTTTATATACGTGAGCATACAGCTGAGCTTCCTGCACGTCTGGAGGAGTGTTCCATCCAAAGCATAGTGTCAGGGACTGATGGCCCTGGAGGGGCTGCTCAGTCAAAGGAGATGTTGTTATGACTTTGAGAAAAGTAACAATGTCTCATCTCCCCAGAGAGACAGAGTCCTTACCAGCAGGGCCAATCTTCATCTTAACTCATTAAATTTGTCACATTAGAATCCTCTAAAGTGTTTGGCATGTGTGCTGTCAGAAGTGGAGGTCTGCAGAGCCAAGTGGGGTCACTCGCTGTGTTTCCTGTTCCTAAGAACTCTAAGGGCCAGCTTTATGAGACTTAACTATTCATGAGGCTGACGGTGGTGAGTTCATGTAGGAACACGAATAAAGATTTCCCAGAAGAATATTTGGGATAACCTGGGAGTGTAACCATTACTGAAGATTGTGTTTACCATTTGGGTGTGAATTATTTGGTTTTCGTTAAGCACAAACCCATATGGTTAAACTGTCACATAAAAGTTCACTGTAAAATCTTCTGGAAAAAATTAAAAATGCTAATAACCAATACCTCTACAGTTTATGACTCCAGGAAGCTGACATCTTTACTCATTTAGAATACACAGAAAATTTTGAGAGTCAAGAGGAAGTTGGAAGTAGGATTCTACAATTAAAGACTCATCTAAATTCTTGTTGCCCTCTGTTGGCCAATCTAACTTAGGATTAAGGAGGGACCTTCATAAGATGGATTTGAAAATGTTGTGAATGGCACAACAAAGAAACAGCAACAAAACCAATACCTCCTAGACAGGAAAAATTGTAGGATGGGGAACATGAAGACACATGCTTCTCTGGGATTGGCACAGGGCATTTTGAGTGTCTCCAGATCATTTAATTAGGTTCTATCTGCCTGAATCTTCTGCCTGTAATAGGTGGTGTTGAAAATAATTGTGAGACATGGCATGTCTTGTAGACACTTGCACACTGTGTAGTATTGGCAAGATCCCCAACATTCTCCTCACCTCTACCCCAGACCCCAGGACACTTATCTGAAAGTAGTAATTATGTAACCCCATCTGCCCACCAAAAGGTGGTTGAAAATTCATGAGCTGACACGTGTGAAAGTCTTGAGTTTCTTAAGAGAACAGGTTAATGGCAATATAAAATGTCACTCAGCATGTTACTGGAAACAAGATTTATTCCCCATCACCCACCTCTGTCCCACAATTAAGTAATTCTTAAAAGCCTCCTTTTCTAAACTGCTCTTTGTTCCTAAGAAGCAAGTGGCATAGAAAACCGTTAGCAACAGTGACTGTAGTGTCAAAATCACAAAATCACAAACACAATCACAACAACATGGTTCTTGTTCTATTTTGTTTCCTTTTTTTTTTTTTTTTAAACTGAGCCAAATGTTTGTATAGTTGAACACAAATAATATGCAAACACTGACTTACAGAGACAGGGATGGTCTTTGGAACATCTCTGAGATTTGGGAAAAATCAGGGATAGGTTGAGACAAGGAGAAGACCAGATCATAGACCAACATGCAGCTGTAATCTTCAGGACTATTGGGTGCAGGGTGTGTGAGGATGGTGACTATGTCTTGATCATCTTTGGTCTTGAGTAAGCTACCAAACGTTTTTGAGCCTCAGTTTCCTGATTTTTAAAGTGGGAATAATAATGCTTATTGAACAAGAAACTTCAATGAGAGATATTTGGAGGGTATAAAGTGCCGTGAGCTTAGCATTAGTTTAATAAATGGTTTTATTATTAATAACTGTAGTATTTAATGTGTTACTAATGTAGTGACTAAGTCTACACACTATGTGACAGTCTTTATGCCTGACCTACTTAAAAGAATTCAATTAGCATAAAATTATTTTTTATATATGGAGTTACTCATAAGTATTTAAGAAAGCTTGACTATTATTAGATGTTCTCCTACGAATTCTGGTCTGCCTTAAAAAAACCCTTAAAACATTTTCATGTGTCTGAAGAGAAGTTGAGAGGAAGGATCTTCATCCATGCAATTTCTAACAAGAATCATTCTGAATACTAGGTTTCCAGTCTCACTTTGGGGACCTTTACAAGTGACTTATCTGGTAAGATGCTGGGATGGTCCCTTTGTTGACTGCAAGGCATTTGCTCTCTGATGGTACATCTGACTTTAGATGGTCAGCCCTGTACTGGGTGAGAAGAGCAAACCTGGACCACGCAGATTGTATTTCCAGTGAAGGCAGAGTTGCATTCCCAGTTCCTTCTCTGAGCCCAGGCGGGCACTGGGATGGAAGTGGTTTTCTTTCATGGGGTCTGACTCTATTCATGCCTGCAGGAAGAGTGCCCTACATGGAGGCCTCATTCCAATGTCTGATGACTTTTGCCTTGCACTCTGGCATCTACTCCTTGTGATCTTAGTGGCTATTCATGAAACACAAGCCGTTCTAGAGTCTCACAGTCATTTGGGACTGTCATCAAGCTGAGGGGGTAGGAAACATGTCAGAACCCCCTTTCTCTAAGGCAAGTGTGAGGTGATAGTATTCTCCTTTTCTGGGGGCTCAGCCAGGAAGTCTTGCTATTTTTAGAGCATTGACCATTTCTGAATGTTGATTCACTCATGGGTATGAATCCCTGTTTAACTCCCCAGGAGAGTGCAGGGCAGGGGCGTCTCCAAGAGCCTACCTTCTCTTCCTCCAGACATTCTGCTTAGAACATGGTAGTGTTGGTGGCATTACACTAACCTGTTGTTGTCCTTGCCTGCGTCTCACCCAGGTAACTCAGAGCTGGAACTTTAGGGGAGGACAGGGCAAAGGGATGAGAAGAAGCCATATGAAAGCTGTGTCTTAGAATCTTTAAGTTTACACCATAATTTTAAAAATTTAAAAAATGTTCTCAAGCAGAAAGGGAAGTGGACACAAAGCCCCACTTCTAAACCAAGAAGCTGTTTGCAGCTGACTCCTGTTGGGAGGGGACATCAGTTTCCCCCAAAGTGGCATTGGTTATATCAACCGCCAACTCCAGGGCAGCCCCACGCTCAGGAGCAGTTGGCCAACACAAAACTGACACCACAGTGTGTGTGTGTGTGTGTGTGTGTGTGTGTGTGTGTGTGTGTGTGTTTGCCTTCTTTGTTTTTGTTTTTGTTGATTGAGTAGGTAGGGGGATGGGGAGGATCTGAGAGGAGCTGAGGGAGAGGAGAGAATATAATCAAAATATAGTGCATAAATAAAAAAAAAACAATAAATGAACAAAACAAACCCCTATCTCAAACATGTTAATGAATTTGGGGCAGAAAGTGGTTCGGGTCCATAGTGAAATCATGCGGCAGGTAAATTGTGGGTATAACTTGATTTTTTTCCCTCTGACCCAAAGCACACATCTGTTCTTATATGCTAACATTTCCCAGGCTTGCTGATTGAGAGTGCGGCTGAGACACTACACTCCGAGAAAGCCTTGGAATCAGAACCTCTAGGCTGGCTGGGGAGCACATTGTTGAAGGACAGTCGGGCAACCACACCCATTTTGTTGTGTTGCAAGAGTTAGGGAGACTTTGAAAAACACTGATCTGGTAATAAACAAGGAGAGACTGGATTCTAAAGTCATGAAATTACTACTATTGCAAACCCTGCACTTCAAGACAATGGAAGGAAACTTCAGTCTGGTTTAATGAAGATTCTGCACACAGGGTGATAAATGGGTAGACTCTGAAACACCATGGCCCTCTTCACAAAAAGTGCTTAACGTATTGCTAACAGAAGGGCTACACAGACCCCTAGTGAGTTATCTTCCCCGTGTTCCCAGTACTCAGTTCTTACTGGGAATCTCTGCCCACCCTATTGCCCCTTTTTGCTCATCTTCAGAGGTAATTTTTTTTTTTTTTTTGAGACATAGTTTTGCTATGTATCCCAAATAGGTCCTAAAGGGCCAGCTCTCTATTTCAGCTTCCCACGTTTCTCATTCCATAAAACACTTTCTTGACCAATTTTTTTCTTCTTCATTAATGTTCGTAATTGGTCATATTGTATATCACACACGACCTTGGGTTGTACTCTAATTCCCTGTATACTTGAGAAGCACACACGTCTCCCTCCTAGATGGCTGGCATTCTGATGGCTTCATGTTTTGATTTCTCAATCTGTCTTTTATGGCCTAACTCTACAGCAAGAATGAAGCAGATAAAATTTCCACCAATCCAGTGAAGCAATATGTGTGTAGATGCTCTTCTAAGCATGGCAACAAGTAACTTCTATTAGGAACACTCCTACTTTTTTATAGATGAAAGAAACGAGCAGCTGGAACACAGAGAGTGCTGTTTGTGTTGAAAAGTCTCCTTTAGGATATTTGGCCCTGAAGGCAATCTCATCATACCTATAAAGAAATCTGAATACAGTCAATTCAGGAAACAGCACCTTTAAAAATCACCACTTTCTAATTCAGTGTGTCATAGTCTCCTGGTCACACCTCTTAAACATGAATGGCCAAGTCCCACTCTCAGAATTCCTGATTTGGGAAGTTCAGGGTAGGATCTGGAAGCAGCAACTACAGTATGTATCTGAGGAATTATTGATGTTGCTGGTCTGGGAACCGCAGTGAGAAACTACTGTGTCAGTGTTTCTGATCCTGTACAGGTCAAGGACAAGGGAATGACCCTACATTCTGACCTCTTACAAATGAGGGGATAGGCAGGGAGAAAAGCCATTGGAAGCCAGGAAAGTGTGAACTGTCTCAAAGATGTGCTTGGACTCCAAGACTTAGAGGTTCTTGTAACAGTGAGGATCCAGCCAGCCAACACACCAAAGAAAGGGGAGGTTACTAAGTGTTTTGACTTGAGTTGTTGTGTGTTACTTGAAATGAACACTTTGTGCCAATGTTTATTAGTAAGTTTGGTGGGGCTTGGTGAAGGATAGGTTCAAAAGGAGTTAATAGTTATTCTTGAGAAGGTAGCTCAGCAGGGCACTGGCTCACATGCCCTCATGTGGTATTTGTAAAGGGATTACAATGATAATATATAGTATAATAATGTAATAATACACAATAACAGCAAACACCATTAGTTCCAAGTCTCTCTCTTTCTCTTTCTCTCTCCCACCCACTCCTTTTCTCCAAGTCACTAAAGCAAAGGACTAACAGTTGCTTAAAGTTCAAAGGGCAAGTCAGGACACTGAGTTCTGCTCCAAGCCTTCCAAAAAACTACATGGCTCAGGGATAAATTTTCTTAGCTTTAAAAACATTGTATTAGTCCACATTGTCTTAGTGGGGATGTCTATGGTTTCATCCAAAACTCAGCCCCGTGGAGTGATGGGATATTTGAGATACATTCATTACACACACACACACACACACACACACACACACACACACACTCACACACACACACACACACTTCTTTTGAATTCTTTGGGGAAAAAAATCAATGTAAATTTAAAACATTTTCTAAGCCACTCAAAAGGCATGCTACAAATGCAAGGTCACATGATGCTGAGTTCTTATCCCTCACACCTAATACCCTATCCTTTAGCTCTTCCTGAGGTAATGTGCCAGCCCCTTGGATGGCTATGAAGGAATCTCTCCCCACAGGTAGATTCAGGAATGAGGACCTTTCACTGTTCCTGGATGTCTCCTGGCCCACATCCTCCTGTTTGGGGCTTTGCTTCAAGCCTCTACACACTGAAGCAAGCCCCACTTCAGTACCAGCCAACAAGTCATCCACATGCACCACCCCCGCAGGTGGAGGCCCCATCTCTCCTTCCCCCTTCCCCACTGGTTTGAGATGCAGAACTCCGGGGGAGGGAGGTTCACCTGCTTGTACAGTTCAGCCTTGCTGGCTTCACATAACAGAGGCGGATCACCCACAGGGCTTGCCAAAAATTCACAAACAAAGAAAGAAAGACAGCAGGGGAAGGCAGGAACAGCCAGGGGACAAAGAGGAGAAAGCAGCATGCAAAATCAGCTCAGTGACTTACCTGGGGAAAAGTTGCAGGCGGGTCCCTCCTCCTCTGTGGGCTGTCTTGCCCCGCAGGCTTCTGCACCCATTGAGGAGTGTAGAACATGGGTTGTTATTTATTTATTTCCAGAGCTGGCAGGGTTGGCTGGCATTTCTATGCCTTCCTGTCAGAAGCCTCTTAAGGAAACAGCAGCTGGTGAGCTCAGAAATGTCAGTCAGAATCTTGGCCTAGTTTGGGGCCTTGAAGATTCTTACAGAAAGTTAAAAAGGTTTCTGGGCCAGTGTCTCCTTTGGGTTTTCCCTTGCCTGCTTCTCACCTTCTCCATCTATTTTTTTCTTTTCTTTCCTCCCCTCCCAACCCCCGCCGTAGCTAGCTACTTAAATTGCCTGCTCCTGTCTTTCAGATGGCCCCCTCTTGGGGTAAAGCTGTGGCTCTTCTTCCTGCCCAGCTGAACAGTCTGGTGACTTTCTGACAATTGGATGGCCGTACTTGCACGTGTTTCTTATTTCACCTCTGGACTGATTCCTTTCCCTCTCTCCTCATTTCCTTTCACTCTTACCTCGATACTGCTGTCCTTCCAGTCCCTCACAGAGAAACCAAGTTATTTCCTTCCCTCATATTTGCTGTCCTCAGCAGCTTCTCACTTAACCCTTTATGCCCTGGGCCTCTTTCTCTTTCATTTCTTCTAGCTATCATCTGTTCTAGCTTTACCTCTGCCTCTGAGTTGTACTCCGTCCATGTGTTCTGAGTTCGGGTTTGCCCTCTCCTCTCCTCTCCTCTCCTCTCCTCTCCTCTCCTCTCCTCTCCTCTCCTCTCTTTTCTCTTCTCCTTTCTCCAGTCTTTTTCCTGCCCCTCTGTCTCCACTCCCCTCTCTCTCCTCTTTCTCTCTTCTCCCTCCAGGTCAGTCTCATGCCCTCCTTCATCTAGTCTCCGCTGTTCCTAGGCAAGGCTCTTCCTTTTTGTACTCTCCAGCCCTCTGCCCACCCCCAGCTCACTCTCCCACCTGTCTGTGTCTTTTAAGGACCGTGATCATGTCCCTGCCTTCTGTCCACCTCAATCACTCCAGTGACGGGCTTCTGAAAGCTGTTAAATTACACCTCTTCAGCTGTCCCATAGCAAAGAGAAATGTCCTTGGCTAAATACCCTTTTTTCAAATAGGCAAGTCCATACTAATGTTCCTATTTATAGAATGTACTAAAATGATACATGGATTGTTTTAAAGAGTAAGAACATACTTTTTAAAAATAAGTGAATCATCATCTTTTAGTTTGCATCAATATATACATACCACTTGAAATGCAGATTCTTTTAGCTTGTCTGAAACTTATTTCACATGTTTGTCTGGTGGGGGGGTGGTTTTTGCAGAAAATAGAGTAGTTTGGGGAGTAGATACTCAACAGCATGTAACTGGTGCGTGCTTGCCAGAGTGCTGTGTACCTTATTAGACACCAGAACTGGAAAGAAGTATCTATGCCCTTGAGAGACATCCCAATTCTTTTAGGGATGGAACCTGAATCTAGGGACATATATGTAATAGAACGTAACTGTAGACTGATGGTCCAGAGTGAGTACTGCTGGTATTCAAAGCCAGGTAGTCAGAGCTTCATAGGTGAGGGTGGGTTTCAGTTGGGTGCTGAGGAATAGAGAGGGCTAGTGCACATGGTTAGAGTTGTGAAGGGCTCGCTCAGAGGAGGAAACAGTCTGGGCAAAGGTTCAGAGACAGAACATGCTGAAAGAATAGCCATTCTAGGTACATAGGCTTATGGTAGGAGATGTCAAGTTTTTAAGAGTCCCTAGAGAGCAGGCATTCATGGGTTATCTTTATGTAAAAATAACACTATAGGTTGGCATGGCTTCTGCAACATAAGTGAACATGAATTTGGATTTTAATCATGATTATATGGACTTACATGGTCTGGAATTTGTTGTTAATGAACAATCTGAGAGAAGCAGACATTTCTCTCCACTCACCAAAGCATTACAATTAGTTATCTTAAGATCTGCTGTTATAAATGTAGAAACGTCTAGTCTTACCTATTTCTAGCCTATTAGGGGTTCCATCTCTCTTACACAGAATACAATTTAGTCAAGATAGTTTACAGTTAGCTTAGATTTCAACCTGGCTGGAACATGCATTTGTTATGAGTCTATGGATGCTTTAACATGCTACAATACTGTCTTAAAATTCATTGTATATATGTTCAAGAAAGTCTAGAATTCGCAACACTGAAAATTCTTGGGTGTCAAATTTATTTCTTTGTTTCACTTTTTGTCTCTAACATGATACACCTGTACATATCAGGCCCCCAGTAAATGCTTAAGGTCACATGGAATCAAGAACTTTCTACAACTTTACTGCAACATATAATACCAATAGGAACTACCAGTAGGACAACAGCCTCTTTAAAACACATCCACCCACTAGTTCTTCTGAGTCAGAGTCAAAAGAAAGAATTGATATTTATTTAACCACATGTCTTTCTATAAGTTTACACTTCACACTTGAAGCTAAGAAGTGAGACTTCAGGACCACCTGAGGTGGATAGGTCAGAGAGATGTTGATATTGAGACTTGGAAGATGGGACATGAAAGCCACTTAGTGGCAAGGGACTTGCGGAGTGCACAAACATACTCTGGGGTGAAAGCAAGTCTTAGGTGTTCTAATCCAGTTTGCCTTTTTTTTTTCAGTAGGTTTTAGGGCAGAGACCCTGACTTTCCCAGGTGAAGAATCATGATTGTTTTTCCTACAGTCTCAAATAATTTTGTTTTGAACGATGCAGGTTCTGGAGTGAAAATGTGACAGTTTGGGTTGGTGCTCCTCCTGAGGTTTTCCTAATGAGAGTTCTTTCCTTTAGGAAAGTCGGGAAACAGGGTAAAATTAGAACCAGTCTCAGAGACTTCAAGACAATCCTCTCAGCTGTCCCTGTTACTGTATGAGGGATCCAAGACCAGATGGAACATTCCCATGGTCACAGAACCAGTGTCTCATGATTCCTAAATCTCATGATTGTGGAGTAAAGCTGCTTTGAAGGACATTTTTCTTCCTTAGTCTTCACCATGAAGCAGTGGCCATGAAGAGAACATTCAGGAGGATATACTCCCTCTTCAAGCTCTTCAGTAGTAAGTGGAAACCGGGCTGGGGGAAGGAGCGACAGCTGTCGGACACTGTCTTGATGTTTTGTAGCAGGCTCAGCTGCTGAATTTCATAGGGGTGACCATAATAATACAGATGAACTCATAGGATGGTAATAATAAATCCTTTGAGATGCTGCCAGGCCTGCGCACTGCAGGCTTCAGATGCCAGGGGACAGCTGCTTGGCTAAATGTGGTCCCCAGTTGTCAAGGAGAGACCCACCCTGTTATAGGAGAAACAAATCAACAAGATGTGCACGACACATGGGGACAGAGCCACAGGGAGGGGAGGGAGTCAAGTTAGACCTTGTCTCTGTCCTTATGGAGCTAGCCATTGCGAATGTGTTCAGATCTTCAAACTGTGACTCCATGAATTGGTTTCAATAAATAAGGGATCAAAAAATTATCATGTGCCCTAGGTGCTTCTAGCCAAATAATTTCCAGTTGTCAGACACCTGTAAAGGTAGTGGTAGCAATAAACTTGTGATTTCCCCCCCCCCCCCTAAGATAACTGAGTTTCCTTAAATCTAGAACAAAGGACTTCTGGTATCTACCACATGATTGCCAGAAAACTGCTGAATTTTTACCTTACATTCTTCTTCTAAAATGTAGAGGTGAATAGATAATAATGTGATGACCTCCCCATTACATTTGTTTGGTGGATTAAAGAAGTACCTTATTTAGTTTCCAATTTGTTTTAATTGTCCTTTCCAAGGTAAGCCTGCACAGTGTGTTGCAGAGGGCAGAGCAGCTTTGGTTTGGTAAAGGTAGATTCAGCACTGGTGAAGTTTGTCCAAGGGTGTGGTGGGCTCACTCGCAGTAATTTTAGATCAGGCTTTTCCTTTTGCAGAAAGGAAATTGAGTCTAAGAGTCAAAGTGTGTGTGTGTGTGTGTGTGTGTGTGTGTGTGTGTGTGTGTGTGTGTGCATGCGTGCGTGACCAGGTGAGATCAAACAGCACGATTATGAGACATATCTGTTGCTAGCCTAATTTGAGAGAAAGTTTCTTTAAAACCCCATTGCTACAGGAGGTGCTGGGGAGGCAGAACTCCTACTGTGGTTGAGGAGAGTAGACATGAGGTATTCTGAGAGGAGATTTCCAGTAGGAACTAGTTTAGAAGCACATCAAAGGCAAATCGCTTGTAGCTATTTGGGGAATAGACATAAAGAAATGAAACCTCCTTTTGCTAAAGGTGCCCTTAAATCAGCCTAGAAACTACCCCAATTGATGGGTTTTCCTTCCTCCCTCTTCCCATTTCCTCTTCTTCTGTTATCTTTTGGGGCTGTTAAGAATTTAAAAGAGATTGGAAGGTGAGTCAATTTCTCTTTAGCTTAGGAAGCAATGTTAAAGCAAAATTGATTACCAGCCTTTCAATGTTCCCCCTCAATATAACAAAGCCCATGTGATTTCAAAGCAGCAAGAGGGTTTAATTAGATACAAGGGGAGCTAAGTTTATGAGGACCCTAGCCTGAGACAGCTCCATGCTTTCACAGTTTGTTCTTGGTTACGCTTTACAAAACTCTTTAGGTTTCATAGAAGAGCTAAACTCAATTGGGGGCAGGGAGGATCATCTTGTCTTTCAAATTCTGTGACATTCTTGTGTATCCAGATTAATATTTTTAGAAATGTAGAATACATCATATTTGTGTACTACTTAAATTTGTTTTTAAACTGATTATTTGTATTTATAGGTTTTTAAATTGTGATTATTAAAATGACATAATTTCTGGTATGTTGTAAATATTTGACATTTGCAATGTAAATGTTGACATTCATAGTTCAAATATCACACCTTTCTGCTGTGTAATGTTACTTTAATTATGTAAAGATGTGTTACATTTGTTTATGCTGTGGACTATTACTTTATGCAAAGGTTACTTTTGTTACTGCTGCATTTATTTAATTATGTAAAGATGTGTTGCTGTTTCACCTTGCCTGCTTAAGGCACTTGATTGGGCTAATAAAAAGCTGAACAGCCAATAGATAGGCAGTCAAGGGATAGGTGGGGCAGAGAGAATAAGTAGGGAGAGAGAAGAGAGGAAGAGGAGAGGAGGGAGAAAGAAAGGGAGACACCCAGGGCCAGCCAGGCAGCCAGGCAGCTGCCAGCCAGTCATAGAGTAGGACATACAGAAGGAAAGAAAGGTAAAAAGCCTTGAGGCAAAATGTAGGTGAAAAGAAACAGGTTAATTTAAGTTATAAGAGCTAGTGGGACAAGCATAAGATAAGGCAGAACACTCATAACTAGTAAGAAGTCTCTGTGTTGTGATTTGGGAGCTAGCTGGTGGCCTCCAAGAAAGCCTGATATACCATTCTTCAAAATCCATCCAATGCTACTCAATTAATAGCCATTTGGCCCTCCCTGTTACTCACAAGCTACTCTAAGCATGGGACTTTGCAATCTTTTTTTGTTTGTGTATGTTGTAGAATATTAAGAGGTGTTACATTTGTTTATGCTGTGGAATATTTGTCTAATGATGCAAAGATGTGTTGCATTCTTTTATGTTTCATTTGCTTAACTCTGTGAAGCTGTGGTACTTTGCTTGTCTAAAACTCCTGATGGTCTAATGAAGAGCTGAACGGCCAATAGTGAGGCAGAAGAAAGGGTGGGTGGGGCTGGCAGAGAGAACAAATGGGAGGAGAAATCTGGCAGAAAAAGAAGAGCGAGCAAGAGAACAAGGAGAGGAGGACGCTAGGGTCCAGCCCCACAGCCCCACAGCCCGTCATGGAGTAAGGGGGAAAGTAAGATTTACAGACGTAAGAAAAGGAAAAAGCCCAGAGGCAAAAGGTAGATGGGATAATTTAAAGTTAAGAAAAGCTGGCAAGAAACAAGTCAAACTAAGCCTGGGCATTTATAAGTAAGTATAAACCTCCATGTGTGATTTATCTGGGAGCTGGGTGTCAGACCCTGGCTCTTTCTATGGAAGAAACAGGTCCGTGAAAGGGAAGTTAGAAAAGGACAATGACCAACGAGAGGTGAGTTTTAGCTCTATGTGGTGAGAGCCAGGGATCTGAGGAGTGTGGGTGCCCTAGAACGTTTTATGTCCTGATGCTTCATAGAACATATTTGCTTACTCCAGTTCTCAGATATCTAGCCTAACAACTGAAAAGAAATACTGGCTTGGGGTCAGGCTGTGCAGAGAATGGTTGAGGAGCCCTGTGGCTATTTTTGTGGTAGCTTTGGCTGACTTCTCCCATGTTAAAACCAGAGTAATATTCTGTCTTCATAGGCTATGGTATTATGACACGTAGCTACTGTTCTTGTGCACAGAGTGGTAAAATAAGTTCCCTCTAATGGGCTCTGTCCTGAGGTCCAAAGCAGCAGGCCATTGAATCAAACTGTATGGAGTCTAGGGAACAGTTTATTACATTGTTCAATTGTAACTAAAAATTAACTGTATGTAAAACATCAGGTTAGACTCACCATCCCAATTATTTTCCTTTTAGTAACAAAGTGAGAGTTTCCCAAAATCACCAAACCCATCCAGGAGTCTTATCATATAAGAATAAACATATGTGTATCTTATTCATATTTAATACATGAAAAACATATACATATATTTGTAGAATGATTTGACCAGAGACTGTGCTAGTTATATTGTACAGAAAGTAGTTTGGCAGTCACTAACCCAGCTGGCAGAACCCATGTCAGTGGGATGCATGAGATGCCATTGGCAGCTGGTGCACTTATCTGTGACGATATGAAAGCCGTCCTCAGGACTCTTAGAAATGTTGGCGTAGGTAGGAGGCATTGTCAGGAGCTAAAGTTCTGCTGAGTGTGTAGTTAGGAGCAAGTGTTAGTGACACGGGTTAATGAATCCACATTTGCCACCACATTCCAATGTTCTGGAGGCCCTGTAGGAACTCAGGTTACATATTAAAATCTTAGCTCTCTGTGAGCAACAACTGGTGAAATCCTTTCTTTCTTTCTTTCTTTCTTTCTTTCTTTCTTTCTTTCTTTCTTTCTTCTTCTTCTTTTTTTTTTTTTTTTCTGATCAGCTGCCTATAGATTTACCACTCCTAGGTTCCCCTCCATAGAAGCCGTGGGCTGGGATTTCTATCTTGGCTATGGCTCTGGGGGTACCAAGTATTTTTTTTTTAACTGAACATAGATTCTTTTTTTCATATAATATATCCTAATTATAGCTTCCCCTTTCTCTACTCCTCTCAATTCCTTCCCCTCTCCCCTCCCATCAGATCCCCCCTTTCTGTCTCTAATTAGAAAAGAACAGGCTTCTAAGAGATAATAATCAAATAGAGCAAAATGAAGTATAGTTAAGATAAAAAAAAAAAAAAACAACTATCACCTTGAAGTTGGACAAGATAAACCAACAGAAGGAAAAGGCTCAAGAGAAGGCACAAGAATCAGAGACCCACTCCTTCCCACACTTACAAATCCCATGAAAACATTAAACTGTAAGCCGAGGACCTAGTTAGACCTGTGCAGGCCCTGTCTGTGCTACATTAGTCTCTGTGAATTCATATGAGTTCTGATTATGTTGATTTAGAAGGCCTTGCTTTCTTGATGTCCTCCATCCCCTCTGGCTCTTATGTTCTTTCTGCCTCCACTTCCTTGGGGATGAACCAAGTATTTTTAATACTTGATTTTCTTCCCCTCCAAAGCAAAACCAGGTCTATTATTTAGACTATCTGATGGACTAGTTGAGAAAGACCCTTGCTCCACCCTGGGGCCATCAGAAGGAGGGGAAGATGGGTCTTTACAGTGCTGGCAAGAAAATGGTGAGTGCAGGCAGCCTGGCTAGCTTCTTTCTGTGGATGGCAAGTGGCTTTCCATCCTACCTGTTTACCCAGTTTGGTCCTGACCTTTAAGACCAGGCCTGGAAAATTGCCTAGTTAATGTTTAAAACAAAAACTCATTAACAGAAGGAAATGTCCCCCAAAGCACTGAAGGCCTTCATGCTGTGATCCCCTGTGTTTCTCTTGGCATAGTAAACTAGATGTATAATCTCAAACACCCCATTCCTCCTAGTGAGAGGTCAGTTCCACTTTCAGCTTCAGCAAAGAATCTCATCAGCATTTATAACTTGAATAAAGCTTTCAGAGAAGAACTGTGCACATAAAGTTAGGGAGCACTACGAGAGACTAGTGAGCACAGACACCAGTGTGTGGCTTAAGTTCTTGGAACAGGAACCAGCTAGGTTGGCCTTGAAGTGGATTGTCGAACACGTGGATATTCACAATGGACCTGGTCACTGTGGTTTTGAGACAGGCTCCCTGTCTGATCTTTCATGATAAGACAATCATTAACTTGTATGAACCACACTGTGGGAATGTTTTGGAATTCTTCTTAAGTGTGGTCAACAAGAGAGCAAAGTAAATGTTTGGTGTCCTGCCTGTGTTCTGGAGAAAATGCAGTGAGGAGGGCATGGTGAGAATGGAAGAAAAAGTCTCTGGGGTGTCTATACCACTCCCCCCATTCTTTTAAACAAGCTTAAGAGTATCTTAGCCAAGCATCATAGCACATCTTCCCTTTCTCGGTCTGCTAAGGCTTTGGAGTGCATCTCTTTCAGGTTAATAACTATTAGGGCATGATAAGGCTTAACCCTGTAGGCAGTCAAATGAATGGCCATTAGAGGACTGTTACTATAGGTCATGTATTTTTTATAGACACTAGAGGGTAACTGTGTGCAATTTAGTTGCATAAAAGGGATGATGCGAAAATAGAAATTATTGTATGACTGAGGTATCCCACGTGATTAGAACACTCACTGTTCAATGAACGATTCTGCTTACATGACACATGTCTAGGATTCAGACACCCAAGTGCATCAGACAGTGGTTACACAGCGAACACGCTGCTTCAACCTCTTCCTTGACAAGGTTCAGTTTTGTCATGATGAAAGGATGTGGCCTGGGTATTCAAGCCACAGCCCTCCATTCCTATGCTCCATCAACACCTCTTATCCTAGTCTGCTTGTTTCCATTATAACAGACTTTTCACAGTGAAAAGAAATCAACTCAGTTTTAATGATGGCCAATTTCCTATTGCTAACATTACTTCTTCCCGCCTTAGGATAGCTCTCCCTGGTCAATACACACACCCCTCCAAATGGACATCACCTCCACAGTTTTAAAGGAAAAAAAAAGGAGAAATAACTTTATCATCTATCTGACTTTTGTTACTGGACACATGAATACCCTACATGTGAAGTCTCCTATGCTCCCTGTATCCAATTTTGAGGCTTTTGGGAGTTTAGATGTTTCTTGTATGTGTTCTGTTGGTTAAAAGATGTGATAGAGCTTTGTTTCACAGGGTACAGCAGTTGGCCCAGCTTGGGCTAGACTGATGGGTAAGACCCAGGATGGTAGAGAATGAGGAACAGGGACACAGAGGAAAGGTAACTTCTCTTCTTTGTTATCTGTGACTGTTTGATTTGACACATGTTCATTGCACACTGCCTCTGTGCTAGGCACTGTTGCTAGAAGCTGGGAATCCAGGGGTAACACAAAGCCTTGATTCCCATCTCCCCAAAGCTTACTTACAGTTTTCCAGAGAACCTGAGACAGATCTGTCTTGCTCCAGTGTGGCACCAAGAGGAGTCATGGCTAGCCAGGAGGCCCGTGGCAACCTGTGAATTCTTCCCAAAGAATCTCTAAATAGAAAGCTGAGTATGAAATTAGCCCGATGTAATCAAGATCCTGTGAACTCCTGGAGAGACTCGACCTGACCCAGGGAGAAGAATTAAGAAGGAAAACTAATGAAGTTTCAACCGGAATAGGAGAATCAGAGTGCATTTTGAAAACTCTCACAGTTCATGGTACAGCTGCTAAGCTAAACCTAGGAGGGGAGAAAAATTCTTCCATATCAGAGGAAAATATGAGGAGAACCTTCAAAGACGGAGTACAAATTGGGAGAAAAGTCTTAGCAGAGTATATATTATCAAAGAATAATGTATCCATGATCTATTAATATGCAGTGTTCCTTCAACCTGATAAGATATGAAATGAAATTGCAATATACAAACCCATGAGAGTAACTGTACCAGACAAGTCCCAACAGGAAACAAAGGTCTCTTTGGGGGATTTCTGTGGGAGAAGGTTTATAAAGAGACTGCAGTGTGGTGGCCAGGATTGAGGGGACACAGGAAAGATAGTGTTAAGAATCTATTATCATTCCTAGGTCTTGAGATACAAGAAACAAGAAACAGGAACAAGTTTTTTTGAAGCTTAGAGAACTTGACAAGGGGACTTCCTCTTGAGACTGTGCTTCAAAGGGCACATTATGTGCGAGTCCACACCCACAGTCTAGTGCAGACCATAGAAGGGAAGAGAATGGATCTGTGGAGAGGGTGGAGTAAAGGGAGAGTAAGCAGGACAGTTATAAATAGTACTTATAGCATAGTTTAAAAATAATTATAAAGAATGGATTTATTTAGAAGGAAATACTGGAAGGGATAACTCACACTAAAGTTATTTTCAAAAAGTTGTATAGAGACCTGCTTCTGTAGAAGTTTCTTAAAATACACACACATACACACACACACATACACACACACACAAAGAAATATTTTTGTCTGGCGGTGGTGCGCATACCTTTAATCCCAGGTTGGGAGGCAGAGGCAGGTGGATCTCTGTGAGTTCAAGGCCAGCCTGGTCTACAAAGTGAGTTCCAGGACAGACTCCAAAGGTACACAGAGAAACCCTGTCTTGAAAAACAAAACAAGTTTTTTTTTTTGTTGTTGTTTTTTTTTTTTTAGAGAGAGAGGGTCTCACTAATTAGCCTTAGCTGGCCGGGAACTGGCTGACCAATCCAGCTACCACCCAGGCCCAGAGCCAGGGCTATGAGTTAGCCCACCCCAATACTCACCTTATCTACGAACTGCAGGAGCATGGGAAGGGGCTGGACCTGCAGATGCAAAACTGTAGACTCTCCGTGACACAGGGCAACAACAGGATACCTAAAAGGAGTCCCAGTGATTGATGGTGCAGCAGAAGCCAGATGCCTCAAACCAGGCTAATGACTATATGTATGTATGTATGTTTGTATGTACATGTATATATGTATGGACTAAAGGGCTGTGTGACTCACAGCCTCCATGCTGAGATTTTTTTGTTTGTTTTTGTTTTATGTTTTTCTTTTAAATTTTGTCTATCTATCTATCTATCTATCTATCTATCTATCTATCTATCTATCTATCTATCTATCTATCTATTTATTTATTGGTGGTGGTGGGAAGTTGTAAGATCAGAGGGCAGATACAAAGGGACAGAGGGATGAATGGATTCAGGATGTATGATGTGAAACCCACAAAGAATAATAAAAAGTTTTTAAAAAAATATTTTGCTGCAAATTACCAATCACTGCTGAGAGGAACTACAGATTAAAGTATGGAGAAACATACCTTGCTGGTGGTTTGAAAGAGTTATATCAGTTCTTCCCAAAGTGATGTCTTCTTATGGCTACATGCTTTCTTCACATGCCTGAGTTCATGCACGCACACACAAACAAGCAAAACAATTTAAAAAGAAAGGCAAAGAAACAAAGTATAGAGTACAGAAATAAACACACACAAAGACATGGTATTTAAAAACCATGGTGGAAAACAGATCTGCTGAGCAAAAGACTGTCTTTCAGCAAGTAGTATCAGAATAATTGCAGATTCAATCACCTTAAAGGGTACTTCTGACCCAAAGCCTAGCCATACAAATGTGTAAATTTTTGAGAGATATTTTCACTAATGTGATCATGGCAGTAGTTTCATGAATGCACATGTATGCTGGAACTTATCAAACAATACGTGTTAGCTGAGTCTGTAATATGTCAGTTGTACATCAATAAAACTATTTAAAATAGGTCTAGCAAATATTTTAATTAGTTTAAACACTAATTAGTGTCCTTTTGAAAGCCCCTGTTACTGAATAACAATTACTACACATTTCACTTTAAAACAATACACATTTATCTTTTCCTAGCTGTCTGCTCATCCGCAGATCTGACTGGAGAACCATCGTCTCTAAGTTCACGCAGACTTTGGTAGTATCGTTTCATTTTAATTGCATGATTGGGAGTCCTGGATCTTGACTGTCCTCTGGAGGCCTCCCTCATTTTCTATAGGTTACCCACAGTCCCACAAAGCCCCCAGAGGCAGCTCCTTGCCTAGCACTTTACTTTTTTGTTATTAATAGGAAGCTCCCACTCTAGTCTGTTGGGTGGATTTTTATGCCATGCAATGTAATCAAGACAGGGACATGCTATCATCTTTGCCACAGTCTTTCAGCCAGAAACAGACATAGATTCCACATGCATCCTAGGGAAAGGCTTACCAATATGTGTGTTTCGGGATCTCTCGGGGAAGCTTGACCCTGGATTGCGATATGAAGAAACTTCCTCCCCTGGAGAAGTAAGGCAAGTCAGGAAATAGAGATAGTAATTTAGACAAATAGTTCTGGAGTTCAAGCAAGAGTAATGGTGGGGGTAGGGGGAGTCAGTTCTGGGTTTGAGAGACAGGAAAAGGAGTCTCTTGTGTAGGGAGATTGGAGGGGAGGGATGCATTTAGGAAGATGCTCATTTGTCAGGGGTGAGATAAGGGTAAAAGGTGTTTGTTTGGGCATGTTGTAGTGAGATCCCAAAGAGAATATGGTGCTGTGAAGGAGGTACTTGGTGAAGGTGTAGATTTGAGCATTGGTGACATCTTTTCTTTGCTGAAGGCTGGTTTTCCCTTTTAGTCCCTTAAATTTGTACCATGGAACAAGCAAAATTGTAAAGACCAGATTATGTACTGTGTGACTTAAGTTAATTGTCCTAGCTTAATTTTGACCACATCTGCAGAAAGTTGGAGTGAATACTCCTTTGCTACATGAGTAGAATGGTGAAGGTAGTATTGTTATTATGAGGTGTCCACCACAGAAGTTGGATATGGGTTCAAGACAATCGAAAGTCTTTATTAGCTGGTTGGAGACTACACTGTATATTCAGAACCTGAGTGTATTCCTGAGCCTTTCTCAGGGTGAGATTTTAAGCACAAAAATCCCAGTTCTGGGAGCCTGTTATACTGTTAGATCATCTGCCATCTCAGAACATGCATTATCCTTATGGTAGGGGTAACTTATAGCATATCTACAAAATACTGACATTCAGAAGCATTTTGTAGAGCAATCAGCCATATGCAGCTGCATCTAACTTTGGTGCTGTAGATGATACACCATCTTTGTGGCCTGCATCTATAGATCTTTCTTACTTATTCTACTGCATTTTATTTGACCTAGCCACACTTTATTGTCCAGTTCCCTCGTAACTTAGGACAATTTTCTCTCACAGGTGGAGGCACAATCTTTGTTTCTAGACTACAGGATAGTCAACTGGAAGGCAGCTTTGGGAATTTGGAATCAATGAGTAGAAAGTCTGAACAACACACTAGGGTTGTACCCCTAGCTGAGGATGATTTAGCCTCTCTTGGAACTTTCCCATAGCCATATGAACACGGTCCAAGATTGCCATTGAGAACTTAAAACCGCTCCCACCATCCCACCACTACTACCCCTGCCATAGCAAACTTCTATTCTCTGGCCCCTTATTGGCATTTCAGCAGCATCCAGATCCCTGTTGCCTCTTCTCCATTACCCTTTCTTGGCCACTTCTCTCTTGCTTGGCCTGTAAATATTAGAGGACACTAATAACCCTAGACTGTTCTCAAATGATGATTCCCTCTAGGTGACCCTGTATTGGTCCTACATATTCAGATACAGATGACCCCACATTTAATTCCCACCTGTTTTTAAACTTCTTGCTTGGCTTCTCTGCTTAGAAGTCCAAGAAGTGTCTCAAATGATCTTGGCCAAACCATAGCTCTCATCTCACTTCCATTCTTTGTTCTTTCCCATCTTCAGTGTTTCAGAAGGGGACATTCAGTGGCTCAGGACCCAAGCCTAGGTTTGTTTTATCTTTGATTTATCTTGGTGAAGTATTCCAATACATTCTTTCAGCAATTCATTTAAATTATACTGCATGTATGCTCTTCCTACCTGAGACACCAATAGTTCTTGTCTAATTTAACCACAGTGGCTTCTGCCTGATTAATTTGTACATAATTAACCATGCATCACTAAAATCATGAATCATATGATTAATTTTATGGCTTGGAATCCTTCCTCTATATCTTCTAATAGGATTCAGTTTGGCCTCAAGTAAAATCTAGAAGCTTGCTATGCCCTCCTCTCTAAGTGGCCATGAGTTCCCTCATGCCAGCCCTTGCCACTTCTGTTCAAGTGTTCTTCATTCAAACTGCTTTCTCTTGTGTTTTCTAGATGCTGAAGCTTCTGACTACAGTGTCTTTGTACATAATTAACCATGCATCACTAAAATCATGAATCATATGATTAATTTTATGGCTTGGAATCCTTCCTCTAAATCTTCTAATAGGATTCAGTTTGGCCTCAAGTAAAATCTAGAAGCTTGCTATGCCCTCCTCTCTAAGTGGCCATGAGTTCCCTCATGCCAGCCTTTGCCACTTCTGTTCAAGTGTTCTTCATTCAAACTGCTTTCTCTTGTGTTTTCTAGATGCTGAAGCTTCTGACTACAGTGTCCCCCATATTTTTTATATGGCTGTCTTCTACCTGACATTTTCATTTCTAAACATATCACCATCTCAACATGGCTGTTTCCAAACACCTGAAGATGCTAAGCTCCTGTATTAAATATCACATCATCGGGTCTTACTTTTATCATTATGTTTTCCCAAACCAAGATTACTTGTTATGTGTTGCCCATCTTCTCCCAATAGAATGGAAACTTCTCAGGAACATAGACCTTTGCTACCTCATGTAACACTCAACTCTCAGTGTTCATAGCCATTTCTCAGAACATCTGGTGATTGCTCTTAAGTCACTCATCTCCTCACAACCCCTCCCTTCCCTCCAATTTCATGTTGAGCATCGACTTGTTCTTTTTAGATTCTAATGTCTCCATATGATCTGCAACAACTGTCCTAAGCCTCTTCCTCTCTACCACTGTCTCTGAGCTCATCTATTCCAGTCATGCTGATCTGCTCACTAAATGTTGAACATGCTGAGCAGGGTCCTATCTCAGGGCTTTCTTTTGCCAAAGAGCCTTTTCTCAGTTGAGACAGCTATGGGCTTTCTCCTTTATTCTTGCATGTCTTTATCTCAGAGTTCTTCTATGTATCCTGATGTTTCCTTTTCTCCTTACCATAGTCTAAGCTGTTACAATTTTACTTTTCTTGTTTATTTTCTGCTCCCTCCCCCCATAGCCTGCAAGTTCTGGAGAGGGAGGGAGTGATTTTCATCCATTTCTTTGCTTGCTGAATTTTAGAGCTTGAGCGGTGCTTGACACATTGTAATTTTCAGTAAACCCTTGTTAAATAAATGGAAAATTAGACAGAACCTTTACAAATTTATTAGGAACTCATCCAGTGATTTTAAGGAGAAATGTGTCAATTGGTTTTTCCATTTTAGGAAACAAATCAATTTAAAGACTTGCAGAAATAGATTGGAAGAGTGAGTATGGACCTGAAGTGACAAGCTAGGAAGGTCTTGTACGAGTTTGGGGGTGGTGGTAGTAAGAATGGTATAGGGCAATGGATTTGAAACGAGACTGAATCTGTAAGCCTTGGTGACTGATTAGAAGTGGAGAGCTCAACTGTTAAGAATTGAATCTAAGCTTGCTAGAGTGGCTTCCTGTGTGAATGACTGAGCTATTCCTGGAGACAGAGAACACTGAAGGAGTAAGAGATGGTGGGCTGAAGATCAAGGGCTCAGAGTCTTTGCACTGGCTGAGTTTCGGGTGTCTGAGAGCTAGCCAAGTGGAAATACAGCACTGGCAGTTGGTCATTCAGGTCAGCAGCTCAGAATATTTGAGTCATCGGCACACATATAGTACATGAAGCCATGAAAGTGGATGATAAACAGAAATAGGTATCAGATTGCACTTGTGAGACAAAACCCACTAAATAAATGCTCTTGGAGTTCCAGTGAGGCTGTTTTCTCTCAGAAGACATGTTTGTTATATTGAGTGTCATGTCTCTAAGAGGAACCAAAATGTCAGTCTCTGCTTCCTGCTGAGTCCCACTCATGACCCTTCTCTATGACTGCACATAATTAACCCTTCATACCCACCAGATCCACCCACACAGATTCAGTCAACTCTGGATAGAAAATGTTTGAAGAAAAGCTGAGTCTCTACCAAATGTATACAATTTTTTCATTGACATTATTTTCAAAACTATAGATTGTATTTATATGACATTTGTGTTGCACTAGGTATTATAAATATGGAGATGATTTAAAGTGTGCAGGAGAATGTTCATAGGTTACATGAAAACACTATCATTCTATATAAAAGACGTAATTAAGCCTGGAGGAGTTTGGAGGTCCTGAGCTGAATTCCATAAGGATCCCAAGGAATGACTGAAACTTCAGTCTTGTCTTTAAAATTAGCTGTATTTCCAGGGTTTGCTCTGTCAACTAACTGGCCATGAAGAAGGGCTGAGGGGATGGTGACAGTCACCGAACCCAACTTCAGATGAGAGCATCTTGTTTCTCTTGGGGCTTCAGTGTGTACCTGTGCTGGGATCCAGTACTGTTATCCAGGGCTGCCTGGGAGTTGGGGGACCGATGACTCAAGCCATAGGAGCATGGGACCTTCCAGAAATCTTAAATTGGGATCTTGGAATGTGTCCATGAGCACTTTGATATATTGGTTTATCTAGAGTCAGTTGTAGGAAAGTATTTGCTTCTTTTTTACTCTTTTCTACTTAAGCTGTACTAAAAATGAACTGTGTACTTACCATAAAAATTCAGTGTATAAATATATGTGTAAATAACTACCTCTCTCTTTCCTCCTCTTTACGTTTTCTTCTGTTAAAACTGGCTTGATTGCTTATCCGCTTAAGCTTTGTTTTAAATTCAAATTGGTTGGGTTCAGCAACTTAGTATGATTCATTCTGGTTCCACTCAAGTTTCTTAGGAACAGATGTTTGCCTGAATGAATATCTCACTTATGCTGGGGTCTTCTGTGTGGCTTCTCCAGGCAGCTTTGACTCAGGGCACCTGGGAGTACAGTTAGATCTTTTAATGCTTGGACAGGAGATGACATGCACTGAGGAGAGGCAGCTGTCTCCCTTCAGGGGGTGAGGGGCAGGTGGGGCCACCAAGTCCCTTGCAGATTTTCCTCTTTCCTCAGCAGAGACTGCCAATCAGGCTGAATAACACAGGGACAGTTTTTTTCCCACCATGAACAACTGTGCACAGAACAGTAGGACCTTGATCTGCGGATCACATTTCAGGAATCTTGTGCTGCTCTTCAGAGGCTGTGCTGATGTCTGTCAAGTGTGTGCAGGGTATTAGAAGGCTCCCCAGAGAGATGATGATCATGAGGTGTTGGGGTGGAAGGAGACTTTGAGGGAGCTGGTTGGCAATGTTTATGTGAGTCAGACACTCCTGGCATTCATTTCAAGTGTACAGATGTGAATTATCAAGACCATATGCACACTTTTAGGATTGTTTCATGTACACTCATAATTTCTTTACATTGATTTTGATTTGTTAATTCATTAAAATCGATGAAACAGTAACTTCAGAATATTTTATTTTCTTGCTATCATTAGGTATGGTACATGTCATTAAGATCTTTATTCTAGCACTCGTGTTCTCTAGGTGTCCCCATCATGCATTATATGATTGCACTAATAGTATCTTAGTAAAGTGTAGGTGATGCTAAACTCTTGCACTTGAGTGTATCTATTATTTATAGACCACAACACTTGCTCACAGTTATTTTCTCATCTAACCCTTCTGGAAAAACAAACAAACAAATAGATCAATTACCATCATCTACAGAGGGAGAGTTTGAAAGGCAGAGAAATTGAGTCAAGCTGTGATCCTTGCACAATAGTTTCTCTATTGCACATGCTCACAGCAGAGCAGAGTCTGTTCTCGAGCGGGTCCTGTCCACAGCAGGACAGGGTGAAAGTAAGTCATTTCTAAAGGGAGTCTTCAGCTTTTGAATGATCCTGGGGGTGGTGGTGCATGCCTTTAATCCCAGCACTTGGAAGGCAGAGGCAGATGGATATCTGTGAGTTCCAGGGTAGCCTGGTCTGCAAGTAACCCCCCTCCTTAAAAAAACAAAAGACTTTGGGAAAATACTCCTTGTCTTTTTCCAAAACAATAATTATGAAGACAGAGGGAAAAGCAGCCTGTGTAGAAGGTAACTCTAGCCTAGTTCCTAACTACCTTAAATCACTACCTAGGGCATTCTGTGTAGCTTTTGACCTTGGCCCAACCCTTTTTAATGTCACCCAGTGAGAGAAGGGCTGTGGAGATGATGCTTTAATTTGGTGGCCAAGGTAATAGACAAGAAGAAATTAAACGATCTAATTAAAGAACCCACAAAGACCAAACATTTTATGCTTACATCTTTCGTTCATTCATGTTTCCCAGTACAGCCCATTACCACCAAGGCTTACCAACCCTGTGAAATGGCCCTTCCCATTCTGTTTCCATTCATTCTCTTTTGAGTATTGTTTTAATATGTCTTCGTATTATTTTAGTCTGTACTCACAACTCACTTGGAAAATATCTCATCTGTCTGTTTATTCATTGGAGAGACTTTGGGTTCTGACTTGTAAATGTTGTTCTGAGTTAATGAGGCCCAAGCTTCCCCTCTCTTCCATTCTGCTTTCCAGTATGTGGCTGGGAACAGGATGAAGAGGTGTACTTCATCACACTTAGCAACCTATCTTTCTTTTTACATCTGTCCCCCAACCCCATGTGAGTGGAGGGTTTTGATTGCATTTGTGTCTGTGAACCACACATGTGTTTGATATCCTTAGAGGTTAGGAGAAGACAGCAAATCCCATGGAGCTGGAGTTACAGACAATTGTGAGCCTCCATGTGAGTGCTGGGAAATGAACTCCCAATCCTCCAGAAGAGCAGCCATTGTTCTTAACTGTTGAGCCATCTCTCCCATCCAGAGAGACAGGATTTCTTTCTTTCTTTTCTTTTATCTTACATGTTTTCTTTTCCTTCTTTTCATTTATTCTTTGTGTCTTTCACATCATGCATTTCCATCCCATTCAGTTCCCCATCCCTTTATATCCACCCTATGCTGTCCACAGCTGCAGGCCCCACATTAGTTGGTCTCGGAGCTTCCAGACAGTTTCCCGTCTCTGTCTCCTGTGTCTCCATGGGATCTCTGGGGTTTTCCCCCCAGCTTTGCATGGATTCTGGGGATCTGAACTCCAGTCCTCTCTGTGCCTTACCTACTGAGCCATCTCCCCAGGCCTGCTTTCCAATTTTGTTTCTACATCATCAGAGTTAACTACTTGTTCTTGAAATAATGAGTCTGAGAAAGCAGCTTAAGGCATGGAGTAAAGTGAGGCTCTGGTCTGTAAACACAAGAAAAATCACATTTACCTCATTTATTCATTATCAAGTAGCTCTGATAGAAGAGGACAGTCAAGACCATTAAAGTGTAATGCAAAAGCTGTGCAGCTGGTGCTGGATCTTGCTCTGTCCTTAGCCAGTCATGTGGTTTTTGAGCAAGTTTTTTTTTTTTTTATGTCTTTAGGCCTCATTTCTTCATCACCGAAATGAAGAGATTACAAATAGGTGACTGATAGCTGATAGAAGGATTATTTTAATATTCTTTGATGCAAAATTTCATGCCCTTGGCCCAGGATGACTGCATGGATCAGACCAACATGCCATCAGTTTTTTGCTTTTAATGATTTTTGGCTCTGCTTTTCTTTCTAGTCCTTTCCAAGCGCCATTTCCTGACTGCCACTCAACTGTGTAGATGATATACCTTCTCTCTCTAGATCTTGTCCTCTTTGTTCTGACGACTCTTATATTCTGGGAAAGGATGCCCATTAACTTGATGATGATGACTTCTCAGAGGATTCAGTTTCTCTCACATGATGATGAGGTTCCTAAGATGGAACCTTTCCACCTCCACTTTATACCTTTCCATAGAAGGGGATTTAGCAGAGTTTTCTGACAAGCCGGATTCCTGTTTGTTGAGATACCATTGCTTCCGAGGATGCTGCAAAGCTCTTTGGTCCTTCAATGTACACTTCTACGATACAATTCCTGTGCTTGCAGACCATCCTTTTTTTTTTTTTTTTTTTAGAATGGAGAACACATCTGAAGGCCTGGGAACATGATTCTGTTAAGTTACAGCTCCCCCCCCCCCAATGGCTTTAGGGATGTTAGAGCACTTGCCTGACATGTGAATCATAATTTCCTAAATGATGTAGGAGAAAGTAGTTCCAAACAAATTGATGGGTATATGATGGCATTAGTATTTGGGAAATACTTACTTGAAGAATTTAGTTTTTTTTTTGTGGGTTATCTTTCTGAATTATTAAGTTCCACTGTATTCTTTTGAAGACGGCTGTAAATGAAAGTTGTATAGTGTATTGCTACCATGTAAAGTTGACTGATGGAAAAATATTTGGGCCAAGGTTGGGCACTGAAATATTATGCTTTGCATGCCTGTCATTTCTCCATTAGTATGTTATTATAGGAGTCTGGATCTATGCTCAAGATTCAGTATTGAAACTGAATGACTTTTCTATGTGATGGAGGTACACACGGGAAGTGACTTCGGAAATCTCTTCAAATATTTTCTTCTTAAATTAATCAGCAAAGATGATGCTGTTGTTATACATAAAACCCCTTGACATACATAGTAATGCTTATTTTATAATGAAAAACCAAAGGCAAGCACAATGCAGAATATGAAATATCCCATAATTTTACTACTCAGCAACTGTTGTCACTGTGATACATGCACTCTTGACCTGAGCATGCATATAAAATTCATATTTATCTACTTTCCATGCTGGAATTAAGGTTGTTTTGACATTTGAGAATATATTTAATTTTATCCTCAATTAACACACTTCTTTAACATTTGTGGGTTTTTTGGGGGGAAGAGAGAAGGAGGAGAGAGAGGGGGAAACAGGGCAGATGTAACTCGAGTCTTGTAGCCCTTACTGTATTGCACCAGTGCTTCCTAAGGGGATACACAAACCTCCCTGTCTCTTGAGCCAGGCTCTGGCTGTATAGTCTAAGATGGCTTTCAACTTGGGATCCTCCTGCCTCAGCCTCCTGCGCGCTGGATTGACACGTGAGTACAAACACACATGGCATTAACCCATATGTGTAAAAGCCCTAAACGATAGCCTTTCTGGTCTCTACTCATTTTCCTTGACTGCTGCCACCAAGAACGGTAAACTCAAGGGGTTAAAATAACACTGATTTACTCTCACACAATTCTGAGGCTGGAAGTCTTGCTCTCCAGGCTGTAATCAAAGCATTGTCAAGGCTGATTCCTCCGGAAGGAGTGGAGGGGAATCTGTTTATTTGTTCTTTCCACCTGCATTTCTTACATGTGTCCCCTTTTTATGATATATCAGATTCTGATTCCATCATATTTCTTATGCTGGGCCTGATCTTTCCACATCTCTCTTATGATGTAGGATATACTGGGTCCAGAATGATATTTCAGGATCACATCCTCATCCTAAGATGTTTAAGAGTCCCCTTTACTATATAAGGTAACACAGTCAGAGGGGATGCCAGAGATTTGGTAGGAAGATGGTTATTATGTTTGCTTCATTGCACTTCAATTGTTTCACATAATTTTATTTTTCCTTGAATCAAAAACAGATTTTCTTTTCACATAATAGTCCTATTACAGCTTCTTCCCTTTCTTCCTCTCTGTTCTTCCTATCCTCCCCTCTCGTTCAGATCCACCCACTCTCTGTCTCTCATTAGAAAACAAACAGGCAAGGAAGATAAAAGAAAAAGTAAACAAATAGATGTCTAGGAGATGATAGTAATCAAACAAAATAATTAAATAAGACAAAACAAATACTAACACATTGGAATAGGGCAAATGAACAAGCAAGCAGAAGGACAGGAACCCGAGAGAAGACACAGGAAACAGATACCCACTCATTTGCACACTAAGGAATCCCCTAAAAACTAACCTGGAAGCCAAAATATACAAAGGAACTGTACGATAAAGAAATAAAAAATAACTAAAATAAAAAATGAGATTTTTTTTTTCCCCAAGACAAGGAACCTTCAAAGATGCCATCGAGTACATTTTCTGTTGGCCATTTACTGCTGGGCATGCTGCCTACCCTTAAGAGTAGTTTGTTTTCCCAGTGAGATTCCCTTGGAAGGAACTAAAATTTCATTTGCAAGTGGTTAACAATTGGAGATTGCTTCTGGGTTAGGTATGGGGCATGTGTCCATTTCTCCTCTCACTTCCAGGAGCCTATGTGGTGCAGACCAGTGCAGGCCCTGTGCATGTTGCCTCAGTCTCTGTGAGTTCGTTTGTGTGTTGATCATGTTTACTAGAAGGTCTTCTTTTTCTTGGTGTCCTCCATCCCCTCTGGCTCTTATACTCTCTCTGCCTCCTCTTCTGTGGGTTCCCTGAGCCCTGACGGAAGGGATTTGATGGAGTTATCCTGTTTAAGTCTGTCTTTCATTTGCTGCATAATGTCTGGTTATGGGTCTCTGTGTTTGTTCCCATCTGTTGCAGGGGAAAGGTTCTCTGCTGATGGCTGAGCAAGGCACTGATTTGTGAGTATAGCAGTATGTCATTAGAAGTCATTTTATTGCTACTTTCTCCCACCCCCTTTAGAATAGTAGTATTTGGTTTTACTCTAGGTTCCTAGGCTATCTAGTCCCAGGTTCTTGGTCTCCCAAGCAATGTCAGGTATGGATTCCATCTTGTGGAGTGTCAAATCGATATTGATTGATTACTTTCCTAAGTTTGTGCCATCAGTGCACTAGCTTATAATCCAAGTAGGGCACCATTGTTGATCAAATAGTTTGTGACTGGGTTATAAATATGTTTCTATTTTGGTAGCATGCAGAGTACTTTCCCATACAAAAGACATTAGCATGTAAGGGTGAAGGCTCTTTGTAGACATCAGCTTGACTTTTCCACATTCAATGAGTTGTGTTCGTGTTGTCTTCAGCAATGAGTCCTGGCTGTCAATTTTTGGAGAGCAACCTATAGTATTGGCAATAGTCTGGGTTGTTTGGGGGTTCTCATGGGACCCCTCTGGTCAAAAACTCCATTCAATGTTACCCAATCCCCATACTGGAAGATTCATTTGGTGGCAAGAGATGTTCAGTTGGGTCTCTGTTTCCCCCATTATTTGGTTATTTTATGTAGATTGTCTTCATATATGTATATATTTTAGGAAGCTTCTACTATATTAGGTTTCCATACAACCCTTAATTTTAATGGTCTCTCCCCATATTTTTTAGTCCCCCTCTTCCCATCTTCCTTTTGCTTCATTCTCCAGTTCTAGTCCCTCCCACTACCCGACCCTTAACTATTGATTCTCTTTCCCTTTCCTAATGAGATCTATCTGCAGCCCCCCCCCCTCCAGTTCATTTTTCTGTACCTAACCTCTGTGCTTCTATGGATTGTAGCTTGGTTATCATTGACTTAAGAGATAATATTCACATATAGGTGAATACAAGTCATATTTGTCTTTCTGGGTCTAGGTTACCTCACTCAAGATGTTTTTTTTTTTCTAGTTCCACTTAACTGCAGTTTTCATAATGTCATTTTTTTAAATGGCTGAGTAATACTCCATTGTTTAAGTGTACCACATTTTCTTTATCTATATTCATCTGTTGTGAGACACTTAGGTTGTTTCCAATTTCTGGCTACTTTGAATAGAACAAATTAATATGAATGAGCAAGTGTCTCTATAGTAGGATGTAGAGTCTTTTGGTTATATGTCCAAGAGTGGCATTACTGGAACTTGATGCCCATCTTCCTGAGGAACTGCCATGCTGATTTCCACAGTGGCTGTACAAGCTTGCACTCCAACCAGAAACGGATGAGTGTTCCCTTTACTCTACACCCTTGTCAACATGAGCTGTCAATTGTTTTATTGAACTTAGTCCTTCTGATGGGTGTAAGATGAAATCTCAAAGTAGTTTTGATTTGAATTTCCTGATGACTAAGGATGTTGAAGATTTCTCAGCCACTTGAGTTTCCTCTTTTTGAGAATTCTCTGTTTAGATCCATACTATAATTTTTTAATTGGGTTATTTTCTTATATCTAGTTTTCTGAATTATTTATATACTTTAGATATTAGCCCTCTATAAGATATGGTAAAAAATCTTTTTTCTATTCTGTAGGCTGCTGCTTTGTCTGAATGACAGTGTCCTTTGCTATGCAGAAGCTTCTCAGTTTCATGAGGTCCCATTTATTAATTGTTAATCTTAGTGTCTGCACTAATGGTGCTCTGTTCAGAAAGTCCTTTCCTGTGTCAATGACTTCAAGGCTATACCCCACTTTCTCTTCTATCAGGTTCAGTGTATCTGGTTTTATGTGGAGGTCTTTGATCCATTTATATTTGGGTTTTGTGCAGGGTGATAAACATGGATCTATTTGCATTCTTGTACATACAGTCATCCAGTCTGACAAGCACCATTTGTTGAAGATTTTTTTTTCAGTGTGTATTTCTGGCTTTATAAAAAATTAAGGGTCTATAGTTGTATGGGTTTATGTCTGGGTCTTCAATTTAATTCCACTACTTAACATGTCTGCTTTTGTGTGAATACCATGCTGTTTTTATTACTATAACGCTGTAGTACAATATGAAATCAGGGATACCTAGTGATACCTCCAGTAGTTCCTTTACTGTTCAGGATTGTATTAGCTATTCTGCTTTTTTTGTACGTGTTTCCACATGAAGAACATTAAGTGTTCCTTTTCTGGAAGGCTGTATCTGATGACCATGGATATGTTTGGTAAATCTGAGAATATGTCTCACTGTGGCAGAAAGTCAAGTAAAGCCCACAGTGTCACCTGCCTTGGCTGACAGCTGCACTTCTAGGATGGACATAAAGGGTTCTAACCATCTACCACATTGGGAGGACAAGTGGACATTCTTGGCACTGGTCGGGTCTCCAGAGCTGCTGTGTCCTGTGCTGAGTTGAGCATTTACCACTTCAAAGTGTTCCCTTTGCATCTCAGCCTTGGCTATGTGTCCCCTTTGAAGTTCTATACCAGTTGTTGTCTATAAATAAGGCATGTCCAGTGCTGTCAAAGTGCTGAGATGAAGGGCATGGCTCATTGATGGGATATTGCAAGTGCAGGACCATGTTAGGAAAAGGGCTTGCTTTCATCTTTCTTCCTCAACCTGTCCTCTACTCATCCCTACCTTGGTTTCATCTTTCTTCCTCAACCTGTCCTATACTCATCCCTACCTTCAATTAGGTGTGAAAACACATATAAGGCCCCAGAGAGAAGAATCAAAGCTGCCACTTAGCAGACTCTTTCTTGCTTCCCTTTAACAAGAAGGAAGTAAAAAAAGAGAGTTTGGATCAGAGCCCAATAGCCTATATCAGTTTAGATTTTTGCCTGAGCAGAGGTAATGCCAGGAATCTTCCCAGGGGGCAGCATTAATGATACCAACTGCCACTGATTGGGCTTACTCTTGGCTTTTTATCCTAGACTTTACCATATGCTTTTATCTCATGGCTAGAGCTAAAGATTAAGGATTTCTACTTTGCATATGGAAAGCTTCAGAGAGTTTAACCCATGTGCCTCTGGATATTTCCATTCTAGGCACACAGAATTGATTTATATACGAACTTGATGACAGAGTTGCTCAAGGTGAAGGTTACTGGCCTTGATCTCCAGCTGCTTCAGGTGTCATCCAGAAACAGTATTGAAGATGGTAAGACCTAGGCACACCTGTGACCCACCCATAGTTTAAGTATCTTGCCTAAGAATACAAGATGAGGAAGCTGTAGACATGGAGCGGTGTTTATCTGGTACTCGATTCCGCATTAAAAACAAATACTAGTGCTTCTGGAAATGGTTCATGGTGAAACCATCATTGCCTCAAAGCTGTCCTCTTTTCCTAGCTCTCTTGCTCCCTGTCATAGGCTGTTTTTCTGAGTTCTGAGACAGAGTTCTGTGACAGACATTCTTGGGCAAGGTATTTATTGAGGAAGTGGACTTGGGAGATAACTTGTAAAGAATCTGAGCAGGAAAGGGAGGTGAGTGGACATCTACCCTCGGCATGACCCTCAGAGAGCTCCTGAGTGAGGGGTACTGGAGGTAGGCCTCTTTGAGGAAACGGGCCTAGCCTTTCATACTCTGCATCAGTTGGTCAATGAATCTGAGCAGTTGAGGAAAGTATATAATCCTGTAGGCATTCTGGGGGTAAGATGGCCCCTCCAGCTTGAGGATCATTCTCCAGAGAAAGGCTCAGCAATAAAAGAAGTACAAGTGATGGATGGGTGCACTAGCCTATCAATGGGGCATAAACTGGGTGCCAACACTCCCATCCATGTCTTCCTTCATTTATCACTTCCAATTTTATAACTGCTCAACTAGGAGGCTCAATCATCTTTGCTGTCTCCTTAAGTTGCATTATGGCATTAGTCAAATTCTCTTTATCTATATTATATATTCATATCAGAATTGTTCTGTTTCCTCTGAGCTCTGGCTGCTGCTAGAATTGGAGCTACTATTAGTAGTGTTAGTGCAAATAGAGTCATAACCCTTTGTCTCCTCTTTCCCCCTCCTAGATTGTTATCCAAACTTCAATTTTATTTATATGTACACCGCCCCCCCCAACTCTATAGCCTTCACTTATCTCTCAGTATCTTTTAATGTCATTGGGTGATGTAAAACCATGGACAACCTTCTCAAACCTACATGGTAGAAGACTTTTTCTGTGACATGGCTGAAATGCTCCTGATGAGATGACCTGTGCCACCTACTTTCTAGTGCTTCTCACAGCCACACAGGGGTGTTCACCTTTCTTGGATACCTACTGTGATGCTTAAAACGGATTGCCAGCTTCCCTGGATCTAGATTCACTGAGGGGACAAAGCTCAGGACATGCCTGTGAGGGAGTCTCTAAATTCAGTTAATTGAAGTGGGAAGACTCCCCTAAGATGTGGGTGACACCATTTTATGGACTGAAGCCCTGGACTGTATAAAGAGAAGAAAATGAGTTGCGTGCCAGCATTCATCTCTGTGGTGGTTTGAATAGGTATGGCCTCCATAGACTCATGCACTTGAATGTTTGGCACACAGGGAGTGGCACTATTGGGAGGTGTGGCCTTGTTGGAGTAGGTGTGTTGGAGGAAGTGTGTCACTGTGTGTTGAGCTTTCAGGTCTCCTATGCTCAAGCTACACCTAGTGACACAGTTCACTTCCTTCTGCTTGCGAATCAAGATGCAGAACCCTCAGCTCCTTCTCTAGCACCATGTTGGCTTGCACACTGTCATGCTTCCTGCCATGATAATGGACTAACCCTCTGAAACTGTAAGGCAACCCCAATGGAATGTTTTCCTTTATAAGAGTGGCTGTGGTCTAGCTGGGTACCAGGCCAAGCTCCAGGAGTCCAATCAATGAGAGAGAGGAGGGATTCTATGAGCAAGAGACATCAAGATGTACAGAGACAACCAGCCAAACTAGTGGAAATGCATGAACTGTGGACCAATAGCTGAGAACCCCCATGGTACTGGACTAGGCCCTCTGGATAGGCAAGACAGTTGTTTAGCTTGAACTGTTTAGGGGGCCCCCAGGCAGTGGGATCAGGACCTGTCCCTTGTGCATGAGCCAGCTTTTTGGAGCATAATGCTTATAGTGGAATACTTTGTGCAGCCTTGGTGCAGGAAGGAGGGGCTTGGACCTGCCTCAACTGAACATTCTAGGCTCTGCTGACTCCCCATGGGAGAACTCGCCTTGGAGGAGGTAGGAATGGAGGGTGGGTTGGGAGGGAATGCTGTGGGCAGAGGAGGGAGGTGGGAGGAGAGAGGAGAGGGGAATCTGTGGTTGGGATGTAAAATGAATAGAAAATCTCTTAATAATTAAAAAAAAAAGAATTAAAGCTACTTATGCCATATGGAAAAAAAAAGAGTGGTTGTGGTTATGGTGTCTCTTCACAGCCATAGAAACCTTAACTAAGACAATCCCTGCTTTCTGATTGTGAGTATAGTGTGAGCAGCTGCCCCATGCTCTTGCTACCATGCTTTCCCCACAATAATGTATGGGACCCTTAAGCCACGAGTCCAAATAAACACAGTAGAGCCTTTCTGATGAGTTAGTGAAATAATGAGAAAGTGAACAGAGAGCTCAGTAAAGTCAGTAATTATTAAGTATTTGCAGCAGACGCCTGATATAAGTTTACCTGGAAATATTTATTCACTCATGCATTCAACAGATGTCTCCTGAATAGCGACTATGATGAGCTTCTATGAATCCCATGGAAACTGCTTTAAACTGCTGGAGTATATTCAATTATACTCAACTAACTCTCAAAGATGTACAACCAGATTTGACAGCCGTGGGAGTGAAAAAGCTGAGATGCTTTGAAATGCTGAGTATCTAAAGCCATGCTTAGTGGTACAGGCCTGCAATCTATCAAGCCAGCCAAGGCAGGGAAATTTCAAGACCTGCCTGAACAACAGGAGACAGTTCAAGGTCAGCTTCAGCCGCTTAGGAAGATCTTGTCCCAAAATAAAATGAGGGCTGGGAATAAGATCAGTGCCAAAAAACTTGTCTAACACATTTGAGGTCTCAAGTTCACTTCCTAGGACTGGAAAAAGTGTTGAGTATCTGACACATGCTTGTCTTGTTTTTAAGTTATGGTAGTCAAATGTGGGATTGCTGCTGTCTTCTGGTGCCAAGTAATTGAGTCACAGATCTACTCAGATCCATCAGGTAAGAAATAATTGATTCTCCATTTAAAGATAGAATTGACAAAGAATTTATGACTAGCTTCTGAAAACCTGACATGCTACTTATCTTCTCAAATAAGTTATAAGTTTTTTTTATGCTACTGATAATTGCCTCCTGAATGATCTGACTGGTTACTGGATGTCTCCAACATTCTTCTCATTTGTATGGCTCATACGGTATTGGACACCAGGCTTTTTAAACTGTGAAACCTTTACAGAAAGGGCACAAACATTTCTTCCACTTTGAAAATTTATCTAAGATATACAAACTTGACAATATTATAGAATTTTGCCACTATAGCAAGCAAGCATCCTACTGAGCTACAGAAATGTGTGACTTCAACGTCACTTACCATTTTAAAACCAAATGTGAGAGGCATTTCTGAAATCTCACTTGGCCTTCTGGACCTTAGTAACAAAGTATACACCAGAAACAATTAATTGCTTTGGTTGTGTTGCTCCCTGCTGGTGTGGATTATTTGAAATTTTGCTGAACTTGGGAGAAAGAATTGCACTATAATTCAGAAACTGACATGGTTGATACGATGCTCTGCCGAATCTCTTACAGATGCTCCGAATTCGAAGAAAAGACTGTCTCTCTGATTTAGGGAACGCGGACTATTGTAACATGTGTCTAGTCTGACAGAGCAGGAATCCAACTGGGAGAGCAACTAAAATCTACCTATTCTGAGTACCAAGTTATAGAAAGCATTATTTTTCTCCTGGAATAAGATCAGTCGAAAAAGACTGCACATCTCATATTCATTTCTTCAAGTCCCTTAACATTTATTTTTAAATTTTTAGATTTTAGGGGATCAGCCATGGCTTGTTAATTTGGGACTTTTTTGTTTCAAAACTGGGACTCCTATGTACTGAGAAGGCCCCCAAATCCATGCAATTTGCTTGGTGTCGTGGCTTTTTGATGAGTCTGTGTGAGCAGTGTGAACTTGCTCTGTGGAGTACTGCAGGCTGGTGATGTCCTCAGGATGATTAGGGTAGAGAGTATCACATGACCCCCACAATAGGGTATAGAACAGCTGGACAGCATACTGCATCTTCTAAGTCTACAGACTTTACAAGCTAGCTCAACTTTTGACATCCCATGGCCTGGGTGGATGCTGTGACTCTCATTAGAAAGGTATAGATCACCACAATACATCTTCTGGGTCAGTAGCATTACTGTTAGTACAATATGCCCAAGAGCAAAAAGGACTTGGTTTAGGATAGAAGCAGTAAGAATGAGCTATCTTTGAGTGATTTTGTTTGATGGTAAAGGAAGTTTGTTAAAGAAAGTCTGACATGGATATTTTACCCATAGGTTGGGCCCTTGCTGAAGCAGAGTCCTGCTGCCTCAAATCTGAGTCCATGATGATAATGTGATTGTGAACTCAGAGAGATTTGATTGTCTTTATTTTGTTTCTTCATGAAGTAAAGCAGTTTGAAGCAAAGGAAGGAAGATAAGCTGGGTCAGTCCCACAGGAGAGAAAGGGGCTTTGGTTTGGGGGATTCTGAGAGCGCAGTGTGAGGTAAAACTGGCTGTCTCCCAAGAGATGACCCTGGAGGAAAAGAAGAGTTTGCTCTGGAGCTCCTGTTGCCTAATGAAGTTCCTCAGTGGAGTGCCATGCTAGTGCCCTGCTTGCTTGATGATATGCCACATTTCTATCAGAAATGTGCATATAAGTTAAAGGCAATATAATAAACTTCAAAAAAAAAAAAAAAAAGTAAAGAAAGAGGGAGAAAAAGCCCAAACCAAAACAGCATCAAGTGTCCCTAGTTTTCAACTTTCTTTTTTTGTCGCCCATATCTTCTCTGGAGTGTTTTTCTTCATTAGATTCCTAATATATTCCACTTTATGGGGTAAGTCCACTCTATATAAAGCACAGTGCAATCTATTTTGGTTTGTAGATAGATAAAAAGTAATTTTCCCCAAATGATGTATGCAAGGTTTAGGAATGGCTTACAAAAGTAAAACACCAGCCTGTTCACTACTCATGTACCAAGTATTGATGACTGCACTCAAGTTTTGATTACTGTGAACTGTATATTTCCAATGTGGAAACTTAGTTATCTCTTAGAGTACATATAACATTATGGTACTGGTATGAAATAGATCACTTTTGAACTTCTGGCCGTGCCCTATTGTGAAACCAATAAGACATCAAGTATAGTGGTATAAGCTGTGCAGACCACCCTCCCAGGTACGCAATGGTGGTGAGTAGATTTGTTGGTCCATAGGGAAGACACTAAGCATAAGGATGTCCAAGTTCATGATACCAGATACCAGGAGGTGTCTCCTCTTTCCTGCTAACTTTCCTATTTCCCATCTACAGCCTCCTTCCCATGGCCTTATCTCTACCTTACCAGCTGCAGCCCTACCAGATCCATTGGCTTTCCAGCAGTTGCCAAGCTGGGTTACAACAAGTGACAACCCAGACTCATTGTTGAGTGCCATTAGGTAATGATGGTGGAAATCAAGGACCTCTTTGTTAAGAAAGCAAGGTAGGAGAGAGAGAGAACAGAAAGTGCAAAGTTGAATGGGGCTCACTAAGCTCCAAGTTCCTCTGCACATTTAGGCCCATGTTCCTATGGTGGGAACATCACTGAGAGCCTACATCACAGTGTACAGGAATAGCTCGAGACCACTCTTCAAGCATGGCATGCTGCTCCAATGCTCCCTCTGGGCTCTCTGCTGTCTTCCTGGCACATTCTTTCAATCACTGAGTGCCTGTTCCACACTGGGTGGACTTTTATTTGAAATTCTTGTCTGTGAAACACACAGTAATCAGAGAAAAATGTAAGAAGGCCTTTCTTTGGGTCCCTAAGTAGCTCATGTTAATAATTAACCTTGTCCTATGGTCATCTGTGAACTTTTACTCTGGTGCACATTTGGACAGGACAGAAACAAGTTAGACGAGTTATAGTCTAAGAGAAGGGAGCTACCTGCCTGCTAGCTGCAGGCTGGGTTGTTACCGGATAACATGGCATCATTTGGAAAGGGAAGATTGCTCCTTTGAATCACAAGACAGGCACAGAACCAGGTACTGTCTGATTCAGAGAAAGATTCATTTTTTAACTCTGCATCTCCTGCCCTCATTACAGTTGGCAAAAGGAAGTGGGAAGTGTATGGTAAGAACTTGGAAACTTTGTCTTTCAGGCTCCCAGATGAGGGGGAGCTGAAAGAAGAGAGATGAGGGGCAGGAGGAGGCAGAGAGAAAGAACACAGGAACAGGAAGAGGACATAACTGAATGCACAGTGCTCTGCTCTGTGATTGAAACATTCTACCTACAGGAAGTGAGAGACACTGAGTTTATCCTTAGGAAGGAGAAGGGACATTTATTGTTGATATGACTGGTTTTTTTGGGGGGGGGAAATACGTATTTTTGAACTTAAAGTTTAATGAACCCCAGTGTGGAGGTGCTTATTTCCATTGTTCTAAGCTTGGCAATAGGCATTAAGATGAAATGGTACAAAATAATGGGTCTGGATTGGACTGCATGCCAGTCAGAGAGTGAAAGCCAGATCTGGTGCTTTTGGGCTAGGCTGCAAATCCTCCTTAGTGTCGTTCTGATGTAGTATATATTACTGGAAACTAGATGTTTGTAAATTGAATACAACTACAAGTTACAAAAAGACTGAAGGATGTAGGAAATTTTGCAGTGTGAAAGACACCTGGTAATGTGGACACCCCTTCCATACCTGAGAAGACTTCATGACTAAGGATGGGTCATAGGCTCTTTATTTTCCCAGCTTCCAGTGCAGTGGTCAGCATCTATTGGGAATGTAGTAAACCTTCCCAGTGCTGAACTAAATGTAAGCTATTGCTTATTTTGAGTTATCTTGATCAGGACGTAGCTGTATGATAAATTCAATGCATTTGGGGGCAGGGGAGGCAGTCTTGTTCTGAGACTATTTGGGGTTCTGTTCTTCCTGAAATGGTGTAACTACCTAGCACATCGAGTGTTTTCTAAGAAATTTGCATTAATGTATATGTAATAACATGGGTTTACTTCTTTTAGTTTTCAAACTTTCATAGAACCTCCAAGCCAGTGTTTTAGGATTATTTATCTATTCCCTCTGGCTGGTGTTAGAGAACAGCTCCCTGGTCTTCCTAGAGCAGCATAAGAGGGCTCAGCCAAGGCTGTGTGGATTCTGTTTTCTTTGCCATAGAGAAAAAAAAAACCCACATCTTTCATATCTGTAAATCAGAGGTGGGGTATTTAAAAATGTATGAATGAATTAAAAATCTTTGAGTGCTATATGGGGCCCTCACACTGAAACTATGGAAATGGGTAGTAGGTCGATAGATTTCTTCACAGTGCCCTCTAGAGGCAAGGCATGCATGGCCGTACACAGACAGTGTCTGGCTCAGGCTCCCAGGACGTGTATGGGAAGTTTGAGGGTTTGAGGGACCTCCTGAAGAAAGATTTGTTGGAGAATGAAGCCAGGAACTCATAAAGCCATGGAGGGTTAGCTGTCAGAGCAGAGGCCAACAGATGGAAGCCCTGCCTGATTGCTAACAAGAAATACAGCCTGGCTATCATGCAGGATTAAAATCTGACTGTCATGGGAGAGGAAGCAGGGGAGTTGGGATATGAGAAAACAGCACGGACCCCTGCCTGGTCACTAGTCATTTGATGACTAGACGCTATTTCTAGGATTCATTTATTTGAATGGTATCACTATTCTTCATCCAATTTAAAACATGGATTAAATAAGCTATTGCAACAAGATAAGCCGAGTGGTGATTTTCTGTAATGTTTCTTACATACTCACACTCTCCCAAGCTTAGGAAGATGGTGGGTGTCTCTAACGATGCTAGTACTACATTCTTTACTTACTTACTTATTTAATTATTTTAAATATAGTTACATCACCCGACTCTCTCTAACCTCTCCTACCCTCTTTTAAATTCAAATTCACAGCCCCTTATTATTGTTTATATATATATATATATATATATATATATATATATATTGTGTGTGTGTGTGTGTGTGTGTGTGTGTGTGTGTTTGTGTGTGTGAATAAGTATATGAATGCAACATGATGAGTCCAGCAGTTTTTTTTTTTTTTTAACTAGAGCTGAAGACTGAACCCAGGGCTTTGCGCTTGCTAGGCAAGCGCTCTACCACTGAGTTAAATCCCAAACCCCAACATTTTATTTTATTTTATTTTTTTTGATTTTTTGAGAGGGTTTCTCTGTGTAGCTTTGCGCCTTTCCTGGAACTCGCTTTGGAGACCAGGCTGGCCTTGAACTCACAGAGATCCGCCTGCCTCTGCCTTCCGAGTGCTGGGATTAAAGGTATGTGCCACCACTGCCCAAGTCTAGCAGTTTTTAATTGTCTGTAGCTCTTCTTCTAGGGTTGGGACCCCATGTGATTTTCCTTATCCACGTTGGCATGTCAACTGGTGTTTTCATTATTCAGGACTTGCTTAAACAGCCATATTGTTGAGATTTCATGAGTATGGCTTCCCTGTCATATCTATAAGATACTATCTTGGAGCAGACTTTCTGGTTCTCTGGCTCTTACAATCTTTCTTCCTTTCCCCCATTCTCAGAGGGTTAGGTGTAGGGGTTGTGTTGTAGTGTATCAATTTGGTCTGGGCATCCTACATTTTAATTTCTCATACCTTTCTGTAATGGTCTCCATCTGCTGTGAAAAAAAAAAATAATGGATGGTAGAGAACTACACTTGTTGGGCCAGCACTACATTTATCCTGTCTCTTTAATTTTCTGTTTCAATATTGATAGTATATAGGCATTTTTTTTTTTTACTTTATGTTTTATAAGGCTCAAAAGCCACATTGCACCAATCAACACAAAAAATACTTTTAATGTCGGAGCCATCTTAAGAGGGCTGAGCTAGCCGGACATCATGCCTGCCTGGCTGATCGCTGTGCTGAGTATGGAAGTATTACTTCTAGCAGGTAAGTAGAAAGCGTGTGAGCAGATCACACATCAGGTCACTAGGTCACCTTGAGAGCCACTATTAATAGTGAAAATATTGCCTTGCTTATATACTGTAGACATACAATTTTTACTTGCCCACTTAAAATATGAGTTAAAACATTATTTTAGAAGGAAGTATTGAAGTATCTGCTTCAGGATCTGAAATAATAGTTTTTTTTCCTAATGAGTATCTGGGGTTATTTCTTAAATTGTTATGAATAGATATTTCAATTTTTAATGGCCAGTGAGGGTTGCTGTAACAATTCAAATACTTTAATAATAACATAACTTCTTCTATAATCTCTTCTTGGCTAGTAGATATAATTCTTATTAGATTTTATTGTTATATCTTCCCGAAGGCATTGTGTCTTAGTGATTAATGGCTGCTTCCATTAAAATCACCTTCTTTTTCTTTCTAATCATGCTTCCAACTTCTCAGTGAGTTTGGTAATCCTCTGTATCTTAGTTTTTGTCTTCTTTGGATAAAATTATCTTGTCATTTCTGGGAGTCTAAGAATGGTGGGATCTGGTTAGGGTTGCCATGATGTGATCTTGACATGAATTAGTTTCCACCATACTTAGGTGTAGTGCGTCACCAAAAGGTTGCTGTATGTAATGCCCTGGGCTACTCTACAGTCAAGGCACGGTTTACACTGGAAATTTTCTGACATGGAAATGAAGGAGTTTTCTTTAGATAACACACAACTCTTTGTTTGCTTATTATCATCTGGAGGTTCTGAGTGATTTTTGTTAGCCTCTTTGAAGTGGCTTTGCCTTGACCATGACATGTCTGTGAATATCCTTAAAGATGTTATTAAGCTTCATTTAGTCTAGTGTTTCAAGTTCTCATGCCTTTCCTTTTTTATTTTAAAGAAATTCTGCAGTGTTCTCTCTTTAGTCCATCAGTGATCATTCAAGGCAAAAATCAGGGAAGTCTTGGATGCATTTGGAGAGTCATGCTGATTATGTGTTCAATAAGGCTCAGAAAGGAAAAGCAGAAGACAAAAGAGAAGGAAGCAGGCGCATCTCCAAGAAGTTTCCCTCTTCCCAGGAAGTAGGAATATAAATAGTGAACTTTATATTGAATAGAGAGCAGAAGAGATCAGGGAGGCAGAGTGAGTCCAGCTGAGAACCAAGCATGTCTCTGAGATATTTCTAAGGGAAGCAGAAATTTGGGATTGTCCTCATGAACACTGGGGTTCTGGATTGATAAAATGAGAGTGATACATTTTCCTTAAAGTAGAACTCTAAAGCCATGTTTCCTGGGCCAGCAATGCCTGAATCCCCACTCACTCAGCAATGCACATCTAGTACCAGAAACTCTGGCAATAGGGCCTGGTGATCCAAGCTTCATCCAGCCCCTGGATGACACATACATGCTAAAGTCTGCTTTAAGATATCAGAGGTACTAGTGGATTATATATAACCTTCAAAACCAGTGTTTTCTTTTACTGACAGATCCCTACCTGAGTTTCCAGGTTGAACCTGCAGAAGGTAGCCTCGCAGGGGGAACATGGATCATAGTTGTTTTTGATGGTAGGTGTGGCCTCCCTTAAATGTGAGTGTTGAATTTGCTGATCCAAAGCATAAAGGAGTATGAATCTTTGCCTCCTTGTCTAAGAACAGCTCTAAAGAAGGACCCAAACAGGATGAACTGATTGACCCAACTCTGTCTTTGCAGATGCTGGCTGGCCAGTGTCACAGCAGAGGTCACTCTTGTATTAGTGTCCTCATGGTGGGGTGCTTGGGAAGATGATGGGCTGACATGGAAGTGTCAGCATAGTATGAAGTGTTATCCTGGACATATGATTCCATGTTAGGAGCCCCTAAGCCATGCCTTACTCTACCCATTTCCCCCATTGCACAAAGCAACTTGGAAGGATGGAAAACTCTTTCCTAGCGGATAGGCAGATGTGAAAGGAGAAATATTTTTGTAGGCTCATATGAGAACGTTTGTAAAGCAGCATTAACTGCCTTTGGAAATGAGTATCAATGTTATCCTTTGGCAAACACAATGTCTTACATTGCCCTCTTGTGGCCAATGTTTATATTGCCCTGTATGTCTCTGATGTCTGAGATTTTTCCTTGCTTTTAGGTTTGGAGAAAAGTGTTCTTTACCCCAACAATGGCTCTCAGCTGGAGATAGACATGGTGAATGTGGCATTTCCTGCCTTGCCGAGGATCCCCTGTGATGTCTCTCCTGTCCTCGTGGATTTGCCTGTGGTGACTTGCCAAACCAGGTACACAAGTCTGGAGAACAAAACCTGGCTGGATGAAGGAGCTTTCCTTTCTCAGTAGCTTTGGGTGATAGTTAAGCAACTCTCGCAGTGCCTACAATGATCAGGCATGGCTTTAAAACACTCTACGTGAATATGCTTACATGCTTTCAAAATTCTTTTCCTTTAATCTCTCTTGGAGTAGAAAACAGAAACAAAGTTCTGTCTATGGCAGAAAGGACAGATGAAAGAAAATGAAAATTAACACCATCACAAACAAAAGCAATCACCTGTCATTGTTCTTTCTTTTGTAAAACTTTAATTTTTCTTTACTATTTCATTTTATTTTTGAGATTATAATGTAATCACATCATTTTCCCTTCTCTTTCCTCCCTCCAAACCCTCCACATATTCCACCTTGCTCTCTTTCAAATTTGTGACCCTTTCTCCCATTAATTATTGTTATACACACACACATATATGTACACACACACACACACACACACACACACACACACACACACACACACACACACATATCCCTAAATATTACCTGCTCAGTGTGTATAATGTTATGTGTATGTGTATTTTCAGAGCTGACCATTTGGCACTAGACAACCAATTGGTATGCTCTTCCCTGAGGAAGAGCACCTTTCCTGCTCTCAGTTTTCTTCAGGTGCCTGTAGTTCTTCAAGTAGGGTTGGGGCCTCGTGGGCTTCTCCCCACTCACTCTGGCATGCTTATTGTCCTTGTTCAGTTCACAGCTGGATGGTCAGGGTGGTGAGACTTCATGGGTGTAACTAATCTCTGACACTGCTAGGAGAGACAGTCCCACAGTAGACTGCCTGACCCTCTGGCTCTTACAGTCTTTCTAAAGATCTCAGAATGAGCTAAACACGCAAGTATGCAGTCAAAATTGGAGAAGGCTCCACGAGCTGCTGAGAAGAACGTATATTTATTCTTTTGTGTTTGCTTGAGATGTTTTGTAAATATCTGACAGGTGTATTTGATTTTCGATGTCATTTAACTCTAGCATTTCTGTTTAGTTTTTGTCTCGTTGACCTGTCTATTGATGAGAGTGAGGAACTGAAGTCACCTCACTGTATGAGGATCAATATGTGATTTAGCTGTAGAAGTGTTTCTTTTGTAAACTTGGATGCCATCAACGTTTGGTGCATTTTAGACTTACAATATCCTCTTGCTGAATTTTTCCTTTGATGAGTATGTAGTATCTTTCCCTATCTATTCTAACTAGTTTTGGCTTGACATCTACTTTGTTAAATATTAAAATGATTATACCTGCTTTCTTCTTGGGTTCATTTACTTAAAATATTTTTTTTCCCAATTTTTTTTACCCTGAGGTGATATCTATCTTTATGATTAAAGTATATTTCTTGACTGTAGCAGAAAGATAGGTTCTGTTTTCTAATCTGGTCTATTAGTCTGTGTCTTTTCATTTGGGAATTGAGACCATTAATATTGATAGTTAATAATGAACAGTGTTCAATTGATTTCTTTGTTGGTATAGTGTGTGTTTCATCCCATTTCTTGATTTACTGTTATGGGATTACTTATTTTGTGTATTTTCTTTGGTGTAGTTAACCTCTTTAGACTGGTATTTTCCTTCTAGTGACTTCTGTAGGGCTTGACTGAAAATTTTGTTTTAGTGCTGAGTGTTTGTCTTCCTCGTCTATTGTGATTGATGGTTTTACTGGGTACAGTAGTCTGGTCTGGTAGTTGTCATCTCTAAGAGTTTGCTGGATATCTGTCCAGGCCCTTCTGGCTTTCAGAGTCTCCATTGAAAAGTCAGGTATTATTATTTTATTATTATTTATTAAATTATTTATTTATTTTACATCCTGACCACAGTTTCCCTTCCTCCTCTCCTCCCATTCTCTCCTTCCATCTTACCCCCTAACCCCCATCCACTCCTCCCAGTTTCTGTTCAGAAAGGGCCAGGCTTCCCATGGCTGTTACAAAGTACCATTTTTCTGGTGGTTCTGTCTTAATATGTAATTTGGTCTTTTTTCTTTTGCAGCTTTTAATCTCCTTTTTCTGTTCTGTATGTTTAATGTTTTTATTATTCTGTGTTGTGAGGAATTTCTTTTCTGGTCCAGTCTACTTAGTGTTCTGTTTGTTTCCTGTACCTTTATAGGCACTTCTTACTTTAGTTTGGGGAACTTTTCTTCTATGACTTTGTTTTCTGTGCCTTTGACCTGTGTTTCTTCTCCATCCTCTATTTCTATTATTTATAGATTTAGTCTTTTGATGGTGTCCCAGATTTCCTGGATGTTTTTAGATTTAACATTCTGTTTGTCTGAGATATCCATTTTTTTCTGTCTTGTCTTCAAATCCCAAGATTCTTTTTTCCATGTCTTGGACTCTGTTGATGTGGTTTACCTCTGATTTTTTTGTTTGACTTCCTAACTTGTATTTCTAGTTTTGTTTCAGTTTGGGTTGTCTTTAGTGATACTATTTCTACTTTCATGTCTTGAATTGTTTTCATTACTTCATTCTACTGTTTCTTTGTGTTTTCATAGGCTTCACCAAGAGTTACTCATATCCCCTTCAAGATCTTAGAATATATTCATAGTTGCTAATTTGAAGTGCTTGTCTTGTACTCTTAAAGTCCCAAGAGCCCATAATTCTGAGTTATTAAGTTCTTAAATTAAGTTCAAAGGACTTTCAACAAGAAGAAATATAATTTCTCTTGGTCAAGACTGAGCCCAAGTAGAAGTAGTGAGTAGTAGACCTAGGTGGTGAAAAGTGAAATATAGAGACATTCCCTCAACTCCACCTTACAAACACAGGCACGAGGTGTGAAGCAGTTAGGGGGGAACTTCTGGCTTTTTATTTTTAAAGATTTACGTTTTCTGTCCCCAGATCTCTGCTATCTGAAGCACATGCAGGTCTGTACTCTCTGGAGATACGCTCTGGGGAGCAATTGATTGGCAGCCCATGTCCAGGGTCACTAGACGGCTGTACTTTCAAGGTGGGTCCTGAGGATGGAGGGATGTGTGTTTGACTGGTCAGGTAGTAGCTGTGTTACCAACAACACGTTATAAATCAACCGGCATGTCTGCTTTACTAGGGAAGAAACGCCATGGACAGAATGCTAGGGTTTCCCTCACACTGTGAAAGATAAACGCTGACTCAGGTTCTAGCTGAGTGCCTTATGCATACTGTGTAGTACAATGCTCCCAGATTTATGATGGGGTCGTCTCTTATGCTTGCTGCATTACCCAGGCAGTAGTAAGTGGCAGAACCTGGATTTGACCCATCATGTGACTGTGAATCCACATTGAACCTAAAGGTCACAGAGGAGCCACACGCATCAGTGTTTTGGACGAGTGTTATGTTTTCAGCTGATTCTGAGTGTTAGGATATTGAAGGGACTCAGGGATCCCAGGTCCTTTGGGGGACCCAGTCTCCCTGTCCCCTGCTACATGGTACCTTTTGCTGCTCTTCCTAACACTACTCTGAGAGCTCCTTTGCTGCTGAAATTCTCCTTCCAAGTCAGACAGATGAAGAAGTGAGATGGCAGAAGTGAGAGCCATTTCCTTTAGGCCAGTGTCCCATCTTATTTACTTTAGACCCTTGATACTCACACTAGACTTCCTTCTGTGTTTGGTCCAGCCCAAGAGCCATTTAGCTTTGTGGGAAAATGACCTGTAAATGGGAAACCCTTTAGCAGGCTCTTGGGAAAGGTGCTCCAGCAGTGCTCCTTTGTTTAAGAGCCTTAGAGAACAGAACTGAGTTCCTCACTCACGCTGCTTTAGAGTTAAGAAGCTGCTGCCCTAAACTCAATCGCAATATTATTATATAGGCGCTAACCTTTAGAAATTTGGAACTTGTTGTCCAATCCCAGTTAACAATGTGATCCTCAGCCCAAGAGAATGTTATTGTCTGAAATGTTGTCTCTGTAAGCATGTTGCAAAAGAAGAAACAAATCACAGCATTCTTTCTCGGTGAAGAACCATATCACCATCCCTACCCTGGCTCAGGGACCATCAGAGAGGAGCAGTGTCTGAGTACTCCTGAATCACCAAGTATTCCTTCACCTCAGAAAGTCGTTTTCCTACTTATTATAAAGATCAGTAAGGACAGGGGTGGGAGAGACAGTCTTCCTGAAATTGCACATTAAAAAAAGCCTACAAGTCAGGCAGTGGTCTACTAACATGGTGAGCTGATGAACTAGCACCAGGGAATGCAGTTAATGAGAGGCACTTGAGTGAAATACCATGCAATGTGCCTTTCTGCTTTGGGACTGGGACTTAGGGAACCACGGGTATTAAAAATTAATTCCATCTTGCCAGCCCACTCCAAAGAGCCTGCTGTGGGCACTGACAAATCTGAAGGACTCACAGAAGGTTTATCAAGTAGCTGGCGGCTGTGACTTCTCATTCTAATCTGCTGTTTTTACCATCCCTCTCTGGCCCACCTACCTTCCCATCTTGCTGTTGCTGACCTCACTGGTCTCAGGGATCAGTGTGTAGGAAGCCTGCTTTGGAAGCTCATTAATTTTTCACTGTTCTGTCTCCAGCATGGTGGGTGACCAGAAGTCAGTTTCTCTTAGAAACAGTACTATTTTATGTTTTATGAATACAGAAAGAATCGTGAGTGAAAACTTTTATTGTGGTTTAACACTACACGTATACCCCAATGCTCTCTGAGGAGCTGGGAGGAAGCAATAAATGAGTCTATATATTGCCACTAACTTCTCGAAGGATGACAGATGGCACAGTAGATCTTATATTTCAAGCTGGAAACCTAGAGGTATGCTTTGGTATTTGCTTTGAAGTTGACTGCTTCATCTGCCTTGGTTTTTAATGAGCGTGAGAGGGCAATAACAACTTCTTTAAAATTCCAATGGAATTCAGATGACACACAGAGTGCAGTCACTGGGTTGGAGGCCAGAGCTGGGACTGAATGTTTGGCATCATGAGTGGAACTGCATTAATCTTTATCTTCTGTTGAGATCACAGCCAGTTCTTAATCTGAAAAGTCACAGTAGTCTTATCTGGACCCCCTGACTGTGCATATTTTCTGTGAACTAGTTTCTAACCCTTTCCTATAGAGAATGAGGAAAACGGCCTTGACAGCTGACTGTACTGCTGTGTAGATCAATACTTAAACTCCACGCTCAACAGGCCACCATGGGCTTGGTTGAAAAGCCTTTTCATTCCCGAAGCCTGATTAGGGCAGTTGATTAACCATGGCTGTTCTCTGGTAATAGTCTCTCTGGGAATTTGGACTCCAGGGGAGCTGGATGCAACCCAAACAAAACAGTTTGCTGTAGTTCGTTTTGTAAATGTGAAGCATCGTAGTTACTTAGAAAGGAAGCAGTCTAGGCATCTAGCAGGAGAAGTGGTTATTAAGTCTCTTCCTGGGTGAAACATTAACTCATGGGTCAAACCTTGGCCTGGCCAGTCTGTATGTATCTCCTCACGTAGCCTGGTATGATGTCCCAATGGAGCATGGTCTACTCTTAGCCTACTCTAGATATCTGTAGGTGGGATGGACTTCCTGAATGATCTCATCCTGCCTTTCCTTCTCGGTAGTATATCCGTCAACAATGGATGGGCTGTTGTTGGACTGACAGGAATACAAATGTCTCCCACATTTCAGGCTAGGCATGGGAAGCAATTGCGGTAGCAACCTGCAATGTCCCCTTTGGCAAAGCCTGACATTAACTGTTGTGTTTTAAGAAAGGGACATTGTAAGTTGATTTGGGATTCTATGACTAGGCTTCAGCATTTTCCCACTTCTCTCATAAATGGTGTTTACCGTGTGTGTGTGTGTGTGTGTGTGTGTGTGTGTGTGTGTGTGTGTGCGTGCGCACGTTCACACATGGCCTTAGCGAACATGTGGAAGTCAAAGGAGAATCTTGGGTTTCTCTCAGTCTGTCTTTGTCTTCTCCCTTGGTTAAGTCAGGGGCTCTGTTGTTTTCCCATTGACTTCCAGAGAGTCTTGTCTCCACCTCCCACATCACCCTAGGAGCGCTGGGATAACAGATGTATCTGACTTTACATGAGTTGTGGGGATTCAAACTCGGGTCCTCACACTCGCATGACAAGTGCCTTATTCACTGAGACATGGTCACAGCCGTGGCCTCCATCTTGAAGGACAGTGTTCCTTCCCATTTCTTGAATATCCCCCCCCCAAAAAAAAATAGGCACCCTCTGTTTTTCTATCTTTACTCATGTATATCCAACTTCTTATTTTATAGAATGGTGAGCTGACAATAATGTAAACGACACTCCTTCCAGCTTAAAAATTAACTCAAAGACATTTAATTATAATAATGAAATTAAAAGACTGACATTCTGGATGGCACCTTGTCCACCTTTCCTTATGCCAAAATATGTCCCTGGGTGTGGCGGGCAGGTAGGTAGAAACAGGCTTGCCAGATCTGAACAGTATGGCACAGGGTAGGGAGATGTGTGACATCGATCCGATCCCTTGAACTCATCTGCCAAATATAATATTTTCTGTCATCCCTGCTTTGTGGGATTAGCACGAGGCTAACAAGGAGGAAGTGTGAAGTGATTGGGGAGATGCATCCTGTTTTCCACTCCCACTTTCCGAGGAATAGTTTGTAGCCCTTGTGGTCATGTCTATTCTAATGAAATGCTCACTTGTGATAATACTTTTAAACAGTTTTCCAAGGCACAGACACCTGTCGTGTATCAAGTTAACCCGCCAAGTGGAGTACCAGGTAAGAAATCTTCTGTTAAGTATGAATAACTGTGAATCCCTCTGCCAACCTTGCTGCAGACATTTCTACCAGTGTGTGGTGTCTATTGTCTAATTTAGCTTCTTACCTGATGTTGTTTTGAAAAGAAGTTTCAGCTTCTGTTTTTTTTTTTTTTTTTTCTTAAATTGTTTTTCCCCCCTTAGGCACTTTTGTTCTATGGCTTTACTGATAACAACAACAACAAAAAAAAAATCTAAAAGATTAAAAAAAAAAGTAGTCCACACAGGAGACTGTAGGAGATAGAAATCATAACCACTCCACTTTATTCCCAACTGAAATAGTCCATTCATACCAGGAAGTCTGTGTTGACCCCCTACTGTGTGCCAACTTACACACATAACTCTTCATATATATTATTATCTGAGGATCACAAAAACATGATGCTACAGGCACAATTATTATTTTCATTTTTGAGGAGGAACAAATGAGGTATCAGGGGGTTAAATGGTTTGTTCAAAGAAGTGATTCTCAACTTTCCTAATGCTGCAACCCTTTAATACAGTTCCTCATGTTGTGGTAACCCCACTTATTGCTACATCATAACTGTAATTTTGCTACTGTTGTGAATCATAATGTAAACATCTGATATGCAGGATATCTGATACATGACCCCACCTACCCACCCAAAGGGGTTGAGACCCACAGGTTGAGAACTGCTAATCTAAAGTCATATCATAAGTGGTGCAGCCGAGGTTTAAGTTGAGATAAAATCTGTGCCTATTATTATTTTGGTGTATGTCAACTGACACTGGATACAACTCAGAAAGCTATTAGCCCTGATATTTATCTAGAGGATTTGTTCGTGAGTTAGAGAAGCACAGACATATATACTTGATCTTAATCAAAAGGCTTGGAAAGGATTCAGATGACAGCATGTTAGAGCCAGGAGGGCAGAAGAGGAGGTGGTTGTGTGAGGGTAGGGATTTACATAGAGGAATCAGATGCTCTGAGACATAGGCTCAGTAACTTTGTCAATTTTCTTTAAAACCAAATAATAAACACAGCTTTTTAAAATGTGCTCTGCTATCTTGTAATGGGCCAATTCCTATATGTATGTATGTATACATGTACACACACACATATATACCAAATTTTTCATTTGTTCTTTATTTACAGTATAGTATACATCTATAAACATAGCTGCTAATTTAAAAAATGATTACATTTGCATATTTACTTATTATTAGTGTGAATATGTATGTATGTGTGTTAGTGTGTGTACTGTGTACATATGCACATATGTTATAGCTTGTGTATGGAGGAGGCCAGAGGACAACTTTCAGGAGTTGGTTCTCTCCTCCTACCATGTAGGTTCAGGAATGAAACTCAGGCCATCATGTTCAATGGGAAGTGCCTTTTTAAACCCACTGAACCATCTTGGTAGACCAAGTTGCTGGGTTTTTAGGTAGGACTATGTCTGAATGCATAATCTGATCTAATTGTTTTGATGAGATTGACTGGTTAAGGTAATAAGAATGAATATCTATGTTACAGACAGTGTTTGTATGTTATAGTGTGTGTGTGTGTGTGTGTGTGTGTGTGTGTGTGTGTGTGTGCATGTGTGTGTAGGCAAAATTTATGTATGTGCCTATTTAAATTACAGTCTAAAGAACAAGAATTTAGCATTGTCTTACTGATATGAGGCTTTCATAGATATATTCCATTGTATTAGTTTGATTAACCAACACATCATGTTTTATGAAAAAGGATGCGAACTATGACAATTATATAGATATTTGGGTTTCTGGTGCTTGTGTGTAGAAGGTTTCAGTTTAGGTGGCAGAAGTCTTATTCTGATGAGGAATGAGTAAGGAGCCATGAGAGACATGAAGTGGGATGTCAGTTGTTCTCCAGATCTGTCAAACCTGTTTGTCTCACCAAGGTGGAGTTCTGCACTGTCTCTTCCACATTTTTGGGGGAACAATGGGTGGCTGGCCTTGTCAGCGTGGTCCCTCAAGGCACGATCTACATGGCTGCATCTTTGCAATCACTTTCTAGACAATTACTCTCATTTCATTTGGGAAGCTTGCCCAGAGTAGCAGCCAGGGACACGTGGGAGGAGGTAGCTACATAAGAGACAGCCTTTTATTTTATGGGTGGTTGGGTTTCTGTATGTGCTTAACAGTCCTTCACTGTGACGCAGAATCCCCTGGCACTGTGCTCTGCTTTGCCCATTTGTCAGTCTCTGTTTGTTGGGCTGCTTTGTTTAGGAACAAGCAACCAAAGACCCCACAGGATTTTCTAATTTCTGCAACCTGCTATTTGTTTCTAAGTGGAACATGACAAAGCTTGGCTTCTTCCCGGGGAACTAGGGAGCTAATCGTGCAGTTTGGTCAACATAAAACAGAACCATTCTGCCAGTTTAGCAGCAGCAGCAGCAGCAGCAGCAGCAGCAGCAGCAGAGAATTTAACATTCGAGTCTTCTGAAAACTCTGACACCTTTGTCTCAGTCCTTAAGAACCTACGCTTTCTCTTCATCTCCCTGAAAGGTCCAGTCCTAGCCATGCAATGACTGGGTGAAAGTCCCCCTTTCACACAGAACAGCGTGACGAGAATCCACAGAGGATGATGTTCAGTAGCTTTAAATGCTCATGGAAAAAAAGTTTCCTGGACACAGTGACCCCAAGTATATCCTTTTCTGAGTTTTGAGGCTTTACTGGACCAACAAATACTTCTCTAATCTGTGAAGGTAGTTTCTAATAATATGACTGCCTGTATATCTTGAGTAGCTGGGGTTATAGGAACATGACATAGTACATGGTTCACCCTGTCATTGAATAGTGCATTTGCTGAGTGAACAACATATGTTCATTATTCATACATCCATATAAACTTTAGTTCTAACTCTCTCGCTGTTTTGTGCTCATCTTTAGTTCCTGTCCATTTGGGTCACAAGGGACTTTTTTATCTTTTGTACTTTGAGATACAGAAAATAATTAGGATCCCAGAAGACTGATCAGAGATTGTGTGATACAGCCTCTTCACATAGTTTTTTATTTGTTTTCTCATTTTTATTAGTTCTTTGAGAATTTCACACAATATATTTTGATCACATTTACCTGCTTGTTCCAGATCCACTTCCCCCTTCCCTACCCATGCACCTTTGTGTTTTCTTTTATTTTCCTCGAAACAAACAAACAAACAAACAAACAAACAAACAAACACCAAGTGCAATTTGTGCTGCCCATATACTCTTGGGCGTGTGGCCTTCCACTGGATGTGGTTGACTTACCAAGGGCCACACTCTTAGAGAAAATTGACCTACCCTCTCTCAGCAGCTCCCTGTTGTCAATAACTCTGTATCTAAGGCTAGAGTATTCCATGCTGGGATTTTGTCTGCTTTGAGCTTACACAGGTTTTTGTGCACACAGTCTCCACAAGCACTGTGAATTTATTTGAGCAGTGCCCCCTTCTTTCTGGAAAACGCTGTTTCTTATTCATCATTTCTGTCTCTAGCTCATACAATTTTTTTACTCCCTCTTCCACAATGACTCTTAGTACTTGGTGTAGTCTGAATTTTTCCTGTGTCCCACTCAGTCCTGCAGCCACTCTAACCCAAATAAACACACAGAGGCTTATATTACTTACAAACTATATGGCCTATGGCTCAGGTTTCTCGATAGCTAGCTCTTCAAACTTAAATCAACCCATTTCTATTAATCTATGTATTGCCACATGTTCTGTGGCTTTACCTGTGTCCCATTACATGTTGCTCCTTGGGAGGCAGGCTGGCATCTCTCCTGCCTCTGCCTTTCTTCTTCCTGTCTCTCTCTTGGATTTCCTGCCTGGCTATAACCTGACCTACCATAGGCCAGAGAAGCTTCTTTATTAACCAGTCATAGCAACATATGTTCACAGCATACAGAAGGATATTCCACAGCAACTTGAGGTGTGTGTGGTATGGATATCCCAAACTACATGTAGCTATTCCACAACTATTACACTTTGCAAGTTGACCTATTGTGAGTCTCTGTGTTAATTGCCATCCACTGCCAAAAGAAGCTGCTTTGATGAAGATTGAGAAATATGACACATAATACACACACACACACACACACACACACACACACACACACAGGATATCATAATGTGTTTAATGTGTGCATATGTTGTACAACATTCATTTCAAAGTATGTACATCTGTCTCCTCAAATATAGCCTTTATTTTGAAGACATTGAAAATCTTTTCTTCTAGATTTTAAAACATAGAACATTGACATTATGTAAAGTCATTGGATTGTGCAATAGAATACTAGGACTTATTTCTCCCCTCTCACTGGAACTTAGATACCAATGGTCAACCTTTTCTCATCCCTCCCACTCACTGATTCTTCCCATTAGAACAGGTAAGTACTGTTCTCCTCTCAACTTCTGTGTAATCAATCAATGCTTTTAGGTAATAATGAATCATTATTTTAGCCTTCCTAGTGGGTAACCTGGATCACTGGATTCCACCACTCATTTTACATTTATAGAGTTTATTAAACATGTTAATTTTACACACCTGTGCCTTGTTGGGTATATGTAACCAAACAAAAGCAAACCAAATTTAGGCTCCACATTTGAAGTTTGAGCTAAGGCCGTTGCATTTTGAACTCTTTTTAAAACAGGAGAAGTAGTACATGTATATGGCTGGATCATCACCGACCGGTTGGAGACCTTTGATACTGATGTGTACTACATTGACAGGTAAGCAGGTTTGTTCCTGCGCTCACCTTGTCACATATGTGCTAGATAGACAGCTTCCTCTGCAGCAATAAGTTGCAAGGACTTGGCACAGAACTGCTATTTTTTCTGTGCAGTTTATGGCCTCTGATATACCAGATTTCAGCTTTTCCTTTGTGAATGTGGTTGCAACTGGCAGATTAAACTGGTCCATTTTTTTTTTTAAACTGACAAGTAGTGATTGGGCTCTGAACCACACTGTAACTGTGTCTGGGGGTTTTCCCTTTGATTCTTACCCTTCCTCCCCTCCTCTCTTAGGCTAAAGTAAATTCTTTCTAAAATGATGATACATAAACACAAAAGTCCACTAACTTCTTTTTAGTTATTGTCCATCTGTGCATTCAGAACTCCTGTTGGTGGGATGAGAGGGAACTGTGGGCTAAGGTACCAAAGAGGAAAGGAACCAAAGGGCCCAGGTACTAAAAGTTGTGTAGTTGTGGAGCTTGCAACATTTATTGGAAGTGTAAACATGGCTTTCTTTAATGGCTATTTTAGAATTATAAAGTGTTGCAGACTGCATCCATTCACCTGGGCTCCACACTAGGGCCCACAGCTCTGCCAGCTTTATCTGAGGCTAGGGTCATTCTAGTGACCCCAGGGAAGATACTGCCCACCTCCTGCTAAACTCATTTAAGCCTGTCCAACAATGTCAAACTACACCCCTACCCATGGGCTCCATAACTTGGCCTACTACTTTGGAAAATGTCTTTGTCTTAAGGGAGGCCACGCTGGATCTAGGAACCCTAGACTTCACTCTCCCTCCTTGGGCTCCATATCTAGGCCTACTATGTCAGAAGCAGACTTTAGCTTTGCAAGAACACAGGCTGGATCTACAGTACAGGAGCAGCTGTACTGGAGGCCAGGCTGGTCCTAGGGATCCCAGAGGCCAGACCAGATCCAGAGACCATAGACTGCATGCCCTACCCTAGTCTCCATATAATGGTTTCCAACTTCAGAAGAAGACTTTGACTTTATGAGAGGCCAGAAGACCAGAGAGGAAAGAGAAATCAAGGAACAAAACACCCATACAACAAACACAAATGCAGGAATCAACACCTAGACCAATAACCATCCCAAATCCAGATGCCTAAATGCCAGTGTAAGAACACAATCAATAACAGAAAAGGCAATATGGTATCACCAGAGCCAGTTGTCTTACAACAGCAAGACCTGAACAATCCAACATAGCCAAAGCACAAGAAAACAACCTTAAAATGAATTTATGAAGACAATAGACATCCTTAAAGATATGAAAATAAATCCCTTAAAGAAATGGAGAAAAAGACAAGAAAAATCGGAAGAAATCAATAAATTCCTGAAAGAAAGCCAAGAAAAACAAATGAAGGAAACTGTTCAAGACCCGAAAATGAAAATAGAAGCAATAAAGAAATGGAAAATCTGGGCAGATGAACAGAAAACACAGATGCAATCACCACCATCAGGATACATGAGATGGAAAACAGAATTTCAGGCACTGAAGACTGTTGTCGCTTGTTTTTGCTCTTTTGCTCTTTTGGTTCTTTGGGGCCCCACCACAAAGCTCCCAAATCAATCACACATGGAGGCTTATTCTTAATCTGCCCAGCCTCAGCTTGGACTAATTCTAGCCAGCTTTCCTTAACTTAAATTATCCCATCTACCTTTTGCCTCTGGGCTTTTTCATTTTCTTACTTCTGTAATCTTTGACCCTTAGTCTGTGGCTTTTCTTGCTTCTCTTCCTTCTTTGGCTACTACTTCCTCCTCCCAGATTTCTCCTATTCATCCTCTCTGCCTGCCAGCCCCACCTACTTCTCTCTCCTGCCTCACCATTGACTGTCCAGCTCTTTATTGGACGATCTAGTGTTTTAGACATAGTAAACAGCTTCACAGAGTTAAACAAATGCAACACAAACAAAAGTAACACACCTTAAAATAATATTCTACAACAGAAGAAATAACAGAGGAAATTCATCGGTCAAAGAAAATGTTAACTCTAAGAAGTTCCTAACACAAACATCCAGAAAATCTGGGATACCATGAAAAGACCAAACATAAGAATAATAGGAATAGAAGAAGGAGAAGAAATGTAGCTTAAAAACCCAGAGAACATATTTAACAAAAATCATAGAAGAAATTCCTATCATAATAAGGACATCCTTATGAAGGTACAAGAAGCTTACAGAACACCAAGTAGATTGGTTGGAAAAGAAAATCCCCTCACCATATAATAATCAAAACATTCAACATACATGGCAAAGAAAGAATATTAAAAGTGGCAGGGGAAGAAGGCCAAGTAAAATATAAAGGCAGCCCTATTACAATCACACCTGACTTCCCAACAGAGACTCTGAAATCCAGAAGAGCCTGGACTGATGTCTTGCAGACTCTAAGAGACCATGGATGCTAGCCTGGACTATTATACCCAGCAAAACTGTCAATCAACATAGCCGGATAAAACAAAGTATTTCATGAAAGTCAAATTTAAACAACACCTATCCACAAATCCAGCCCTACATAAAGTACTGGAAGGAAAACTCCAACCCCAGGAAAATTACAAAATATCCACAAAAATCCACAAAAATTACATATATATATATAAATAGACTTCCAACCAAAATTAATCAAACGAGATGGAGAAGGGCATTTCATATTCATCAAAGGAAACATCCACCAAGGTGATATCTCAGTACTGAATATTTATGCTCCAAATGTAAGGAAACCCAATTTGTAAAAGAAATACTACTACATCTTAAATCACACATAGATCCCTATAAAATAATAGTGGGAGACTTTAACACCCTACTTTCACTGATGGGCAGGGCATCCAGACAGAAACTAAACAAAGAAATAACAGAACAGATGTTATAACTCAAGTGGAACTTGACAACCATTCACAGAACATTTCACCCCAACACAAAAGGTTATACTTCCTTCTCAACACCACATGGAAACTTCTCCAACATTGACCATATATACTCAGCCACAAATCAAGTCTCAACATATAAAAAAAAAAATTGAAATAACCTTCTGTGTCTTATCAGACTACCATGGATTAAAGCTGGATTTCAAAAACAACAGAAACAACAGAAAGCCAACAAACTCATGGAAACTGAATAACTCTCTACTGAGTGACCACTGGGTCAAGGAAGAAATAAAGAAGTTAAAGATTTCCTAGAATTAAATGAAAATGAATGTACAGCATACCCAAATTTATGAGACACAATAAAAGAGTTGCTAAGTGGAACATTCATAGCACTAAGTGCTTTCATGAAGAATTTTGAGAGATCTCATACTAGTGACTTAACAGCATACCTGAAAGCTTTAGAACAAAAAGAAGCAGACACACTTAAGAGGAGTAGATGGCAGGAAATAATCAAACTGAGGGCTGAAATCAATAAAATAGTAACAAAGAGAACAATACTAAGAATCAAGGAAACAGGGCTGGAGAGATGGCTCAGAGGTTAAGAGCACTGACTGCTCTTCCAGAGGTCCTGAGTTCAATTCCTAGGAACCACATGGTGGCTCACAACCATCTGTAACTAGATCTGGTGCCCTCTTCTGGCCTGCAGTCATAATGCTGTATACATAATAAATAAATAAATCTTAAAAAAAGAAATATTAAAAAAAGAATCAAGGAAACAGAGTTGGTTCTTAGAGAAAATCAACAAAATAGATAAACCCTTATACAAACTAGCTAAAAGGCAGAGATAGAATATCCAAATCAACAAAATCAGAAATGAAAAGGGGACTATAACAACAGAAGCTGAGGAAATACCAAAAATCATTAGGTCATACTTTAAACATCTATACTCCACAGAATTGGAAAATCTAAAAGAAATGGAGAATTTTCTCTACAGATATTACTTACCAAAGTTAAATCAAGATGAAATAGACAATTTAAATAGACCAATAACCCCTGAGGAAACAGAAGCAGTCATTAAAAGTCTCCCAACCAAAAAAAGCCCAGGGCCAGATGGTTTTAGTGCAGAATTCTACTAGATTTTCAAATAAGAGCTAATACCAATACTTTTCAAATTATTCCACAAAATAGAAATAGTAGGAACATTGCCACTAATTTTTGAGGCCACAGTCACACTGATTCCCCAACCACACAAAGACTCAACAAAGAAAGAGAATTTCACTCATGAACATTGATGCAAAAATACTCAATAAGTACTGGCAAACCAAATCCAAGAATATATCAAAAAGATCATTCACCATGACTAAGCAGGCTTCATCCCAGAGATGCAGGGATGGTTCAACATATGAAAATCTGTCAATGTAATTCACCACATCACCACATTAAAAAAAAAAAAAAACTGAAAGAAAAGAAAAACACATGATCATCTTATTTGATGCTGAAAAAGCCTTTTACAAAATTTAGCACCCCTTCATAATGAAAGTCTTGAGGAGAACAGAGATATAAAGGATACATCTAAACAAAAGAAAAGTAGTATATAACAAGCCGATTGCCAACATCAAAATAAATATAGAAAACTCAAAGTAATCCCACTAAAATCAAGAACAAGACAAGATTGTCTACACTCTCCATACCTTTTCAATATAGTACTTGAAGTTCTAGCTAGAGCAATAAGACAACTAAAGGAGATCAAGGGGATAAAAATTGGAAATGAAGAAGTCCAAGTATCATTATTTGCAGATGATATGATAGTATACATAAGCGACCCCAAAAACTCTACCAGGGATCTCCTACAGCTGATAAAGACCTTTAGACAAGTGGTTGGATACAAGATTAACTTGAAAAAAAAAGCCTCAAATAATATAAAAAATATCTTAGTGTAACTTTAACCAAGAAGTGAAAGACCAGTATGAGAAGAACTTGAAGTCTTTGAAGAAATTGAGGAAAATTATAAGAAGATGGACAGATCTTCCATGCTCATGATTTGGTAGGATTAAATGTAAATTAAATAGTAAAACTGGTTATTTTAGCCAGGCGTTGGTGGTGCACACCTTTAATCCCAGCACTCGGGAGGCAGAGGCAGGTGGATCTTTGTGAGTTCGAGGTCAGCCTGGTCCACAGAGCGAGATCCAGGAAAGGCGCAAAGCTACACAGAGAAACCCTGTCTCGAAAAACAAAAAACAAACAAACAAACAAAAACCAAAAAAACCCCAAAAAACCAACAAAAAAAATTGGCCATCTTACCAAAAGCAATCTACAGATTCATGGCATTTCTCATTAAAATTCCAATACAATTCTTCACAGACCTTGAAAGAACAATACTCAACTTCATATGGAGGTTGGATAGGATTGGAAACATAAACTATCAGATTGCGAGGATGGAGGAGGAGAGTACTGAAAGAGACTACTGGAAAGGAGGGGCATTTTGGGGTCAGGTAAAAACCTGGCACAAGGGAATCTCCCAGAAATCTACAAGGATGACTCCAGTTAAGACTCCTAGAAATAGCAGATATGTAGCCTGGACAGGCCATCTCCTGTGACCAGATTGGTGCATAGCCCAATTGTCATCAGAAAGACTACCTCCAGCAACTGATGGAACCAGATACAGTCCCACAGCCAAACAATAGGCAGAGTTTGGGAAATCCTGCATAGGAGGTGAAAGGATTGTAGGAGCCAGAGGGGTCAAGGACCACAAGAAATCTCACAGAATCAACTAACCTGGGCTCATAGGTGTTCACAGAGACTGAACCAGGGATTCTGTATGGGACTGACTGAGGCACTGTGCATATGTGTTACAATTGTGTAGCTTGGTCTTCTAATAGGAGTCTTAACAGTGGGAACAGGGGCTGTCTCTGACTCCCCACATGGGGTTGCCTTGCCCAGACTTAATACATGGGGATGTGCTTAGTCGTACTGCAACTTGATATGTCATGTTTTGTTGATACTCATGGGAGACCTGCCCTGTCCTAAACAGAAATGGAGGAGGAGTGGATTGTGGGGTGGGTGGGAATGGAAGGAGAGGGGATAGAAGGAGAGGAGGGAGGGGAAACTGCAGCCAGGATGTAAAACAAATAAATGAATGAATAAATGAATGAATAAATAAATAATGTTACTATGAAAGCATCTGTGTTGGGAAGCTCTAGGCAACTGCTGTCACCCAAAAAAATCCAACAACTATAGTGAGGATTTATAAAGCAGAAGAAACATTATCTCACTAGTTACCAAACTGCAAGGTATCTATATGCTGTGCCAATTTTTTTCTTCGCCCATTAATGTCTTAGAGGAGTTTCCTATTTCATCTTCATCCTTTTTGATTCTGCCCTCCATTTATAGCATTAAAAAATTTTCTTCCTTCCTTCCTTCCTTCCTCCCTTCCTTCCTCCCTCCCTCCCTCCCTCCCTCCCTCCCTCCCTCCCTTCCTTCCTTTCTTCTTCTTCTTTTATTTTTAAATAAAAAAATGCTTTCTACTGGGGACAGAAAGTTAAAGTCCGTCATTAGCCAATGCGCCACCTTCACTACTTGGACCTATCTCAGCCTCAATTTGGGATCCAGCTTTTAAAAGAGTGCAGTGAAGGCCCATTCTCAATAACTGTGCAGAGAAAGCATTGCCAATGTGGAGATGAGGGGGGATTTTGGGGGAGATGGGGTAAAAGCTCCATTAGCAGTAGGGAAGCATAGGCCTACTCTGTGGAAGAAAAGTTAGTCTTTACTGAGGCCGTGCAGTGGTACCTGATAGATTCAGAGGAGAAAGTTTGTAACATGCAGCCTTTTTGGCAACTATGTTCACTGGGAACACTGGACTACTCTTTCTTGTCTTTGTTTCTTTTCTTTTCTTTCTTTTTTTTTTGCCCTCCATTCTAGCCCATTGATCCTGGAAGCTGGTAGAGACAAATGGCTTACTCCTTGTTCCCTTGTAAATATGCAGACAGGAAGCTGGTGAGTATTTTTTGTTGTTATTGCTTTCTTGTGAATGAGCATGCTTTCAATTTCTTCCACAGCACAAACACATGAACATAGATGGATCTTTTTAAAAATATAAGTCATGTGTAGGAGTTAGCTGTCTTGTCTTCAGACTCACTGGAAAAGATGAAAGAATCAAGTATCAGCTGAAAATAAAAATTAAAGTAGAATCTAAAACCTTTGGTGAAAACAAGTAGGCACTGCTTATTAAATGCATAACCTCCCACTTCCCACCAAGGCTTGTCCAATGCTCTAGAAGTTAGTCAGTCATCTTGTGATTTATACCTATGGTTATTAGTCTCTCTTTGCAGAAGACATAGGGTTTCAGGGAGCAAGCAGCAGAGGTGAGCCTGTGTGACTAACCCTGTATGACTAACCAGCCTCCAGAATCTATTTCCTAACCACTGTAACTATAATGACCAGGAAAGCATACAACATCTGAAACATGTTATCCTTTCCACTTTTTAATGTGCTTGTGGTGTGCATATTTGTGTGTGTGTGTTTACATGGGCATGTATTTGTGAGTCTTTACATCTGCATGCATGTAGGTTCAAGTTTGGTGTGTGGAATCATACTAGATATCCTTCCCACCCTCCCTGTTCAAAGAGACAGGCACTCTTAGTCAAACCCAGAAATAGAGATGACTGGTCTTAACCATACAAAGTCCCATCCTGAAACATTTCAAAAGGAGTGTCTACATGCTCTGGGTCATATAGCCACAATTTGGCTGGATTTTTACTTCACTTTCAACTAGGTGGATTAATTTTCCTTTGGGGATATTACAAGAATCATGTGCTATGGCCTAGCTTCTTGGGATGAGTGGTGGAGCAAAATTCTCTCCTATAGTTTCTTCTTACTGTCTTCAGTTTGTTTGCCTGAATTTGTCTGTTTTTTTAATTCTCATCTTTGAGAGGTTTTATTTTACTCAACATAAAATAGATGTTTGGAAAGAAAAGACTAAATAGAAATTAGGAATAAGTTAAATTTTGTTTCCCAGACTGTGCATTTGGCATGTGGCTTATGAATTGACAACGCCAGTTAGCATTATCCCTAAGGATTTGACAATGACCTTATTATACCTTCAGTATGTATCAGTTTTCTCTGGCTAATGTGACTCCTATATGTTGCTTTCTTTAAAGAGTTTGGAATTCTAAGCAATTGTCTGGTTATTCTTATTTCAGTATGTTTTTCCTCAGTTTTCCCATCCAGGAGGAACATGGCCTTGGGACTGTGCAGTGCCGTGTGGAAGGCGATTACATTGGTTTGTTTTAGAACTATCTTTTAAAAGACTCACCCATTTCTTTTGTGGTATCCAGAAAGGAAAACAAAAACACATTAATCAGATAGTATCATGTGAATAATAATTGCTACCAAAATAGCTTTAAAAAAACACTATGCAAAACAGTTTCCATATCAACTAATTTATTCATCAGTAATTTTACTTTACAAGTGATTATGTAGACAATGTCAACCAGTGTGTTAGGATTTAAATAATGCTTCATCTAAATCTAAGCCCCAGGGTTTATTTGTCTTACATGTGTCCATTTTGTTGTGAAAGTTCATGGGATATTTTCCTGGGCAACATGAAAAGAAATTCCAGACTTGGACAGTAATGAAGATATTGGAGCTTTGTGCCTAGGGAAGCAATGTCCTGGCCCAGGAGATTCATGCACAGTTCTGCATTCATGTCTGTTTCTTTGTGTTTTAGGTTCCCAGAATGTTAGTTTCTCAGTATTTAACAAAGGGAGGTAAGTAACTGGGATAGCCAAATCTGTCTGTGTCTTATATTGTCTGTAACATCCTGTGTACTACTTTTTAATTTTTATCATTTCAACTGTACACCAGTAGGATGTAGAAAACTTGCTATACCTTCTTGGTTTCTTTCACTTGAGTGAGCATTGTGTTCCGTCTTACCTATGGGCATCATAAATATTTCAATGTAGGGATGATACAAGATTTTAAGAACTGGCTCTGAAGTCAAAGTGCAATGAATCTACAGCTGTCAGGTGTGTGTTGTGGGACACAGTTTTCCCAAGACAGACACACACTGTGTCATTATAGGAATTGCCTTATTCAAGATATAATGAGTTCATATTTCATCATTCTTTAGAGACACAAATAAACTAGGATTCTGGATTTCTGTGTGAACCTTCCTTCTTGTTTTTGTCCTTAAGAATTCATTATTTGATATTAGTTTCATTGTGGTTATATTAACATACTACATATGGGTATATAGATCAAAGTTTGGATTTGCTTTCTCTTTCTTTCTCCTCAAGTATAAAACTGATCTATTTTATTATGGGAATCTACCGTATCTATCTATATATTGTAGGAATCTGCTCTATCTATCTATCTATCTATCTATCTATCTATTTATCTATCTATTGAAGGAATCTACTATAGCTATCTATCTACTGTAGGAATCTACTATCTATCTATCTATCTATCTATCTATCTATCTATCTATCTACCTACTATAGGAATCTACTGTATCTATCAATTGTAGGAATCTACTGTATCTATCTATCAATCAATCTATTGTAGAAATCTACTATACTTATCTATTGTAGGAATCTACTGTATCTATTTATCTATTGTAGGAATCTACTATATCTATCTATGTATTGTAGGAATCTACTATATCTATCTATGTATTGTAGGAATCTACTATATCTATTATCTATTGTAGGAATCTACTGTATCTATCTGTACATTAGTTTAGTATTATGACCATTCATATTTGCTGTTGCATTTAATGCTTCTAACGATCTATAAAATAGAGATTATTCCCATACAATCATTTTATCTATGAGGAAAGCTTTGATCCATTGATACTGCTTTCTGGTTATCCAAAGAAGCTGGTGTCCAAATTGTTAAATTTACTAGAAGTTATTCTGTGAACTTCCTTTCAAGTAGCCAATTTTAAAAAAATACAGTTGTAGGTGACATTTTACCAAAAGCCTTTGTTTTCCTCTGAAGGTCAATGGTGCACAAGGAAGCCTGGCTGATCAGTGCTAAACAGGACCTGTTCCTATACCAGACACACTCAGGTACTCTTTCCCTTCAGCCTGTCTTCTTTATCCCTTTCCTCAAAGTGCACTAAACATTAGACTCTCCTTTTCTTTCTTTGGGCTGCTTCTCTTTGGCCACTAACATGACCTCTTGATTCTGGGTGAAATTAAGTTGCTTGTATCTGTGTCAGCTCTGGTGCTTCCAGCCCTGCATCGCTTATGTTCTGAGAAATGCATCATTGGGTGCTTTCGTTATTGCGCTTTCCTCATAGCCCTCATGCACCCGAATGTAGATGCTGTAGCTCAGTTATGCATTGTGGCCTCTTGATGCTAGCAGGAGATGAGGAACACACGACACACATGAAGCAGCAATGAACTTTTTATTTTACAAGCAAGAATAAGCACTAGAAAACAGCAGGAAAATCATAGGAACAGTATACTATAATAAGCAGATAAAGGTAATTAAAATTAATTATTATTAAATCTAGATGGTTCATATTTGTGTTGTGCTTTTTATTACATTTTAACACTGTATTATTGTGTGACAGTTTCATAATTTATAGAATGAACTGTAGCTATTTTATTTCCTATTCCCTTCTCTCATCCTCCTCCAATGGCAGAATAGTAGGTTTGTATGCACCAGCATCACCACAAATATGTGTGGTGTGCCCTGTGATATGTCCTTACAGTTGGCTTGCTGATGTCATTACATGACAAGAAGCTTTCAGTACCAGTACAGTCCTATGGGCCTACTGATATAGATGTGATCTGTTGTTGGTAGATGCATTGCCAAGCAGATTCTGACTGTATTCAAAGAGGCTTGATTGTAGACTTCTATATAAAGTCTATGGACATAGACTGAATGAAATAAGGAAGAGTTGTGCCTTCCTGTATGTTCTAAAAAGTAACAGAAGAAAGGTGACACTTAAAAACATAATAGGTATAGCAGGAATCTTAAATGGTCTTATTAATTAAAAAAAAAAAAACAAAAACCCTGGAGCCAGGGATTGGGGGGAATGCTGGAAGATCAAAGAAGCAGAACAAGCCACAGCCACCTCACCTCACCAGTTCCTCAGCTGATCCTGTTTCCTCAGACTGGAAGCTTCTGAGTCCTCATCGAAATGAATCTCAGCTGAACTGCTGTTCCAAAGCCTAAATGCTTAACTAGCCAAAAGCTTCTAGTTTCTGTTCTTCACACCTTATATACCTTTCTGCTTCCTGCCAACATTCCCTGGAATTAAATGCTCACTTTCTGGGATTAAAGACATGTGTCACCTTGCCTGGCTGTTTCCAATGTGGCCTTGAACTCACAGAGAGCCAGATGAATTTCTGCCTCTGGAATGCTAGGATTAAAGGTGTGAGTGCCACCATTTTCTAGCCTCTGTATTTAGTGGCTGTTCTGTTTCCTGACCCCAGAGAAGTTTATTAGAGTGCACAATATTTTTGGGGAACACAATACCACCACAAATAGGACTTTTTCTGGTCATTCTAACATCCACCTTAAATTCATGCACTCATTCAATGCTTTGTGACTTACCTATTCTGATGCTAAACTGTGGTGTTGCCCTCTGATGGCCAAACTCTGGTACTGAAAGATGAACACTGAAAAGCAGGAACTTGCCTGAAACTGTGAAGTCAGTTCAGTGGTGGGCAGTTGGTTATTTATGGAGAGCATACAGTGTCTAGGTTTTAATACAGCCACAGAACCACTGAAAACATGTCTATGAGGGAGGTTCAAATTTCAGAAGCAACAAAAATCGACCTTTCTAAATGAGAAAGCTATCATCTCACAGACCATGGGACAACTGCCATTCATTCTCTGGACAGCCCATTTTACTGGAGCTGGGTTCTGACCACCACCTTTCTTGTCTTTAAACATTTACCTAGTGTGTTTGAGAGATGGTGAGAAGAAGCACCCATGCTGATGGATACAATGAGAGGAACCACAGTTATTAATTTCTTTGAACTAAAAACTAGGGTTCATTGCCATTATTTTTCTATGGAGAAAACAAGGTTAAGAGGGGATGCAACTTACCCAAAGGTCATTGAAAACTAGTTAAAAACTCCATGCACATAACTAACACCCTTCAGGAATCATGCTGTCCCTGGTACCCAACCTCAGGCTTCCACAATTCTGCTGAGATTATAGATGCTGGAGGGGTAGGCTCACAGTACCTGTTATCCTTCACTCCATGGGCTGAAAACATAGAGGCATGAGCATTTTCATAGTGGAGGAATCCCTGGTGATATGGACAGCCCACAGAGTCTGGGGCCTAGCCTCTTCAGGCTGGCACTCAGTAACTAGTCCAGTGTGCTTAAGCCCCTAAGTTTCAGAGCCTGGATTTAGCATATTTGAAATGAATAATGTGGTGCTTGTCCTTTTAATGCTAAAGATTGTCTAAAGCAGTTGGTGAGGAAGAGGATTTGAACTCACCCAGAATTTCTCTGTTCTTTTTATGATCATGCTTATGGAATCACAAGTTTCTTCATTTTGTTTCCCATATACTTCTTAAATATGATGTCTATTTTTATTTTATTTTATTGTTTTTTTTTTTTTGTTTTTTTTTGTTTTTTGTTTTTGTTTTGAGACAGGTTCTCTGTATAGCTCTGGCTGTCCTGGAACTTGGTTTGTAGATTAGGCTATCCTTGAACTCAGATGTCTTCCTGCCTCTGTCTCTCGAATTTTGTGATTAAAAGAGTGCACTATTACACCCGGCTGGCACATCTGTTTTATCTGTATTACCACTGTGCAATTCTGGGCCCCATAGTCTCCCACATAGTTTGCTCTAGTGATTTCTAAGGGGTTCTGACTTGACACTTAGGCTCTGTAGATCCATGTTCAACACAGCCACCAGGATTCTCTATATCAAGCACACAACTAAGGCTTCTTCACCATGCACATCCTCTAAAGCAGTGGTTCTCAACCTCCCTAATACTCTGACATTTTAATACAATTCCTCATGTTGTGGTGACCTCCAACCAAAAATCATTTTCATTGATACTTTATAACTGTAATTTTGCTACTGTTATGAATAGTAACACATTCAAATATCTGATATGTAGGGTGGTCTGAGGAAATCCCTGTGAAACAGTCATTTGGCCTTCCCAAAGGGGCCATGACCCACAGGTTGAGAACTACTGCTCTAAAGGCATTTCATCTTCTGTGAGAAATAGCCAAGTATCTGTCCTTCACCTAATGTGCTTCTCCAGCTCACTCTTCTCTACTTCCTTCCCTCCCCCTTCTGCCTGTCTCCTACCTCTCTGCATATTCTAGCCACATGATATGCATTGTGCAACCTTTCCCCTATTCTGGCTATTACTTGCTTTAAATGTCCCCTCTCCCTTTTATGTGGTCAGTTATTATTATTTTTTTTTTAATTTTCATCCTGAAATAATCTTACTATATAACCAAAGGTAGCCTTGAATTTGTTAGGCCCTTGCCTCAGCCTTCCCAGTTCCAGGACTATAGCTAGATGCACACCTTCATGCTTAGGCTTTCTCCATCAGTTTAAACCCATCCTTTAAGAGTCCGTTCAGATATTATTCCCAGAAAGTTAATTCTGTACTCTGTACTCCAACCCACTCCTAAGCCTTTCTCTACTTCAGAGCCTTTCTAATTTAGCTGACCTGAAGTACTGTGATTATACTCCATGTATATACACTTCCCTTACCATACTCACCGCTTGAAGAAAGGAACTACTCTCGATTCTCCTTTATCCTCCCAGTGCAATAGAGTAGACACTGTGAATGTTGAAAGAGATTGTACTGCCACAGATGTTCTAAAAGGCCAGGAAGCCTCTTTTTCCAGTGAACATTAGTGAATGCAGAGACCTGCAGTTGCTCCAGATGTGGAGGATAAGTGATGGCTGAGTGCTCACATCTAAATGAGACATTTCTGGGCTGACTCCCCAGGGGAGACCTTGCCTTGGAGGAGGTGGGAATTGGGGGTGAAGTCTGGGAGGTAGGAGTTGGGATGACAGGGGAATTCATGGCTGATATGTAAAACTAAATTAATTATAAAATAAAAATATTAAAAAAAGAAATCAAACACTTCCTCTAAGTCTCAGGAAACACCATGGAAGAGAAGGCAGAAAGAATGTTAAGAGCCAGACACAGGGAGGGGAGGTATAACATGCCCCCTTCCAGGCATGGGCTAGTCACTGCCGTCTTGAACTCATAGCAGCCACAGTTACCTGCACTGGACTTGCACAGCCAGGCTGGCCTGTTAGCCATCAGTTATAGAGGAACAGGGTTTCATGAGATCTTATCCCTCTCTGTTTAACTATTGGATACTGAAAGATTCTGGAAGGGGGACGTCATTGTCTTCAGTTTGGGGCCCACTGATGAGTGTGTCATGTTCCAGTGGATAGTACTAAATTTATGGCCAAACCTTGGTCAAACTCAGTGGGTGACTGGACAAAACAAAGACTCAAGTGTGTGAAAAGGATTTGTAGGGAAGGAAGGGTGTTGAGAGGGTAGAGGTGAAGGTAACAAGAATTCATTTTATTCTTGTATGAAGATGTCAAGGAGCAAAGCAATAAAAAAAAAAAAGATTCCTATTTTGAACTTATAAACATTCATGACCAGTCCCTGCACAAATACACTTACTTTATGTCATAGTCTAAATGTGTCTACTGTATATTACAGTATAAATACATGTAAATTTACCCTTAGCTTATCAAAGAGCACAACTCTTCTTTACCCTAGAGGGAATCAAACTTCATACTGTGAGTATTTAAGGAAAGGTCAAGGGGCTGGAGAGATGGCTTGGTGGTTAAAAGCACATACTGATCATGCAGAAGATCTGATTTCAGTTCCCGACACCAACATCAGGCAGCTCAGAACAACCTGAAATCTCAGCTCCAAGATAGTCCCATGCCCTCTTATGGCATCTGCAAGTGCCCCCTCCATATGCACATAGTTAAAAAAATCTTTAGAGAAATGATAACATGAAATCCTGTAGGTATGTATCACATTGCTAATAGAGCAGTGGTTCTCAGCCTTCCCAATGTTGCAACCCTTTAACACAGTTCCTCATGTTGTTGTGACCCCCAACCATAAAATTATTTCATTGCTACTTCATAACTGTAATTTTGCTACTGTTATGAATTATAATGTAAATATCTGATATGCGAGGCCAAAGGAGTTGAGACCTACTGGTTGAGACCCACTGGTCGAGAGCCACTGCTGCAGAGGCTTCAGCTTGAACGAAGTGCAGGTGAGACATTGCATGTGTCTGAGGAAGAAGCCTACAGCATGGGCAAGAACTAAGGATGGGGTAGTGGGAGTTCCACTGAGTACATCCATTGTTGATTTTTCCATGTGGTGTAAACTACTATTCCCCACTATTAAGTTAAATCCTTGGTGTGAAGAGACATAGTTCATAAGAAAGCATAAGGGATACAAAGGCTTTTGCTGACACCATGAGTGACTTTCCCTATAAATACTGATCCTGTACAATATATACTTAGAGTCCTTTGTTATTATGTGCATTTAAAAATGACAATTAGAGAAGGTTCAACTGCTGCTGGACTTGCAGTATAAGAATTGTGTTGTAAGGGTTTCTCTTATTGTCTGGGGGGACATCACATTATATATCTAGAAGCTTATGTTTTTATAAACTCTTGCAGAAATCCTATCTGTGTTTCCAAAAGTTGGGAGCCTTGGTGGAAGAACAAACATCACCATTACAGGAGATTTCTTTGACCCTTCTGCCCGGGTTACCATTGCAGGTAATTATGTTGAAATGGCTGAAAATGGTTCAGTTTAAATGTTATAGGCGTTTATATCTCTAATGACTTGGGGCTGTGAGGGGAAGCTTTCTTACATTTTAAACATTCATCTATCTACCTATCTATCTATCTATCTATCTATCTATCTATCTATCTATCTATCTACCTACCTATCTATCTATCTATCTATCTACCTACCTACCTACCTACCTACCTACCTACCTATCTATCTATCTATCTATCTATCTATCTATCTATCTATCTATCTATCTATCTATCTATCTATCTATCTATCTATCTATCTATCTATCTATCTATCTATCTACCTACCTACCTATCTATCTATCTATCTATCTATCTATCTATCTATCTATCTATCTATCTATTGCTTGTGTGTGCTCATGCATGTGTGTCATCACGTTCCACAGCACTTGTATAGAGGTCAGAGGGCAGCTTGTAGAGGTGGATGCTCTTCTTCTGGAGATCGAACTCAGGCTTTCAGGCTTGACAGAAGGCACCCTCCCTCACTGAGCCTTCTCCCTGGTCCTGCATTTGTCCTTTCTGGTACCTGATGACTCTAAAGACTTTCACCTGTACATGTGGGCAAACAGATACAGGATTTTTGTCTTGTCACCTGTGCCTCAGGAACAGGGTGGCCTTCAGAAAGACTCGTCATATATGCAGATTTCCTATCCTAGGGATGAAGAGAAGGGAGGCCACAGCTTCCTTGTCTCAAAGGTCTACTTTTACTAGAAACTGTCCTTCTCATCTTCCATCTTTGGTATGAGTAGGTGGGCATTTCCTATGCAGACTCCTCTGGAGTGTTCCTTGGGAGACCTTTTGTGGCACATTTCTAGAACCTTTTGTCCTAAAACAAGGGTGCTCCTGACACATTCACACTGCTCTTACCCTCCCCACTCAGCAAGAAGGCCAGCACCTCCTCAGAGAATGCAATTGTTTTATGTGACTTGCTTTCTTACAGTCATGAGCTGCCCCACACCCATACTCTACTGCACTGCACAGTCCCTTTCCTGACCTCTTTCTGTCAGGGTGACAAATTTGCGACTGTCCAGATCTCACTGCTTGTGTGTGTGTGTGTGTGTGTGTGTGTGTGTGTGTGTGTGTGTGTATCTACAGGTGTATTTATGAATTTAAAAATTTCTCCTTAGGCATCCCATGTGACATTAGACATGTGTCTCCCAGGAAGATTGAGTGCACCACCAGGGCTCCAGGTAAAGGAGCAAGGCTCACTGCTCCTCAGGCAGGTAAGGAAGTCACTAGGGATGCTCGGTGAACTCTCTGCATCATGCTTTAAGACCCAGAGAGTAGAAGGGAATGTATTTGAATTCTGTCTCAGCAGTGTGACTGGATCCCTAATGCCAAGGCCAAGCCTTTCATCTCAGGGAATATCTTAGATTCAATCACTTGCAGAATGGCACTACATTCCTAGCCCAAGCCATATGTCTAAACAATAGACTCCAGGCAGAATATAACTGCCACCAAGATACTGTGGCTATTGAATGGAATCCCCAAACTGCCACTCTGCATTTGGTTGGAGGGATGTATGTGTATTGGCCAAGGAGACAGGAGCAGTCAAGCATGCTCTTGTGCGCTCAAAGCAGCAACCGTAGGTAGGTCAGTGAGTAAAAGGCACGACAGGGTATATTTAAATGCTGTTTATTTCCCCTGTGGGCTTTTTCCCACTGATATTACAAATGGGGACATGCTGTGATGCATGTTGGGACCAGCATCTGCCTCCAGTGGACAGAAACCGGGAGGCAAGGCAGCAGGTTCCACCTGTCCTGCTTAGTTTGAGGCGCCCACATTTTCTGCTAAGCATTAGCACTAGAGGCTCCAGTGCAGGTAAGCATAAGGGAGGTTGGCATGTTGCTCTGTCGAGAGCCACAGTCCGATGCTCTGTGCAGAAGGCACTGACCTAATGCTTAAACATGTAGTGAGTCAATTCGAAAGGCTCAGCACCTATCAGCCGAGTTGCCCTGCAGGAGTGAAACTTTTCTAGGACCATTTGTGAAGACAAATGCAAAGTTCTGGCTTGAGAATTCTAGAGCTCTCAGATCCCCAGTGTTTACTTAAGGAGAGCTCCCATCCAAGGAGACACAAGTATTGAAACAAGTAATGCAGAGAAAGTGTGTTTCCTGCATCAGGAAACAGAAGCCAGTTCCCTTGTTGAGCGTTTCCTGTTTAAGCTGCTGCAGTCATGGTAGGATCATTTCCGGAAAGCAGCTATTTGAGTTAGTGATGCCCCTTTGTGAAAAGCTTTTGAGGTTTGTCCTGCGGAAGTAGGGCAAAACACCACACTTCTCTAACATGGCTGATTCTTGTCCTCTGGAGACAAGATGATATTAGCATCTAAAGAAACCAGGGATGCCTCCCATCCGGCAGTGTACAACACAGCTCAACAACAGAGCTGCCCAGAGTAATATAGCAACAGTGAAAAGGTTGAGAATCCCAGAGTTCTCTTAACATGCTCCTAAGTCTCCACTTATCCCTTATTTACTGTCTATCTTTGGGGTCAATGAGGAGCAACATCAGTAGTTTATGGTAATAATTATCATAAATATGCTTTATTGAGACTTTATTTTAGATTCTTTTAGTCTTTGTATATTGTTTCTGGTCACTGATGGCTCTGTTTTGATATATGAGTGAATGGAGACACAGGGCACTGAGGAATGCCCCTAAACTTCACTTTTAGTAAAGGGTGGAGTTAGATCCTGAATAACCAGTCAAGATGACTATCTAATATTGATCAATATCAGTATCCAATATTGGTGCACATACGCCTTTTGATTCAGGGTTTGCTTTATATAAAGTGTAAATTAATAAGTAAAACATCATTTAAAATGCCACATAATAAAATTATGCCACTGAATGGTTTTGTGTGCAGGTCAACAAATTGAGGTCATGATCCTTGAAAACTTTAAGGATTGACGGTTTTTCTAGGAAAAGGGAAGTTTTATGGAAGAGAACATGTAGGTTGAATTAGGCTTCCAAGGATGCTGAAGTTCATGTCCAGCTTCAGAAGGTGTAAAGTCAGGTCATGCCACAGCTTACCATTACACAGACCACCCTTTCTGAGTAGTGACACTTATTCCTTTGTGCCCTCTCCAGGACTTGGCTTTCTTTTGTGGCTGCTGAAAATGTTTTCTAGTCTCCTCTATCATTTGAGAGCACTTCTCTTTTTAATGTTTCTCATCAAGTTGCTCTTTCCAGGAGGCTACTCAGGGAAGTTTTTTATTTTTTATTTTTTATTGCTTTCTAGAAAGTTCCTAGTATCTACAGAGTCTCTCTTAGGACTATCCTGTCTTGGTCTCTGGTGATTCATCTTCACTAATAACATCTGCAGCGCCTTTCATCTTGTAATTTAAGTGGGGTCTTTGTGAGGAGGAACACTGCTTGGTGGTTATGGGGTATAAGTGTCTTGCAGGCAATCGAGGACTTCTTTTTGAAGTTGGAGATGCTGCTGCGGATGCGGAGCTGAATGAGGCCACTCCAGGGTACAGGTGGCAGATAGTCCCCAATGCCAGTTCTCCATCTGGATTTTGGTCAAAGGAAGGGCAACCTTTCAGGTGTGTTGTAGATAAAGTGGGAATCTGTATCAAAAGTATATCAGCTAACTCAGGCAAGCTAGGACCCAGGGAAGGATGTGGTAGTATTTCTAGAGGATCACGTGTCCCATGAGCCTGTGGTGTTTGACGGTGTTCTCAGCCAGTGTTGGTTGTTCTGGTGATCATATGACCTTTTGTAGCTGCACAATCAAATATTGACCATTGTGTAAAACCTATATTTCCTGTGACTCTAAATCTGTTTTGGAGATAAGTGGTCTTTTCTGTCAAGCTGCCACATTGTCCTGTGGTATGGCCATGATCTCCTGAGAATGATACAACTGCCAAGGGACTTGTAGATGTGTAGAGACTGACATACTGAGATCGTGCAGGTGTGATTGCTTTCTCTACAATCATCAATCATCAGAATAACCCTGTATTATAAGAGTCAGTTTTTTTTTGCTTGTCACTTTCAGAATGAGGGGTGCTGTATGTTGGTTCAGTGATCCTGGCCTTGTTGAGCATCACCTGACTCTGTGTTCCTCTGTGTTTCAGGGCACGGCTCAGTGGGTTCTTTGTGGCTCCAGAGACAAACAATTACACATTCTGGATCCAGGCTGACAGCCAAGCTTCCTTGTATTTCAGTTGCTCAGAGGAGCCAAGGACTAAGGTACTCACCCTTCTCTGGGTTGCCTTTCCTTTGTTCACAGTCCTTTGCCCTTGAAAGGAGAAAGGATCAGAGAGAAAGATTTCCTGTTCTGAAGTTGTAAAATACCATTGAAAAGCAATTTGGATGACTAAAATGGTATTGTAAGCCCAGCATTATGATACAGTTTACAACCTTGCTTATTATTTTTATCTCTGTGAAATATGCATATCTCCACTTTCTAGATAAGAAAAGTGAGGCATTGAAGGATTGTATGGCCTATTTAGGACCACTTGAATAATAAGAGAAGTAGTCACAATTCAAAATCAAATTGGTTTGACCCTCAAACTGGTGCCATTTCCACTATGTTTAGGTTAGGACCATGTAGGAAGCATCTGCCAGCTTGCAGCCGATGTTCACTTGTGCCTTTGGTAGAGACCCACAATGTTCTTAGTATTCTCTCTGAAATTGATTTGCTTGCTGGAGAAAGCCATGGATTTTAATGAGCTAGTGCAATTATAGGTCTTTCAAGGGTTTAATGTTATCTTTTCACAGCATCACACGGACATAGAATGTGAGGGCAGAGGCTGTTCCTAAATATAACCTGTAAATTCTCTCAACTACTATGCAATTGAGAGAGGAATGGAGGAGGAGCAGAGAAGCAAACATAGTCACAAGGTCAAAGTCAGTGGTTGGAAAGTGCTTAAAAATGTCATGTCAGTAGCTTTTGAAATGCTCATTATCTGAGCACAAAATGCATGGAAGATTCACAGTGTTGACCGTGATTGGCTTATTTGGGCACAGGTAGAAGTGGCCTCTGTTGGAGTTGGCACTGCTGACTGGTTTGACTCCTGGGAGCAGAAAGGGAATGAAGGGAGTTGGCAACAGAAGACCACTAAGTTAGAACTGCGGGCAGGAGCCAAGTACTACTTGGAAGCAGAGCAGCATGGGATAGCCCCCAGGAGGGGGATGGGAATTGGCATCCAGATCCACAACACCTGGCTGAATCCTGATGTGGTCAACACTTACCTTCTGGAGAAACACCAGATCCGAGCCCGAGCCCAGAGACTTCCAGAATTACAGGTCTGTGGGTCTTCTTAAACCCATGAAAGTGAGCCATGGGAAGAGGGAGTCTCTTCCTCAGTAGGAGTACAGCTGGCTGAGAGTAAGAAAACCTGAGGTGCACTGACAGTTTCTTCTGCCACAGATATAGGATATAGGGTCACAAATATGAAAATTCTTTTCTTTTCTTTATCTTTGAACAATATGTACTATTGTTTATGTGAATATGCACGTGGGTTCCAAGGCTTGTATGCGAAGTTCAGTGGACAGCGTGCAGGAGTTGGTTCTCTCCTTCTACCATGTGGGTCCCTGATATCCAATACAGCTGGTCAGGCTTAGTGCAAGCCCTTTAATTCACTGATCCAGCTTGCTGGCCCCATGAATATATTGTTTAATGAATTCTTATTATTGAGATTATCTTTCTTGCTGATTTATTTCTGAAATATTTGAAATCTAGGTAAGTCTTAAATTGTTTTTAGATTATTTTATGTGTGATTATCTTGCCTGAGTATATGTCTGTGCACCATATATGTGCCTGGTGCCAGTGGAGGCCAGAAGAGGGTGTGGGATTCCCCAGAACTGGAGCCTGGAGTTACACACAGTTGTGAACATGGGTGCTGGGGATTGAAACTAGGTCCTCTGGATGAGTAGTCAGTGCTCAACTTTCTAGCATCATGTCTTTTCTTTGTTGAGAACTTATTCTTCCAAGTACAATTAGGGTCATTTGAACACACACACACACACACACACACACACACAAACACACACACACACACACTTACAACACATGAAACACCATAGCTTTTTGACCCATTATGGGCTTATTTCCTTATGTGTTGTTTTTATGTCTCATCTGTCAAGGTGTGCTTTGAGTCTTTTGGTTGTACTCTGTGTCTTTGTTGAACAAATTCTGTATACTTTCTGGTGTTCCCTTTTCTATTCAGAGGTGATCAATGTGGACTCCACCTTCTACAACTTCTAGTTTAATAGTAACATGGGCATAAAGAACCATTGAGGAAAGTAAAACAGTGCAAGTGATTCCTGAGTCTTCCCTCAGGACAAAAGCATAACATGCCCAAGAGAGGACATCTGCTGGGGGCAGAGTAGAGATGGAATAAGCCCCCATGAGAGAGTGGGGTGCCATGTGCTGGCTGCTGCCTCTCAGGCCACTCCTTTGAGGCAGCATTTGGTCCAAAAATGAGGTGAGCAGAAGCCACCTTAACATCACATACTCTCAAAAGTGTGGTGTGCAGTAGTGATTTTTACTTCATGTACTCTTGGAAAAGCAACACAGATAAATAGGGAACCAGTTACTTATGTTATTGCAAGAAAAGTTTTATTTGATGGTGACACTGTCTTCCAGAGATTTCTAGATCATGCATATTTAGAAAACTGAAACTTTAATAAAATGGAAACATTATTCCAAGGAGCTGTGCTCTCTCCCTAGACAGATTCTGACTTCCTCACACCAGTGAATTTTGTCTCTCTCCACTTTTTAGATGTTGAATGTGTCAGCTAGAGGAAACTTTTTCCTGACTTGGGACAATGTCTCTAGTCATCCAGTCCCTGCCAACGCCACAGCTCAACAGGCGAGTGTCTCCTTCCAATAATGAAGGGAGCGTGGGAGTTTTAGGCCCGATGTTTGAATGACTGCATTTTTATTCATTTTAACAGATCCAAACCACCATTGAGGAGCTGCTTGTGGTTAAATGCAATCTGGAACCAGTTTCTGCTCACATTCTACTCCGGCTTGGATTTGAGCAAGGTGTCTCCTGGGTTGTTGTGGGCCTCTCTTTTATTACTGTCTTCCTTTTCTTTCTTACAACGTAGGAACAATCCCTGTTTCTTGACCAAAGTGCTAATAGAGTCAAATAAAAGCAGGACATTGGATCTAACCATGGGAGTAGCTCTGCATTCAGGAAGGAGATGGTTGGGATGCATGTCAATCAAAGAAGTATTCTTCTTGATAGTTCAGCAGATAGAAACACTGTTCAGAGAGTTTCCTCTAAACAGGGAGAAGAAACAGGGTGCATGGCAATGGTAATGTTTTAAAAAAAAAATCTCACTTAGTTCAAAATCAAAATTTGTATCAATGATTTTTGTGTGTGTGCTGATGGAGATCAAGCCTTAAGGCTTTGTAGATGTTCCACATGAGCTCTTCAATTGAGCCATACTAATACCCCTTTAATTAAAAAAAAAAAGTTTTGAGACAAGTTCTCACTAAGTTGTGGAGATCAGCCTTGAACTTGTGATCCTCTTGTGCCAGCTTTCCAAGTAGCTAGGACTGCAAGAGCGTGCACCACCACTTCTAGCTCATAGAAGAGAATTAGTATATAAGAGTATAGGCAAGAAACTATTTTTTTTAATTAATTTTTTGTTTTTACATCCCAACCATACTCCTTTCTCACTATTTCTCTTCAGATACAGGTGGGTCTCTCAGGAATATTAGCCAGCCAAGATATATCAAGGTGAAGAAATTCTTAAAATGTGCTAATGTGCTTTATTGTCCTCCTCAATCAATGGACAATGCATTCGGAAAACTATCCCTACAGTGAACTGAAGTTGTACTGAGGGGCTAGAGAAATGGTTAAGAGTATTTATTACTCATGCACAGAGCTCAGGCTCAGTTTGCAGCACCCATTCCAGTTTTAAGTAATCTGATAGTTCCCTTTGATGGACATCCATAGGCTCCTACATGCATATGGCACACTTCATACATAAAACAAACAAGCAAATAAATAAATATTTTTATTGACATTCCCTCTTTCTTGCTTTTATATAGTTTTTCCTATCTTGGTACACAGTAAAAATCGTATTATTATTATTATTCCATGTTCTATAGTATCCAGAAAGGATTTCTCATAGGCAGAACCTTCCAATTGTAGGGTGCCAGGCCTCTGGACTCTTCCCATCTCTCTCTAGGCTGAGGGGCCAATGTTACTGTTTATTTCCTATACACTTATTGTCTTGTCTCATGGCTATGCCTATATCCCTATTTATTTGAATTATATACAGGCCTAGAAGGTTTCAGCTCTGATGGGGTCCTCACCAGTTCAACTGAACCCTTCTGTGGCAGATTCAGCCTTGGTCAACTTCAACACCTTATCTTAAACCCCTCAGCTGCCAAAAGTGGCTATCAGCTGGATCAGTACCCATATGTGAGTATCCACTCTCATGCTTCTAGGCTTGACAGGTCTCGAGGAATTGACACTATTTTCTGGGTCTGAAGCTAAAATGGCAGAAGCAAAGGGAATGACTGATGTAATTTGCCCAGTGCATTTTGAGCTCAAGCTTGACATTTCTTAGCTGCTTCTCCAGCCCCCTCCCACCCCCATGCTTGTGCAATGCTACCTGAGAATGTTACTATTCACTAGAAGGTCTATGGACATTTTTAATTGTTTAGATATTTTCTTTGCTCTCTACACTTGAGAAATAGTGCAAATCTTGCAGACAGATTCTGGTTTTGAACACTGATTCTATATCCTTAATATAGTGTATTCTTATTTGGTATCCACAGCTGTGCATTGCATACAGAGGCCACATAAACAGGACTGTCCTGAAGATGACTGTTTCTTTCATATTTGGCTTCCAAAATATCACAAAGAACACCACTTGCGACTGGAGTCTTGAGGAACCTCACCCTGAGAGGTAGCTACGGTGGGAGGTGTGGGTGGATTCTCCCTGCTGGGGTGTGGATTGGATGTCTTGGAGACTGTGGGCCCCTCGAGAGACTGAGTATTCCATTAGGGCCTCAGAGACTAACTTGGGGCTTTGAATTTATTCGACCAGACAAAGCAGTTTGACTTAGGAGAAGCAGTTATGAATATGGGGGGACAGAACTTATAAGACATTCTTCAACATGACAGATGAGGAGAACTGAGGCCCTGAGAATCTGCACTTCACTGAAATGCATTCAGCACGTGGTTCTGTAATAAAATGAAGGCATCCTGATCCATTGATTTCGTTCTCTGTCTAGACATTTCTAATTGCTCTTGAAGTTGTTTTAAACTTCAACGAGTCAGTAATACAGGATTACCCGGGATGATCTGCACATAGTTAGAGCCTGGCATGTAATCTATTTAACAACTACATTGTCATTTGAAAGTGCTGTTGATGCCTAGTGTCGTGAACGAGTGACCAACTTGAAATGACTCACCAGTGGTGCAGATAGAAGTGGGCTGAGCCCAGGGTAGAGGGGGGCTGTCTGGAGGAGGCCTGGAGACCTTACCCAGAGGCCCCTCCCACTCTGCTTTGGCAGCTGGCGGTTCACTTGCGTGAACCTCTGGGACACGTGTGTGCGTCACTCTGAGGATCTCCAGTCTTCTCTGGCAAACACTGCATTGCTGGTTCATCGGATTGACATCCTTCCTGTGGCCCTGGAGGCAGGCCTGCTGTATCTGGATGAAATTATCCTTGCAGACACAAACATAACAGGTGATCGCCACATCTGTTGTTTTCTTGGTTCTGCCTGTGAAACAAATGTCTATCTTAAACACCCACACTAGGCATCGCTCTTCTCTTCCAAAGGAGAGAATGGGGGATTCTTCAACTTGTCTGCCATGGTTTGAAGGCAGATGGGGATTGGCCAAATGTGCCTTTACTTCTATATCTCTCCAGCTAGCTGCTCGCTCCCCCCCCCTCTCCTGTTTATCTCGCCATTTTATCTTACTTTTTGTGCTTGTACTACTAAGCCCCCACTTTACAATTTTCTGGCTCGGAAGATTTGTTCTTCTCATCTGTATAATGGGTGTAAAAAGAGCTGACATCAAGATCAATACAAAATTACTTTTTGTGTCTCTGACCCAGGAAGTACTTAAAAACATAAAATTGTGATTATTACTGCTGTGCCAGGGCCTCTCCCTCTTCTCCAGCTACAGTATCACTGTACACTGTCACACACAGTGCTAGAAGCAACACACAGTATCTGCTCTTATATACAGACTAAAGATTTGACTTATGAGTCTCCAGATAGACAGCAGGTACTTCGGGACCCACTTATCCTTTTTGGTCCTCCCAGACTCCTACCACGCAGTCAGAGTTCACTTCTGATTCACTTTCCCACAAAGTTTGCTTTGACCGACCTCTCTTGGGGACAGTGTCCTCACCTGGCTGTGCTGGCCTCTGGTCCTTAGGACACAGTGCTTGTCCTGATGAGTCCCACTGGGGTTGGTCGTGTACGAGCACCAATGGCCAAGGCTGATAGTGCAGGTTCTCTCCCGGCTCCAGCTTCTCAACTTTTGCTCCCTTTTCTATTCTGTCAAGGTTGTCTCTTATGACGTTGGGCTCAGTGCTTCTGTCTCTCATAGCTTTTCAATCTGTGGAGGGGAAGATGTCACAGCCACTTATTGTTTTATTTACAAAATGCACCACTTTTGAGACCTTCTAAAAATCTCAGACCCATGGGTAAGAGAGCTCGCACATGGCTCTGAGAGGACTATCATCTTTGGAAGCATATCATCTTGTTGAATTTAAACTTTATTTTGTTTATTATTTAGGGGTGTGTATGTGTATATGTGTGTGTGTGTGTGTGTGTGTGTGTGTGTGTGTGTGTGTGTATGAGTATATGTGTGTGTGTGTGTGCGTGTGTGTGTGCATGTGGGGGCCAGAGGACACCTGTGTTGAGTTGGTTCTCTCTTCCTTTAAATGTGTTCTGTGGTTTGAACTAAGGTCTCCATGTTTACATGGAAAGTGCCTTTACCTACCAAGTCATCTTGGGATCCCCTCCCTTAAAAAATTTTAAACATATCATCTTCGATGCTTATCAGAATTCCATCTTTTATTTGTTCTGTTGGTTTAAGTGTTCTTTGAATGTTTGGGTCACACCAAGACGCTGCTAATCATTCAGCCTTTGCTCTGGCACACCTGGAAAATGATGCTGTTCAGACACATGTTGAGATGATCAACTAAATTTGCTGATGTCTAAGACAACTGGCTGGGGGACTTCTGTAGTCTCAAGTATTGCCCAGATTTCCAGAGGCCCAAGGCAGCCAGTATTTCATACACTTAAACACATTGTTTGGGAAACTCTCGACTTGCTAACAGGTGCCATTTCATTTCTTCCTAACCCTGAAGCCAAGGACCCAATGCCCTTTCTCGGCACCCTCACCTTTTGACCACCAAAGCTCTGTAGATCTAGAAGCATCTGGGGGAGAAGTAAGGAGGACAATGAGGGGGGAGGGGCGGGGACTAGAATGAAGACTGGGATTGGTGAAGCTGTTTGCTTCCTTCTTTGCCAGTTTGCTCAGCTGGCATGGACTCCCCCACCCTGAGTTTTAGTTAATGGCAGTATGCACTGTGTAACTGAGCTCAGTCATGATTAACAGTGTTTGTCTGAGCAATATAATATGTGCTTACATTAGTCTGCTTAATAGTCTGTGGAAGTTCTTTGTGTCTACTGTGGTAGCTTCCATTATTTATTATTATCATTATTATTATTGTTTCCGTCATCGTCGTCGTCATCATCATCATCATCATCATCATCATCATCTTATATAGTTCTCAGAGCACCTGTGATGTCCTGCCACATCTAGTCTATGTATGAGGAAATCAGGCTAAGAGGGGTTATTCTCAAAGCCCTTCTCGCTGCCAGTGCATACAGCTGGGATGTGGGGGGTAGAATGGATCCCAAAGTTTCTCAACACTGCTTCCCCTGCAGAGCTCATAATCATATTGAGCACCTGCTCTGTGCCAGTGTTGCAGTAAAAACTAGGCATGCAGGACCAGGCACGGTGGCATATGCCTTTAAACTCAGCCCTGGAGAGGGTGAGACAGGCAGACCTGTACGAGTTCAAGGCTAACGTGAAGGTCTGCAGAGTGAGTTCCATTATATCCAGAGCTACACAGTGAGACCCTGTCTAACACAAACAATAAAAGAAGTAGTCATGAAACAACAAGACAAGGACATCATTGCCCTTGAATTCTCTGTAACCTGAACTGGAAGTACTGTTGAGGAAAAGCTGTCTTACCCAGGGTCATTGAAGTCAGCCGTCTTACTGAACTAGCTGCCACAAAGATTTCCACCAGGCTGAGTATCATGGAGCTTACGTTGATTAGCAAAGTCCAAGGGAAGTGGGGACCGGGATTTGGATTCGCACGTTTCTGCACACACATCACTTCACACCATGATAAACACTCAGGTAGCTCTAGTTATGAGAGCCCAGTACATCCCTCAGATACATGGCATTCCTAGGGATGATCATCTGTGTGTCATGAAGGTTTCCCGAGGCTGTGGGAGGGAAGGGGTAACCCACACAATAGGATGTTGGGGTGCTCCAAGAGGTGGTTGGCTGGTGGGGCCTTATTGACCTTTGCTGTGGAGCTATCTTCATGTCCGTACCCCACCACATTTTCCTCTCGGTAATAAGTTCAATGTAGTCCTCCCACGCCCTTCTCTCCCAGTGTCTCCGATATAGTAGTTGGGTGTGAATCTAGGCTTTATGTGTGCATGGAGAACTATGTGACTCACCATCTGCAGCTGGAACTTTCCACTTTACGAGCCTCTATCTTGAGCTATTTGGTACTAATTACATCACTGGTCTCCAGTTTCTCAAGCTGATTCTGGAACAGCCCGCCCAGGTGGGAACCTGGTGGAGTCAGTCTCTGTGGTCGGATTCCCTCCAGTCTACCGCATAGCCTTCTGGTTGGCGGGATGTGGCTTGGAGCTCCCACTCGTGGTTGCATGGTAAGGAGTGGTTGTCCTGCATGGGTCTCCGCAGTATCCACAGCTGGCTAAGGTGCACAGGGGTGCAGCTTTTTATTGGGGTGGGAAAACTCCGTCATACTCTTTAGAGCCACAGTCTTATCTCAAGGATGATACATCAGACTCGGATGGAGATCTGGTGTAAAGACAAATTGCCGGGAGCTGGTAGGTTTGGGGGTCTGAAAAATTTGCATTTTCGATGACCTAGTGGTGCTGATTCAGCCAGCACGGAGCTACATTTAGGAGCTTATGTCTATTGAATGTGTTTTTAGGTAGTTTGTTATGTTTCTCAGAGTAAACACTGTTTTCCATTTACTTCCCTAATGGCAGTCCCAGTACACTGATCTTGTTGGAATTCTTTCGGTTTAAGGAACAAAAAGAGGCACTTCTGAGAACTCACCAGCAGGTGGCGCTAGAGCACCACAAGTGTGGCTTCTTAGCCGTGACATCTCTAGCAGTCCTTTACAAAGCAGAAACTAAAGATTAGTCCCCTTGAAGTCCAGGGACCACATGTATGTTATTCTTTTAAATCACTTAAACTAGGCAGGATCAACAATGCTCTGCCTTGTGTGTGTACTGTACCTGTGCGTGTGTGTGTGTGTGTGTGTGTGTGTGTGTGTGTGTGTGTGTATGTATATATGATATACACACACATGCAAAATAGTGCCCTATTGGCTGGCTCTTAACCATTAAGTATGAGATGATAAAATCTAGTCTGAGTTACTGTGTACAGGTTACACTCAGAGTATTCCTGATGACTTTCCTCTCTGAGTTTACCTCAAGCCTCTGCACTCTGCTTGAAGCCTGTGACCATGATGGGAAAGAGGACAATCTGTCTATAGCACACCTCTCAAAGAACACCAATCCCATTCATGATCTAAAGACCTCCTCAAAGGTCTAACATCCTAAAGCCATGTTCCCGGGGTCTGGGATTTCAATGTGTGACTCTTGTGTTTGTGAGGGGACACAACTAGTCAGCTCTGGGCAGCAAATGGACAGTTTTGCACCCAGTTCATGCTGCAGCTATTTGTTTATCAAAAGCAGTGCTGCACTGGCACAGTGTTTGTAAACAGACGTTAGTGAGGTGGAGTAGATGCTTCATCAGGGGTCCTGGGGGAACACTGATGGACCAGAGCACATTGACTCTGAGTATGCAAATGAGGCTCTGGCAAGCCATGTCCTTTATGAACCAGAAATGGGGGTGGCAGGTGTGTGGAAGAATTGCCTGTTGCTCTGGATCCCTGTGTTCATAGGATCAATGCTGGTGGCACGTTCTTAAAGAACCTGCTATGTGTAGCACACTGCTCCTGCTGTGGTGGGAAAAGACCATTCAATATTTGGGAGTTCGAAACCAAAGCCCAGAATCATGGGAGTGAGGCAGTCTTTGTAAAGAGCTGGGTTTGGTCGGCACCACACATCCTAATGGCTGTTGTGGCTAATACTTGTTTTTGAATTGCCGCAGCTACGTGCCTGCTGAGGGGACAGGTGAAGGATCAGAACTGATTGAGGTGTCCGCACAGCGACTCCAGAGGACAAGCCCACCTTTGGGAGGACACTTCTTCCTCCAGCTCTCTGACACAGTGACACTCGGTAAAGAGGCAACCAGAGGACAATGCTTCTCATGTCTATACTGGGGTACACAAGGGAAAAAAACAGCTTGTGAGCTCCCCAGTTAGGGTGATGGGTTCAAAACAGCTATTTTGAGATGAAAGACCTTGGAAGGGATAGACTGTACAATCCCAACCTTTTAATTTTATAGATGAGGACAGTGAGTGAATTGGCCATTGTAATGAATTATCACAAACTTGGAGACCTAGGGCTGCAGAAGTTTATTCTTAGTTTTGGAGTTCAAAGCCCCTCATGAAGGTGTGAGTACGGTCCCAACTGTCCCTGCTCTAGGGGATGATGGCTTGGCTACCTCTTTCAGCCCCAGTGGGTGTTGCTATTCCTTAGCTGAAGCTGCATTGCTTTAACCTGTGGGCATGGCTTCCTGTGTCTCAACACTTCCTCTGCCTTGGTCTTACGGATATAAGATTTTATTGCACACTTCATGATAAACTCCTCCTCTCAAATCCTTAACTTGACCATGTTTTCTGCCACATGAGATAATGTTTAGTCTAAGGATTAGGACACTGTCACATCTCTTTTTTGCTGTGGGGGTTGGAATTTAGCCAGCCACACGGAAGCTTCCCTGAAGTTCTTACAAATAATTCATGATGGGGGTCTAGATGTGAACCTGGATATTTTAGGTTCGAAACCATCTTCTCTCTGGAATTCCCTAGCCAATGCCCACTGCACTCAGACTTAAATCTAGTGGTTATCATTGTGCCATTGAATTTGAGATTATGGACACAATTTGGCACAGTGTTTTAAGAGCTTCAATAATATGCACTTTGACAAAAAACAATATGAGAAGAGATAATGATATTGCTCAAGAATATTATTGATAAATACTGGCAGAAATGTGAGACTTCATAAGGGAGCACAGAGGCAATCAGGAAAGCTGTATGGGTAGGTGGTACATACTCCCCAAATCTTTTTCTCATGAGAAAGGATCTCCCTGGGCGGGAGGCACACAGGGGTGTTTTGACTATAATGGGACAATGTAGGTAAAGCTTAAGGCACATGGGCCAGTGTCCACAATGCTTCTGTTTCTATGATATGAACCACCAGGCTATACTTCTTACAAATGAGAGATTCTCTGCAGAGATGCCTTTCTCCTCTCAGACTACAACATGGATGCTTGTCATGTTGCTCCCGCAGAGCCACTGAGGAGAGCCAGTCTTAGCCTAACTCTGCTGAATGAGTACAGACCCCAGACTATGTGCAAATGCTTTTTAATGATGGAACGGTTGTTGGTCTTGTGGAAACACAGTGGTACTTTATTAACCCTTCAGGGCAGTGTGGCACTCAAGAGAAAGGCTCTTGAGCAGGTGAAAATCAACCTGAATTTTAATCTAAACCTGCCTCACTGGTTTGGCAAGCTTTGGAATATCATTAGGGTTCATTTTCTTCAACCCTCAGGTGGGCATAGAGGTGCCCCAATGGCCCACCTCACAGTCCTGTTGGGACTAGCTAATGAAATGGAAACTTTTGGTAAAGTATGAAGCACAGAGATTTGTTATTTCTCTGTGGGGATGCGGAACGGGAAAGCAGGTGGTTAGGCTTAAGAGGAGATTCTAATAGAGAAAGCCAAGCGAAGTGCCAACATTCCTCAGCTGTATTGGCCACGTTTTTATGGGTGTCAGCTGCTGTGTGCCTCCTATACTCCCTGTGAGAAGTAGCCAAGTTTTCTCTGTTCACAGAACTAGCTAAAATTTTCCAAGGAAAAGCCAACGTTTAATTAGACATTCAGCCATTTCAAAGATGTCTGGAGCCTGTGTGTTGAGTGGATAGTTGAGGCAGTTTTGCCTGACATAGCATGCCCCCTGTGTGCCAGGTAATATAACATTGAAGGAAGTGTCTCAGTGTAAGAAGTGGTCATTTACTTCTGGGGATAAACGTGATGTTACATAGGGTAAAGGTTCTCTTGTGTTACTTTTTGATTTTGAAAGTCTCCTGCAAGTTTAGTGTGAGACTGGTATTTATTTACTTCTATCCTGGATGCTGACACCCACAACGTGTATTCATTAGTATTCTGTTTTCTGCATCAAACTCTTGCCTCACAGATGTTCCGGTGCACATGTCTTCCAGACAGCTTCATAAGCTATTGCAGGACAATGCTGAGGAGTCCACATCTGGATACCTCAATGTCAGTGACTTCACTGTGACAAAGGAGATAAACTCCTGCTATGAACATGTGTGGACTCTTTCTTGGACTTCTCAGACTGGGGATTTGCCCAATTTTATCAGTGTAGGTATAACCAACCTTTTTTTTTTTTTTTTTTTTTTTGTGTGTGTGTGTGTGTGTGTGTGTGTGTGTGTGTGTGTATGTGATAGATTTGGTTTCCTGGAGAAATTTTGTAAGAAAAAGACATACAGAATTACATGAATAAAAATGGACATTACTGTTATTTGTGGGTGTATTCTAGCAAAGAGGTTCCATATCTTTCTTCAGAAGGTTTCAACATGAATTTTACATCTCAGGTCTCATCTTATGAAACCCAGTGCCTCCTTTCCTAATTCAATGCGGGGAGGGGAGCTTGTTGGTCAGTGTCCGCCACATACCTTTCCACATCTGTTATCAGATAATTTAAACAGATGTGATCGACTTGGATCATCATGAGGCAGATGGTATGGCAGAGGGGAATTTAGAAAAGGGTTTGCTGTCTTTGGATAATGACAAAAGCAGATGCTCTTGCATATTTAACGTCTTAAAAAATAATCGAATGATCATCTAGCACTTGCTTATTATAAAATAAAGCCCAAGATGAAATTTTATCCAAGCTTCATGACGCTATGAGATAAGTGGTTTCTCAAGTAAAATCCTGGAGTGAAATGGAAGAAGAATGATAATATTTGCTCTGCTTTTTAAAGCGAGTTTTCCTTATGTTTTATTTTTAATATTTTAGATTACAAATTAATAAAAGAGAGAAGCACAAGGAAGCAAAGTATCTCAAAACTTAACAGGATTATTACTTGTGTGTGTGCCTCTTTTGACAGACTCCTCTCATAAACATCCCTCTGTTTTACTGCATCTTTTATTAGCTACCTTTTAATCTATTTATTTTTAACCATTAGGTTTCTAGACTAAAATTCTTTGTCAAATCAAGCTATGATATTATTTCAAACAGAATGTGGAACAGAAACTCATTTGTGTCCCTCAAGGTAAGATTTCTTTTCCATGACAGAATTGATCAGAAATATCACTATCTCAGGTCTCAGATCAAAACCTTACTGGGGTGAATGCTGCAGTAATTGCTCGTGTGGTATATGATGGTGGAGTTTTCCTTGGACCCATCTTTGGAGACATGTTGGCTACTGCCAACCAGCAAACTCAGGTGAGAGTGCTGGGTCACCAGCTCCAAGCATATTTCAAGTTCCTCACTTGCTTACACCGAGGGCCAATTGGCTCAACTTCTGTGGCTCATTTCTTCATTTGGTTTGCTTCCACAGGCTTTCCAAAGTACTGTGAAAATGTAATTGCTTTCTAAGCACCAAGTTCTTTATAAATATTGATGCTATTATTATGGTACAAAAGTTAGAGGACTCATAAAGCAAAATACATATAACCAATTACTAAGTATCCAAGCTGAGAATGGTTAAATATGATGATCATTTTTCTAAGTTTACTTACTTACTATTATTATTTTTATTGGTGCGTGTATACATATGTGTGATATGTGTGTTGGGTAGGGTGAGAGAGTATGTGACTTGGTGTACATGTGGAGGCCAGAGGACAACTAACTATATGGAGTTGGTTCTTTCATTTTATGTGGGTTCCAGGGATTGAACTCAGGTCATCAGGATTGGGTGGCAAGTGACTTTACACACTGAACTATCTTGCCGGTCCTGATTATCATTATTTTTGTCTTTTGAGAACAAATAGAGTTGAAAGGGTCTTTGTCACCCATGCCATGTCACCTTTCCTCTTACAGAACTATTATATAATGTGAGTGTGTATTTAACCCATTTAAAGAATCCTATAGAATCAATCAAGTTGTACCTTTTACCTTCCCTATTTCTAAAGAGTGTTTGAATTATCATTCAAAGTGAGTTAGCATTCATTTGGTTTTACTGTAAAGGAGAGATACAGAGTCTGAACTTATCCTCTAGGACAAAGACACCTTCAACCCAAATGTGTAACTACACTTTTCTCTGCTGTGAAGGCAAGAGGACCGTGCCTAATAGTTTGTACTAGTGGGGAAAAAAGATAGTTTTCATGAAGTGTGGGCCCAGTTATAAAAAGTCCTTTTATATTCCAAGTTTATGAAATTTACTTCCAGATGACAGGAGGACATGCTTAAAAAGACAATTTATCATATTCAGTCATGTACAGTATAGGTGTCCAGAAGACTCACAGAGCCCAGGAGTTCAAGGTTAGATGAGAATTACAGAAAGGACTTCATTTTAGAAAGCCATATATTAACTGTATTTATTTGCACAAATGGATCTCAGCATTTCCACGACTTTGAGAAAATTTAATGTTTTGAACCATTAGTTTTTTTTTTTTGTATAGGAACTTTCACTGATAAAATAGAAAAAAAGGAAATGAGAATATATGAATCATAAAGACATTCTAATTTAGGAATTGCGCACAAATGCTTTATAACTGCCCTTGTGTTCATGAAGTCCATACATTTGCTTTTAATTCTCTCACCTCCCTCCCCCAGGTGGCTGTACAAGTGAATGATGTACCAGCCTCCTGTTCAGGCTCCTGTTCTTTCCAATACCTGCAAGAGTCAACTCCGAGTGTGGATGATGTGCAGTATTCCTCCGGTATGCTTTAGATGTGACTCTTAGACTTAGTGACTTTATTAGAGGCTCTGGTAAAAGCATCAGCATTCTCCATAGATATGGATGCAATGGAAGGCACATTTTTGGTCCATTAAGGGGTATATTCTTATTTAAATATGTGTGTGGAGTTATTATGAGTCCTTTGAATCAAACTTCCTTTACATTATAATTGACTGATTTATTTTTATTAAGTTATGGCATTTCATTGCTAGTTTGAGGAAGCTGAAGGTGGGGACTTCATACCAGAATGATAAACACAGTTGTCTGAGTTATTAGTAGACTCCTTCAGTTTTGGGAGAGGAAGCTGAAAGAGAACAGCCTTTGATGTTGGAGTGAGATCTCTGAAACAGAGTGTCAGCACTGATTTGAGCTTTGAATTTCCTTCCACCTACCCTTTTAGGTTGTGACGTCAACCTACTGGTTTATTTTACTGGAACTGGTTTCCCTGGAGATTCCCAGTTCTTACAGGTTACAGTGAACAAAACAAATTGTGAAGTTATTTTCTCAAATGAAACAAACGTGGTCTGTGAGATGGACCTGTTACCAGTTGGAATGCATCGGATTTTGATGATAGTGAGTCCTTCAGGCCTTGCTGTTAATGCCAGTGGAGAAGGCCTCTTCCTGTATGTGGAACCCAGGCTTGATGCTGTGGAGCCTACTACAGCTGCAGAGATAGGTAATGTGGGTGTGGCTCCACTGTGTACCTGCTTTCTGAAGCTAGAGTTCTTGGTCATGCAGAAATCTAGGTCCGTAGCCTCATATGTCTTATGATTTTCATCTTTTTGTTTCCTAGACATTTCTTCAAATTAAGAACATTTTTAAGCTCTGAGATGGACTTGCTTGGCACATTAAGACTAGAATTAGCTGGTAATGTGACATATAATCAGACAATGGAGTCAACTTGGATGGTCATTCACCTGAAAAACTCTAAGATGCTAAATGAAACAATAAGATGCTAGTTCTATGGAAAGGCGACTTGCCTGAGACCTCACAGGGGTGGGGGTGGAGCTAAAATACAAAACAAAGTGCTCTGTGTCAGAGCTCAGAGGATCTCTGTGCTCGGCTGCCTTGCCTTTAGAATGGCCTGATTTTGCCTCGTTTGTAGCTTACCTAGCTTTCTTCAAGAACAAATGGGTCAACAGATTGCAACACTCCTTTAAAAGTAACAGTGTTTGGCAAGTATGCCCACCCACTAGAAACTTTTCAGAGTTTTTATTTCCCCAGACTTCTTGGAAACTTGGCCAGTATGCAAGGCCAACTACTGTTTGCATAGTTCGAGTCCGAGACTAGTAAGTCTTGTCAATATCAGAAGGATGGATTAGATCTTAGATCCATGGGAAAGTAGAGATCTTTCCAAATCTTGTTACTTTCTAAAGAACTCTACTAGTTGAGAAAAACTCCAGCTGGACTATAACAGTTTTGGAAATACCCAGGCTCATGTTTGCTAATATATCAACTTTGTAGAATACAATACCCAGTTACCTTTCTTAATGATTTATACATTTGTCATTGTTGATTCTGGTGGCCAGAAGCCTGTAGCTCAGAAAACAGTTTAAAGTGGTATGCTCTAGACAGGGTCATTGTTCAAAGGACAAGTTTGATTCTGATTCTGTTTTGCCTTGGGTGAATGAATCAGCAGGCCCACCCCTTTTCCTATCCACACAGAATAGCAAACTCTTTTTAGTGTTGTCAGGAGGAAGCAAGGAAACATATTTTGCTCAGTGTGAAAGACCATATTCTTCATTATCCCATGATTTATTGGCTTGAGTTTTGGGCTTATTGCAGCCTTCTGACTAGATTTATTAGAGGTTTGATCTTACAGAAGTTACTTTCCCAGCTCAGGCCACACTGCTAGATGGTAGACATCTTTCAGGCAAACAGGTGACTCAGTCAGCTGCATGCCCTACATAGAGTGATTTGCATAGGTAGGTGACTCACACTGCTCAGTTTGTCTGGGATTGGCAGTGCTCTCAGAATGCAAGACTTATATGGTGTTAAAACTGGAATTAAGAACTCTCAGTGTAAAAAATCAGTCCCAGGAGAATTGGAATGTTATAAACACCCCTGTCAGGAAATGTATAATCAATAAACAGTGAAGAGACTTGAAGGGCTTAGAGAATCATCCATCCTCCTCCCACATTTTAGCAAAAGGTGTGAAACACTGAGAAGGGATACTTTCAGATGCATATGAAGTAACTTTTATTAAGACTGGGGGGTGGGATCTGGGAGATGCTCTTTTCTTTGTTATTGCATTTAGACTTTTCCAGTGAGCCCATCTCCTTCCCTGTCACCAGTACAACAGTGTCCATCAATGTTCATTGTACCCTGTATACAGCACCATGTTGGATGCTGATGACCTTAATACTTCAAGAGTGGCCCTAGGCAAGTAGTACCTATATCACTTGGGAGCTTGTTAGAAGTGCAGTCTTCTGGACCTTCTGAGTCAATCTGTATTTTAACAGACTCCTCAAACTCCCTATTTATAGTATAATGTGTGAAACCCTGCTTTGGGAATTTAAAGAGAACCAGGCAAGGCCTGTCAGAAAAGGAAATTTAAATAAGAGCAGAGTACAAAATGAATAAATATAAAATGAGATCTGTAATACTCAAAGTCACCACTTATCCCTTTCCTTAAGTATCTTCAAAAGAAATTTTTGAGGACAATCTTGGCTTTTCGTACAGACTGTTAATTCACTTTTGGACTAAGACAGAGTTGCCTTCTTAGGCAGTGTGCCCTGTGAAGCACACATTTTCAAATGGGAATGGTAAAATCTTACCACCTCTATAATTTCTCACAACTACCATTGACAAAATCATGATAAAGAGAATTTATTTAGCTCTCATTATGTATCACAAGCTCAATGCTGTGATATGGTAAATAAAAATAAAGTTATACTCGTGGATAAGTAGTGGTAAGGATGTAGAGCAAAAATAATCTGGGGAGGGCATGAAGAGGGGAGGAGGACCTTATTGGGCTAGGGTGCTCCTTAGCATTTATTGGAGGAATGACATAAAGGCATTGGAGAATAGAGGCCAGGATGGAATTAAGGAGCAAGCCTAAGGGAGATCTTATGGAAAAGAACATGAGGCAGAAGAATATCATGGCATCTTGAATTAGAATTAGCTTGGCTTGTTCTGTAACACCCAGGACACTGCTGTGGCTGGAGGGAATCTCTGTACATTTGATTTGCATCTAACTCATAGTCAAAGACATTGAATATATTTTTCACATGCTTATTGACTATTTCTATTTCTTTATTTGAAAATTGTCTGTTAGTTCATGTACCCATTTAATGTTTGCATTATTTGTTCTTTCTGTGGCCATTTTTTTGAGTTCTTTATATATTCTGGGTATTATTCCCTTGTCCATTTTGTAGCCTGTCTTTTGATTGTTTTCCCTTTTGCTGTGGAGTTTTTTAAATTTGATGCAGTCCTTTCTCTATTTTCACTATGGTTTCCTGAGCTTTTGGAATTCTACTTAGAAAGCCATGGCTGTGCTTATAGTTCTTGTCATTGTCTTTTATTTTTGAGATTATAATGTAATCACATCTTTCCTTCTTCCCTTTCCTCCCTCTAAATCCTCCTATATACTCTTCCCTGCCTCTTCCAAATTCATGGGCTCTTTTTTTCATTAATTGCTGTTAAATGCTTATATTTTGAAGTGTTTTCTTTAGTAGTTTCACAGTGTTAGGTTTTACATTAATGTCTTTATTTATTTTAAATTGGCTTTGTACCAGGTGAGACATAGGGATAGACATCATTAATGGTGGGGGTAGAGTAAATTAAAAAGAGGCTATTTTCTTGGGTGGGGGATGGTAAGTGTATAGGACAAATACAAAGATAGGAGGTTCATGAAGAGGAATGGAGGGGTTCAGTCTTATATATTTGAATAAATGTTTTTTCTAACACCACTTATTTAGATTTTTCCCCAATATATGTTATTAGCATCTTTGTCGAGAATCAGATGACTGTAGCTGTGTGGGTTTACTTTTGGGTTCTCTATTCTCTACTGGTCTACTTGTCTGCTTTTCTGTCAGTACCATGATGTTCTTACTATGGCAACATCACAGTTACCGTTTTATGTATGTGGGAAAACATTAGTAGCATAATTAATTAGAAGTGGAATTTCTGGGTCATGGATTAAATATACTTAAGATTTTGATAAATAGGACTGGAGAGATTTCTCAGTGGTTAAAGTGCTTGCTACATAGACTTTGGATCCCAGAAAGCCCATGTAAATATCAGACAAGCACGTGTCCTGTCTATAATTACAACTAGAAGTCAGAGACTGGATTCCTAGAGCAAGCTGGCTAATGAAGCTGTCTATATCAATGAGCTCTACATTCGACTAGAAGACCTTACTTCAGTGAATAAGGTGAAAGAGCTGTGGAGGAGGAAGCCTGACATCAACCTCTGGACTCCACATGCCTGTGAACATATAAGTCTGTGTATACACATGCATGAACATTTATATCCATACATGTAAAAACCTCATATAGACACATGCACACCACACACACATACATGAGAAATTGGAATAAAAATATAATGCTGATAAGTAAGTATAGATATATTCTCTTTAAAGTTTGCATAATTTTTTACATGCAGGTATGAATATCTATTGCCTACATCTTACTAATACATTTTTGCAACTTTTTGATGTTTAACATCTTAGAGCTGAAAAATATTTCAGTGTAGTTTTAAGTCATACTTCTTTTAAGAGATATTGAATTTCCATGGCTTGGGAGGAATTATAGTTTCCTTTCTAGGAAGTTTGTTCATCTAAATCTTTCTTTCCAAATTTGATTATTGTTCTTTCTTATTGATTTTAAGAACTTAAAAAATGTAATGTTTTTATCTGTTTTTTACAATTCATAAATGCTATTATGTTTATGTTTTATTTTTGGCCTTTATAGCTTTAGAGAATGTAAAACACTCAGAGTAGGCTTCTCTGAAATAAAATTCTATGTTTCCTCCTAGTCTATTCCCACTTAATCTCTTTATGTCCAAATACTTTATTTAAAATTGGCTCTGGGTGAAGGATGGGAGCCAAAAATTCAGCTTTTATCTTTTCTCACGTTATTCACTTATTCACTCAATAATCTATCTGTGCGTTAGTATGAAGCCACGTACTTATCTGTCCTGTGGACTCCCTTGTGCGGGCAACCTCCCAGGCTGCCCCCTCTGCCTACCCTGTCTGAGCGTGTGACATTGTCACGTTTTTACTCCATTTGATTCTAAAAAGTTTTTGGAGTGTCTCAGAACACCTCTTTACTCTCATTTCTGAATTATTATTTTATGGTTACTTTTGTTTACTGAACTTTACAATCATCTTGTCTAATTTATGAAAAAAAAATCCACCATGTTTTATTGGAATCCTATCTATGTTTTTATGTTTAATTCAGAGAAATTATGATACTTATTTTTTTAACCTGTTTATGTTAATTTTTTCAGTTTTCATCTAATTCATGTGGTAAGGTCTTTGGCAGCACTTTAAAATTTCTCTCCATATTTTCTTGTCAACTTTATTTATAGACATTGTATCCTTACTGTGTTGCTATCCCGTATCCATTTTTTCTCTCTACCTTAGCAGTCTCAGGTAGTCTTGCTCCGACTCTCAGGGCAAGCTGCACACTGAAGTGCAGGTGTGACTTCTCTAACTGGCATCAGTCTCATAGGTCAGGTGGCGTAAGTTCCCTTTCTTTGTCTCGCCTGCCTCCTGCTTTGGCAGCCCCACTTAATCTCAAGAGACACGAGTCTCTATGTGGTGTCCTTCACTGCTCTCTTACTACAGAGCAGATTTATTTTTCTCATCAAGAATGACTGCGTTTCTGGCCATATATGGTAGCGTCTGTCTCTAGTCCCAGATACACGAGAGAAAAGGGTTCTATTTGAGCCCACAAATTAAAGACCAGCAGAAGTAACATAGGAAGGCTTTATGTCGAAGCAAAGGACATGAAACAAGCCTCCCCCACCAAATGAGGCAAAAACTAATAAGTGAGCTTTTGTTTCCCACCAGTGAGACTAAGGAAGTGTGCTGTGGTGTCACAAGGACTGGCTTCACCTCTTCCTGTCTATAGTGAGGACATGGTGGCTCCTTGGGGGTCACTATTAGCAGCCTGCAGAGAATTCCTCATGGTAGAGGCAGACAACATTAGTCATTGTGTACTGTTATGGTGACTAGAATTTGGCTTGTGTGGTGTCAGATCTCCAAGTTGGAAAAACTGTCCTGGAAGGAAATAGAGAATGAGGACAGGTGAGCTTGGGGCCGATGCTAAAAATGAGCCGCCTCAGGTAGCAGCAAGGCCCGAGGCCCTGGCTCTGCCCCATTGCTCTTAATACCACCATGCTCTCACTCATTGCTTCTTGAGAAAGAAAACCTTTTATGGAACGGGGAAGAATGATCTTTAGAATCTAGGTCAGACAATGTTTTCGGATACCACTTGCTTCTTTTGACTCCTGGCTGTATCCTTATATTTTATTCATAAAGGTCTCCAGATGCTGCTCTGCTCTTTCTGCCTTCTCCTCACTGTTTCTTCCTCTATGTGTGGTGGTTTCTACTTTTCAATTTTCAGTCTTTTATGCAGTTTGAGCATTGCCTTGCTTTTTGACTAAAGAGTTTCCTATTTCAATTTCATTTTAGTTTTCCTGTAATTAACTTTGAAATGGTTATGTACATGTGAAGTGTTCCTTTTATTACAGGAGGACTGTGGGTTACCCTCCGAGGCTCCAGTTTGGAAGGTGTCAGCCTGGTGTTGTTTGGAAGGCAGTCCTGTGCCATTGATGTCATTAACAGCAATTCACAACAAATTCAATGCAAAGTCCCACACAGGGTAAGGAGTGCTTTGCTGTCCCCTATGAATTTTAACACTTCCATCTGAGAACTAAAATAACTAATCTGAACTTATCATCATAACAATTTGCTCATTTTTATCTTGTTTGTTTTGCTATGAAAACCCATATTGTAATTAATTTCTGTTAATTCTTTAAAAAATAAGGCAACTGTGCTTTTAATGAATATTCATACTGCAGAATAAGCAAAAGTAGCAAGACAAACACTATGTTGTCTTTTCTCCTTATTGAGCAAACAGGTTGCATACATCAGCGATTTTGTTTTCTGGTGGACTTTTGGAACATAGAAAATCTTTGAATGCTTGGTTCTGACAGAGCACCTTCCCAGTTACTCCCTACTGTTTTCTTCTGCAAAAGCAGATTCCCCTTAGGCTGAAGAGATATCCCAGTTGTTCAAGTGCTTGGTTTGCTAGAAGGAGGACTTAATTTTGATCCCTGCCACTTATATTAGAAGATCAGAGTGCTGGCATGTGCCTGTAATTCCAGACCTGGGGAGGCAGAGTCAGGCAGAGGGGCTGTCTGGCCAGCCAGAATCCTAACAGAAAGTCCTGGGTCCCAGTGAGAGACCCTGTCTCAAAAAACAAGGTGGATAGCTCATGAGAATGACACCCACAGCTGATCTCTGGCCCCCATGCGGGCATATAAATGTTTGCATATGTACCTCTACACACATATGCACCTACATATATATGAATATACACACCTCTTCTGTATAAAGCCCCTGCTTACACACAAACATTTATACACAAAACAAACAAACAACAAAAATGAGGTCCCCAAGCTTCCCCACTCTTCTTATTAGTACTGTTTAGTGTTCACTGAGGGGCTAGAGTCTGGCTCTTCCCTTCTCTGGCATGATTGGCAAGGGTCACATCCACTGCCACAGTCCGAGCCATTATAACTGAGTTAGTGTCCTCATTATTCTTAGCATCTCTATGCCCCAGAGGATGACTACTCACTGAACAATTGTGTCCTGCAAGAGGGTTACAGAATACCAATCCATCACAGGCCCTACAGCTCTACATCATCCAGTTCCTCAAATACTATGAAAAGCTAGCTTTTAGGTGAAAAGGACATGCAATTCTAGTATAAAGCTGTACTGTAACTATCTGATTGGTCCTTCTTATTAGACATTTAGATAATTTTTATTTTTTAAAAATTTTTTCTCATTTTTACTTTTTTAAACATTTATTTTATAATTTAATTTAATTTTACATATCAGCCATGGATTCCCCTGTCCTCCCCCTCTGCCCCCTACCCCCCACCTTCCCCTCAGCCTATCCCCCATTCCCATCTCCTCTAGGGCAAAGACTCCCCTGGGGATTCAGCTCAACCTGGTAGATTCAGTCCAGGCAGGTCCAGTCCCCTCCTCTCAGGCTGAACAAAGTGTCCCTGCATAAGCCCCAGGTTCCAAACACCCAGCTCATGCACTAAGGACAGGTCCTGGTCCCACTGCCTGGGTGCCTCCCAAACAGTAGATAAGTTTTATAACTGCCTTGTTATAAGCAAAGCTTTTAGACCATCCTAGTAATTATATATTTGAACATATTTATATTTTCCTGGAATCTTTAATCTAAATTTCAAAGCTTTAGATATAAATTCTTACTATCTACAGTTCATTTCCAGTTTCACTTAGCATCACTGTGTGTTTGATTTCTGGCCCTTTGGTTTACCATGGGTGTTATCAGTTTGGTGTAGTCCCTGTTTAATGAGTAAAGTTTGAATGCTTTGGCTTTCTTTTACTACAGGGCATAAGCATTAGAAAGCAAACTTTAAACCTTGAATGAAGTTCATATATGGAAAGGGACAATGGAAAATAGAAGAACAATTATCTTCTTTTCTTCTTTTCCTCCTTCCATCTCCTTCTTGGAAACACTTTGAATTCTTTGGATTCAAATTACAATAACATTTTTTTGTTCAAGCGATAAAATGTGTTTACATTATTATAGTTTTTAAATGATGCTGTGCAGACAAGGGCTATAATTTTTTTTTTTTTTTTTTTATAGTTCTTTGATACCTGTTCCCACCCCCAGCCATTTTCTTTTTTCCTTCGGGCCTTTCTTATAATAGAAGCTCACCATGTTTTTTGTTTGTTTGTTTTGTTTTTTTAACTGTGTGCATTCAATATATTTATTAAATAAATGAAAGCATCAATGGACATTGGGAGGCCACTGGTAGTCTCTGATTTGAGAAGGCATGTGATTTGGAAGCATCGAGTGTTAGGAAGTGTAGAATGCCTTATTAGCAGGATCCAAACAAACATCTCTGTTCCCTTAACTTTACCAGGTGCTGGGCAGGGTGGTGCCTTATCCAGATCCAAGTCATCTGTACTTGTGTTTATCTTTTGAGTGACTGTGAAACTGAAAGAGACAAGAGAAAGCCACCAGGCATACCCCTCCCATCCCCTCTTTTATGAGGAGCTTGATTGTCTTAAAATCACCAGTCAGGAAATGGAGTGCCAGAGGAGTGTTGAGTTTCCACGAAGTTACATAGTTTGTATAAAAAAAACCCCTGAGAATACATCCAGGCTCCCCAAATGTCCATCTGAGGGTTGTACTTGTTATGTTTTTGTGTGATTCTTTTTTTTTTTTTTTTTTGTATATGGAGCTGAGGATCGAACCCAGGGCCTTGCACTTGCTAGGCAGGCACTCTACCACTGAGCTAAATCCCCAACCCCATGATTCTTTAGGAAGATTCTTTTCACAGGATTATTATTTTTTTATTCTTCTCTCATACATTACATCACAGCAGCAGTTTCCCCTCCTTCCTCCATTCTCCCCCACCTCTCCTTTCCCCAAGATCTACTCCACTTCCATCTCCTTCAACAAAGGAACATGCCTCCCAGGGATATCAACTGAACATAGCATAACAAATTACAGTAAGATTAGGCATATACCCTCATATCAAAGCTGGATGAGGCAACTCAGTAGGAAGAAAAGGGTCCTAAGAGCAGCTGAAGGAGTCAGAGACAACCCTCACTCCAGCTGTTAGAAGTCCCACAAGAACATCATGCTACAAAAGCATCACATATATGCAGAGGACCTAGTTCAGACCCACATAGGTTCCCTGATTGTCACTTCAATCTCTGTGAGCCCCTATGAGCTCTGCTTACTTGATTCTGTGGGCTGTGTTCTCCTGGTGTCCTTGACCTCTCTGGCTCCTACAATCCTTCCTTTTCCTCTTCTGTGGGGTTCCCCTGGCTCTACCTAGTGTTTGATTGAGAGTTGCTACATCTTTTCCCATCAGTTGCTGATGACAATTGGGTGAAGCACTAATCTAAGAGTAAAGCAGAATATCATTAGTAATCATTTCATTGAAATTTTTCCCTAGTCCTGTTTGGTTCTGTCCTGGGTCTCTGGGCTGTCCAACCTCTGGATTCTGGTTGTCTATGTAGTATCAGGCATGGGTTCCCTCTGGTATGGGTCTCAGGTTGGACCAGTCATTGGTTGGCCACTCCCATAAGTTCTGTACCACCATCGTCCCAGCTATCTTGGAGGCAGGACAGACTGTAGGTTGAAGGTTTTGTGGCTGGGTTGGTGCTTCAGTCTCCCTACTAGAAGCCTTGCCTGGTTATAGAAGATTTCTGCTTCAGGTTCCATATTCTTCATGAATAGGAGTCTTCACTAGGGTCACTCTGGTAGATTCCAGGGAGTTTCCACTGCACTAGGTTTCCACATCACGCCCCCCCCCCACACACCCCAAATGCCTCTCAAGTCCAGTCATCTCTCCCAATACTCTCTTCTTCCATTTACTCCCCACCTGATCCCTCTTCCCTCCTGCACACAAAATCTATTCTGTTTTCCCTTCCCAGGGCAATACGTGTGTCCCCTGCTGAGACCTCTTTGTTACTTAGCTTCTTTGGGTTTGTGGATTATCCTTTACTTTGTAGCTAATATCCACTTGTAAGTGAGTACATACCATGTTTGTCTTTCAGGGTCTGGGTTAGTCCACTCAGGATGATTTTTTTCTAGTTCTATCCATTTGCCTGCAAATTTCATGATGTCATTGTTTTTGACAGCTTAGTAATGCTCCATTATGTAAATTTACCACATTTTTTTTATCCATTCTTCAGTTGAGGGATATCTAGGTTGTTTTCAGTTTCTTATGTTTTTGGTTGTGAGCCTAGCCTTTAATGGCTGGGCCATCTCTTCAGTTAAGCTTCCAATTTCTTGCTTCTATAAATAAAGCTCCTATGAATATGGTTGAGTAAGATTGGTATCTTTTTGGTAGGATTGAGAGTGTTCTTTGGGCATAAGCTCAATACTGGTGTACCTAGGTCTTGAGGTAGATTGATTCCCAATGTTCTGAGGAATTGTCATATTGATTTCCAAAGTGTCTATACAAGTTTGTACTCCCACCAGTAATTGGAGGAGTGTTCTCCCTGCTCCATATTCTTGCTATCATGAGCTGCCACTTGTGTTTTTGATGTTAATCATTCTGACAGGTGTGAGATGGAATCTCAGAGTCATTTTGAGTTGCATTTCCCTGATGGCTAAGGATGTTGAACATTTCCTTAACTGTTTCTCAGACATTTGAGCTTCTTTTGTTGAGAATTCTGTTTAGACCTGTTCCCCATTTTTTCATTGGACTATTCATTTTTTGATGTGTACTTTCTTGAGTTCTTTATATATTTTGGATATTAGCCCACTGTCAGATGTGGAGCTGGCAAAAATCTTTTCCCATTCTGCTGTTCTATCCTATTGATGGTGTCCTTAGCCTTACAGAAGCTTTTCAGTTTCATTTATTGATTTTTGATCTTACTGTCTGTGCTACTGGTGTTCTGTTCAGGAAGTTGTTTCCTGTGCCAGTGTGTTCAAGATTATTCCCCACTTTCTCTTCTATTAGGCTCAGTGTATATGGATTTATGTTGAGGTCTTTGACCCACTTGGACTTGAGTTTTGTGCAAGATGATAGATAAGGATCCATTTGCAATCTTCTACATGTTGACATCTAGTTAGACCAGCACCATTTCTTGAAGATGCTTTCTTTTTTCCATTATATATTTATGGTTTCTTCATTAAAAATTAGATTTCTATAGGTATATGGATTCTATTGATCAATGTCTCTGCTTTTATGTTCACAAGGCAAGTTGGTCTATAATCCCTTTCGTTGTTTAGTCTTTGTGTGGTTTGGGTATCAGGGTGACTATGCCCCCTAAAAGGAAATGGCAATGTTTCTTCTGTTTTTGTTCTGTGGAATAGTTTGAGAAGTATTGGCTCTTCTTTGAAAGTCTGGTAGAAATTTGCATTAAAACCTCTGGTCCTTCGATTTTTTTTTGGGGGGGTGGTTGGGAGACTTTTAACAATGGCTTCTATTTCCTTAGGGGTTAAAGGTCGATTTAAATTGTCTGATTTTAATTTAACTTGATAAGTGGAATCTATTGAGAAATTTGACCATTTCTTTTAGATTTTCCAATTTTGTAGAATAAAGATTTTTGCTTTTTTTTTTTTTTAGCTGAGGATCGAACCCAGGGCCTTGTGCTTTCTAGGCAAGTGCTCTACCACTGAGCTAAATCCCCAACCCGGAAATACAGATTTTTAAAGTATGACCTAATGATTCTTTGGATTTCCTCAATATCTCTTGTTATATCCCTTTTTCCATTTTTGATTTTGTTAATTTGAATTTTCTCTCTCTGTCTATAAAGTTAATTTACATAAAGGTTTATCTATCTTGTTGATTTTCTCAAAGAACCAACTGTATTTCCTTGATTCTTTGTATTATTTTATTGTTTCTACTTTTATTGATTTCAGTTCTCAGTTTGATTATTTACTTTCATCTCCTCCTCTTGGGTGTGCTTGCTTCTTTTAGTTTAGGTGTGCTGTTAAGTGACTAGTATGAGTTCTTTCCAGTTTCTTCATGTAAGCACTTAGTGCTATGAACTTTCCTCTTGGCATCGATTTCACTGTGTCTCTTAAGTTTGGGTATGTTGTGCATTTATTTTAATTGAATTCTAGGAAGTCTTTAATTACTTTCTCTTCCTAGCCCTAGTAGTCGTCCAGTAAAGAGTTGTTCAGTTTCCATGAGTTTATAGTAGTAGTCGTCCAGTAAAGAGTTGTTCAGTTTCCATGAGTTTGTAGGCTTTCTGCTGTTTCTGTTATTGTTGAGATCCATCTTTAATCTGTGGCAGTCTGATAGAATAGAGTATAGAGAAGAAGGTGTATTCTTTTGTTTTTGGGTAAAATGTTCTGTAGATATCTGTTAGGTCCATTTTTTCACAATGTCTTCTAGCTCCAGTATTTCTGTGTTTAGTTTTTTTCTGGATGATCTGTACGTTGGTGAGAGTTGAGTATTGAAGTCTCTCACTATCAATATGTGAGGGCTGATGTGTGATTTAAGCTTTAGCAGTATTTCCTTTACAAACATGGGTTCCCTTGAATTTCAGGCATAGATGTTAAGAATTGAAGGATTATATCGGTGGATCTTTCCTTTGATGAGTATGTAGTGTCTTCCATCTCTTTTGATTAATTTTGGTGTGAAGTCTAGTTTTTTAGATTAGAGTGGCTATGCCAGATTACTTCTTAGGTCCATTTGCTTGAAAAATATTTTTCCATCCCTTAACTCTGAGGTAATCAGAGACAGCTCTGATATTGAGGTGTGTTTCTTCTATGCAGTGGAAGGATTGCTACAGATTTTGCATCCATTCTATAAGTATATGTCTTTTCATTGGGTAAGTTAGTCCATTGATATTGAAAGATATCAATGACAAATTATTGCTAATTCCTGTTATTTTTTTGTTATTGTAGTTGTTGGTCCGTGTGTGTGTGTGTGTGTGTGTGTGTGTGTGTGTGTGTGTATGTGTGTGTGTTTCTCTCTCTCTCTCTCTCTCTGTTCCCTTCTTGGTTTTGCTGGTATGAAATTATTTATTTTTTCTATTTTCATGGGTGTAGTTTATCTATTTGGGTTGGAGTTTTTTTCTAGTACCATTTGTAGGGCTGGATTAGTGGATAGATATTGTTTAAACTTGACTTTATCATGAAATATGTTATTTTGTCGATTTGTGGTAACAGAAAGTTTTGCTGGGTACAGTGATCTGGGTCTGTGGTCTCTTAGAATCTAAAGGACATCTGTCCAGGTCCTTCTGGCTTTGAGAGTCTCCATTGTGAAGTCAGGTGTCATTATAATAGGTCTGCCTTTATATGTTATTTGGCCTTTTTCTCTTGCAGCTTTGAATAGTCTTTCTTTGCTCTGTATGTTTAGTGTTTTGATTATTATGTGACAAGGGGACTTTCTTTTCTGGTCCAATCTATTTGGTATTCTATAAGCTTCATGTACCTTAGTAGGCATGTCCTTCTTTAGGTTAGAAAATTTTTCTTCTATGCTTTTGTTGAAATATTTTCTGGCCTTTGAGCTAGGCTTCTTCTCTTTCCTCTATTCCTATTATTCTTAGGTTTGGCCTTTTCATAGTGCCTCAGATTTCCTGGACATTTTGTGTCAGGAATTTTTTAGATTAAGATTTTCTTTGACTGATGTTTATCAATTTCTTCTCTTGTGTCCTCAATACCTGAGATTCTCTTTTCCATCTCTTGTATTCTGTTCATGATGTGTGTGTCTGTAGTTCCTGTTTGATGGGTGATATTGCTCTGTATGCTGTGATTATCTAATATGTGTTGCTCTGATTGGTTGATCAATAAAATGCTGACTGGCCAATAGCTAGGCAGGAAGTATAGGCAAGATAAGCAGACAAGGAGAATTCTGGGAAGAAGAAAGCTGAGTCAAGAGACGCCAGCTTGCCATCCAGGGGAAGCATGTAATGACACACTGGTAAAGCCATGGAACACAAAGCGACGTATAGTTGAACAGAAATGGGCTGAATTTAAGTGTAAGAGCTAGTCAGTAGTTAGCCTGAGCTAATGGCCAAGCAGTTTTAATTAAATTAAGCCTCTGTGTGTTCATTTGGGTCTGAGTGGCTACAGTACTAGAGGACTGCAGAAGCCAGGTGAGATCAGGAACAACTACACCTGTTCACTTACCTAAAGTTTTAGTTTGTAGAATTCACTCTGTTTGTATTTTCTTATTGCTTCTAATTTCATTTTCAGGTCTTGAACAGTTTTATTCACTTCCTTCAACTTCTATTTTTTTCTTAGCTTTTTTAAAGGATTTATTCATTTCCTCCAAGTTTTTGTTTGTGTTTTCCTGGATTTCTTTAAGGGATTTATTCATTTACTCTTTAAAGACTTCTATCATCTTCATAAAGTTACTTTTAAGGTTATTTTCTTATGCTTAATTTGTGTTAGAATATTCACGACTTGCTGTAGTGGGATAGCCGGGCTCTCATGGTGACATATTGTCTTGGCTATTGTTGGTTGTGTTCTTAACACTGGCATCTCAGCATCTGGGTTTGGGATGATTATCGGTCTAGGTGAAAATTTCTGAGTTTATCTTTGTTGGATTGGTGTATTGCTCTTTGATTTCTGTTTTCTCTCTCATCTTCTGGCTGGAATGGTGTGTGGTTGAACAGAGGGTCTTTACTTGAGTTGTGGGCTAGACTTCTGTTGGCTGGGGTGGCCACTGGTTGAGCAGGGCATTTCCACTGTAGTTGGGGGCTGGAGTTGTGGCAGCCAGTATAGCCTCTGGTCCAGCTGGGGGTCCTCTACCAGAGTTGGGGACTGGGATATGGTGATAGGGAGGGGTGGGGTGATTGGGGGTAGGCTGGGAAGGCTCTGAATAGGTGGGCAGCCTTCCTGGAGATTTGGTGGCTGATGTGGCCTGTGGTCAGTCAGAAGGCCTCTGCTTGGACAAGGGGGACAGGATACCATGGCAAAGAGTAGAGGGGTAGTTACAGGAAGGGAAATCCACCATGTTTTAAGTGAACTTCCTCATGCCCTCATTCTTTTTACTGAAGCTCCTTTTCCTACTTTGATCTAGGCTGGATGTGTCTAGGCTTTTAGTTTATAAATTCTATTTTGTTAGTTCCTTGTTTTTCCTTTCTAGTAGATTCACTATTTCCTAGAGTTCATATTTTCTTTCTCTAGACTTTTAAAAATCCTATGACAATTTTATACACGAATATAATGTATCTTGATGGTGTTCTCCTACTACCATCCTCCCTTGACTCAGTTCCGCTTCCTCTCGATTCTTTCTTTCCAAGTTCCTCCCCTTCCCTTTAAGATCCAGAGTTTAATTAGGGTTTCTTGAATGAGTACAGGGTGAGGAGTTATTTACTAGAGCACGAAAAACTTACCAGTGACTATACCACAGAAGAAAATGACTGCCACATTCCCCAGCAGCCATTAACTGCCAGTAGCTCCCCAGCTGGGATGGAGTTCTTCTGAACCACTTCCCCCATCATACTGGAATGTTGATGGACTCTGTCTTATATACATCTTGTGCAGGTAATTGCAGCTGCTGTGAGTTCATGAATGCATTGATCATATTGTAGATGAAATTCTAAGCAGTCTTATTAAATAAGAGAAACAGAGCCATTAAAACCTTCCTTTTTGAAAAAAAGAAAAAGGGAAGCACTGTGGGATGTTCTGTATGCTCTGATTGGTTAATAAATAAAGTGCTAACCGGGCGGTGGTGGTGCACACCTTTAATCCCAGCACTCGGGAGGCAGAGACAGGTGGATCTTTGTGAGTTCGAGGCCTGCCTGGTCTACAGAGCAAGATCCAGGAAAGGCACAAAGCTATACAGAAAATCCCTGTCTCGAAAAAACAACAACAAAACAAAACAAACAAACAAATAAACAAATAAATAAAGTGCTGATTGGCCAGTAGCCAGACAGGAAGTATAGGCAGGACAAAGAGAGAAGAGAAGGAGCAGGGGCGGGGGGGGGGGGGAAGTGGAAGGCTGAGTCAGGAGACGCTGCCAGCCACTGCCATAAGAAGATGTTAAGATACCGGGAAGCCACGAGCCACATGGGAACTTATAGATTAATAGAAATGGGTTAATTTAAGATATAAGATCTAGATAGCAAGAAGCCAAACAGTTTAAATAATATAAGCACCTGTGTGTTTATTTGAGTTTGAGTGGTAGCTGGTCCCAGGCAGGACTGGAGAAAACTCCAGCTACATCATATCATGCCTAGAAGTCTGCATTTTATAGCACACTTCTCCATCCTTTGGCTCCTACATACTTTCCTCCATGTATCTGGAGCCTTGAGGGCTGAGAGTGGTGTCTCCTTAATTTGATTATTATTTGTCTGTGAGACAAAAAGCCTTAAGATGCATCTTACAGAAGGTAACATAGGAGTACATTTTCTGAATATTTACATATCTGAAGCTACTCTCTCACATGATGGATAGTTTAGCTAAGTATAGGCACCCCTGAATGCACCTTACTGCCCAGAAACAATTAGTGTGTTAAGTGTAGATGACTCTTACTTACCTTTCAGGGCACAGCCAATACTGTTCAATATGCATTTGTCTAAGTTCTTACTCTTTGTAGAAAATATATTCCACGATCAGCAACGTTCTTTGACTGATTCTGCTTAGAGTCCTGTTTTACTCTCAAGTCCAACTGAGATTTGAATTCTCAAATTGATTTTCAGGGGAACGATGGATACACCGTGAATGTGACTGCAATCAGTGGAGGCCACTCCACAGTTCTTCCCAGAGCGTTTACTTACGTCTCCTCTTTAAATCCAGTGATTGTGTCTTTGAGCAGAAACACAAGCAACATAGTGGGTAAGACACATGTTACTTCAAGCCCTTCTTCTCTTTAGAGCCTTGATCCTATCAAAAGTCAATTAATAGGCTGTGGGTTTTGATTTACTGTTTTATTGATTTATTTGAGACAGGGTCTCCCTATTTAGTCCATGATGGTTTTTAGCGGTGCTCTTACCCTGTGAGGAAAAGTCACGAAACACAACAGAATCCACTAACAAGAGTTTTATTCAGACAAGGAGAAAGGGATAGATGTGATCAGGCCTGCTGAAAGGACACATGTGGGAGAAGGGGGTGGGGGGACATGAGGCCTGCCTTTTTAAGGGCCAGCTCCCATCTGTGCACACACGCCCACGTGGCTACTCCATGCATGTGTGATTATGTGACCACGCAGCACATGGGTTATGTAGGATGTATGACCCGAAAATAACTAGGGGGAAATGACTAAGTTTCCCGCCGGGCATGCTTGACCATGGGGGTGTGGTTGGAATTCCTATCAGTCCAGCTAGCCTGAAGCTCTATTTGATAGTGACCTTGAATTCAATACTTGTTTCACCCTTTTGAGTGTTAGGATTCTAGGTATGCATAGGATTCAGCTTATTGTATAATAGATGAGAGATCTTTTTCACGTTACCTGTCAAAAATTAATCCTATATCTAATTTCTCCTCTCTGAAAATGGGACTATTTCCTCATGAAAATGATGTGAATATTGAGTTAGTATTCAATAAGTATTTATTGAGCAGCTAATTTGTACTACTACTGCTAATTGTATAGATGTACAATAGACTTCTATCCTTAGCACTAATTTATGGCTCCAGTTTACAGACAAGAAAACTAAGGGATAGATAATAGCCTAAGATAGTACCTTTAGCAAGTAAAAAAATTGAGATTTAAATACCAACAGACTGCAAATCCCAAGCTTTAAGCCACTTACAGTCGGACATAGGTTTTGGCAGTAGACTCTATTGTGGTAGTTTAATTGAGTTATAGAATAGGTACTTGGAGTAACCAAGGATTCTTATTGAGACTTACTATGTACAAAAAGAATTTAAAGCTGGGTGGTGGTGGTGGTGGTGGTGGTGGTGGTGGTGATAATGATGGTGTTGGTGTTGGTGTTGGTGTTGCACACCTTTAATCCCAGCACTTGGGAGACAGAACCAGGCAGATCTCTGTGAGTTTGAGGCCAGCCTGTTCTACAGTGTGAGATCCAGGACAGGCACTAAAACTACACAGAGAAACTCTGTCACAATAAACCAAAAAACAAAACAAAGCAAAAAAAGAATTTTAAAAACACTATGCATCAAAACAGTTTAACCTTTATTTTGACACCCAGATGATATGATGGAATAGAATTATAATGATTTCTTATTATGTCATTCCAATATAGACTAGGTATAGTAGCTGGTGACAGTTCTTTCTGGTTAATTGAATGCCAGATGGCAGAGTTTATCGTTTATTATAAAAAGACCACCATGTTTCCTAAGGAAAATCTTGAACTCAGTTTTTCTGGCACTGTTTTTCTTTTTCAATGCTCAAGAGCACACAAATAGAGTGAGTGCCCTTTAACTTCTAATATTATTCAGCTCAGATCACACAGAAGAATTTTCTGCCTCAAGAGATCAAAGTGTCTAAAATTCCCAAATGGTACAGATTCTTCCCAATGAGGTAAAAAAAGGGAGTGGGGGAGCTCATGTGACAGCCATGTATCAATGATTTTAAAAAAGGTCCTACTCCTAATGATAATAACAAATATATTTCATCTTGAAAGTATCCTAGAATTAGCCTGACAGTTTGTGATACCAAGTCCTGAAGTCTGTGATACTGATATGTACTATGCAAGGTGCTATTTCAGAGTTTATACTTGCTTTTAGACCTGCTGCGGGCAGATTAAAGAACATGCTATAGCATCCACACAGTATGGCAGCACAGGGGAAAGCCTCTTTTAAGTTGGGTTGCTTCATCCAGGAGATGATGTTGATGATTGTGAAGCCAAGGTGAAAAAAAAAAAAAGAGACACAAGGAGAGGGTAAGGGGGAATCTGAGCTTAGCAGCACAAATGTGGCTTTTATAGTCAGAAAATAGTTGAATATGAATGAATATCAACTCAACCACTTGTTAAAGAAACATTTGACAAATTCATAGCATGTTTTAAAATAGAGGAATTTGTGTATTTGGCAGTCTTCAGAGGGTGTTCTCATGGGCTGACCACATTTGTAGACAGAAAATTGAATGAGGTCTCGAAACAGCTTGACTGATCACAGCACAATGTATCTCAAATTTGATCATGATTTCATCACTTGGTACCCTGTGACTGGTTAAAGTTAATCTGGTGATTGGTGAGGCTCAGCTAATTGTTACACAAATATAGTCATAACTTAGGATGACAGTTTGTTACTTAGATCATACTTTGCTATAGGGCTCAAGGTATGGAGGCATCTTCAGGCCAACTTTAATTTAACTTGATACACAGTGTGCCTTCTGTTCCCACATATTCTGCATATGTGGATTCAACTATGAACTGAAAAGATTTACAAAAAATGTGTCTTTACTGAACATGTACAGATTTTTTTCTAAATAATCTTACAACTATTATATGACACTTACATTGTATTACATTATAAGTAATGCAGAGACTACAGTATATGTGAAGTTGTGTGTAGATTCTATGCAGATACTTCACATTACACAAAGGACTTGAAAATGCTTGGAGTTTGGTATCATGGGATTGAAATGCCTCAGTCCTCCCAGGATACCAAGGAGTAGCTATATTTCTTTTTTAAAATAATTTATCTTGTATTTATTTATTTAAATTAACTTATAAAGTAATAATTTCAATTCAGGCATTTTCATACATACTTTGATTTTGTTGCTATTTTATCCTGAAGAACTTGCCACAGAATTAGTCAAATAAGCTTGTTTTATGCTAGTGTTACACTGTTACCTTTTTTTCTTTGTCGGCCTTGAAATCTACTAGAGTCACTGAATTTCAAATAGATGTTGGGAACATAGGAAGAAGTTAGGAGGATAAGGAAATGAGGGAGAATGTGAAGATAAGATGTGTGTGTGTGTGTGTGTGTGTGTGTAAGAGAGAGAGGATGTCCCATGGCATCTTTGTCATGGATCTAACACACATTTCAGTGAGAAAGAGCTGAGGTAAAGCGTTTATGATATGGAATTTTTTTTTCTTTTTTGAGTGGAGTTGCTGATTGTACAAAAGGTCATTGAAATACCAAGTAGAGATAGGAGTGCAGGACTTGACTTTTCCACTACTTGGCTATGACCCCTTGATGGTTGAGGTTTCCTCAACTTTAAAATGCCAGTTGTATTCCACTAGAACAGTGGATCATAATTAGCTTTAGCTGCATAATTGATGTAAACCTAAAATCACCTGAAATATGGAGCTTCAGTTGAAGAATTGCCCAGATCAGATTGCTCTGTGGGCATGTGTGTGAAACACTTTATTTTCTTTAAAAATTATTTAGGTTTATTTATTTATGTTATTTTATTTTGTGCATGTGAGTATTTTGTTTGCATGCATGTATGGGTACCACATGTGTCCCTGCTACCCACGGAGGTCAGGAAAGGGTATCAGATTTTTCTGGAACAGGAGTTATGGATAGTTGTAAACTACCATATATGTGCTGAGAACCAGACCTGGGTCCTCTGTAAGAGCAGCAAGCGCTTTTAACCCAGCGGGAAGATCATATGGAGTGATGACGCAAAAGCACACAGCAGACGATGAACCCTAGGAGTCACGGAAATGCAGTGCAGCACGGAAATGCAGTGCAGCACGGAAATGCAGTGCAGCACGGAAACGCAGTGCAGCACGGAAATGCAGTGCAGCACGGAAACGCAGTGCAGCACGGAAATGCAGTGCAGCACGGAAATGCAGTGCAGCACGGAAATGCAGTGCAGCACGGAAATGCAGTGCAGCACGGAAATGCAGTGCAGCACGGAAACGCGGATTTTTACTTTCCTTAGCACGAAAGTAGAGGCTGAAGGAAAAGAGCACAGGACACTGTTTGCAGGCTAGGAAGGCAGTTAACACTCCAAACTACTTAATCTACCTTTCCAGGAATAAACATTAGCATAGTTGTCTCAACAATTTTGCATTGTTGATGTCCTTGAGGTTTTAGGCCATACAAAGAATTGTTAGAAATTTTGTGAGAAAAATGGATAGCTGTTAAAATTCTTAGATACTTGTGTATAGGGCTGACTATACTTAATCATAAAAAGACGTAGTGGTTAAAGCCATAGGTCCAGAAGTAAATGTATTCTTCTTGACACAGGAGGCGAGATCCTGTTCCTTGGGATTGTGCGGCTGGTGAACTACACCGATCTGGATGTACAAATCTATGTGCAGGACACCTCTGCTCAGGTCCTCACACAGACGGCTTGGGGACTGGAGGTGGTGCTGCCCCCACTGCTGGCTGGCACCCACATGATTTCAGCCTTTATTAATGGAGTGAGCATTCGTTCACAGGGGTAAGGTTGCTGCTGCTATGGACTTCGGGTCTGTTCGATGAACTAGTAATTCATATGGGAACCTCTGCTTGGAGTTGGGTGTCTTCTTTGTTCCATGTAAAGTGAGGTGATAAGGGTCTGAGAATTATAAACATGGATGAGTCTCAAAGCCTTGAGAAAAGTTCATTCCTTAGACTATTGGAGGGAAAATGGCTTGCTTGGTTTGGGAAAGGGAAATTGGAAGTTGGTTGAGGTGGGGATAGGGTGGGCCTCTGCCTAAAGAAGGTAAGCCTGCGGTGGAGCACTTTAATAAGACTGTCCGAGGCTTTGGGTAAATGATTTTCAGTAACTATACTCACCATGCCTCCTGTCTCACCTTCATCTCCTCTGTACCCTGAAATCACCTGATTTTCTCTAAAAATTTCCTCCCTCATCTAGAAGGTATCTAACCTACATGGGACTGATGTTGTCACTTGAGACTGGCCCAGGACAGTGCCCCACCCTTCTCTCCATTGTTTCTTCTCTATGAGCAGGATCCCTGATACTTGCTCTCCACCGTTGCTCCTCCCTTTACAAACATGTCTCCATTCTGTTTCGTTCATCTCCACGATATTTCATCACATGGACTGTTTTCTCTAGGGTTGATCTCCATATCCAATACCTCACTGAAGTTTTCAGCATGGAGCCTTGCTCTGGGTCTCTTTTGGGTGAGTGATTCTGACATCACATCTTATTTGTTCAGCAAGTTGGTTTACTGAATGCTCAGATTTCATTCCTGGACTAAGGAGCTGGAGAGGTCAGGGCTGCAGGTATCAGGGAGAGAGAGAGTTCCCTTGGTTCTCAAATGAACAATGCTCTTATGTGAAGGAAGCGTGAAGAGTTGTGGACTTTAGCTCTGTGAGCTCCAGATATAACAGAGTATACAAAGGAGAGGTGGCTGGCTTTTTTTCCTGCAGGAAATGTTGAAACATCCAATGGATACCACACTCCAGCGGGTACTAGGAAGGGACGGGCAAGGCTCCTGCAATAGTCTCTTAGACCTTGCATGTGCAAGGAGAGGAGGGAGGAGCCTTCAATCTTTTCACTTTACTCTAAGGATGAAAGACAAAGGAAAAAAAAGTAGAAACACAAACATAGTATGGGAAATGTAGAGCCATGTAGAATGTTATGTCAGATAATATTACAGATGACAAGATGATGAAAGACTTTTTCATTCCCATATTAGTTGAAAGTATAGCCTTCTAAGACATATAAGGGTATTCTAAAATTTTGTCTTAAACATTAAAAAGTATCATTCTTGGGGTTTAATGGTCAGTGATTAAGGTCACTTGTTGCTCCAGCAGAGGGCTTGGTTCTGTAAATCCAGTTTTAGAGGATCTGTCATGCCTTCTTCTGGTCTCCATGGGCTCACTATACAGTGGTACACAGACACACATGTAGGCAAAATAGCCCTACACATAAAATAAAAATAAATAAATCTTAAAAGGTACTCTTCCAAAACAATTTGAATTGCTTTACTGCTCTGTGAATTTTTGTCACATCTGAGTTCTGGCCAAATGATCACAAATTTAGCCATAATGAGGATGAAATATGTGCACACCACTTTCCACTTAATTCCATCAGATTTGTAGAGGTGCTATGGTTCCTATTTAGATGGAATATTAGCCTTTTGTGTGTGTGTGTGTGTGTGTGTGTGTGTGTGTGTGTGTGTGTCTGTCTGTCTGTCTGTGTCTCTGTCTGTGTCTGTCTGTGTCTGAGCACATCCCTAGTAGGTATGTAGAGGTCAGAGGTCAGTTCTCTTCCTTTATCATGTGGGTCCTCCTCAGGAATTGAACTCTGGTTGTCAGACTTGACAGTGGAGGCATTTAGCTGCTGAGCCTTTCTGCTGGCTAGAATATTAGCTTTTAATTGGTGCCTTCCATGTTTACCCTTTAGGTGGAACTTTCCTCAGCCTTTCAGGAACAGGACTTGGCAGAGATCCGACTCTGATTTGGGTACTTGTGGACAATCAGCCTTGTAATATTGTGAATTTAACAGAAGTGACCGTCTGGTGTGAGACTCCTCCAGCTGTGCTGCCCCCCAGGACAGATGGTCTCACTGTGCCAGCTTCTGTGGAGATCTGGGTTGGCAACACTTCCTTCCTCCATGGACCAAGCTTGGTGGGGAAGGGCCTTACCTTCATGTATGAAGCAGCATCAACACCAGTGGTCACTGCTATGTGGGGAGAACTCATGAACAACAGCCTGGGGTTCTATGTGGAAGGAAATAACCTCTCTGACTCAGTCATTCTTTTGGGAACATTAAAATGTGACCTTGAAGCACAATCTTTTGCTGATAACATGAACTTGTCTGGGTGCTCCTTTCCTCTCTATGATTTGGAAGCAGGGGTCTTTCCTCTCCAACTTCGTCACAAGTTGATGGGGTTTGCTGATATGTCTGCAGTGCCCCAGGAATTTGAGTTGTCACCTTGGATAGTGACCATTTTCCCAACACGTGGTTCTATGTGTGGTGGGACAATACTCACTGTGAAGGGTGTTGCCTTCAGTTCTAGATGGAAGTCAGTTCATGTCAATCTTTCACACCCTTTTGCTTGTGTGATTTTGAGTTTGGGAGACCACACAGTTCTATGCCAGACCATATTGGTGGGTGACCGCTTTTCTGAAGTGTCATCTGCTCTAAATGTTACAGTTCTGGTCAATGGACTGGCCAGCAAATGTGAGGGGAACTGTACACTCTTCATGCAGGAAGAAACAACTCCTGTTGTGGATGCCTTGACCACAAACACCAATGGTTCTCTCACCACAGTGCTGATGAGAGGCCAGAGGTTGGGTACCACTGCTGCTGAGCCAACAGTGTTTGTGGATGAACACCTTCCTTGCCACACAACTTTCTTCAATACCAGCCATGTGGCATGCCAGATGAGGGATTTGACCCCAGGGTCTCACTACCTGTCAGTTGTTCATACAAGCACTGGATATGCTTGCCTGGACAGTGTTTATAGAAGCTTCTTCATTGTGCCTCAGGTGTTTGAATATTTTCCTAAGAATTTCAGCATCCATGGTGGAAGTCTCTTGACCATAAAAGGCACAGCTCTTAGAGGATGGAATGCTACATTTGTCTATGTTGGCCAACAAGCTTGTCTAACAGTGAACATCAGTTCTGAGCTCATCCAGTGCATTGTGGCTGCAGGAAATGGCTCTGTTGCTCTGGAAGTAGAGGTGGATGGAGTTTTGTACCACATGGGATGTGTTGGTTATAGCAGTGTCTTTACCCCAGAATTGCTTTCTGTTTCGCAGAATCATGACATCTTAAGCTTTGCAGTGGCCCAGATTTCAGGGGCTGCAAATGTTGACATATTTATCGGGATGTCACCATGTGTAGGTGTCTCTGGTAACCACACAGCTCTGCAGTGCATGGTCCCTTTCCTTCCTGCTGGGGAGTATCCTGTCACAGGCTATGACCATTGCAGAGGATGGGCCTCATCAGCCCTCATCCTCGAGCTGAGAGCTACTGTGACCTCAGTGACTGAGAACTTCGGTAAGTATAGAAGCTAAGACAGAACACTTTCTCTATAAAGCAAATTAATTGTGACTCTCAGTTTTAGGAAGAAGGGTACCAAAGTCACAGTATGATAGCAGGATAAAGGAGCCTGGATGACCTCTTATAGTCACAGTTTCTTCCTCAGGCCTGTCTTTGTGACAGTTTATTTATATTTTTCATCAGTGAAATTCTGTGAATTCCCTGAGTATTGGGTTGTATCTTACTTTTATGCATCAACTTCATTGGGCATGTGTTTTAAATTTAATAATATCATTTGCTAAAGCTCATTATGTGATTGTATAAGAATATAAATGTATTCACCTATTTTAGACATATGCTGATGTGTATTATTTAAAACATAGTCAATAGGATTAATTTTTGCCACTTTGTAATGGTTCACAGATGAGTTCATACTCTACCAATAATATGCCAGTGCTATACTGTAAGTGTGCTGGTTAAAATTTAAAAAAATATTTATTTTCTATTTTATATGTATGTATGTGTGCCTGAGTGTATATATGTAGTATCATATGTACTCAAGGCATCCATGGAGGCCAGAACAGGGCATCAGATCCCCAGGAACTGGCATTATAGGCAGTTGTGAGCTGTTCATTATGGGTGCTGCAACCAAACACAGGTCTTCTGGAAGAGGACTGAGTCCTCTGAACCACCGAGCCATCTCTATGGCCTCCAGTTTTATTTTTCCTTTCAGGTACACTGACATTTGACTAGCTTTTTTTAAAGGTCTCTGTTTACTTACTTTGCTGAAATAGCTTAAGTCTGATTGTAATTTTAAAAAAATGGAGGCAATAATTCAATCTAAATTGGCAGGGTAGTACCCATAAGACACTTGGCTTCAGCTGAGTTAGGTACTGTTGGGATTAGGGTTTGCTAACATGGCTCTGTGTTTCCCCCTAAATTTTGGCTTTATTATTTGTAAAGGAGTTTGTCCTGGATAGTCTATAAATTCCTCTCCCTACTCCCCAAGACACCATGATTTCTATGGGGAAGGAACACCATAAAATGCACCCACAGCAGGAGACATCGCCCTTGAGTGGCCAGGTGCTTGCCCAAGGACCTCCATCCCTCCAAGGGGATGAGGGCAGTGGGGATGGAAGCTCCCCTCCCAAAGTGTCCCAGCCTCTGGACTAGTTTCACTGACCCAAGCACCTTAAAATATGTCTTTACTGTAGTACTTATTGATAGTGACAAAATCGGGAATTCATTGGAGGTTTTAGTGTTAATTTTATACATTGAGAAAAAATTGTATAATAAGATTCGAGCTCCCTATCAAAATGCAACAGAATCTATGAAAGTTTGGAAAAATATTTGTGCTGTAATTTTAAGTAAAGTTTTGAGATACTATGTACATAGTGATCCCTTTTTTATATAATGTATCTATATATTATATATACATGTATTCCACACACACACACACAAACACACACAGACACAGAAAAAAAGTGTTTAATAAATAGTCACAGAAACTTCACATGTGGATTTCTCTGGGAATTCTCTTAGGTGTTTGGGGGGGACGGGGGAGGACACGGACTTAAACTTCTGTTTTCATTTTATGGTCTTTTTATATAGAGATACATTTTTGTATAGAAAATTTAAAAGCTGTAAATCATCATTAGTTATTTATACAAAGTGACTACACTTTTAAAAATCTCCCAACACAACCACAGAAAGCTACAGGTCAGAGCCAAGCCGAGAAGAACCTGGAGATGATTCAGCTGTGCACCTGTGGGGGTTGAGAAAGTTTCAGAGTAAGAAAGTGAGCTTTGGGTTTTGTGTGTACTAAGCCAATTCCCCTCCTAAATAATGAGCTTGGGATTTTGTCTCTGAAGGCTGCCTGGGTGGAAGGCTTTTGCATGTGTTTGGAGCAGGATTTTCTCCAGGGAACATCTCAGCTGCTGTGTGTGGTGCTCCCTGCCAAGTCTTGGCTAATGCAACAGTGTCTGCCTTCAGCTGCTTGGTTCCGCCCCTGGATGGTGAGCAAAAAAGCCGTACTTGCACATTTATGTGAAGATCATATTCTCTGGCCTTTTTTGTTTCTGTTTCAGTACTCTATTGACAACTGGAAATACAATTTTCTCCTTTTTATCTAAAATGGCAGATGCTGGGGCCTGAGGAGATGGCTCAGTGGATAAATTGCTAGCTTGTAAGAAGAGGACTTATGTTTAGAACCTTTGCACAATGTTAAAGCTGGGCATATTAGTTCACGACTGTAACTCAGGAGAGGGCAGAGGTGCAGAGACAGGGGAATCCCCAGAACTTGCTGGAGAGGAACTCTAACTGAAAGGTGAGCCCTAGGTTCAGTAAACCTGTTTCAAAAAATAAGGTAGAGAGAGAAGGAGGAGATGCCTGAAGCCCACTTCTGGCCTCCATAAGCATACAGCGTTAAGGGTATACCATCCTACACACATGCACACACACCCACACTTACACACATATACCACATACATGCATGGAACACACACAGACAGAAAGAGTGCTACCAACTGCCTTCTCAGTGGGCAACCCTTGTTTTATACTCAGTTCTTCGATTCTTTTAGGCAAGACTTGCCATTCACATCATGTAAGTTGTGGAGTGTGAAGCCCACAGAGGAGTATGCAAAGCTTGAGGCTTCGCAACACATGGTAGCTGTCTATTGAGCTTTAAGGGGAAAAATCCCAACAGGAGGAAATGGCTTTATTATCACAGGGCCTTGTTGCTTTTGAGAGAGCCTCAATTAAGCTGGATGAATATTCTGTTTGCATATTTCCAGATGCTGAACTTTTGCACTTTAGAAGTCACACTGCGTACTTCAGCATTTACAGATATGCTCTCTGTGTATTAGTTAGGTTCATGTTCCCTCTCCCACTTTTTCCCCCTGAAATTTGAATATGGGCTAAGGATTTACAAAGTGATAGATGTAGAAATCCACTTGAATTTGGCCAATAATTCTATGAGATGTAACTCTATCATGGTGGAGAAGTATACTGGATTGTGTTAGGCAGGAGAAAAGGAGAAGGGGGAGGAGAGGGGGGAGAGGGAGGGAGAGGGGGAGGAGAGGGGGGAGAGGGAGGGAGAGGAGAGAGAAGAGCAAAGAAGAGAATATGAAGAAAATCCTAGTTTAACATACCAGAAACAGTTTTCTGTTATCATCAGGTACATCAGCTGAATGTGAGGAAGGGGAAACAAACTCCATAGTAAGAAGCCTAAGGGGCAATAGTGATTTTAATGTCATCTGATCCATTGTGACTCTTCCTATACACAAAACAGTGTGTACAAAATGAGAATAAGGTAAAATTAAAGAGTTGGGAAACAGTGGAAAGGAAACAAACATCACTTTGCAGGTTTTAATTTTGTTGTAGAGATTTATTTTTATTTTCTGGCAATAAGTGTTTTGCCTGTATGTACGCATACATGTGTATACATATATGTATGCATGTATATCTTGTGCATGTTTACTGATCATAAAGGTCGGAAGAAGACATCAGATCCCCGAAATTAGAGTTACAGGCAGTTGTGAGCCATTGTATAGATAGAGGAAACCAAACCCGTGTCCTTTGCAAGAACAGTAAATATTCTTAACTATTGAGTCATTTCTACAGCTTCTGTGTTCTAATATTCAATTAATACCTTGTCAGGTTTATTTTTAATTGAAACTAAATTCTCCTCTCATACAATAGATTCTGACCACAGTTTCTCCTCCTTCCACTCTTCCCACCTACCCTTACCCTCCCTCTCTCCCCCATTCACCGCCCCCTCCATTTCCCTTCAGAAAGAAGCAGGCTTCCAAGAGATAACAACCAAACATGATAAAACAAGATGTAAGACAAGGCAATGCCTTCTTATCTAGGCTCTCAACAAGGCAACCCAATAAGAGGAAAAGAGTCTCATGATCAGGCACAAGAGACACACCTACTGACACTTTTAGGAGTCCCACAAAACACAAAGCTACACAATCATAACATATATGCAGAGAATGTTCTGCAGCCCCATGCAGGCTCCATGATTGCTGCTTTAGTCTCTGTGAGCCCACGAGAGCCCTGCTTAGTTAATTCAGTGGGCCATGTTGTCCTGGTGTCCTCCATCCCCTCCATCCACCTTCCTTCCCCTCTTCTGAGGAGTTCATGAACTCGTAGGGAAGGGACCCAGTGGAGACCTACAATTTAGACTCTCTCTGCTGGGGATGTCTTTCTGTATGCTGTGAATATGTTGCTTTGATTGATTGATAAATAAAATGCTGATTGGCTAGTAGCCAGGCAGGAAGTATAGTATAGGCGGGATAAGGAGAGAGGAGAATTCTGGGAAGTGGAAGGCTGAGTCAGGAGACACTGCCAGCTGCTGCTGTCACTGCCACCATAAAAAGTAAGATGTAAAAGTACTGGTAAGCCATAACTCATGTGGCAACTCACAGATTAATAGAAATGGGTTAATTTAAGATATAAGAACTAGATAGCAAGAAGCCTGCCATGGCCATACAGTTTATAAGTAATATGAGTCTCTGTGTGTTTACTTGGTTCTGAGTGGCTGCAGGAGTTGGGTAGACACAGGAAAACTCCAGCTACACACTTCTCTGCATAATGTCTGGTTGTGGGTCTCAGCACCCTCCTCCATCTGCTGCTGGAGAAAGCATTTCTGATGATGACTGGACAAGGCACTGATCCATCAGTATAACAGAGTATCATTAGGAATTCTTTCTTTCTTTTTTTTTTTCTGCTAGTTGTGTTTGGTTATACCCTAGGTCACTGAGCTATCCAGTCTGGTTCCTGACCATCCAGGCAGCGTCAGACCTGGGCTCCCTCTCCTAGCATGGGCCTCAAGTTAAACCAGATATTGGTTGGCCACTCCCACAAGTTCTGTGCCACCATTACATCAGTACATCTTTCAGGCAGAGCAGATTATAGATGGAGAATTTTGTGGCTGGCTTGGTGTTCAGGTTTCTCTTTCCATAGCCTGCAGAATACCTTTCTACACCAAAGAGACTAGAATGTAGATGTGAAGGTTCCATGCTGGTACCAGATCAGCGCCCCTCTATGTTCAGTGAGCTGTATGGTTGTTGTCCTCAACAATGGGGCCCCCACTGTTGGTTTTCAGAGAGCAACCTTCTGTCCAAGCATCAGCTTGGGTTGTTTATTGTTGTTGTCATTTTTTAAAATTACATTACATCTCAACAGCAGTTTCTCCTCCCTCCACTCCTCCCAGCATCCCTCACCTCTCTTCTCCCCTAGATCCACTCCTCCTCCATTTCCCTTCAGAAAAGAGCATGTCTTCCAGGGCTATCAACCAAACATGGAATAACAAATTACAATAAGACTAGATACAAACCCTCATATTGAGGCTGGACAAGGAAACCCAGTAGGAGGAAAATGGACCCAAGAACAGACAAAAGGGTCAGAGATACCCCCTGCCACCACTGTTAGGAGTCCCATGAGAACACCAAGCTATACAACCACAAGGTATATGCAGAGAACTTAGCTCAGACCCATACAGGGTCTGTGATTGTTGTTTAGTCTCTGTGATCCCCTATGAGTCCTGCTTAGTTGATTCTGTGGGCCATGTTCTCCTGGTGTCCTTGACCTTTCTGACTCATACAGTTCTTCCTCCCTCTTTTCCATGGTTCCCTGAGCTCTGCTTGTGGGTCTCTGCATCTGTTCCCACCAATCTATGAGTAAAGCAGAATATCATTAGGAATCATTTCATTGACTTTTTTTTGCCAGTCATGTTTGGTTCTATTATCAGTCTCTGGGCTTTTCCAGCTTTTGGTTCCTGGCCATCCAGGCAGTGTCAAGTGAAGGCTCCCTCTCTGTTGTTGTTGGTATCTAGCCTCAATCGATGGTAGTCTGATAGGATGTAGTGTGTTGTTTCAATTTTCCTATACCTGTTGAGACTCACTTTGTGTTCATGTATGTGGTCAATTTTGGAGACAATTCTGTGAGATGCTGAAAAAAAAAAGTATATTCTTTTGTGTTTGGGTAAAATGTTTGTAGATATCTGTTAGGTCCATTTAGTTTATAACATCTGTTAGTTCTAGTATTTCTCTGTTTAGATTTTGTCCAGATGACCTGTCTACTGGTGAGAATGGAATATAAAGTCTCCCACTATCAGTATGTGCGGTCAATATGTAGTTCAAGCTGTAGTGGTGTTTCTTTTACAAACTTGAGTGTGCTTGTGTTTGGGGCATAGATATTAAGAATTGAAATGCCATTTTTGGTGGATTTTTACCTTTGATGAGTATGTAGTATCTTCCATCTCTTTTGATTAATTTTGGTTTGAGGTTTATTTTGATAGATATTAAAATGGCTACCCTAGCTTGCTTCTGAGGTCCATTTGCTTGGAACATAAAAGAACACTTTACCCTGAGATAATGTTATTGAGGTTAATGATATTGAGGTATGTTTCTTGTATGCAGCAAATGTTTTTATATTCATTCTGCTGGTCTGTGTCTTTTTATTGGGAAACTGAATCCATTGATATTGAGAGAGATCAATGACCAAAGCTGTTAATTCCTGTTATTTTGTTGTTGTTGTTGTTGCTGGTGTATGAGTGTGTGTGTATGTGTGTGTGTGTGTGTGTGTGTGTATGCTTCCCTTCTTTTGGTTTTGCTGGGAGATTTTTTTTTATGTGTTTTCATGGTTGTAATTTACCTCCTTGGGTTGGAGTTTACCTTCTAGAACCTTCTGTAGGGCTGGTTTTGTAGACAGATATTGTTTAAATTTGACTTTATTATGGAATATCTTATTTTATCCATCTATGGTAATTAAAAAAATTGCTGGGTATAGTACTATGGGCTGGAACCTGTGGTCTCTTAGATCTGCAGGACATTTGTCCAGGCTCTTTTGACTTTTAGAGTCTCCATTGTGAAGTAAGGATGTAGTTCTAATAGGTCTGTCTTTATGTGCTACTTGGCCTTTTCCCCTTGCAGCTTTTAATATTCTTTCTTTGTCCTGTATGTTTAGTGTTTTGATTATTATGTCGTGAGGGGACTTTCTTTTCTGGTCCAATCTATTTGGCATTCTGTAAGCTTCTTGTACATTTATAGGCATGTCCTACTTTAGGTTAGGAATTTTTCTTCTACACTTTTGTTGGGCTTTTGAGCTGGGCTTCTACTCCATTGACTATTCCTATTATTCTTAGGTTTGGTCTTTTTTTAGTGTCCCAGATTTCCTGGATGTGTTGTGTCAGGAATTTTTATATTTAACATTTTTTTGTATCTATTTCTTCTATCATATCTTCAATGCCTGAGATTCTCTCTTCTATCTCTTGTGTTCTATTAGTGAAGCTTGTCTTTGTAGTTCCTCTTCACATTCCTAAATGTTTCGTTTCCAGAATTGCCTCAGTTTGTGTTTTCTTTATTTCTTCTATTTCCTTTTTCAGGTCTTGAACAGTTTTATTCTCTTTTCTTTCCACTGTTTTTTTTTTTTCTTACCTCTCTTTAAGTGATTTGTTCACTTCCTGCTGTTGTTCATTTGTGTTTTCCTGCTTTCTTTGAAGGATTTATTCATTTCCTCTGATTGTTTGCATTTTTTTTCTGAATGTCTTTAAGGGATTTATTCCTTTCTTCTTTAAGAACATCTATCATCTTTGTATTTAAGGTCTTTTTCTTGTGCTTCAGCTATGTTGGAATATTCAGGGCATGCAGTGGTAGGATAGCTGGGCTCTGGTATTCTGGCAGTCATGGCCTGTGGTTGAGCAGTGGGGGTGGGGATGGGGGTTGTTTGTCAGAGTTGGACGGGACACAGATGAGGGCAGAAGGGAGGCCAGGTGGAGCTGTTGTTGCAGAACCAGAGAAGACCCTGAACATTGGGTCTGGGGGAACAGAGAGAGTAGAGAAGGTCTACGGGCAGCCAACATGGTCTTCTGGCAGGTGAGGTCTGTGGTTGAGCAGAGGCTGTCTGCCTGGGTTGGGGGCTGGTACACAGCGACAAGGGTGGGGGAGGTGGGTGGATGATGGTCTGTGGGATCCACAGGAGGCTTGAATAGCAGGGAGGGGAGGCTGCAGCAAAGTCTCTGTTGCTGGGATGGGGAAGACGCTGAGGATTGGGTCTAGTGGAACAGAGAGAGTCTCTCCAGGTTTTTTCTTTTTTAAACTTTGTCATCTACTTATCACAAATTCATGAACTATAGCACTCCTTGGTACTATTTTAAAATATTAAATCTTAACCAGAAATACAGAGGAAAAAAAAGTCAGTGAAGTGTTCAGGGTCAGGTAAATTTTGGTATTGTAAGTTTGATAACTCAGATGGGAAAAATTGTTAGTATATTATAAGGGATTTGATAAAGTTTTAGAAATTGAGAGTCAAGTCTCTGAATTTTTAAAAGGAGCATTACCGTAATTAAAGTCTGTAACTCTTACCATGGCCACTGGGTGTCACCAAACACTCATCAATTGCACAAGCACACATTTCTCTTTCTTAAAAAAACAAAAACAAAACAAAACAAAAAACAAATAAACAAACAAACAATCCCCCCCCCAAAACCTTTGAAAAGACCCTTATTCTTTATGGTGTGTGATCACCTACTCCAGAGTTCCTTACATAGGATCCAGGTGGAGGTGTGGGGAGTCTTTGAACCCTCTGAAGCCGACTAAAGTAAATACTGTGTGTATGATTGCATTTTCATTTCTTCCCTTGAAAGTACACCGGTAATAGACAACAAATGGTTAAGGGGTTGTGTGTGAGAAACTGTTAAGAATCAGCAATTCTCTCACTTTATAGGATTGCATATAAATAGCATCATTGGGAATCCCTACTTCTGTCAGAGGAGCATTCCTCATGCCTGTATCCCAATCGCCATTCTCAGAGAATCCATCTTTCCGCACTGCTAACATTGCCCTCCTGGACTGTCCCAGTGTTAACCATGGCCTTTTTTGGAAAGCTGCAGCATGCATGTGTGCTAAGACTGTGGAGTGTGCTTGTGCTATGCAGCTACTTCTGCAGTATTGCCTATGGATTTGCTAGAAGTGTAGATTCTCAGGATTCCTGCCATCTGAAACTTTCTACAAAAACATTTTGATATTTCTCTGGTTTCCTACATCGTTGCCTAACTGAAGGCTCCCAAACCAGGCAGCTTATCTTATTTAGCAAGTTCTAGACACGTTGGGGAGCATCATCAATGTCTGCCTATAATTTGGCCCCAGATTTGTTATTGGCATCATAGTGCTTTCTGTTAAATACTACTCTCCCCCTCTGCCCCCCCCCCCCCTCAGCTGGAAGTTTTCCTGTGTCCTGTCCAGTCTGCAGGCTCTCAGACCCAAGTAAACACACAGAGGCTTATATTAATGAAAACTGCTCAGCCATTAGCTCAGGCCTACCACTGACTAGCTCTTACACTTAAACTCAGCCCATTTCTGTTAATCTATATGTTGCCTTGTGTTCTGTGGCTTTACCTGTGTGCTATTACATGCTGTTCCCTGAAAGGTGGACTGTCATCTTCTGACTCAGCCTTCCTCTTCCCAGAATTCTCCTTGTCGCCTATCTTGCCTATACTTCCTGTCTGGCTACTGGCCAATCAGCATTTTATTAAACTAGTGTACAAAAGCATGATTTTATAGCTCTCTCTCTCTCTCTCTCTCTCTCTCTCTCTCTCTCTCTCCCTCTCTCCCTCTCTCTCTGTATACATGTGGTGTGCACACATGTCTATGTATATATGCATGTGTTGTGTGATACTGTTTCTAGGGAGACATGAACAAATGTCTCCTCATCCAGATGTGGAGCCTATAAAACACCAAGTCAGGATACCATCAAAGTCTAGTTTGGTGAACCAAATGGGTTTATTGGGGTCACTCACAGTGGTGTGGGTGAGGGGTTACTTGTAGGAGACCCTCTAGGGAGCTCAGCTGGTCTCTGCATCTCCCATGCACCTTACTTAGCTGATGTGATTTTTCCAGGCAGCTCAGCTTATTGGAAGGTGTCTCTTAGTAGTTCTGCTACTGATATATATGCTCAGGTAAAGAGAGAGCTACTAATCTGGTCAGTTTCAGGGACTTCCTACATTTTTGAGTAGTTTATTTCCTGAGTTCATGAGCTTGCCTGGAGGATGAAATATTTTATCTTGGAGAAAATTTTTTATACAACATTCACGTTATATGTTCATGCATGTGAATCTTGTATCTGTGTGCATTGAGTGCACATGTGTACTAACTATGTATGCATGCATTAGCTTATGTGCACTGGCATGTTTTTGTACATGCATATGGCAAGCACACTTCTGTGTTTCTAAAATGACTGCAGAGCTAGTCCCTCTTCCTGCTTACATGGCCTCTTTCTCCTTCTGCAGTTCTCTGCCTCACTCTTTTCAGCTGGTCTTTTGTTTGTTTATTTTTTGTTAACTTCTCAAATTTAACAAGGTCACTTTGAATTCTATCCCTCGGTTTGAAATATTTTCAGTTCGATTTTGCATGATAGAGGGATGTTTCCTATCCCAGATTACAGATAAATGTCTTAGGATGCAAACTTTCCTAATTACAGTTTGCTTGTTCCAATGCCATCGTACTAATGTGTTTCCTTTTTAGAGAATGATGGGGAATTAAAGATAGAGATGAGAAAAGTTCCCTTGCTGCTTTTGGGGTCATCTATCTTTACTCTCCCAAATTACACTTGGAGCCAAAGAATATTTTTCCATATGATGGGTGCTAAAACATCTAGTGAGGTGAAATTCATATTTCACTTTTGTTTAAAAATGCTCAAGATCTTTGATCTTCAGGTTTCTTGCATTTCCTTGGATCATGCCAAATGACTTTTTCATGGAAACTTTAACTTTTCCATGAGGCATGAAGAGCTAAAGCGATTAAGGTCACAGAGCTATTTAGTGGCAGAACTTTGAGTAAAACCCATGGATTTTGATCCCCAGCCTTGGGTGCTTTTCATAATCCACCTTGTCAATTTGCATCCACTTAATCACCTATAATGAATTCATTATTTTATAGGTGTTGAGCCTGTTTTTATTTGCCTTGGGGCTTAGGAACTAGAACGTTCTCATGTTGTGTCTACCCGCACGAGAATCTCACTGTCAGTCATTTTTTTTTTTTTTTTTTGTAATTGTTCATTCAGAACACGTTCCCAGAGCATGTCCTTGGCGTCAGGTGCTTTGGAATGTAATGGCAGCAATACCAGCATTTGGGTGCGATTGCATAACTCCAAATCCTGTTGTGGGTACTTACCTCATGTGGTCCTCGCTGCCAGCACTGTGATGAGGGAGGCAATTATAGATTCAGTCCTGAAGATCTCGGTAATATTTGTTGGGCACCTGTGAGGACAGGCTAGCTGCAGTTGTAGCAGGCTGGAGAGACTTTTCTTTTCAGTCCACTTCAGGATTTTCAGACAGTTCCTATGAAAACGCTTCGCCAGATATTTGTTCTTCTAACAGTTAAAGGTTACTGTCACTTTGCGTTATATTTGTTCTTTTGTTGGAGCTAGAGTTTGACTGTGGAGCTGTGGTTGGCCTGCTACTAACTCACTATATAGACCAGACTGGTTTCAAAGTTACAGATCTATTTGATGTCTTTCTTTCCCAAAATGCTGGGATCATGCCTGCTTTATTGTTGTTTTACATCTCACCCTTGTTCCAGAGAGAAATGAGACAAAATGCTTGCCTTTCTACCTTATGAAATTTTATTGGCCATAGTTCTGTTAAGCAAGAAGTACCATAAAGAGAAGTCTAGCCACAAACTTGGAGCTAATAGTAACTTCTAGAGGACCCCAGAATTCCAGACCAATAGGATGAAGATAAATTTTCGACTATTGAAAAATAGTCATATGACAAGAACAGGAACGCCACATGAGTTAAAATAAAACATAAAAATTTCTCAGCCTAAAAAGTAATAAAATCTCTTAATCTAAAAATGATAAAAATGTAAATTCAATCGAAAGCATAATGATAAAAATGTACATTAAAGCTACAATGTGACACCGTGGTCTTCACCAGAAGGAAGAGTCGAGGTCTGATAATTTCAAGTGACGACAACTGTGTGGAATAGTGAGGACACAAACATGGACAGTAGGAATGCAAGAATTGTTTTGGAAAACAAGATGGCGGCTTCTTTTTAAGTTGACCTTGTACCTATGTTTTTTCTTTTTCTTCATATACATTCATCCTTGAGAAAACTTTGCTCATAGCTGTAGCAGAACGTATTTGGAACTATCCAAGAGTTCACTGGTGAAGCAATAGGCTCCTTACAGCCATCTCAGCAGCGTACGTGTAACATCAGTGGAAGCCTATACACGGCAGTTACATGCAGTGATATCGCACACAAACATTGGAAAATAGGTGGAAAGAGTAGGTCCAAGAATATTTTGTCTTGTGTTATATCTATAAATGTTCAAAAATAAAAGTCAATAACCTCTCATTTAGAAATATAAATCTGTTTAATAACATGAATTTTGGTTTAAAATACTTTTATTTCATATGTATGTGTGTTTTACCTGCATATGTGGCTGTGCACTATGCACATGCCTGGTACTCATGGAGGCCAGAAGAGGGTGACCGTAGTTATAGATGGTTGTGAGCCATCATGTTGATACTGGGAATCAAATCTAGCTTCTCTGGGAGAACAGATAATGCCATCTCTCCAGCCCCAGCATGATTTTTTTTAAAGTGCCAAGTGGTTATTTATGAGGATGAGGAAGAAAATGAATCCAGAGCAGCAAATTAGTTCAGAAGTATTATAACTCTTTTAGTCTCTTGCTATCTGAACAGTCACAACCATTTGATTTATGAGGATTATTTATATTTTACAACATTGTTTCTTATAGTCTTCTGCTTTAAAATTTTGTGTGTGTGTGTTTGTGTGTGTGTGTGTGTGTGTGTGTGTGTGTCTGTGTCTGTGTGTGTGTGTGTCTGTGTGTATGTGTGTGTGTGTGCAAGAAGAGGTGTAAAGGCCAGGAGACAATTTCAAGTGTCATTCATGAATAGTATCATCTACTTTATTTTGAGAAAAGGTCCCACATTGGCTGATAAAGCATCCCTTTTTTTTTTTAAATGAACTGATAATTTCATTTTCCTTGGTTGAATAAAGCATCATCCCAGAAATGACATGAGATTTTGAGTTTTTTCCACAGGTTTACCTAAACTCCTGGTGACTTTTTCAGTGTCCTTGGCTTTCCTATGTGACCTGAGGCATGCAGAAGACAGCTGTGAAGTAAGCAGCCACACCTACTTACAATGTGAGTTGACTGTCACCATAGGGACAAAGAGATTGCCTGGATCCTGGCCTTTCCTCTACCTTTGTGAAGAGAGTTCCCAGTGTCTCTTTGCACCAGATCACCGGGCAGAGCCAGCCTTCCCATCGTTCTCTGGCCTCTTCCTCAGGTAGCTCCATTTTTCCTGTCCTCTTTGACTTTCCCACCAGCGTATGGCCACTGGGATCCACAGAGCTGGCAAAAAGCACTGGCAGGGTGGTTATGTCCTACGGGCCTCCAGCTCTTTCAGAAGGGCCATTCCATCATGGATTCCAGCCAGCCTACATATCAAAGCATCTCTGTCTTTTTCAAGTGTTCAAGAGAACATCTGAAAAATATGCCCAGTAAACAGCTCACTTTGTTCTTGCTTAGATTTTAATATTTATCTTCCGATCCAAAGCAACATCTGGTGAATGCCAATGGGGAGAAAGATTAGACATTATGAAAAACAGAAGGCTTCCTTCCCCCTTTCCTTTTTTCTTTTCTTTCCAAACAGATTCACAAGTATGAAAAAAAAATAGTAGAGAAATCTGGCAGATTGCACAATGTTTATTCAAAAGAAGGGGGTTATGCCCTAGAATTACTATAGATCTGGGTATTAGAGGCCATACACTTCCAAGGACTCTGAGTTTTTAAAAAGGAAAAAAATATAACAAGCACTACCATGACTGCCTAGATTCAACCCTTTTCTAACAGAATTTTTTTTAAAAGTGAGCATGCTGGTAGCTATACATGGCCTTAATTCCTGTCCGCAGTTCAGTTCTTATGCAGGCTGATATCTTATCACCAAACCTTGCCTTATGTCTTTATTGCTCATCTGGATAGAATAGTTACAACCAACTTTTTAATGAAGACTGATTTCCTCATTAAGATAGAAAACCAAACAAGACCAGGTGCCTACAGTGGAGGAAATAGCTAGCTCTTTTCATGGCTCTTTGTTTTTGTGATGTCCTGAGCAGTCTGTCTTTCCACCAGAGATTTGTGGTCAGCCAGAGGAATAGAATCCTTGGCTGCTGATGCCTTGAAGGGTGTGATGTGTCTTGGAAAGGGATAGTGGGAAGTGAGGGCACAGGAGTTGTAGTCAGGTGAAGCAGGGTCTCAGGATTCACTACCATGACCACAGATCCTGTTCCACTGATTTGGGGGACTTACCTGGATATCTTAAACAGTGCTCTTGGATTATTTCATAGTCTTTCTCTTCACTCTCAGAGGTGTCTGAAACAATTGTGTCTTAGACCCTGTTACAAGTTGTACCCTTACCTATAAGTATATTTTCAGTGTAACTGAGAATTTTGCTCAGCATTCTGGCTATTGCAGAATGCCAAAGTAGATGGGATTTATTGAGCTAGAATTCAGAGTTCTTTGACTTTAACACAGTTTACTTTTCATGTTGAAGAGGAGCGGGAAATACACATGGCTTTTGGTGGCTAGTAGGAAAGCAGGTGTGACCTTTGGAAGATAGTTTGCTAAATCATTGATCAAAACTGTAGAATTCTACATACTTAACATCCTGGAAATTCCACTTCTAGGACTTTATTTTAAGAAAGCAGACAGCAGTGTGTGGTATTTCCAAACAGTGATGTTCTTTGAAGTTAATAGTTGACATGAGCTTACTAATACATCCAAATGCTATGGCGCTAAGAGACTTGAAAATCACGCTGTAGAGTGTTTAGTAGGAAATGCTTACCAAGTCCTGGGAAATAAAAACCACCGACCCCAAAGAGGTGCTTTTGGTGACTCCTTCTACATGCATTATGTTTTTGTACACTATTAGATGCTTGGAAATACCAAGCTGGAAGGATGTATTCAGAAAGGTCCAAAATGTCTGCCTCTAGGTGGCTAGACTGTTGATAGTGTTTATCTTCTTCGTTTAATTTTTATGTATTTCTCTGTGGAACATATGCTGATTTAACAACTAGAAGACACACAGTAAACTCTGCAAGGGACATTAAGGAAATCAAGCAGCATATAGCTTGTCCACTTCTTGAAAGGTTCTGTTTGAGAACATAGAGTACTATTTTCCAGAGTCTTTTCACAGAAACTCCTTCTATTAGATGCCATATCTCCTTGATAGAACTAATATCGGGCTTTATGTCATTTGGCAAAGGCAGATGTATCTGTGGCAAAACTGTGCCCTCTGTATCCATCTATCCAGCGATCTAGAACCACTACCTGCCATTCATCTTTTAGTGAGTACTGTTATGGTCTAGGTGCAAGTGTTGTGTCAGGTCTAGTGACTCAATGATGATAGGACACAAATGTCAACAACCTTGAGAGGTAAAAAGACAGCAGATATAGTGATCATGTGTGATGACTATTATATACTTATAAAGTGTTCAGACTATTTAGAAACTCCTGCTTAGAGGAGCATTTCTAGGAAGAGAAGGTGCCACTGTGGAAATTCAGGTAGTGGAGGCAGCAAGGACAAAGTTACCATGGAGTTTTATGACCTTGTCAAAGGCCAGCTCAGTAGAAGCAGAGGGAGAAGAAAGTTAAGTGACTCTAAGGAGAAAAGGACAGTTCTCTGGGAGATATGGGAAGGCCCTGAAAGGCTCTAGATTTTCTATTAAGTGAGGATGAAGTCCCTCTCCAGTGTCTACAGTGAATGCATGGCAGTATTGGTAGTGCTGGAGCCTGAGGCTCTTGGCTTATGGTCCACTTCATATAATGTTGTCTCTCAGCATCTGTGATGAAAGCTTTGGTGGAGATGTGTGTGGGAAGAGAAACCAGAGCTATGCAAAGCAAGTTCTGCTTAAGTGGGGGAAGAGAATTCCTGAAGGAGCTTTTATTACTTATGCTAAAGAGAGCAGGACCTCATTAACTGTTTTCCTTTGGATCCAACGGCATCAACTGAAAGAGCAATAGATGGAGAATCTAGAATTGTAAGTTCTAGAGCTATTATTACCACTGTTTGAATGAACATTTTCACCACATTCTCTTAACTATTTAGGCTTATGCTTCTGTATCTATAGTCATATCATTATCTATATATTTGTTGATATCTCAGTTTATTTATATACTTTAATTTCTTTTCAAATCTGATCAACTCTACCTACTCATTCATAAAATTTCTGTGAGAGGAAACATGGACTAATTGTGTTTGCCAAACTTTGAAATTTTGTAAGTGTAAATCTAGTTTTGTTTTTGTTTCTTTGATACTGCCTACGTGGAAGCTCTAGTTCACATATCATGGCTTCTCTGCCAATTTTAACAATGGCTTTTAAATGACCAACAACTCTAGTGAGGTAATTAGAGACAAGTTTAAAAAAAAGAAAGAAAACAAACCTATAAGTCACCAGAAAGGGAGTTAATTTTCCAGAACAGAAGAACCTAAAGAGAGAAGATAATGTGTTGGGAACAGGCAAACTGAAAGAGAGCAGAGTAGCTTGTATCATTTACGCAGAACTTTGCCAGAGAGACCAATGGCAGAGAGGGATGATGGGCAAACATTTCCCCATCAAACTATGGGAAAAATGGTCAGTTATGGGAATTCAGACAACTCAGTTTGACATTATCCCTGACAAAATTGTAGGAGGGATTATTAATTAGATGGTTTATGAACTTCCAGAAATAAAAGTAGCTGTCTGGGAACCAACTCATATGGAATGTGGTTGTGTCGTCAAGCAACTTCATTTCTTTCAGATAGGCACATAAGTGATTTACAATATAAACACAGAGGGAGTCCTTCACAAACTAGTCTAAGACTCTGCTCCAACCCAGAAGCAGAAAAATAATAGAAGTAAGGAAGGATAAAACCACTTTTGGTGCTAAGCCCCACAGTGGCTTAATAAGCCTCAAATTGCTTTGAAGTCAGGTATTTGCAAAATCCGTTTTGATTTTGCATTTGTTTCTATTTCCATATTTGCAAATATTTCATAACATTTTAGTTTTCTCTCTCTTTTTTTTGGGGGGGGTGCTTGTTCTGGATCTTGCTCTGTAGACCATGCTAGCCTCAAACTCACAGAGATCTGCCTGCTTCTGCCTCCAGAGTGCTGGGATTAAAGGCGTGCATCCCAACCACCTGGCTGTTCTATTATTTTTTTAATAATTTAAAATTTATTCTTCAGGAATCTCATAAACCTGTACAATGTAATTTTGTCATATCCACCCCAACTCTCTCCAGCTACCCCCGGAACTCTAACACAAGTCCATCCAGAGTTCACATACTCTTTTTCTTACCTTTTTTTTCAATACATGATATCATATGAAAGTTTATCTCAATAACAGTAATTGTTGAATAAACAATCTTACTATCTGCCAAATATAATCCTAAAATGCCATACTCAATGGATCCAAAGATAACTGCAAGACAAAAAACCCACAATTATAAAAGGATCGCTCATCAAAAACTGAAAAAAAAATTTCATATTCTTTGGAATATGAAAGTGGGCAAACAAGTGTGATTTCCCATTAAATTTGAACAGCCAAACACTTCCTATGCAGAAGTCTCAGTTATTTAGCCTGGAGTGAAGCCAAATTATACTCTTTTTCTTTTCAAAATTATACTCTTTTTCTTTTCAAAATAGATAAACCACTAAGCCCAATTGGTGCTAACCATCCATGTATCGGTGTGGGGTCATCCAAGGAAACCTAGGCAATGCTCCAACAGCCACATCTTCCTCAGTGAGCAACTTCCAATAGCTGCTCAGCTAGGGGTGGGTCTTTAGGAGCCCTTCCCCTATCCCTGCTGGGATTTTGACTGGCTTTATCTTGTGCAGATAACCACATTTCCCACGAGTTCTTATGTACCATTGCCATGTCAAGTGTACAAGAAAGCCTTTCACAACTCTCTTCTTCCTCCTCTACTTCTTACAGTCTTTCTACCCCCTCTTCTGGGATGTTCTCTGAACTTTGGGTGGAGGGAGGTTGGTATAAATGACTCACTTATAGATGAGTACCTAGACTCATTTATTGTCAGCACTTTGGCAAGTTATGAATCTCTGAACTAATCACTCACAATCCTCTATGGGCAATGTTGAGAGCAACACAAATCAGTGCAAAAAGAAAATGGTTAGAAGGCAGTTTGACAACCATTTTCAAAACAGCAGTATGTTCCCTACTAAGATCCATGACCTCCCCAGACATGGGCTTTTGACCAGGTCTATTTTTTGTTGTTTTGGAACTGATGCTGCATTACTTTTCTCTGAATCTTGCAGAGTGATTGGCATTCCAGGAGCAAATGGGTTATATTTACCTCCACGGCTCCATTCGCCTTCAGCATGGAGGTTTAACTAATGAGACAATGGCCTATGATTTACAATGTATTTGAAACATGAGTTCCAATCAGTGAAGTGAAAAATCTAGAGTTGAATGTGGATTCCAACATTTCAACAATAACATGACTAAAATCTCTGCTACCAAATTAGAGCAAGCATTATATATATTGGCCACTTACTGTATACTAGGTTTTGTTCTAGTCATTCAGCATGCATCATAGTACTCAGTTATCTACCACCTCTACAAAGACAGATGCTAGATTGTTAGTATTTTACAAAAGGGAAAACAAAGATTGGTGAGTGTTGTCTCCAGTGTCATATCGATGGTAAGGATCTGTACCAGCTATTCCATAATAATTTACCTGCTTCCACACCTTTGTAAATTAAGGCTGCCCCAAGCTATGTTGAATATATACAGCACAGTGAAACCTCAAGTCACTGTAGTGCTGATGCTTTGAGATCCTTACCATCTTCAAGTAAACATCAGACATGCAAAAGAACACAGTGTTAGGAGCCATGGGTAGTACGTTTCTGATGCAAAGAAAACAGAACCTCAGTGGCTAGCCTAAAGTGTGTGTTAACTCTGGGTGGTGTGATGTTAAAATACTGTTGACACTCTGTAGGTCTAGGACACGGTGGCTATGGAAGTCATGTCTTTACTAGGCAAATACAGTCATCATTTCTAGCAAATGGTCTGAGAATCTGTTGTGATGCTGATTTCAAGAAAGAAGCTAGAGTTTGACATGATTTATAGTCTCTCTGTCTGTGACCTTTGTCCTTCCTGCTGCTCCTTCTGACCCTCCTGTGGGATCTGCCATCTTTCTGGCTGATGTTAAGAGAGCGCTTGCAAATCTGAGGGACCCAGCATAGGAACCACAACACCCCATTTCTGATTTTGACACTGAATAAATTGGTGTTTGGCTCTATGTAAATCCCCCTGATCTCTTTGGGTTACCTACTTCGTACTTCCGCCTAATTCACAGGCTGAAACAAGACCTTGCATATAAAATTGTAGGAAAGTATGAAACATCATGCATTATTATTGCTAATAATCTTTGAGTTAGTTGCAACAATGCCTAAAGCCAGGATTATTCTTGAATAAATATCACACCTGTTGGGGAAACTACTCTCTACTATCCATACTTCCACCTTCTCTAGACTGCATATTTTTAGACTCTCTCTAACTCAGTGTAGCTGTTCTTCATTGGAAATCCAGTCTGCCTTCTCTTTCTAAAGCGAAAGGACTTTGTAAAGTGAATGTCTGGGATGTAACTGGTACATATATCGAATCTCCTTAGTCTGTGCTGTTAAGTAAGTTTAATTAATTTACTAAGTTAATGTTCTACTGCTAGCAACAGAGCCTCATTGCCATCAGCTGGGGAGAGGGAATTGAAAGTCTAAATGAGCTCATTTTTTCACAGTTGGAATTAGGGACCAGTTAGCCAGTTGTGAGGGTTTTCCAATTTCTCCATCTGCCCTGGAGGGATTCAGGCAATTCTCTCCCCCAACACTAAGTGTGAGTAAGATCAGGAAGAGGTACAGGGATAAGGAAAAAAAAAAAGCCCAAACAAAATAAAAAAAAAAACTCAGCTCAGGTTTTGCTTCCATTTTTAGAACTGAAAGTGCAGTCTGGGAGCTGCTTGTTAGGTGGGGTTTGGAGAGCATCTGCTCATGTGCCTAATTTGGAAAAAGAAGAAAGGCCTCAGTGAAGGATATTTAACTGTGTGCGTTTTCATTGCTGGGTGAGCAGATAAAGGAAAAACAAATAAACAATAAAAGAATGGAAACAAAATTACAGAAATTTGCAAAATTTGACAAATGGTGGCCTCTAGTTGCCACAAGCTAATGGCTTGCAATGATTAATAAGAGTAAAAATAATTGCATTTCATTAAGATTGATGACACCCCATTTAACCTCCCCTCTTGTTTCAGCCCTAAAGTGGAAAGAGATGAAGTTCTCATCTATAATAGCTCCTGTAACATTACCATGGAAACTGAGGCAGAGATGGAGTGCAAGACGTCTAATCAGCCAATTATCGCCAAGATTACTGAAATACAGAAAAGCCGGGGCCAGAACACTCAGGTATAATCAAATCTTTTTTACAGACTGATTCAAATGGCTCAAATTAAATTAGTAATATTGTGTACATTAAAAAAAACAATTTAGTCCAAATGGCAGTGATATATAATATTAAATACTCTCAAACTTTGAGGGGCTGATCCAGTGCTTAGGATCTGAATTCATAGTTAACTATGGTTAATCATATATTTTCTCCAAAACAAATGAGTCCTGCCTGGCCTCTGTGCGGGCAAATTCTGAATAGATAACCTCTACAGCATTCTGTCCTGATTTCTGCATTCATGTTAGAAAGGGGGTCCCTGTGTTTTATTTCTTGATAAACCAAATAGCCGACAATTTAACCAGGCCCCTTCTGGAAGGCTTCCAAATCCCTCAGCCATCTTCAGCTTGCAAGACAACAGTGTCGCCTGTCTATCTGGTTCAGTTCTGTTCTATGGGGAAGGAGTGTGAACATCAGCCTCGGAGGAGATATCCCTGGGAAGTTAGGAATAAGAAGGGCCAAGCGCCATTTGGTCTGGCCTCTCCATTTCAGTGTATCCCATAGAAACCAGCTGAACCACTCCCTCCAAGTGGCTCTTCTGATGCTATGTTATTTAAGTCCCCAGTGAGAGATTTCACAGCCTCCCAAGGGAATTTTCGAGAATTGAAATCAGAGGCTAAGAGTTCTTTGGAAATATATCTGATAATCTCTTACAACTCCCCAGGCTTCTCACTGTACACAGACCCAAAATAATATTTATTGAGCACCTACTCCCTTAGGTGCCTTTCTTTTTGTGAAAGCAATCCTGAGGTCATCTTGCTTTGTCTCTTTTATTTGCTACACACGTTTATTAAGTGCCTATTCCATGTCACACAGTATTCTAGCTCCTTTTGTGTATGCCGTTAAATCCACCCCACCCCAATCCAAATCTCTACCTTGTGGTAAATATTGGCTTGTGGTAAATATTTCTGCGTGAGTTTTGTATTTCTGCCGAAAATGTGTGTTGTTTTGCACAGTCTGTTTTCTGTCCTTCCTAAACTGAGCCCTGTCTGTCCCCAGTCCAAGGGGCCTCTGTGTTCTTTTTTCCCCATGTCCAGTCTTCTCACTCCAGCAAAACCTCCTATCAAGTGATTCCCTAGTGTCCTCACTTACTGCTTCACCATGTGACCTCCCAAATGCCTTTCAATCCACAGCTCACACAGCTTCTTATTTCCACATCCTCTGTCCTATAGTTTCCGGTCCCACTTCACCCTTCTGCCAGGTGAGACTGTAGGGGACACTGAGCATCATTAAGCCTCTCTCAATCTTACTTTTTAAGATACTTTTTCTCTGGCAGTTTCATATGTGTATATGTGCATTTAAGTTGTTTTCATGCCCTTTGTCCTCTCTTGTATCCCTTCCCTTGCTGATGAAACTTTCCTCTTTCCAACATGTCCCCGTCTTCTTTCATGCCCCCTCTTTTTGCATGTGACCATTAAGATTGATTTACATTTTGTGCATGACCCTGGGTAGGATGTTATTTACTGGAGCATGAACTACACCACTGAAGAAAACGTCACCTTCAATGACTGTCCCAAACCATTAACTATCAATCGTCCTTGATGGAGGAAAAGGGTCTCATGAGACGTTCCTCATCCATCATGAAATATTGAGGGGCTCAAGCTTGGGCAAGTAACCATAGCTTCAAGGAGTTAATGAGTACAACAGCCGTACCATGTCCAGAGATAGCATGTTTTGACACATCCCTGTCCTCTGCCTCTTACATGCTCCCTCCACTCTGCCTTCTGCAAAGGTCTCTGAGCCTTGATAGAGAGGTCCTGTCTTGTGACAAACCCTACACCAACACTTATTCTCAGCACCAGCTTTATGTCTCTGTTTCCACCGCCCTGGCCTTACTTTCAGTCTGAATGGGCAACAGTCTAACATTCTTGGAACGTCAACATAAGCAAATTCTGGGCAAAGGATCCAAGAGGAAGGTTATCACATTGGTTAAGTGTCTGAGCTTTGGAGCTCTACTACCAGATTTGAATACACTACTCACCCTAAGGAAATTATTTTGCCTACCTGTGCCTCAGTTTTCTTATCTGTATAGTGGGGATAATAATAGTAGCCACCTGATCAGGCTACTGTGAGCCTAACTACATGGAAGACACTGAAAACTGCATCACACACAGACAGCAGATGTCCAGTGTTGGCAGTGACAGGGCAAGAAAATGGTATCGGATTACTTATCACAGTATTGGCTGCTTTGACCAGATAATTTTACTTTTTAGATTTCATTAAGTTTTTTTTTTTAACATTTCAGAGTCTAATTTGAGATTTAAGGCATCTTTAGATGCTTCATTTATTTTAAAATCCTTAAGCAATGAATGTTTATTGAGTTCTAAACATCTTCAAATTCCTCCGCTGTGCTCTTAAAAAGATAAGAATACAATATGAAAGTATACACAATGGAGTACTACTCAGCAGAAAAAAACAATGACAGCATGAAATTTGCAGGCAAATGGATGGAACTAGAAAAAAAACATCCTGAGTGAGGTAACCCAAACCCGGAAAGACAAACATGGTATGTACTCACTCGAAGTTGAGTCTAGATATAAAGCAAGAACAATCAGACTGCAACCCACAGAACAAAGGAGGCTGTAGCAGAGGGCATCCTAGGGTGACTGTGGCTTATAATAAGTTTTGGTTTTACTCAATTACTGAGCAAGCCTCAATGAAACATTTCACTATTAAAATAAAAATTTATACTGTATCAATGATAATAGAAAAATAAACAAAAAACAAACAAACAAATAAATAAACAAGGATGTCCTCATTGTTAAGGGATAACTGGGAAGTGAGGTAAGGGAGAAGGTAAGACTCACAAGAGGGTACCTCAAGTTGATTCATTGTAGTTTAATGGAGCTTTGGGCATCACCCAGACTAGTGTTTCAGAGAAGAATCAGCTATGATTCATAAGGACTAAAGACTTGGTAAAGATCACATAGCTTGGTATTTGACATCACAGTGGTGGAGCCATAAGTCACTGTGGAGAAAGAAAGCCCTTTGCTCTTTAGGAACTGGGCTGGGGGAGAATGAGGGCATGTTTCAAAAACCTGCCAGACTAATGCTATATATGGGAAACTCCATTCCTGAGGGGTGAAGGAGATATATATCACAGCTGTGGCTGCCACATGTGGTAGTGCTGATGATAAAGTCATACTTTTAAATAGTCTATTTGGAGCAGAGCCCTTGCAAGTAGCTAGGAAGACATGTGGAAGAAAGTTATGGCAGAATCCTCAGAATCTGAGACCCATGTTAGCCTCAGCTGCAACTAGTCACAAAGAGTCAGGGACATAAATTTTTACTCATTGACTATATTATGTATAGGGAGTCCAGTGATATCTATGCGGCTTGAGTGGGCACACAGTGTCCAGGACCCAGGAAAATGTAGTTCTAGGTAATGGAAAAATTGTTAATCCTAGATTCTATTCTCTGGTGAAGTGGCTTATGTTACTTTGGGAAGTGGGTATCATGAAGTCCACAATTAACTTGGGCATAGAGTTGATTTATAACCTAAGCCATTACGATCTGAGAGGAGAAAGTCCCCAGTAATTTTCCTATCCATGTAAGAATGTGTGGTTTCTCTACTTTGGCCTTGGGGTATTTGTCTGAGCTTAGAGTTGGAGACCCACAGTATGGGCAGACACTTAACTGGGACAATTAGAATAGATAGTTAGCAGCAGAAGGTCCCCAAAGTCAGATGAACTGGTTAATGTTGGCTCTCTCTCTTGCTGTGTGCATGTAGGTATGAGTATATTTATATGTTTATGAATATGTTCCTTTATCAAGGATATTTAGGAGCATTCTATACCTGATTTATAATGTGAATTTTATAAAGACCTATGGTATTAGCATAACTTGTCTTTGGAACACTTCAATTCCATAGTTTTCCAAAGGGCTGACACCTCCCTTCATGCCCTCATCCTGGAAAGAGTAGTCTGTGTCACCGTCGCAGTGTGTGTGTGTGTGTGTGTGTGTGTGTGTGTGTGTGTGTGTGTACTAAGTGTTGAGCTTTGTGGTTGTCAAGATGAGGTCTTAACAGGGGAACATGAACCAAAGAGAGATGGTTTGTCGGGGGACAGCAGATGGATTTGGTCCATTGTGTATGCAGGGCTGGTGTTCAACTTGAGCAGGCCTGAGGCAACGGCAGAGCTCTATGACAAGTGCAGAGAAAGGAAGGATGTGGAAAGCAGCCTCTCTTCATTTCTGCCTCCAGGAAATTCTGCCAAGTTCATCCCACTCTTTCAGTTGTTTATCCCGGCAGTTTTAGGGTGGTTACTTGAAAAGGCTTCTCTAAGAGGAAGTTGTTTCTAATATTTCTATTTTTCTACTTAGAAGTAGAAAAATAATCAGAAGCAGCACTTTTAAACTTCTCTGGGAAATGCCCTTTGAATCCAGAAACTTGTATCTACTAAAATATTATTTGGTATGAGGATAAAGTAAAGATGTATAATTCGGTATGAGACTATAATGAAACTATACAAAATTCAGAAAATTTACCCTCTTCATCCTTTCTCTGAAAGGTGATTTGAGAAATTGAAAATTGAATCCAAGAAAATATGACATGACATGACTTACAGAAAACAATAATGAACAGAAAATGAGAAACACAGAAGGAACAACATAAAAGTTGTTGACAGTATGTCTCTGGACTTAATATAGTTATTTTGTTGTACATATGTGTGTGTGTTTGTATGTATGTACATGTGCATGTAAAAGTCAGAGGCCAAACTCATGTGGTTTCCTTCAGGCACTGTCTACCCTTTTCAAACACGGTCTCTCTCATTGGCCTGAGCTCACTAAGGAAGTTCTATTGGGTGGCCAGAAAGCCCTGAGAGTAGGCCTGCCTCCTCCTCACTGGAGCTTGGGTATCAAACCCTTGCTGCCACAGCCACCTTTGGTTTTTGCTTTTGTTTTGTTTTGTTTTTTGAGGCAGGGTTTCTCTGTGTAGCCCTGGCTGACCTGGAACTCACTCTGTAGACCAGGCTGGCCTTTAACTCAGAGATCTGCCTCTGCCTTCTAAGTGCTAGGATCAAAGGCATGCACAGCAACCATCCAGTATCCCACTTGTGTTCATGTGGATTTTGGTGATCAAACCTGGATCCTCCTGCTTGCACGGCAAGAATTTTATTTAAAGAACTATTTCTACAGTTCCTTACCATAGTTTTCAAGAGTGGTTCTTACTGAAAGAAATAGTGACATCCTTCAAGTGGCTAGAGAGAGAGAGAGAGAGAGAGAGAGAGAGAGAGAGAGAGAAAGAAGCATACGTCCCTTCTTTGAAGAAATGAGACAAAGCACAGTATATGACAATGGAAAGTTGGTTGGAGAATGGCATATGATGTAACAAAGTGGAGGGAATATTCACAAAGGAGAATTCTGTAAAAAAGAAGACAGATCACCCTTTCAGACCTTAAGACTTTGAATTTGAAGACAGTTAAATACCAAGAATTGAGCACAAGTGTCTTAGGGTTTCTATTGCTATGAAGAGACACCATGAGCTTGGCAACTCTTATAAAGGAAAACATTTAATTGGGTGGCTTCCAGTTTCAGTGTTCAGTCCATTATCATCCTGGCAGGACATGGCAGCATGCAGGCAGACACAGTGCTGGGGAAGGAGCTGAGAGTGGAGAAGGAGCTACGTCTGGATCCTGCAGGCAACAGGAAGTGAACTGAGACACCAGGCGTGGCTTGAGCATATATGAGACCTCAAAGCCCCCCCCCCCCCCACAGTGACATACTTCCTCCACCAAGGCCACCCCTACTCCTAATAGTGCCACCTACCATGAGCTTATGGGGGCCAATTACATTCAAACTAGCACAACAAGATAAGACGTCATTAGTGACTTTACTCAATGCTGTGACCAAGTACATGAAGCAAGGTAAAGAAGAAAGTATTTACAGTCTGAGGGGATACAGTCCATCATAGTGAGAAATGGTGGTGATAGGATTATGAGGTAGCAGCACATTGTGTTAGAAAGCAGAGTGCACAGAAGTATAGCCAGGCTACAAAACCTCAAAGCCTACCTCTAGCAATGGTGGAGGCTTTACAAGTTTCTAAGACCGTTTGTGGATCAAGTGTAAGAACACATGAGCCTCTGGAGACATTTTACATTCTATCCACAACAGACATTGGGATATAAAGGTTGCCTGATATCTACTAAGGGAAGTGGTATCCCTGAGAAGTACTATCCCTATTTTTTCTTAACTGGTGTAACCGCTATTGAAACTTCATCCTCCAAGAAGCAGGCCCATGATTTCAGCAGAAAATATACTGGTAAGGCATTGTGTTCTTAAACATAACTGAAAGGTGGGTGGATAGGTTGTTTTTCTTTAAGGAAAAGTCAGTCCTGTAATTCCCTACTAAATCCAGTCCTCCAGCCAACCCTGGCAATTCAGCCCATCAAATTGTACTTTTCTCAGGAAGATAATGAGGGATGTTTCTATGGAGAGATTAAAACAGAGTGAAGACCCTCAGATACCACATTTGGAAGCCTCATGACATCCATTTAACACTCAGGTTTTTCTTTTTCTGGATTTATTTTTTATTATTTTATGTGTATGAGTGTTTTGCCTGCATGTACATCTGTGCACCACATGCATGCCTAGTGCCCAAGGAGGTGGTGAACCTCCATGTGGTTGCCTAACCACTGAGCCAATTAATAAGTCATAATTAAGTGTGATTTGGCAGACTTATTGTTTGGGCCAAAAGAGTACTAAGTTTCAGATTTACTCCTGTGCTATGTGCAAGTATAAAGCCAGCCAAAATATTTCAGGAATAGGCTAAGAAACGACAGATGCATGTTCTGATGAGGAAGGCAACAGACAAGGACCATGACTTTCTTGTTGGAAAGCACTGCTCAAAACACAGTGCAAGGTATGAGTATCCTCCAAGATAAGAGTGTCACTGGCTGGAACACTAAGAGATTGGAGTCCAAGGCTGATGATGGTGATAGAGATTATAGGGGAGGGTTTCAGAGGGGAAGGGCCTTGCCAAAGTGGAACACCAGAAATCTGTGTGGGACTTATATCTTTAGAACTCATGTAGTTAGATCTTTAAAACAACAGCTGCTGAGATGTCTGGAGTGAGCTGAGGCACCAATTGCTGGAGCGGTAAAATGCTGGGTGATTTCAAATGGTGACCAGGAAGACTGGAGAGCTGTCACTCAGTTTTCTTTTACAGACTACAAAATTCCTCACAGATTAATTAATGTTCAGTGTTTGGCTGGTTAAATCACTACCCCCACCCCAGTTTGTGCATGTGTGTGTGTGTGTGTGTGTGTGTGTGTGTGTGTGTATAGTTGTGTGGGTGTGTGTTTGTGTGTATATGGCTGTGTGGGTTGGATGCATGTAGAAATGAATGTATATGTATGTGGAGACCTGCGGTTAACGTCAGGTGTCTATCTCAGTCACTGTCTATTTACTGAGCATCTGTTTCTAACTGGCCCTGAAGCTCACTGATTCCAGCCAGTTCAGCTAGCCAGCTTGTCCTTAGCATTCCCTCTCTTTGTCTCCTGAGTGCTGGGATTTACAGGTGGCCACCACACCTGCCCAGCTTTTCCAAGGGTTCTGGGGATTGAGTTCTGATCCTCACATAAAGGCATTACCTGCTGAGCTATCCCCGAACCCCGAACTCTTTGTCTGTAAGTTCACTTGGGCTTCTCTGTATATTTCTACTTTACAATACTTATTTCCTTAAAACCGAAGGATTTTTTTTTTTTTTATCTTATGATATCGCATAGTACTTTATCATACTTGTGGGATTTATCTCTTCTGGATATTTAAGTTACATGCATTGATTTTAATATTCTGTCTCCCAGTTAGACAGTAAAAGGCACTGAAGGTGAGCACCGCTTGAGATTCCTTTTTGAGGGCTGAAAAGGTGAAGACAAATACTTGGTTTGGACCACTGATCAGAAAGCAAAGCACACCACTTAATCTAATCCCCACTTGTTTAAAGAGAATATCCTAGAAAATTCCCACAATTCAGTGTTGATAGCATTCAGCTTTTTCTTTACACTGTGTATCTTGAAACAGACTTGAAAAATCTCTAATCAATTTTATTTGTCTTATTACAGGAATCAAAAAACCAGCTTTCCCCTTTATTTCGTTTTGTTTTGTGGCTCCTTTTCACTTTATTTCCCTTTACTCCTTTTCTCTCTCCCCTCCTTCCTTCTCTTTCCCTTTCTCTCCTTTCTCCCACTCTCCTGCATTTTCCCACGCCCTCTCCCACCCTCCCCCCCCCCCTTCTCCCTTCCTTTTGGATCTACCTCTTTAACTCGCTGTCATGTGTTTGTAGACAGAAAGTGTGGGATGCAGGGTTGAACTAGTTCTTAGAACAGGTACATAGGAGATACAGGAGCTTGGAGGTTCCCTAGCTGACCTGTATGAAACCCAACTCCTTTGTGTCTGCATTTTCTCTATGAAATGAGGGTCCTAATGCATAGTAGCTATCTACTGCCAGGAGTCAGACATTTCACCTCAGAAAGGGTTTATCTCCTTAGGATAATTAGGCAGGCAGCAGAGTCAAGTAAGCTGAAAAGTGAACAGGATTCCTGGGGCCTGACTTCTAATTCTAGCACTGTCTGTCTGTGACTGTGAGGCTGCTCACTTAAACTTTCAATCAATTAGCGGAACTTGACACCCAGGTTTGGAGGAAGACAATACATGTAAAAATGGAACAGTCAGGGAATCCTAAAATTCTAATGTGTCGTTGTGATATGGTGCCTATGACCTTGGGCCCTGGGAGAAAATTAGATTTGTTTATTATATAGCTTTGGGCACATTTCCTTAGCTTCACCAAACCCATTCACTCTTGTTTCCCAAGGTTGTCAGGATTAAGTAACAGCTACAGAGCCTCTAACAGTGTCTTATTCATAGGTAGCCTCCAAATGTGCTGTTTTTTATTGTCTTTTGAACACATGAGATACACATCTGGAAAAGAATAGATTTGTGCATGCTTGGAAATTTGTTGTGCTGGTTAGGATATTGTTTTTTGCTTACTCTGGGGACATCGCACCTAGAACCAGCTGTGTTAAAGAGACTATGCTTTGTCATTGATTTGAACCTAAGGCCTTGTATGCTTCCTTATCATGCCCCTCTTTTCAGAAGAATAAATCCAGGGAATATTTAGCCTGATTTCAGTCTTTAACTCACCTTTATAAGCCTCTTGCACCTTTCTTCTCTGTCAGAGAACTTTAGTATTGACCGAGTTTGTGACATCACTCTTGAGTAGTCCAAACATGCTTGTCTGTAGTGGCCATGTACCTCTCTTAGAAGGCCTTGTCCTCTGGTCCTTCTTACTGAGAGCTTTTGACAAGTAAGACATTGCAGGTGTGTGGGCTTTTAACAGGGGTGGGAACCAGGATCTGTTCTATATAAATGGAAGAGTTTGATACACCCTTAGAATTCAGTAGGGGTGTTTGCTTTCAACAAACAAACAAGCAAAGAACTGAGAAAGCATAAAATGTATTTAAACCATGCCTATGTGCAGGACCTCAAAATCCTTGTGTGTTTCTTTGTTGATAAACACCTTCCTGATTCCAAATGATGGGAATTTTTTAATGACGTGCTGGCTCTAATGGGATGACTCATTATTCAGTTCTATGCCAGGCAACTTTCCTTGGATAACAGAGACAAGATCAATCTGCAGGAAAGAAATGCCCTGTTCTAGTGTTTGCTTCCAAATGATGTCTTTTCAAACATGTCACAAATACTAATTAAATCTCCCTGCCTTCCTACACAATGAGCAGAATGGAATAGACCTGGGCTCCTCCATAGTTTAATGTCAAAAGAAATGGCCTCCACTTTGGGGCCCACAGCTACAGTTCCAGCCACCTGAAAACACTGCCATTTAACTTCTTTCCTTCCCAGAGGGGACAGTATGCACAGCGAAGCAGAAGCAAATATATTTTGTTTGGTATATTCCTGGTATTGGCTCTTAGAAGTCTGAAGGACAGTACCTGATGACTTTTTATTTATTTGTTTATTTATTTAAAATAGAAACAAAGAGAACAATATAAAGAATCAATGAAACACATAGTTGGTTCTTTGAGAAAATCAACAAGATAGACAAGCCCTTATACACACTAACCAAAAGGCAGAGAGAGAGACAGAGAGAGAATCCAAATTAGCAAAATCAGAAATGAAAAGGGAGTCATAACAACAGACAACAACAACAACTCCACAAAATTGGAAAATCTAAAAGAAATGGACAATTTTCTGGATAGGTACCACATAACAAAGTTGAATCAGGACCAGATAAACAATTTAAATAGACCTATAACCCCTAAGGAAACAGAAACAGTTATTAAAAGTTTCCTAACCACCAAAAAAGCCCAGGGCCAGATAGGTTCAGAACAGAATTCTACCATAATTTCAAAGAAGAGCTAATACCAATACTCCTCAAATTGTTCCACACAATAGAAACAGAAGGAACATTACCAAACTCCTTTTATGAGGCTACAGTTACTCTAATACCCAAACCACACAAAGATGCAACAAAGAAAGAGAATTACAGACCAGAGTCCCTCATGAACATTGATATTTTAAAATATAAAACCCTTTTATTATCTCCTACTATCCATATATTATTATTTTCACATTCTTTCCCCTCTTCCAACTCCTCCCAGTTTCTACCCACTTACATGTTTTTCTACCCAGCTTCATGTTTTTTTTTTCTCTCTCTCTTTCTCAAAAACAGAACAATAACAAAAATGAAAACCAAACAAAGAAACAAACTCCAGTAAGGCAAAACTTTACTAAAATCAAACCAAATCAAACCAAAAACTGCACAAAAACTATGAGCTCCAAACAGGTGAACTGGGAAGGACTGAGCCACAGGAATAATGGAGTCAGAAACAACTCAGATCTTGGGTCATCAGCACCATGGTTTCACCTGGGAGCAGCACATGCAAGCACTTAACTATACACACACACAGACACACACACACACCATCAACAAAAGCTGAAACCCTGGAGTTCTTTTGTTGCCCAACTACCCTTGGCATGGGGTCTGCTCTGGAGTATGGTTGATGTACCCAGTGAGACTCCATTGAGAAAATGGATTTTTCCCTTTCCCACCAGGTATTAATGGCAAATAGCTTCTTGGTTAGGTTCTTTGTGTCTTTCTTTGTGACCACTTCCCCTTTTTGCTCTGGGATTTCATCTGGTTTGAACTTGTGTGAGTACAAAGAAAGTTTGCTTCTCCAGCATGGTTGACGGAACTTTCCCATCTATAATACAGGACTGTTCATGGCCCCAGCCCCAGTCAATGCTGTCTCAGAGTTGAGGTACAGAGTTATTTAACAGTGTTTTTAAAAGAGCTTGGAGATCCTCTGAGGTCGGCTCTCTCTGGTGGCTTTGTCATATGACTTCATTAGACAACGTGTATGCTCGGGAGCTATCAACTTCACCTTCCAGTTTGGAATCAACATTTCTCTAACTTACTCTATTAACCAGGAAAGAGCTGGGGGAATTTTTTTTCTTTGCATCTGTATATAATGTAATTTAACCTAGCCAAAAACGACACTGATTGTCCCACAGGACTTAATTAACTCCCATCTTCATGGTGCTCCATGGAAATAATCAGAAAAGTAAAAGTTCGTGTGTTTCGTACCTGTCCACTTCCACCTCTGCTGCATAATGAGCTGCCAGGCATAGTGACACTGATGAGGTGTATAAAAGACACTGATTACAGGAGGCGGAGAGCCGCCTGCTCAGCTGCCGGGAAATCTGGCTGGGCTTCAGGAACTGCAGACCCAGTGAACAGCTTTTGCGTTCACATCCTGACTCTCCACATCTTCCCCGCACCTTGCTGCCACCCGAGCAGTGTGCCTTTGTTAACCTTTAGCTCTCCCTTCTGCACCATTGTGGATGTGGTGTCAATTGTCACAGGGCAGGTGCCATGTTTATTGCTCTGCCTGTAGCAAATCCGGCTGGAGGAGCAGGATTCTCCTAGCTAGCCCTCAGGGGAGCCCATTAAGAAATTGCAAGGCTAATAAAAATCATGGTGGATGAAATTGCAATCCTCTGGTGCCACTCTGTGATGGGACCACTCTGCTTTTACATTTTAATGGAGGCAGGGATTGAAGGTTTGAATGAGGACCCTTGTTCCAGCAATCCTGAGAGTCACACCTTTGTGACTCACAGATGAAATGGGCAGCTAGAAGGCAGGCTTCCTTCCTTCCTGCATTGTGGGAGGCTTCTGCATAGTTGAGATAGGGATTCGTTAATGTTAATGTGTCTCATATGCTAACGGTGGTCTGCTCCTGGAGGAAAGCCTCACCCTACCATAGGGCATGAAATTTGGGGCACAGTTAGAGATTTCCTGCCTTTCAGTGAGGTCTACTTTTGTGCCTTGGTAAAACTGTTGAATACATTTTTATACTACTGGCCTCTCCAAAATAGTCATTCCAATAGTTAGTCTCATCTTACACCACATCCTGTCTTACCTGGCAACTGATGGCTTAGAAGGTGGCTGCGTTTTGTTGCTCTTTCCTTTTCTTCAAGGAATTTATATCTTTGCTTGAACAGATAGTTTCAAATGTTAAAATGACACCACCAGCAGCTGATGAGCTAGCTCAGTGGGACAAGGCACTTACCACTGGGCCTAAGCCTGACAGCAGTCCCCAGGACCCACATGGCAGCAGGAGAAATCTTAACTCCCTCCCAAGTCATTATCTGACCTCCACATGAGCGTTATGAAACATGTACTTGCGTGTGCATATGCGTACACACACACACACACACACACACACACACACACACACAATGAATGAATGAATAAATAAATATAATTTAAAAATTAAAGTAAATAAATAAATAGATCAAACAATTAAATATATACTTTCTACTTTGGAAAGAATGAGGAAATAGGAGAAATAGGAGAATTTGGTAGTAGGTAATGATGCCTTCTAAAGAAGCATATACTGTATTTTATTGTAAAGAATGCTATTACTATGAACGAAATAAAAGGGCAGTGCCATTAATTGAATGCTTACTATTTGGGGGGCCTGTGTGAAGCTCCTGGCTTGAGCTACTCACTTGATCCTGAAAAGGTAACATAAAAGTGATTGCTGTGGCCATCTTCATTTTACAGATTGATAACTGCCCAGAGATACTTAGAAACCCATTTCTGGCAGAGTGACAACTCAGACTGATGTAAAATAATTCCAAAGTCTATACCATTACCATAGACTTTCTCTTGGCAAAATGTTCAAGTCTGAAGAAAGTTTGCTCTCTTTCGTAAACATTTCCTGGGATGAACTGTGAAATCAATATTCTATGGAAGGTAATTAGAGAGTGGATGGAAAAGTATGAGCATGTTCAAATGGATGCTCTCAGCAGCAGCTACAGTGGACCATACAGGTGAAGTTCTGTGCTCTCATCTGCCTCAGTGCCTGACTGTTCCTGCTTCCTTGTGGGTATCTCCCTGATGTCTGTCTGTCTGTCTCTCTCTCTGGTGTGTGTGTGTGTGTGTGTGTGTGTGTGTGTGTGTGTGTGTGTGAGAGAGAGAGAGAGAGAGAGAGAGAGAGAGAGAGAGAGAGACAGACAGACAAACACACAGAGACAGAGAGAGACTTGGTGGGGTCTGTTTCTATTTCGTATATCATCTGCAACTACTATAACAGTAGAAATAATTTTGTTGAATGAGTGCCTGGATGAACATGATTAAAATGAATGTCCCTTCTGTGTACATGTAGTACAATCACTCAGGAGGCTAAGGCAGGATGATCATTTGAAAGCAAGCCTGAGCAACACAGGGAAATGCTATCTCAATATAACAAAACAAACCCCTGTGCCCCAGACTGAAATAATTTCTTAAAACCTTTACTATAAAAATGTAGAAACCTTTGCTGAGACTATAGATGGTAAGAAATAAAGAGGAATCGGACCCTGACCGGAGTCACACTCAGGGGCGCTTTCCTCTGAAATGCCTCCCTACCTCACAGCTTCTGCAGCCCTGATGCTCTGCCATCTGCTGCTGTGTGGAGTTTTCAGTCGGTTGTGGACATAGAGATGTAATTGACACAGATAGTTATCGTATGTTTTTGAGCCGTATTAATCTTGGTAATTTAAAAAATGTTTAGCAGAACATTTCTTATATTGTAGGCAGACTCTCATCTTTCTTTTTCTTTTTTTGCTGTATGCTTTTTGTGAAGGAATGGGTTCATCAGACCTGTAATTCTGGGACATTTGCTTTATTTTGCTTTTTTCAGTTTTCTAGTTAGTAAGGCAATATATCTCAAAAGATAGGGATGAGGGATACTTATGTGGGAGATATAGAAGTTTCACCATTTTTAAGGTGTATATCAATGATCATAATTCTGGCTTACTTAAAAATATTTCAATCATGTTGGCTTTTCCAGAATACACTGCAATGCTTTAATATACAATGAAATAAAACAAGGTTTCACCTTATTGTAAAAGATACATGCTTAGTAAAAACTTGAAAGGTAATCATTGGATTAAAAAATAATTTACTGTAGTTTTTAGCGTTCAGTTGCTTTGACTGTGGCTGAGAAAACATCAGATACAGTGTTCTTAGTCCCCGAAGGCTTGTCCTCTTTGTCCCGCAGCTTACAAGCTTCAGTGTGAGGGATGAAAGTCTCAACATCATTTTCTATAGACATCATTAAGAGGTGTTCTCTGTACATTCAGTGAATTTGGACCAGTCTTCAGTTCCATACTGGCATGTTTATGGATGTGCCTATGATTGTTTGCCTATCCATGAAATGCCCTGGAAGGAGAACTTTTAAGATGTCTCTGTTTCATCTTTAGAAGCCATTCTTTTGTGTGTCATGGGAAATTGACCCTACTCTTTACAAGACTACCACATACTTCTCCAAATTGAAGTTAATCACAAATTGGCCCACTTAAGGCAATATATATTTTTAACTTTCTAAATTAACAGCTTTGAATATGAAAATTAAAGAGACTAGCATAATCAACTTTAAATGCTCATCACTGTAGCCATCAACTTATTTGCTTTTTAAAAAACTAACTTTTAATTGTGTACTTTTGATAGATTGCCCTTTAAAGTCGTGGGAGACAGCTCAGTCAGTAAACTGTCTTGTAAACATGAAGTCCTACATATATCTCTAGAACTCATATGAAGGAAGTTGAGCGTGGGGGAAGTTTGCAATCCCAGGGCTAGGGGAGTGATGACAGGTAGGTCCCTGGGATTCACTGTGAGCCAATCTAGCCTAATCATTGAGTTCCAGGCCAGTGAAAGATGCTGTCTCAGACACATGGTTATCATTTTAAAAGGGCAATGTACTAGTAAGAATTTAAGGATCAATGCAGGCATGTGTTTATCTGAATATCTATTATTTAGTATGAGAAAATGGGATACATTTTATATATATTTAAATTTATCAAAGCACAAACCATCTGGCATTTTGATTTAAAAATATTGGAGCAAAAATCATGTAGAAACAGTTTCCTGTGAGCCTTTTGGATTTCTCTTTTCTTAAAGTTTCCTTTTCTTATGCTTCCTTTTTCCATTCTGCTCCTAGTTAAGGTTTAAATTCAGAAAGTCTAAAATTTCCCCGATGTATTTGCATTTTAAACAGATTTCTTGAGGACTAAAAAAACAAAACAAAAAAAACAATGAAGTTAAAGTCAAAGAAAAATTAGCAACAAAGATGCTTTTTTGCATGTGGGATACCGTGTGCTTGGAACTCCCTCCATCAAGTTCCATTGTCCAGGCAACAAGCCCTTCATAACTTCATGGCACTGAACCATGCTGCTGTCTGCTGGACATTTGTCTGTAACAAGTCCATGGCATGTAAACATCTTTCTCTGTTATTTTTACAGCACTATAGTGAATACATTGTTACTTCCATTTCACAGATAGAGAGATGAATGCTTCAAAATGGTGAGCCTTGCTCAAGGCCTCAGGGCTTACTGTGCTGTTGTTGGGACTTTGAAGTGTTGTCTGCTTAACGTTAAACTTCCTTTTAACCATAGCATCATACGCTGACGAAATGATAGGGTAAGGATGGAGGGGTTTTTATGGCAGGATGGTCTAGGATGGGAAAATGAATTTGTGACAATCAAAAGAAAACTTTTGAAAAAAATCTCATATCTAGTGGAAAGAAAATGCTTAGATGGACCTGAGGTATGCGACCATATTTACTAAGTGGTAGTAGAAATTCAGTGTTATTTTGTAATGTTTGGCTCACAGGACGAGATTATTTTTTTAGAGCCTGTGATGGGTATTCCTGGCTTTGGAATATAGAGGGCTCTGGAAGATGGGAGGGGCTTCACTTCTTTCTGTCTTTAGTTTGTGAGAAAATGGTGTCCACTGAAATGAAACAAAGAAAAATGCCAGACAAGGCAAGTAAAAGGAAACAGGGAGCAGATTTTATCAGTGCTGGGACTAGCCACCTCTGCACAAGGTTGTTGCGATGTCGCAAGGCAAGAAGGTCTCGGCAGTAACCACAGGCTATGCAAAGAGATAAATGGTTGACCCTGGCCTGTGTCAGGCTACGATTGATGCCACTATCAGCCCTAGTGCCTTCCCAATGATTTTTTTTTTTAATCTTTGATAGAGTGTGTTATCTCCTTACTGGCATGAGGGCAATAGCCTGGAGGGGTGGAGGAAAAGGAAAGAATAAAAGGTCACTCCAGGAGGACATTCTATGTCCCACTAAATGAGAAAAAAAGGATCTAGTTCAAAAGGGAGGAAATAAATAAATAACAATAAAAACGACTGTTGGCTGCACATATGGGTAAAGCCACCCCCCTCCCTCTCTCCCGTTTCTCTGTGTGTCTTACTTCCTACCTGGCTCTGGCCTCCCTTATCCCCCTCCTTGTCTTCTTCCCTTCCTGCCTTCTTTTCTCCTCCTCTTCATACTTCCATTGGCTAAAATGACAAATGAAGGCGACCAGATAGTTCCTGTCCTTAAGAAATATTGAGCTATTGTGTGGGGTGGAGGTGGGGGTATATTAGCTGATATGGCAGTAGATTCTCTGGGTTTCTCTTGAAATTTTATAATGGCATTTTGAACAACTGAACGATTGGGAAAGAATATCATTTTATTTAGTTGAATTTCCCATTTTCATATTGTCCTGAAAAATACAGTGTCTTCCCCATGCATCTTTTGGCATAAGGTAAAATGTTGGTGCAGGATAAATGGCCCCAAGTCTGGACAGATCCTCAGTACAGGCACTCCCTTTGGAGAAGAACCACATTGCCTAAGATCCCTGTGTCTCCAAAAGCAACTCTGTAATGACTAGAATTTTTAGTGGGTGGAGTTTATCATTTCAAAAGCCACAGTGTCTCAGCCTTTCAATATTTTTGGCCTTACACCCTTAGTTCTTGCCAGCAGGTGCTGCACAACACTACGTTGGCACAAGTTGAGCTATTTGCCTTGAAAACTTCCTCTGTCAAAGGCATCGGAGTAGTAGATAAAGAAAAGCCTTGCTGCTCAAAGACTTGGATTCAAGTTCCACATGCCATCTAAGATCTCTGGGTCCTTGACTGAGAGCCATACATCCCCCTGATGAAGGAGTAGTGTGTTTAACAATATCTTTCTGTGCATTTTTTCAAGCTTAAAATAGGTTGACAGGTTTAAAAACCCTCAGAAAGCCCTAAGACCCTATTCAACTCACAATTCCTGCGTGAGTGGCATGTGGCCATTGTGACAGACATCACTGTGTCCAAAATGTCTAGCACAGAAAGATGCAAAGTGGCCACATGGAGCAGAGCAATAAAGCAGTGATTCTCAGAAATTTCCTTAGGATTTTATTTAAATGTAGAGTAAAGTAGGTGTTTTGTGTATCAACTTGACACAAACTAGAGTCATCTGCAAGAAAGGAGCCTTAGTTGAGGAAATGGCTCCATGAGATCCCGCTGTAAGGCTTTTTCTTAATTAGTGATCAATGGAGGAGGGCTCAGCCCATTGTGGGGTGGTGCCATCCCTAAGCTGGTGGTCCCAGGTTCTATAACAAAGCAGACTGAGCAGGCCATGGGAAGCAAGCCAGTAAGCAGCTCCCCTCCATGGCCTCAGCAACAGCTTCTGACTCCAGGATCCTGCCCTGTTTGAGTTCCTGTCCTGACTTCCTTCAGTGATGAACAGCAATGCTGAAGTGTAAGATGAATAAATCCTTTCCTCTCCAACTTGCTTTTTAGCCATGTTTTGGGATAGCAATAGAAACCCTAACTAAGATGGTAGGGGAATGATGTCAAGGCCAGACAAAGAATACATTGCATGTACTCTATTGTTCCTTTAATAGTTTCTAGTTTACAACAAAGAATATGCTACATAATTTAGTTTACAGATATGATTAAAATATGTGATATAATAAGCTTGAAGTTGAAGTGTATTTGGTAAAGAATTGACCTCAGGGTCAGGGATACGGCTTAGACAGAAGAGTGTTATCCCTATCACCCAAGTAATAACCTGCTAAGGTGTCCCGAGTCTGTAATTCCAGCAGTCAGAAAGTAGAGAGTTGGAGAGGCAGGGAGGGAGAAAGATGATGGGAAGAGATGGTTGGGGGACATGGGGGAAGAAGAAATGGAGTGGGGAGAAATGAGAGAGAGAGAGAGAGAGAGAGAGAGAGAGAGAGAGAGAGAGAGAGAGAGAATGAATATGAATCCCCAGGTCTCATTGACCAGCCATCTTATCCTCAAAACACCAAGCTCAAAATCCCAGCAAGAGCGTATGTATCAGAATTTAAGTGAATGGTTCCTGAGAAATGATATTTGAGGTTGATTGGTGGTTTCCACACAAGGTGCACCTGCCCCTATGGGAACACACATACACACACAGATACACAGACACACAGACACACAGACACACACATACACACTAATAAAAAGAAATCTCTTTTTATCGAGTATAAATTAGATATAGCAAACTGTCCTGATCTTAAGTGCACTGTTCATTAACATGTTTGTGGTGTGAAGGCCAGTTCAAAGTCAAGATGTAAGGTATTTCATTTAACCAAAGAATCTAATTTTGCTTTGTTTCATTTTTCCATAAATGGTGATGCCAACAATCAAATCTTCAGAGGGTATTTTATCCTTGTTTTTGTTTTGTATATCACAGTGAAGATGGGAAATGAACACTAATATTAAGCACCTGGTATATATTAGGTGTTGAGTTTGTCATCACATACATTAATTAACTCAATTTGGAAACCCCCTTGCATTTCTTGTATGAAGAGTTGAACTTCAGATAGCTTAGGCAATGACCAGTGGCCACCCAGTCAGTACAGGAAGAGACTTGAACTTACATTGTTGCCTGTAGGGCTTGATTTCTACAATTCAAATAAAACTTTTTACAATTTGGGGACTTCTGTGAAAGCAGTGAGATTCTCAGAGTCCACATTTTCAGCTCAAACCACCTCAGGGAAAAGAATATCTCTCTTACAACAGGAGGACGCTGGCTGTCCTTTGATCAGGATTCAGGCTGATTTGATCATCTCTCCACTTGTGAGACTGAATTCATTGTATCACTTCAGATTTATGGAAGCATTACCATTATTGACTTGTTTCTTCAGTACTCAGAGGCCTCATGAGCCTCACGAGCCTGAAAGCAGATTCCCTGGTTGCACGACTGGTCAACCTTTTGCTGGGGAGCATGCTACTTGGATTCTGTAGGTCTCATTTTTATCATTTGTGAATAAGGCTGATAATGGAGAGCCTCATAGTGTTGTGGGGTCTAAGTCGGTTATGGAAGTCAATGTACTAGTGCCATAGCTGGTCTACTCAATTCTCAATGAATGCTTATTGCCATTATTATTATTATTATCTGTCAGCTTCTATCCTCAGCCTTGGGTAGTACTACTATTATTGTTCTGATTTTCATCTTAATAGTTTCTCAGCGTAGACACATTTGTTTAATGTGCTAGCAAAAATGGGATTGTCTGCCTAGACTCAACCTGTGTTGTATCTTGCCTCAAACTAGAATGCTTACTGAGACTTGCTGGCAATTGGCAATCTTGGCACCCTATCTTCTGTGTTGACTGGTACTTGTAGCTACCATCACACTTGCTTTCTGCTGGATTATGTGTGTATTCCATGGGTAGCCCAAGTACCTAGTTCAGAGAAGGGTGTTTAGGAGACACTGTATCACTATTTGTTTGATGAATACATTTCCAAATTTCATTCCTGGACCAAACCTCTGATGGTTGTCATATGTTTTGACAATTTTAAACTTTTTAATGCCTCAGTCTTATATTTTTCTTAAGGAATGAGGAATATGAGAAGAATGAATTTTCTTCAGAGAAATTAATTTTTTAAGTGGAAGTTTCCCTTAAAATGCCAAATGCTGTTGATTTTGAATATTATTTTCTAAATCACATTAAAGATCTTTACGTCCTTTAGAGGCAAATATTCCCTTGATGTTTCTGCATCATCATCAGTAAAATAACTTTATTAAATTTCAAAATAATACTGTAGGATGGAGATTTAATTCAATGGCTGAACATTTGCCTGGTGTGTTCAAGGCCCTTGGGTCATACCTAATACTGGAAAATAGGATACAGATAATAATACCTCTATACTAGTCTATTAGTCTATTAGTTACTTTTCTCATATAGTGACAAAATGTCTGACTGAGCAAGTTAAGGAAGGAATTTATTTTGGCAGTCCATCATGGTGAGGCTGGCGTGGTAGCAGGGGCAGGAAGTAGTCAGTTACATGACATCTGCTGTCAAGAAGCAAAGAGTGGGGGATGGTACCAGCAGATGCCATCCCTTCCTTTGCTCCGAGACTGTAAATTTCATATTGGATGCTGTTATCATCTCTGCTTCCTTCAGCTGATGCTCTATTTTCACAAGCACCTGACAAAATGGCCCTATAGATATATAAGCAAAATCACAATTGAAGTGACTGAGCATTTTCGAAGTTCTCAAATATCTCAGCTCATTTATTTGTTTTTTTATTAAGAATTTTTTGTCATTTTACATACTAATCACAGATCTCCCTTCCCTCTCCCTACTCCTTCAGCCCTGCCTATCCCCTGCAACCCACTTCCCTTTCCCTTCTATAAGAAGGTAAGGCCTCCCATGGGGAATCAAGCCCCTCCCCCTGCCTCAAGGCTGTGCAAGGTGTCCCACCGCAGGTAGTGGGCTCCAAAAAGCCTGCTTGTGCACCAGGGATAGATCCTGATCCTACTTCCAGAGGGCCCCTCAGGCAGGGATGGAATGGGAGAGCAATGAAAGAGGTACCATGATAGAGGGAGAGAGACATCATGGGGACAGGGAGAAACCTGGTGCTGGGAAATTCCCAGGAATTCACAAGGATGACCCCGGCTTAGACTACTAGCAATAGTTGAGGGGGTGCCTGGACTGTCTTACCCCAGTAATCAGATCTATGAATACCCTGTTATCATAGAGCCTTTCACCAGTAACTAATGGAAGCAGATGCAGAGATCCACAGCCAAACACCAGGCTGAGCTCCAGGAGTCCAGTCAAAGAGAGAGAAGAGAGATTCTATAAGCAAGGGGCATCAAGATCAAACCAAACTAGTGGGAACTCATGAACTTTAGACCAACAGCTGTGGAGCCTCCACGGGACTGGACTAGGCCCTCTGCATATGGGAGACAGTTGTGTAGCTTGCTTGACTGAGCATTTTTAAAGAAGTCCACAAAGTTTGATGTGCAGATATTGAGACATATTTCACTGTCCCCATTTCCCACTAGTCATCATGACTAGGATTCTAAGATATCAGCTTTGTGTTTCTCTATCATCGAGACTTCATAAAGTACATCCATGTTATTTACAACTTACATTTCTGCAGCTTTTTATAACTTAGATATTTAGAGCCATACAGGTTCCCATTCCTATTTATTTGGTTCTTTTTTGTTTTTGTAACTCAAATATGCTGACTAAAAATGAATTGTTAACATGACCCATGACATTAGTTGATTAAAAACTACCAAACAAGAAGTTTTGTGAGTTCATTATGGAGCAGTATTTGGCTATTATGTTGGCTAAAAAAATATAAAAAATGTATGATTCATTAATGAATACTGTCAATTATTTGAAAAATACTATTTTTATCTTTTAGAAATAATATGGAAGCTGTGTAGCATGTGGAAATACAGAAACATATAAAGATTTTATTTGATATATTAAAAGATATTCTTGATATTTCTATAGGATGAATGAATAGTTATTAATAACAATATCTTTGGCTGGAGTCCAACTTCCTGGCTCTCTCCTCCTCTCTCTTCTAGTATTCTAAGTCATTTTCTCTGAGTTGAGCCAGCTCTGGGCATTTTGTCCTTTGCAATGAAAGTATAGCCCATCCTTGGTCCGGTGAAGGCAAACTTGAAATATGTTATTTGGAGTTCATAGATTGTGAATTTCCTTTTCTTTGTAACTGAGATTTCCTCCCCATTCCTCAGAGACATTGCTGATTAGGTTATAATTTCTGTTTTTACTTTACTTGGTCCAAAATTGCCTCTGGCAAAGGAAACTTCAGCATTCCCCAGTGCGACTTTGGCTTCAGGGAAAGGGTAGCAGTTCTGAATTTCATACTGATAGTGGTATGCAGATAAGTTCAAGGTCAAGAGTCTGTGCAGGATCACAACACACTGGACACTGCTTGTTAGGGTGTTTTTGAGGTCAAGAATGATGCTTCCAATGTTGAGGAGCAAACTGACTCTGTCATTCTGTGCAAGCTGAGTACATATAGGCACCCTTCTTTTTCAAACTCATTTCCTCCATTTTATTCCTTTCTCAAGTCAGAATGCCTTAAGCCTTTCTTCTTAAGGAGTGAGGAGCTTCCTTCCAAGTCTTCCTCTTGAGGAATCGACTTAATTAATAGTAGATTCACTTTCATTGAGAGGACTTGAATTCTAGCCCAGAAAAATCCACACCATCTTCATGACTTCATGGATCTCATCCCTACATTCTCTCTGGGAAGTGATCGTTTTAATGGCATTACTAATAAAGTGTAAGTATTTTCATGTCTTCCTAATGAGCAATGGCTGGACCTAGGTCCCCATAGACTTGCTCCCCTTTGCCTGTGGTTTCCTTTCTTGTCATATGTCAAGGTTGGCAAATTTGCCCTTTTAATCTAGGTTTCTACAGGGCAATAAACTTCACTAACTGTTTCCAGCTAGACTTGAAAAGAATTAGAACAGTGACTAGCAAGAGTTAAAGAGGCCCCCCTCAGACCCTGAGCAGGCAGAATTCACAGTGCAGGGATAGCAGCTAAAGTGGTCGCTGTAAACACTTTCTCTTAAAAGCTGGGTCTTTTCAATAAACACACTGTGAGGCGCTAGCAAAATATTTCCAGTTGCCTTCCTGGGTGGTGCAGTGCTGGAAGCCGTTAGCTCATGTTCAGTTAAATTTCAAATGTCAAAGCTCATTAATAGTGAGTTTAGCCAAAGACAGCTTGTAAGGAACTGTGCAAACTGAACTTCCTCAAATAAAAAGAGAAGAAAGATGACCATTTAACATTGCCATTCCTCCCCCTGCTTTCTGCACCTCCGCTTCAAGTTGATTTTGGGTTTTATTGACAGTAGATTTCAAGTTTACATTCAGCATTTCCCTTAATTTGCCTTGTCTTTTTATTCCCTCCTCCCCCTTCCCCTGGGACCTGGGCCTATTACAAAGGTGTTGGGATGTTTCTTTGAGTTTTAGAGGAGTGTTTTGTGTGTTTGAAGCAGGCCTGGAGGAGTCTGCGAGAAGTGTGAAAGCAGAAGGTTCAGCTCTTGAGAGAGAAACACTGTGATACGATGCTCCTCTCAGGTGCTGCTTCTAGTCTGGGCTGAATACAAATGTACAGGAGATTCTGTCTACACAGCAATGAAGATCCAAGGTAAAACATCAGTACACAGGCACCCCCACTATTTGTAATGTTTCCAATTCCCACCACTGTAGTCACCAAAGTACATGAAAACAACAACAACAACAAAATACAGTTTTTCCTCTCTAGTCTAAATTTACTTGAGCAGTTGCCACCTGGGTGCTATGGGTTGATCCACTGCTGTGCTAAATTCTATGACAAACTAAGAAAACAAGTGAATTACTAATTATAAACCCTGTAGCAACTTGGCCTCCTTTATAATTTTGAGTTTCATTGCTCACACCCTTTTCTGTGCTCTCTGATTTGCAAAGGTTTCCTATGTACAAAGGAAACAATGCCCACCTTCTTCATTTGGAATGGGCTGCGCAAGGAGCCAGGGTAAGGCCTTTGATGCACTTTCTGAGGGGATGTCTTGGAGTCTCTCTAAAAGTGCTCTTTGAAGAATGTGAGCTTGAGTTACACTGAGGTATGTTTTGAGTCCAATAGGAGGAGAAGCAGAGTGCAGAGAGAAGAGGTTGAGGGTGAATTCGTGGTCCTGGTCTTCTCTGAGGGTTTACCACAATTCTCTCTTGGGAGCACACAGAGGTCCCAATAGAGATATGAACTCTGTGGCTTTCCCTGCCTTCTGGACTCAAATAAGATAACCATGCTCTATCCTTAGTGGTTTGCATAGATTTAAGAAGTTGGCTAATTTGGATACAGACTGTTATACTACTGAACGTCATTTATTGGTAAACACTTCTGTACCTGGAAACCTAAAGGAATCCTGTTAATTTTCTTTACATGGGCCATATTTAGTTATTTCAGTCATGTTTGACTCACAGAAAAAGGTTTTAATATTATGCATGAGGCCATGTTGAGTGGGCTGGAAATGTTCAGAGAATTAAACGTGTGTGTGATTTCTTTTAACAGCCTTACTTACATACATTTCTTCTCTCCTTATCTTGTCAACACCCAGGTGTTGCTCTTTGAGGAGAAGAACCCCCCACCTTATTGTCATGATGTGTTTCTCTTAGTTTCTTCTTGACGATGAGCTTCTTGGGAGCTGGGTGTCATATTTATCTTCTTGTCCTCAGGGTCTCTGTAAGACCTGGCTCAGTAAATGTTTATTAGTTAGATTTAGTAAAACTTCATTAATTGATACCCTAACAACATTGAACTTGAAATATTTAACTTAAGAGAAAAATCAATTTTATGGACTCTCACACATTAATTATCTGCATGCAGATAGGGGCTGTAAATTGCAAATAATTGCAATCAAGTTACTGAAGTGGGTCTAGGAGTGTTCTGGAAAAAGACACAGGCCAAATTAAAAATTATTAATTTTAAGAGAGTACAAAGCAACTGTAAAATTTCAGGTTACTCTAATTGACTGTGTTATTTTTGGTCACCTGCTTTACCAGTCCCCAGGCTTATATAGTCATTGATTTTGTTGAACTATCTGTGAAGTCCACTCAGTGTGTCAGGTTTGTGTTACTGATATGTAAAGTACAGGACCGTAATCTTGTAGAAATCAGAGTCTAGTAAGATAAAGCACTGACATGATATGGAGCCCAAACCCAGGCCAAGTAGAGTGTAGGGCAGCACGAGGGGAAAAGGAAGACTGTCATGGGCCCTGGGAAATCACAACAGGCAAGTCGGAACTGGAGCCATGCCTTGCAAAATACTCTCAGGAGAGAAGAGGCTCAGTCATCAGGAGTGCAGTCTTGATACCTCAGGAGGCTGTGCATCTCTTGGCACAGTCTGAGGATTTTCAGGATACAGTGGAAGCCGAGGGAGGAGGAAGGGGAAAGAGTGGGGGATGAGGCTGGAGCGCCAATTTTGGGGCTGAGGATTATATTATTTGAATTTGGAGTTTTTTTTCTTCTAGGCACTGGAAATTGGTTCTTGTACCAGGCTTTTTCTTTTGTACCACCAACCAGCTTCCAAATCATAACACGGGGACTTATTAGTTTTGAATGCTCGGCCTAGCTTAGGCTTCTTTCTGTCTAGCTCTTTTAACTTAAATTAACCTGTTTCTCTTTACCTACCTTTTGCGTTGGGGCTTTTTATCTTTCTTTCTTTTTGTGTATCTTACCTTCACTGTTTCTTGTGTCTGCCTGGCTGTGGCTGCCTACTTTTTATCCTGACATCTTCCTCATTCCCTCCTCTTCTTTTCCTCTTATTCTTCTCTTCTCTCTCGAGCCTAAATTTCTCCTCCTCTTTGTTCTCTCCGTCTGCCAGCCCCACCTAACCCTTTTCATACCTAGCTCTTTATTAGACCAATCAGGTGCCTTAAGTAGGCAAGGTGAAACAAATGCACTGCATCTTTACATAATTAAACACACATCTTTACATCATTACACAACAAATGTAACACACCTTTACACAGTTAACGTAATATTCAACAGCATAAACAAATGTAATACATTGTTACATAGTTAAAATAATATTCCACAACATAAACAACGTAACACATTCTTACATAGTTAAAATAATATTCCACAACAGGTTCTTATCTAGATTCCACATCAACAGATTCTCAATTTGGGGGGTGGGGAGTGCAAGCCAACTACATGTCTCTCTGTCTGTCTCTCTGTATGTGCATGTGTGTGTATGAATGCATGCATATGTGTACCTGTCTGTTGCAGGAGGTGGGAACCAGGGGATGGCAGGTTGATAGTAGTGCCATTAAGCACCAGGGAAAAGTAAGTTTGTGGGAAGACAAAGTAATTGATAGCATATATGGAAAGAGCAGCTACATTCTGGCAAATGTCATCTGCATGGGAGTTGGACCATTGTTGGCTCTCTCTTAGGGGTGGGAAGTCCCTTCTACAGTTTGGGATTTGTAGCCCTGACTGGCTGACTTACTAGTTTTGAAATAAGAACTTCCCTTCTCTCCCAACCACTCAATCTGCTCTTTAGAAAAGATCCCATTAGACCATACCAGATGAATGCCCTTTGGTGAGACCCCACTTACCTTTTTACCTCTAGCAGTAACATGTAACTTGTTCTCAAACCTGTGTGTGTGTGTGTGTGTGTGTGTGTGTGTGTGTGTGTGTAAGTACATGCATGTGTGAGTGTGCATTTGTGTGTGTGCATGTGTGTGTCTGTGTGTGTTTCTTCTGCTATCAGGCAGTGACAGCTTCAAGTAGGCTTTGGTAGGTAGACTGCCAGTATGAGTCATGCCTGTGCCTTCCCAAGTAAGAAAGTCAATTGGTTCTCTTGCAGTTCCTCTTCTGCCTCAGCTGTAGCAGCAGCAGAGGTGGGCAGGACCACCATTATCAAATCTGATACAGAAGTGTTGGCTAAGTACCCCACCTTTCATGAAAGCCCAGGGAAGCACAAGGCAGATTGAATGTGTTGCAATTCTCCAGCATCAGACTGGGTTCCACAGAAACATGTCCAAACTGCATAGGTTTAATTTTTAATCTGCCTTGTACTGGAAAACCACTGAACTCAAGAATGTTGATGACTTTTATTAATGATAAGTTGCTAGCAAAGGATTCATAGAGGGTTGACTTGGTATTTGAAGAATACATTTCCATGGCAGAAAGAGATGAGAGCCTTCAGTAGCTGATGGAATAGAAATGACAGATTGAACAAAGGTGTAGGGAAAGAGACTGAACAATGCACTCCTGCACAGGGAGTCAGGGAGTAGAAGGAAAGGTGGGCCAAGAGCACAGAGGGCTGGTGGACACATCTGTGCATGCACAGGCACAGAAGCGCCATGTGCTAGTGAGGGGATGAATGAGAATGGCTCCCACCGGCTCATAGATTTGAATATTTAGTCTCTAGTTGATGGCTGTTTGAAGGATTAGAAAGTGTGACCTTACTGGAAGAAGTATGTCACTGGGAGAGTGCTGTGAGGTTTTGAAAGACTCATGCTATTTTGAGTTAGTCCTGTCTTTTAACTAAAAAGTCCCTACTTTCGGATCAAGTTGTGAGCTCCCAGCTGTCCCTGCCACCATGCCTTTGCTCTGCCATCATGGACTCTAACCCTCTGAAACCATAAGGCCAGTTAAACACTTTCCTAAATAAGTGGCCATGGAGTTTTGTCACAGCAATAGAGAAGTAACTAAGACAGCCAGCAAACATAATTATAGGGCACCAGCCAGATAAGCATACTGAAGGGTTCCTTTTCTGTTTTCTCAGTCTTTTATCTGGTATTTGGACATTAAAAATGTCACTTGACTTCCGTGAGCTTTGTTGTCTTGAACTAAAAATGAAGAGATTGAATGTGTTGCAATTCTCCAGCATCAGAGTGGGTTCCACAGAAACATGTCCAAACTGCATAGGTTTAATTTTTAATCTGCCTTGTACTGGAAAACCACTGAATTCAAGAATGTTGATGACTTTTATTAAACACAAAGAAACATATTTTCTCCTTGTTCTGTGCATAACATAACATTCAGCATTTTTACCCTTGTTAGTTTGCAGTTCAGTAGCTCCAAGGGTATTTCATTGCTGGGCATCTTTCTCTAGAATGTGTTTGGCTTTCTAAATGTAAAGTCTATGCCCATGGAAAGCAGAGTCCCCATTTTGTTTTCTTCAGCCTTTGGTATGTATATACCATTCTGCTTTTGAATTTGACTGTTTTGTAGATCCCATCAAGATGGAATAATTCAGTATTTATTTTTGGATGTCTGGTTTATTTCTTTTAAACTATCTCCTCAAAATTCATACATGCCATATGTAGCATTCATCATAACTTATTTCTCTAAGCCCAATGGTATTGTTATGTCTATCATACTTTGTGCATTATCTACTGATGATTACTTAGGTTGTTGCCAACTTTGGTATATTGTGATCAATGCTGCTTATAAGCATGGGTCCTTTGAACAGGCCCTCTTACAATGCTGCTTTCACTTATTTTCAATATATATCCAAAATTTCTAGATCATAGACTAATTCTATTTCACTCTTTTGACAGCCCAAATTACTGCTTTTTATAGTGGCTACCCCACTGGACACACACATATGCATGTATGTGTGTATAATGCATATATGTATGATGTATATATATATTATGTATATGTATGTTTAATGTATTATGATACATTTGTATGTAAATATTATATATTGAAGTTCTAGTTTTTGTGCATTCTTGACAACCTTTTTGTTTTGTCTGATTGTTTTAGTAGTAACTTTTATAATGGTTAGTTTCGGTTCCTGTCTTGAATCTTGCTCTGTAGACTAGGCTGGCCTCGAACTCACAGAGATCCACCTGGCCCTGCCTCCTGAGTGCTGGGATTAAAGGCGTGTGCCACCCCGCCCGGCCTCATTGTAGTTTGGATTAAGATTCTACTGAAGATATTAAGATGTCCTCATGTTCTTATTTCCATTTGCATATCTTCTTTGTCATTAAAGTATTATTTGCTTTGAAAACAGAACTATTTTATTGTTGAGGTATAGAAAGTCTGTGTATTTTGGATATTGGTCCTGCATCAGATAAACCATTTACAAATCTTTCCTCCCTTTCCATGGCTGCCTTTTTACTCTATTGATAGTTTATTTGGGTGAACAAACGTTTTTTTAATTTTGATAAAGTCTAATTATCTACATCTTGTTTGTTGCTGGTTTTGGTGTCATATCAAACAAACCATCATCAAATACAATGTCATAAAAGTTTCTCTTATATAAACAAGACCAAAAACAATTCTATCTTTGAAACTCAAATCAGCTTTTGTAGCCAAGCTTAATCTATTTTCCCATTTTTACCTTCTATCTTGTTGCTGTTTTTTGTGCGTGTTGGTGCCTCTTTATGATTATTTTGTAGGGCATCAGGCAAACTTCCCATGGTGATTTCATTGTCTTGTCTTCAAATGTTCTCCAGTTGTTCAAGAACTTGAAAGTACTATTTGAAGCTAAGTAAAGTTTAGTTTTGACTTGATCTGTCCATGCAGCTTGATACTTAGTTGAGAATCACTGGAAGGAGGAGAATAGGAAGGGAAATTTAGTTATTTACGGTTCATGTGATTAATGATCTAACAAAGTAGTCCCCGCTTCTCACATGCCGTCAGTTTTCTGAAGCAAAACCAAGTAGTGCTTTGTGTAGAAGTCAGTCAAGGGAAACTTTATCTTGAGGTGGAACATCAGAGATGTGTCATTTGGAACTGGGGAATGAGGGAAGTGGTAGGGTAGGCTTGTCAGATTTGCCATGCCTCTATCTAAGCAGTGTTTATCTGAGGGACATAAGGATGTACCACCAAGAAAAATGGTCAAAAAATCAAAAATTAACTTTAAAATTAAAATATTAAAAAAGCAACATCTATTTTGATTTGGCCTTTTCCCTGGCTCTGCTCCTACTGGATGCATTGAGTGACCTTGCAGTGGTGACCTTGTTTTGCATTTATAAAATGAGATATTGATACAGATAGCTAAACTTTCATTAAGCCCTGCAGTAATACAGGAAGGTACTGAAAGCATTATTTCTTCTCATTGGGGAAACGGAGAAAGAAGTTTCTGTTTTCTAACAGCTAAGATGGAGCCGTATGAATAATTAATTTCCAACAAGTTGAGCAATTGATTTTCAGCAAAGGGGCAATTCCCTAAAGTTGGGAGGATTCTGGGCAAAGGCAATTTGTACTTATTTCTGAGAGGTGTTGTGGCTTTTGCTAGCACTCTAGTACTGTTTATTGAACAACTTCCGGGATCTCCTTCAGTCCCTAGGTAGCCGCTTTAAGGATTGTTTTGTGGGGGTCTCTGGCTTTTGAACTTGTTTAGTGTTGGCAGAGGGTTCTGAGTTTTTGACTTCCAGAGATGCATACTATGGAAAGGTTTCCAAGTGTTTGTGCAAACTTACTGTGTATATGTTATAAGTCCATGTTTATAAGTTATGTGAATTGCATACAATGAATTCCAGGTGGACTGTAAAGCAAATGATTAAAGTGCATGTCTAGCTTTTGTGCTTTGTGAACTTTTGGATGAGGTCTAGAAATGATTTTTTTCCATGTGATTTTCTCTGAAGATGAGTTTATTAAGAGAAGAATATATGTATTACATTCATTTTGTTTATCTGTAGCCTAAGCAATAAATTAGATGTATACACATAAAACAACTTTAAATACATTATTTTAATGTACTACATATATGGACATTGAATTTTGGTATATTTTAATCCCTGGAACATCTAAATCAAGTCACCACCTGACTCTTTCCACATGGATCACTTGCATATGAAAACTTAAAAAAATAAAAAGCAGATTATTTCCCCATCATGTCAAATGGCATGTGGTTTTGATCCTGAGAGTGGAGTGTTTCCATCAGACTCCTCTATCTGAAATCTCTGGGTCTATTTCCTCCCTTGCCTGGACTGCTGTTAGTGGTAGTTGGTGTTATTTAATTATCTCTACATTTTAACTGTGGTGTTTACCTTTAATATCACTCCAGTCAGTAAGTGATTCATTGCATCTGGAACTAAACAACAAGGTTTGGCAGAAAAGGGACAACGTGTGGCAGATGCATTTGGACTCAGGAGGACAATGGCTTTGAAAGTGGGCTCTAAGAGCTTAGAAATTTAATTATGCATTTATGACTGTAGGAATACATACTGCAATAGATGGTTCATGGTGAATTTCACAAAAGATTCTGGGGACTTTGAACAACATGACTGGTGTTTACTAGGAGAGTATCCATCCTTCAGGGAACAAGCAAGCTCTTCAAATTCCAGGTACTTGAGATTTCATCCCAGTTAGAGAACTCAGATGTGTGGTTTGCCCCATTCCTAATATAAGGCTAGCAATTTTGGGAGTTAGCATTGACAAGAAACACTGAGCTTCTTATTTATCAGAAACCCAGCAATGTCCACATGAATGCTTAATAAAACCAATGCTACTTTCAAGTGGTCTATTAGCCTTAACTGATATTCCCTTTTGTCCTTCCTATAAAGTATGTAAGTAAATGTGTTTAATCAAGGCCTGTGAAGAAGCAGGTATAAAATGGCTTTTTGGTTTGGTTTCTGCCTGCAATGAATTGCCTTTCTTTTTATTGAAGTCTTAAATTTTATTTCTTTTGAGACATACATGACCACTGCATTCTTACTCTTCTCTTCCCTCCTCGCCAACTCCTGTGTCTCCCTTCCCTTTCAAATTAATGATCTCTTCTTTAACTATTATTGTTATATGTATGTGAATATTCATATGTGTGTGAATATGTCAACCTATTGATTCCATTTGTTGTGGCTCATATGTATGTGTGTCCTGGGCTGACCTCTTGGGATCAGACAACCTATGTTGCAGCTCATCCTTGGAGGAAATTGTTTCTCCCTCTCTCTGTAGTCCTCGCCTGCAGCACTTCATCTATGGGTGGAACCATGTGGAATTTCCCCTGTTTGTACTGGCATGTCAACTGATATTATTATGTGGATCTTGTTCAGGAAGACATATTCTTGAGATTTCATAAATGCATTTTCCATGTCATATCTAAGGGATACTATTTAGCAGCAGGTGACTTGGGCTTCTGGATCTTGCCACCTTTCAGTCTTTGCTTCCATGTTTCCTGAGCCTCAGTTTAAGGGTTGTGTTCCAGATTGATCAGTTGGGGTAAACAACCCACAGTCATTTATCCTATGCATTTTTTCCAGTTTGTTTTTTAAGTGAGGGAATATAAGTTGAATCCTTTGCTCCCTTCAGGAAGCAATGCCCATTAATGAGTAGCGCAATTAACATCACCTATATTCACATAGTTTCACAAATAATATAATATGTGAGCTTTGAGAAATTCTGGTTCTCTTGAAGGGCACATACCACAGCCATGCTTGGCATCAGGATTTTGCCTTTCGTAACATCAGTTAGAGAGATGTTGTGATAGCTTTGGAATCCTTGTGGTATTTACATTGTAGCTTTAGTACTCATAATGCTTCCCAAGCAAATGAAAGGTCTGTGTCAGGTCTTCATTTATACTTTTTGGCATCATAAATCTAGAAGTTTTATGCTGTATGTTTTGTGTGTGTGGAGTCATCTATGTTATAAGAACAGGCTAGCCTCCTGCCTGAAACTGGCCTCCAACATGATCTTGCTACTGTCCCTTTTGAGCAATAACTTCAGTAAAGAGGGAGAAAAGCCCTTCCTCCTCCTCCTCCTCTTCTTCTTCTTCTGGTGAAAGTTATTCTCCAAAGGAGGTCATTGATTTCATTGATTCTTAGTGAATGACTACACTCTTAGAAACTTCAAATAATGCTGACTTATTATTTTGATAGGTCACAATTCTCCATAGAGTAGCTGAGTCTTGAGGTCTCCTAAGGCTGAAGTCAGAATGACAGCCAAGATATATGCCCATCTGGAGCTCAGCCCAACTTCTAGGTCCATGTAGGATGTCTGCTGAGGCTGGTTATTCAAGTGTCTAGGACTTAGGGCCTCATTTTCTTGCTGAATTATGTCCAGGAGCTCTGCATACCTCATAAAGGCTGAAATTGGGTCCAAGCCTCATGGTCAATGTACCCTTTCAAGAGCCTGTGGGAAAAATTGCTCTTAACAATTTACCTTAGGTCAAATCCACTTCACTTTTTTAAAATATTTTTTTTTAGTCAATGTATGATATTGGCTTACATTATGACATTTCAATTCATGTAAGTTATTGCACATGGATATCACATGGCTTTCCCTTTACCCCTCCAGTATTCCCCCCATACATGCTGGTTTCCTTCCATGCCCTTAGAGTCTCCTTCTGCTTTTGAGAGAAAGCATGTGATGTTTATCTGTTTCCTCCTAATTATCCTCTCATTTTTTTCCTCCCATCATCTTGATTCCCCTTCGGAACACACACACACACACACACACACACACACACACACACACACACTATAGGATTAAGGTGTGTGTGTGTGTGTGTGTGTGTGTGCGCGCGCGCGCGTGCGCGCGCTCGTGAATATGTACAAAAACCACACACGTACATAATATAGGTTCCACATATGAGAAAATAATATAGTATTTATCATTCTGAGTTTGGCTTATTTTACTTGACATGCTGATCTTCAGTTCCACCCATTTACCCCCAAATGACAGACAACACAATTTGCTTTATTTTCTTTCTTTCTTTCTTTTTTTATTTATACATGTCTTGTCTATTTATCTGTTAATTGGCACCTAGGCTCATTCTATAACTTGGCTGCTGTAGATAGTGTTGCAATAAACAGAGTGTGCAGGTATCTCTGATGAATGCTGACTTGGACTTCTTTTCTGTAAACATTCAGGAATAATATCATTGTCATACGGTAATTCTGTTTCTCGTTTCTAAGGGAACCACACACGCTGATTTCCATAATTACTACATGAGTTTGCTTTCCTGCCAGTAGTAAACAAGTCTTTACTTCTTTCCCAACATCCTTGCCACTGTCTGTTGCTGTTGTGTTCTGGATGATAGCCATTCTGATTTGGGATTAAATGGAAGGCCAAGGGGTTAGAACTGTGTGTGTGATGTCTATGTGCCTTCCTTTATTGCTCTCCACTTTAGTTTTTTGAGTCAGAGTCTCTCTCTAAACCTGGGGCTTGCCAATGCAATTAAACTGGCTGGCCAATAAGGCCCCTGGGATGATCCTATCTCTGCCTTTGCAGCAATGGGATTATAGCCGCAAGATACCATGCTTAGATTTTTATGTCAGTCCTGAGGATCAAACTCAGTTTATCCTCAAGTACAGCAAGCATTTAACCAATTAAGTCATCTCCCAGCCCCTCAGTACAATTTTAATTTACATCTTCCCTGATAGCTAAGGTCTTTATAGTGGGGTGTGTGTGCATGTGTGTGTGTGTGTAGTGGCTGGTCCTGGGTCGTTGTTGAATTTCTGATAATATAGGTGGTATGTTTGAGGAGATCTCTAGACTCCGCTTTTATGGAATCATCTTTCTTTTTTGTGGAATCATGCTGCTGTTGCTGGCATCTGTCACTGTTTGCTTGTTTCCACACATTTCACTGTGTCTAAGGAATGGACCTATGCTGCGTTATTTTTGTTCCTGGAGAGTTTTCTGAGACTCAGTTGGCTCTGTTTTCCTTTAAGAGACTGGGAACAGGGATGTTCCTTGAAGAATTCACCCCATGAAGTCATCTGAAAATATGGATGAATACCCAGCCTTGTAATCAGTATTTCTTAAAAGCTGGGGCATTTTAGAAGACTTAGCCATTCCTGCTTATGATCAAAATGTAAGGAATTGTTCTACAGTGTCTTTAGACCCAGAAATGTGCTGTACTAATTCTTTGACCTTTGTGAGCTATGGACAAAATTCCTCCAAAGAGGCAAGAAGAGACAAAGAGGAGTAACCACCAAGAGGACTCAATTTGTGTTAATCAGAGCCTTGCCCATTGCTCTCTGCAGCCATTTCTTTAGCCTGGGAGGCATATGTAATCAACTTTTGTTTATTTCTGATTTTCTTCTTTTGCCCCTGAGGAGATCATTACTTCTATTGTATAAAGATGGTAGCCCAAACATTGAAAGCAATGAGAGCAGATGGCAGCAAATACTTTTGTGGTAAGAGACACTGATGTTTATAAACTGGATTTCATTCTTTGGGCTTCTTCCGTCTTCTCTTTGCTATGACACATTCATTTGCTTCCCTTCAGGTACAAAGGGGACACAAACATGAAAAGGAGGAAAAAAAATGCTTCCCCTGGTGTACGGAACTGAGAAGCTGTCAAAGGCTCATAGCAGGGAAAGTGTGCTCCTGTGTATTCAATCACTGAAATGAAGTGTTTTCGAAGGCAGTGCAGTCACGGGTCTATTGCATGGGGAAATAACATGTTGTAGTCCATCACTTAAAATGTTAACCTTGTCTCTTACTAGTGACTGCAAGCAGAAACATGTGCTGCACGCTTGCTGGTTAAATGGCAGTGTGTCAGCTCCGTGAAAAAGGCTAGCATGTATCTGTCAATCTTCAGATTTGGCTCTGTGTGTGAGAATGCAACACGTGCATACACACATTTACACATACACATACCCCTGCATGTTTCCACTTACCTTTAGTAACTTCCTCAGACTTAGCTTATCACTTACTAGAAAATAAGAGTTAAATTAATTTCTGGTACTTAAGTGTATATTCTTTACTATGCTGTTTTTATTCCTAATCCTAAAATTCTCTATTAGAGTAGTTACAATTACTTAATTTATTTATAGAAAGTTTTGTTTTGATTTACTTCAATATTGTTGGAGTATACACATATGCTAGAGTAAGCACATTATAAGTATCATTCCAATAGTATGAATTATTGTATCTGAGTAATCCACCAATCCTCAAAGATTTATATGACAAATATTTTAGATTTTGCTGGTCATATTGTCCCTTTTGTGACCTGGAAAGAGCCATAAATAACAGAAGTGAATCACTAATGCTGTGCACCAATATCAAACTCAATAGGCTACATTTGGGCTGTAGTTTGAAGACCATGATGAATATTTCATGTAATTCTTCTATGGCATATGAAAATTTGATATCCACTAGGTCTTTCCTTGGTGTTTTTCACTGCATCAGCAGGAATGCTCAGTAGCAGGAAGTGCCACATTCCCCCCTTGAGGTTCTGACACCCTACCTGTCTTTGCTATACTCTAGGCAAACCCATTCATTCTTCAGGGTCACTCCTTGCTCCATTAGCCTTGGGCTCACACTCAGTGTTTTTACTTCAATCTCTTATCAGAGTTATGTAGCCAGTCACTCTATGTCAATAGTCCCTGCCACCACCCTGACATTTCTGACCTACTTTACCCTGGCTTTTTTGTTTCTTTCAGGGCAAACTATTCATTTTGTATATTTATCTGTGATCTTGCTAGAAAGTAAGCTCCATGCCATCAGAGGTTTTCTGTGCTTTGTGCTTAGACCAGTGCCTGAGGTGTGGTGTGTGCTCAATAAATATTTGTTGGATATAGAGATCTATCACTTTGGAATGGTAGACAAGGAATCCATAGGGAGCCTATGATTATTAAGCAAGATAACACCTGCTCAGTTAATTCAGTAAATCAGCCCTATTCTTCTTCTTCTTCTTCTTCTTCTTCTTCTTCTTCTTCTTCTTCTTCTTCTTCTTCTTCTTCTTCTTCTTCTTCCTCTTCAGATTAAACACTAAGAGGGGGAAGGTAACACCTCCCTGTATTTTTTTGTTTAGAAGAGTAACAACCCTGAGACTAAAATTGCATAGTGCCATGCCTGGACTTTTGAGGCATTCAATTACCAGCAAGTGAAATGATCCTCAGACTTCGAATTCAGAAGAGGCATTGTTAGAATAGATATGATGATTCAAGTGGAGAAGATGAGGCTCTGGGAATTTATTTTCCTTGTAGACTATGATAGTCCTCTGATACCCATAATGTTAGTAACTCATGTATGTGAAGTGTTGAGCTGGTAGCAGTAATCTTGGAGAAATCATGAAGGCAGGAAGTTTGTACAACCAGTAGAGGAGGTTAAAATTTCCCAGTTTTCTACAGAAGAGGAAGAGTAGATAGGATGTAGGCAGAAGTCTCTGGCAAGAGATTCTTTTGGCATTCTCTGAGTGGTTGAAGTGCTGGATGTACAGGACTTTCCAATGCCATTTTCTCATTGAGGAGGATTGATAAATACTGCATACAGACAGAAATCAAGGGTCAGAGGGACTCCGGGAAGAATAAATTATGCCAAACAAGCTTAATTTGCGTTACATTCTTCAAAGAGTTAATAGATTTCAGGTCGAGGCTCCATGAGTAATCCTGGAGTGTGCAAATGGTTGGCTTTTCTACTACTAATATTTTTTTGGTCTCACAGTTACTTGAAATTATTTTAGATTGTGCAAATTTATTTTTATTGTCAAGCTCTAAAAAAAGAAGAGGCAATCATTTTATTGATGTCACCTCTCTCCTGAGCCCCTTGTACCCTTGTCTATGTTTTTAAGTTTTGAATCAGTAACACTTTAGTTACCTTGGTATTTGTCCTTTTTTCCATGAAAATGTAAGCACTTGCAAAACAGGAAGGAGGTGATAATTTTTAGAGAATTGTCTTCCCACAAACTCACACAAATGTTTGGAATTTTAATTGGGCAACAGTTTTTAATATCACTTAGCAATATAATGTGACTGTTGGTATAGTCAAAAGGTTAGAGGACTGTAGCTATTATTACTTAGTGGCGTGAAGACAATCATTCATTTAGGTAGAACAAGCAAAGAAAAACAAAACAATGAAAAGTGGGAAATATTGTATAATACAAATTCTCAGTTAATTAGGAAATCTGTAGATATACAGGCCACTAATTAAGAAACTATGAACAGTACCTTCAAACAATGACTTCTATGTAGAATGTTGAATGATATATCAGATGAAAAGGCAAATAAACTTAGTTTCATTAACAATTAAAAATATTACTTTGTAAACAAACTCTTGCTGGAACCTAAACTTTTCATCTTATCAAATTATAAAAATACTTTTAATTGCAGTGTAGTTATTACAAACCCAAAGGAGGACTGGCCACTCATTTCTTTAAGAGCTATTTTTTTGGCTCCTCATGGTGTGCCAGGCATTGGGGGTCCTGGGGCTATAACTAAACCTCAGAAGCTCCCACAAAGCTTCATGGACTGCTAGGGCCAGGCTTGGGCATGAATACATGTGCACTGCACGATATGGTGACAACGACTTTGATGAGACTAGAGGAGGGAGGGTAAATGGTAGAGGAAAACATTGGCCACAGGGGCTCGTCTTTCCCACTTCCAAGACTTGCACGCCGCTGTGCAAGAAGGCCTTCTGATGAGGCATCCGGAAGTTTCTTCCTTGCCTTTGTCGGGCAGCTACGACCACAGAGATCTCTTTGCCTCCGCTCTTCTGCCACCCTAGCTCATTGCATGCACTCAAATAGTCCCTTCCTTTGCCTGATGTTCCATCTTGCTGATCAACGACTTCTTTCAAGGGAGCTCTCGGGGAGTTGTGAGCCCATTTAAGGTGACAAGGGAGATTTGCAGACATTGCACATTCCCCGAAGTTTTGAGAAGTGCTGACACACACCAAGAAGAAAACAAATTGCATAAGCTTCCTAGCTGAGGCAGGGAGCTTTTGGCCTTTTACTTTTATTTACTTATTTATTTTTTTTTTTTTGTTGTTGTTGTTCATTTGGGGCTGGATATATGGGGCTGGATAAATATGCAAAGGCATGTTCTGTCCTGTACAATTCTTTCTCTGTGCTTGTGAGGAAGTGATTTACTTCATCTACATAACAGAAGTATTTGTCTTCCCAAGAAGAAAACTAAAGTTGAATTCTGAGCATCTTGGAAGTCATAGAGGAAAGAGATTATTGTAGGTGGAAGTGAAGCCTTCGTTGACCTATGGCTTATGTACAGGACAGAGGGCATCACAGGAACCAGAAACCTCCTGCTGTTATCAACAGAAGGATTTCATGTGTATTGACAAAGATCCATTTGTTAATTCTGTCAGAATTGTTTCTTTAATTGGCTCAAAGAGTGGTGGGTTAGAGGATGAATATATTGAAAGGTGAGCCTTCCCCACTTGTCCATAGGACATTACCCTGAGAGTCTTATATTGGGAGTGATCCTACCAACACGCCAACTGTAGGAATGGAGAACTATGGCAGAGCGCTTGCCAATACAGATCACACTGACATTTTGTAATCTTGGGCTTATCTTGTTTCTCTTCTTCCCCTAGCCACTCAAGACTGAGTAATTAACTGTAGCAGGAATCTTAAAAGTTCTTATTAATAAAATCAAACCTGAGGCCAGTTATTGGGGTGAATGCTGGAAGATCAGAGAAGCAGAACAAGTCACAGCTTCCTCACCTCGCCAGTTCCTCAGCTGGTCTTGTTTCCTCAGACTGGATGCTTCTGTATCCTCATCCCAATGGCTCTCAGCTGAACTGTGCTGCTCCAAAGCCTCAATGCTTAACCAGCCAAATGCTTAACCAACCTAATTCCTGGTCCTCACACCTTATATACTTTTCTGCTTTCTGCTATCACTCCCTGAGATTAAAGGCTGGATTTCTGGGATTAAAGGTGTGTGTAACCATGCCTGGCTCTTTCTAATGTGGCCTTGAACTCAGAGATCCAGAGATATTTGTGTCTCTGAAATGCTAGGATTAAAGGCATGTGCTACCACTGCCTATCTCCATGTTTAATATTGTGGCTGTTCTGTCTCTGACCCCCAGATAAGTTTATTTCAGGGAACACACAATATTTCGGGGAACACAATACCACCATAATTAACACTGACATTCATTTGATATCTACCATATTTAATAGAAAAACTTAAAGGGAAGGAAATAAAATTGGATCAGGATATCATATGGAAAATGGAGGATTTGAATCTCCTTTTCTAGCATAGAGGCTGTCTCCAAATGGAGTAGATAACAGGAAAAGGCATGTGAAAGTATATAGACCAGTTGAAAAAAATGCAGCATTTTTGATAATTTATGTTTAGGCACCCAATTGTTCATACACTGTATTAGAAAGGGTGTGTGTGTGTGTGTGTGTGTGTGTGTGTGTAATAGTGTGTGTAGTATGTGTGGGTTTATGTACTCTGTGTATCGTGTGTAGGGTATAATGTGTTCATGTATATCTATGTCTCTGTGAGTATGTGTAATGTCCATAAAACCTATGTTGGATTAGTAGATGGAATAGTACTTTAGTGAGTTATGAAATAATTTGTAGTAGGGAAGTTTTCTTTTTTAGCAGAATGAGGCATAATAATGACCAAAAAAATACCTCTCCTTACTATATTGAACACATTTGAGCCTCCATTTCCTCAACCTCAAAATGGGCAGAACAACACTTTATCTTCCCATCCACTGGGCTGGGATGGACTGGAATAGTTTCAGAAAGGCTGCCAGGCCAGGCCAAGCTCACTCCAAGTTGGATAATAGCTAGCAGAGCTAATTGTAGCAATTTAAAAATGTTCTCAAATCGATGGCAGACACCGTGGAATTATTTTCCTTTGATGCCCTTAAGTACCTAATTAATGACTGAGTGTCAGGAGCTTTCAGTTGCTTTGTAGGTCTATGGCTGGGCTATGGATCTGCTCACCAGATTAACACATAAGGCTTGTGCTGCTGAAGTCTTCAGATGCCTTTGAGTCCACCCACACCACCCCACCTAACTTGTTTCTGTTCAGAGACCCTGATCACCCATCCTGAGCTTGAGTGTTATTTAGGTGCAAATTCCATGGTTCCCCTCTTTTGAGATCTACATCTCTCCCTTCTAGCCCTTGCCTTGATTAGCCCAATGGATCCTGAAGCCAGATTGTCATCTGAGTGACAAGTGCCTCTACTCTACCTCCTGAACTTCTGATTCCCTGGCTCTGGGGTGGCACTAAGCAGATTCTGTATTTTATTAAGTGCTAAGCTGAGAAACAGTGTTTAAAACATCACCTGTAAAGTGAAAGGAAGGGCTTTGTTACAACTATTCTATCTCTGGCACAGATAGCCAAGCTTTCCCAATTCTTTTAGTGAGGACTTGGATGACAGTGCAGATAGCCTGGTTCACCCAGTTTTGTAGCTGATAAAGCCATCTCAGTCTTTACAGCTTTTCCCCAACTTATTCCCTCTCCAGTCTTCCCGTTTGCCTTCCTTTCTGCGTTCTGTGTTGGCATGAGTGAAATAAAGGAATACAGGCATGATGGTACAGGCTTGCAGTCCTAGCAGTTGTTGTTGTTTTTAATAGGAGACATGGTCAGTAGAACCATAGGTTCCAGACCAGCGTAGGGAACTTGGTAAGACCCTTTTCAAAATAAAATGTAAAGACAGGGCTATAGGCTAAATGCAGCTTAATGATAGAGCACTTGCCCAGTGTGCACACTCAAGTAACATTAAATTATATAACATATATTCATAAGAAGTTACCTTTGTGTTGGTTTTATTTCACTAGAGCTAGCTCTATGGTGAGATCAGCTGAAAAGGATGGCTTAGCTCTCATTCTTCGAGACCATGATGCAGCTCTTGCAGTTTCCAATGATGGTCAAACACATTCCATTTATATTCCTTTTTAACTGCTATATTATACACACACACACACACACACACACACACATACACACACACACACACACACACACAACATCACAATTTCTTAAATTTGGAGTACCTTAGAGCTTTTAGTTTTTTTGGTTCTTTTTTGTAGATGTGAAAAATGAAGAGTCATGCTTTATCCAGTTCCTAAGCCCCATGGTGATTAGGTTAAGTCTACATCTTGGAACTATTGACCTGGGGTGGGGGTCTCCAGTCTCTTTTAGAAAATATACTACCTCTTCCAGAAACACTATTTTCTAGTTTATTTCTCAGGGCACAATTCTCTATGTGAGTATAATTATTAGCATTACAAATATGTACTCTCTTTTTTTAAACATTTTTTTAATTGATTCTTTGGGAATTTCACATCATGTGTCCCAATCCTGCTCATTTCCCAGTTCCTCCATATCTACTCCTCACCTCCATGGTGTTCTCTGGAAGAAAATTTTAAAGTATTAATTAAAAAAAAAGAAAAGAAAGTAAACAAAGAAACCAAAACCTCCACCTCACTCCTCTGGTTTTCCTACTTTTCCAACACCTCTTCATGTGTCTTAGTGGCAGTGGGAGCTGTGGTGTGTCACACAGTGTACCCTTTTGTCCACTCAGCTTTACTTGCAGATATTCATTGTGATGGTTTGGTTCAGCGTTTCCTTCTTTCTTTTCTTTTCCTTTCTTTTCTTTTCCTTTTTTAACAGCAATTAATCTTTATATATATACATAAATAAAATGTATATATTTTAAATTTTCCCTTAACTTCCAAGCTTGTTTCTAGAAATTAAGAAACATACATACACAGATAAGGTGCTAACAGTAATTTTAAAATATATATTTATTTAATTATTTACTTTATATCTGGGCTGCTGTTTCTCCTCCCTCCTCTCCTCCTAGTCCCTCCCCACCCCTCTGTTTCCATCCCCCAATTCACTGCTCCTCCATTTCATCTAGGAAAGGGCAGGTCTTCTGTGAGCATCAACAAAACATGGCATATCAAGTTGCAGTGAGACTGAGCACCTCCCCATGTATTAAGGCTGGGCAAGTGACCCAGTGTGAGGGGTAAGGTCCCCAAAGCAAGATTCCCTTCTTAATACCTGCCTCCAATCTGCCTCTAACCTGTTGTGAGAGGACTTCTTAGGTACATATGTGTGCAGAGCTCAGGATTTCCTCTTGGTATGACAGTAATGTATAGAGGCATGCACCTGCTAATGCTTTACCTTGAGGAAATCACAGTTTCTGTTCTGAGTCTTAAATATTTATCTTCCTACCAGCTCAAGAACTACGTAAGACATGCACTAAGCCTCACATGTGCTGTGACTTTCATGTCTTTGCTTTGGAAAGCCTGTGGTTTTATTTTTATTTATTTATTTTTTTAAAGATTTATTTATTTATTATGTATACAGTATTCTGCCTGCAGGCTAGAAGAGGGCACCAGATCTCATTACAAGTGGTTGTGAGCCACCATGTGGTTGCTGGGAATTGAACTCAGGACCTCTGGAAGAACAGTCAGTGCTCTTAACCACTGAGCCATCTCTCCAGCCCAAGCCTGTGGTTTTAGAGTGACCATGAATGAAGGAGAAAACTGAAAGCTCTGAGAGAGGAACTGAAGACTGAGGAGATGAGAGGATGACTCTCCTCAGTCCTGCTCTCTGACCTTCACTTAAACCACTGGGCTATTCAACTTGTCATCTGAAGTCAGTCTGCCTCTCCCTTGTGCAGGTGTTGGCTTTGTTCAGCACAGCTCACTAAGAGAAGAGGAAAGGGCCACGTGATGGGGTAGATCTGAGTATTCCAGAAGATGAATGTCCCTATAAAACAGGGATATTTGGTGGCAGAGTCAGTGAAAAATGATCCCAATTACGTAAAGCAAAATGCCAGCCATCAAGCAGAACATTTTAATTCTCTCTAGTCTGGGCTATCTGTGAATTTTTGTGAAAGATTCAATACATATCTGTAAGAGTAAGAGTTGGAATCAACTCTGCCTGTTAGGTTCAAGGGAGCCTGTGCTGAGAAAAAAGGAAAATTTTTGGAGCTGAGCATAGAGGCATAGCTTATCCTTGTTCATGTTCTTCTGTTTGGGTTGTCCAAGGAAAAGAGGGTGACTAAGTTTTACTGAAGCATTTAACATTTTCCATTGCTAGCCTTGTTACCCAGTGTAAGAAACAAGCCAAATCATCTCTTTTCCAGGGCAACTTTTCCTTCCAGTTCTGCCGGAGGTGGTCCAGGCCTCACAGTTGGTTTCCCCAAAAAGTGCCACACGATGGCGACAATGTCACAGTGGAGACCAGTCAGCTGCTGCTGCTTGACGTGAACACAAGCCTCCTGAACTCGCTACACATTAAAGGTCTGTGGAGTTTGAACAGCAAGTAATGTTGTCCCCTGTGAGTCTTTCACTCATGGGGAAGGGGAAGGAAGGAGGAAGGTTCTGGAGATGTTTCAACATTTGATTGACAATTTATTTTGAAACCAAATTGAGACTACTTTTAAAATGAAACGTAAGAAATGGTCACAGGAGTTCAAAGTAAAAGGCCATTCTTTTCGGCTCTTTTAAAACTGAGGCTTAATTATTTTATTTTATTTTTTTCAAAAACAAGAAAGTTAATAGTGTTCTCCAGGAGCAGCTGACTTGCCCAGGCCCTTTGTAGTCATGCTTATCCAGGGCAACCCCCACAATATAGCAAAATGCCTTGAAATTGCTTAATGCTGCTGCCTTTGAAATCCTCTGCCAAGAAAGCAATGTCTTCCTGCATTTACCCTGTTGTGGTTTGGACTTCTTGGTCCCGTGGAAAGTCATATAAATAGGCTTCCTTAGTGCAAAACCATCCACATAGCTCTAGGGTGTAGGAAGTTGGAGGAGCCTGGGAATTCAAATTTCAACTCATTTACCATGTGGCTGTTGGTCACTTCAACTCTTCATGTATTTATTCTTGTATCTGTTAAGTGATAATGAAACACACTGCCCACTTCAAGGGCTGATAATAAAAAATAGATATGAAAGTGCCTTTGCTCATTGTATGGGAGAAATGCTTAGTTATGGATGTCTCTGAAACTTGAGGCCAAAACACCAGTAGTTAATATACATGCCTTGAATACCAATGCATGTATGTACCCTTGTTACTAAGAGCATATCTGCACAAGCAAACATTTGGAAGAGGGTTAGATAAAGTACTCTTGGTATCTGTTTCTTACAGACTGAATCAAGTTTTTCTGGCCAGTTATTGTGGCATTCTTTATTCTGGAAGCTGCTTTTATTTTCCCTTTGATCCCAGGCGAGAAGTTTTCTGTAAAGTCAGTTAATTAGTATCCTTTAAGAGGTAGAATGTTTGTCTCATTGGGTTTTTGCCCTGCTCTTGTGTTTTCTCTATGTATGTATGTGTATATATATATGAATGTAGTATGTATGCATGCATGCATGCAGCTCAGTGGCTATGGGGGATATGTATGTATGTATGTGGCCTAGTGGCTATGGGGTGTATGCATATGTATATGTATATAGATATATGTATATAAATATATATGTATATATATAAATGTAGGTATGCAGCTTAATGGCTATCAGAGTATTATGTATGTATGTATGTAATGTGGCTTAGTGGCTATGGATAGTAATGTATGTACATATGTGGCTTAGTAGCTACAGGGAATAGGTATGTATGTATATATGTATTTGTGTGGCTTAGTGGCTATAGAGAATATATATATGTACTTAAGTGGCTTAGTGGAATGTCATTCTATCAGTCACTGTGAATATCCTGAAGACTAGCAATGGCAAAGTCAAATTAGAGACTTAGAACAGCATCTCCAATGTTTTCCTTACTAAACTTAAAACTGGAACCATTCTCATAGAAACTGAGTTATGCTGGAGGATGGGGTATCCTGCTGCTGCTCAAGGGCCTTGGCCTTTTGTTGACATAACCAACTGGGAATACCTTTCCAGCTCTAAGTCTGGGATTTCTAAGTCTGGTCTCTGGATATATGCTTATTTCTTATTTTGTTTAATCAAGAAATAGTGTTGGAAAGTCAAGATACGAAAGACAAGGCATCTGATAGGCTTTGAAGGGCCGGGCAAAGGAAGGGCCATGTGCAGCAAGTGTATAGCTTCTCTCTATCGAGTCACAGCTGCAAGTAACCCACATGCTTTATCCCTACCTGTGGTCTCCCATGGTCTTCTTAGATTAGACAATACTTCACTCTTGTGCTGTGTAGAATCAATGGAAGGACAGACTCTCATTCTGGGGAATGGAAGGATAAGGAATGGATATCAGCTTTTGCACACTGAGTGTGCCAGGGTTCTTTGCAGGGAGGAGCGTTGCCTCTAGAGAAACTGAGATTTTTATCATCGAGACATGAGTTGTGGATCTAGAAATAATGAGAACAAGGAAAAGACAAAGATCAAATTTTGTTCAATAGATAATTTTTGAATGCTTATTAAGTGGCCAGAGAATTCTCTGAGATATAAGAAAAAGTGAAGAAAACTATTAATGTCAGTGACAAGCAATATTACCAAAGGAAAAATAACCAGGGGAGTAAATATGACAGATTGAAGTTTCTAGTTGTATCAAAAGCAGTTGATAGATATGGGCAGTGATGTATAGTGAGGAGTGAGAAGTTAATAGAGTTGAAATGTGGGGAGGATTCAGAACATGCCAGCTTTGAGGTGTGATAAGTAACACAAGTCAGTAAAATGTTTGCTGTTCAAGCATAAGAGCACAAGTTCCATTCCTGAACTCATATGAAAATGTCAGGTGTACTGACATGCACTGTAACCCCAGTGCCAGGGAGACACACACAGGCAGAACCCTGGGGCTCACTGGTCAGGCAGTCTAGCCTAATTGGTGAGCTCCAGGGCATGAGCCATCCTATCTCAGTGAAGGTACATAACATTTCTGAGAATAACAGCCAAAGTTGACCTCTACATGAACGTGCCCACATATTCTTAGACATGTACATCCACCCGCCTGAAAGAGAGCATGCCATTTTTTGCAGATTTGAGTTTTGATCACATGGATAATCAAAGTTGGAGGAACTTCCCTACCTTACTTGCTGAGAGTCCATGTTTCTAGTAGCCAGCCTAATGACAGACTTCATTCTTTGTTTTCCATAACCCACCACAGTTATCTCAAGCCTCACTAGGTATTACATACATCCACACTTACATCAGTATCATTTTATTCCTGATCACTATAATTTTGGACCTGAATTACTATACATTGCCTCTAAGTTGTTCCTAGTGCTTCTAGGTTTTTTTTCTTCACAATCCAGTTTTATTTATTACAGCAAGATAGCTAAACTGCTGTGTGTTCTAGCTTCCTTTGTAGCTGGGCATAGTCTTGTGCTAACACCTGGCCAGTGAGATCCAAGAGGAAAGTTGCATGGGATGTATGGGAAGTTTCTTATAGTAGAGATGATGCAGAAGGGGGCATGTTTGTACTTTATTCCTTTCTTCCTTCCTGTTACATAAATGTGACAGCTGAATCAGCCACTATATTAGATCATTAGGTCATTTGGTAAGGATGGAGAAGAAGGAACATGAAATGAATTCGGGACCTTGATGACTCTGGAGTTGCTATGGTAGTATTGAACTGGCCACTTTAAAATATCGTAATATTTTATTAATTCTTTGAGAATTGCATACAGCATGCAATGCATTTTTTAATTTGTTTAAATTTTTTTCATTTTACATACCAAGCCCAGTTCTTCCTCCTTCCCCTTCTCCCACCTACTCTCTACCTACCCCCCATCCCATCCCCTATCCACTCCTCAGAGGGGGTGAGGCTTCCCTTGGGAAGTCAACAATGTCTGGCATACCAAGTAGAGGCAGAACCAAGCCCCTCCCTCCTGCATCAAGGCTGAGTATGGTGTCCTACCAAAGGGAAGGGGCTCCAAAAAGCCAGTTCATACACCACTGCTCAGTGCCCCACAAATGGATCGAGCCACACAACTGTTAGCATCATTCCAAGGGCCTAGTTTGGTCTCATGCAGATTCCTCAGCCATCAGTCCAGAGACTGTGAGTTTCCACTTGCTCTGATCAGCTGTTTCTGTGTTTTTTTTCATTATGATCTTGACCCCTCCTTGATCATATGATCACTCCTCCCTCTCTTCAACTGGACTTCAGGAGCTCAGCCCAGTGCTTGGCTGTGAATCACTGCATCTGCTTTCATCAGTTACTGGATGTAGGTTCTATAATGACAGTTAGTGTAGCCACTAATCTGATTATAGGGGAAGGCCAGTTCAGGTGCCCTCTCCACTATTGCTTCGAGTGTTAGGTGGAGTCATCCTTGTGGATTCCTGACATTTAAGGGATTGCTCAACATCCTAAGCCATCAGGGAAATGCAAATCAATATGACACCGAGATACCACTTTATACCTGTCAGAATGGCTAAAATCAAAGACACTGATGTCAGCTTATGTTAGAGAGGATGTGGAGTAAGGGGAACACTCCTCCACTGCTGGTGGGAGTGCAAACTTGTATAGCCACTTTGGAAATCAGTATGGTGTTTTCTTAGAAAACTGAGACTCAATCTACCTCAAGACTCAGTAATACCACTCTTGGGCATATACCCAAAGGATGCTCACTTATACCACAGGGACACTACTAGCATTTTTGATCATACTCATCCCCAACTCCTTGTCCTCACTCCTTCTAGATCTACTTCCTAAACTATAACCCACTTACTGTTTTAATGTGCCTCTGAGTCTAAGTGGGAAGCCCATATGTACATGGCTATGAGATCATCCACAGGAGCATGGTCAACCTACCTGTGGCTATAACCCTGATGAAGAAAACTGACAGTTCCTCCCCCAGCAGCCAACAGCTCTCTATAGCTCCTGAGTTGGGGGTGAGAGCTCAGGAACCCCTCCCCACTCTATGCAGGAGTAAGCCCACTTTTGAAATCACCTATTTGGATGGAAAATAAGATTCCTTGTATTGTATTGTATTGTCCTTGCAATTTGCCTTGTATGCTGTGTGCTAAGGTTAACTCTATTGGTGTTAGCTCATGCCTTCTAAATGTATGTCATATCCTATTGTTCCTTTGCTCTTCAAAACCCTCTAATGACTTCACTTCTCACCAAGAGTCAAACCAAAGCCCGTACTGTTCATTAACCTCAGATTTCTTCTTTGATCTTGTCATCCTTATACACTCCAAATAAGCCCTTAGACCACCACCCTTAATCTCCTTTGCCTGGAATATTTGTCCTCTGGATTCATGTAGCTTGCCCATTGTATTTATATGCTCTCTGAGAAAATATTGGTGTATCAGAAAGGACTTACAGGGCAACTTTCGAAAATCACAGCCCTCTTAGTATTCTCTAGGTTGGTTTGGTTTTATTTCTTCATAATTTTATTATTCCATGCCAGATTTAAATGTACTCATTGGTACAAAGTATGTTTCTCCTCATAAAATAATCCTCAAACCAAAAATATTCACTAATTTATTGGCTGTTTTCTAGTCAGGATTTAGAACAGTGTGGAACAGATAATGGTTTCCCAAAAGCTGCAAGGTGATTGTTGCATGAATGGGCAGGCAAATGGTATACAGTTCAAGGTCTGGGTAAAATCTATTGCAGCTATTAAAATAATTCTTGCTTTGTTGGATATTATCTTTCCCAATTAATTTATTTTCAGTCTCCTTAGTTGTTTCATTGATACATATGCATGTTCATGCATACATACATGTATGTATATACACACATATGAAACATATATTCACATATGCACACAATATATATACATATATATGTATATGTAAATGTGTACACATATATAATTATGGATTCTCAGCAACATAGATCCTTTACCAAGTTATTTTTCTATTTCTGAAATATATAGAGGAATGTCTTTACTGATGAAGGAAGAACAGCAGTTCTCAATATGTGGTTTATGTTCGATAGCTCTATTTTGATCCATAGTATGTACAGAAACACTTGGAAAACAATGAAGAACTACTCAACATGAGATCAAATCATTGTCTCCATCACCAGGAGCAATTCAGTCTCTTATGGCCTTCATTTTTCATAACCATGCATAGAATCAGAAAAGGAGCTGAGTAAAATTTTCTTTAATTTTCTCATTCTGTCTACAGGCTGAGATAAACTAGTAAAAATTTCAAGGCTGGAATAGTTCCTTCAAAAGACTTTAGGGAACAAAAATCTGAAATATTATGGCATTTACATGTGTAAGTGTGCAGGTGGGAACAGAGTATCCGTATCAGCATTGCCCCTTAACCAGTCTCTCTGCAGTATTTTTGGGAGAGTCTTTAACCGGATCTGAAGCTCACTGACTTAGCTAGACTGGCTGGCTGGTGACTGTGGGGATTCTCCTGTCTTGGCCTTCTCACTGCTGGCATGACATTTGCTCTGCCGCTCTTAGCTTTCTTTGTGAGTGCTGGGGATCTGAACTTGGGTTCTCATGCTTGCACAGCAAGCTCTTTACCAACTCTGCTACCCCCCACACCTCTTCTTTTAATTATTCTTAAATTGTATTGAAAAAAGCCAGAATTTTGTGATCATGATAAAGAAATTCAGAGATATCTGCTTTAGTTTTATTTTATTTTGGAGTGCAAACACATTTACCTGTTGAGCTATTTTGCTGTCTCTCCTCAGTATTATTTTATTTTAATTAGAAAAAGATCCACAACTTTAATTTGTGGGCTATCTCTACTTCTCTCTTACATGTCCTCTGCTGTTTTTGTATTTTTGAGGGAGAGTCTCCAGCCTAAGATGGGTTCTAAATCCCCATAGCTGAAGAGGACTTTGAACTTCTGATCCTTCTGCCTCTAGTTCCCATTGCTGGGATTACAGGCAGACAACACAGTGAAGTGCTGGGGATGGAAGCCCAAGCTTCACACATACCAAGCAAGTCCTATCAGTTGTACATATTCCCAACTGCCAACATTTTTTGTTCTTGTTATTAGGGCTACCGTTAAACACAAAAGAGAATTAATCACTTATTACTAATGAGATGGGGTGGAAATAGACATTTTGCCTTCATTTCATTAATTATACTTTTTGTTCTTTTATGTTAGGATGCCCAATAGCTATAGGCATTTCTGAATTAAAACTTATCATTTTTATTCCAAGTAATTACGAAGAGCAATAAAAACAAGGAAGGAAAGTTCCCCTCTTTCAGAGCATTATGCATCCCAGGCAAGGATCTTCTGCAGTTGAGGAAACATTTATATTTCCTGAACGAGGCAATGAATCTCTTTCTCATCTGGTGGTCAAGCAGCTTGATGTTAAGTGGCTGTGAGATAATAATTAACTAAGAGTTAATTAGGGGAGGATAGACCATCCTCATGATGCAGAGCCTTTATATTTTAGGTATCTCTCTCTCTGTGTGTCTCTCTCATACGTACATATACAAAATCTATGATAAATACAAGTTGGTGAATACATTAATTTGAGGATCCAGTGTGTAGACAGATAATGTGTATGTATGAGTACACATGTAATTAAAACATCCTATTTTACACTATAAATATATACAATATAAACGATGACATTTTGTAGTTTCTGGTTTCTCACAATGCCATTTCTTTAAAATGCTTCACCAGACGCTTGCTTCCAATTTTCCTTGCTGCTTAGTAATACACTGCTTGCCCTTAATGCGATTTTCTATTTCTTGGTCTACTGGTGTATGCCATGACAGTTAAATGCTTGGCAGGCTTTCAGCCAGAAGGAACCAAGTTAGATCTAGGCCTCAGCATCCACCATCTCTGTGACCTTGGTTAAACTGAGAGTCCCTATAAGCCTCAGGATTCTCCTTCCTGGGGCAGTACCAGATTGTAATGACTTCAGAAGACACAGCGGTATAAAAGTGAGCATTTGTGACTGTTGCCAGGCAGTGTTATTATGCACTCCCCAGGTCATGGGGATGTCTTGAGTTAAATGAGGAAATATTTTTAAAGCCATTAGTTTTTGACAGAGCCTGGTCCAGAATAAGAACTCAATTAACATTAGTTGTTTCTTTTGGACTAGCAGAGATAACAGAGGAGATGGCTGAGAATCAGACCTAAGTTAAAATTTTATTTACAGATAGCAGCTGCTTCTATATATAAAACAAACTGGATTACTGAAAGAATTAGCTGGATAATAAAGACTTTGGATTGCTTTTGCCCCTGTTATCTTCAGGATGTTCACTGAAGTGTTTTTCTTTCCTTTGCACGAGAAGAAAGCCTAGGAGATGGAAACAGCAGAATCCTTGTCTGCCTGCCTCTTCTCTCCTTGTTGCTTGGACTTCATGGGTCATATGGCTTTTCTAGTGCAACTGGGAATGTGGTCTCATTTCCTTTAAAGCTGTTTTTAGTTCACAGTTTTAAGGACACTCAGATCTTTTGGATCTATTATATTCAGGACTTGGATAGTATAAACATGATTATTGCTGGTTTGTTGAGAAGAAGCATCCTTTATTTTTCATTTATTAATATTTGAGAATTTCACACATACACATAACACATTTGGATTATATTCAGTATCCATTACTCCCTACAATCCCTTCTAGAATCAGCTTCTACTCCATCCCCCTCACTACTTCATGCCCCTTTCAAATAAAAGCGTACTGAGTCCTGTTAGTGTTACCCATATGAGGTAGAGCCAGTGGAGCATGTGGTGAGTTCCTAAAAAGATGAGTTTCCTTCCCCTAGCAGCCATCAACAGACAAGAGCTCCTCAGCTGGGGTGGAAGCTTGGGGGCCCATCCCCTTCCCATGCTAGCATTCTGACTGGCTTATTTTGTACAGATCTTGTGCCAGTCACCACAGCCGCTGTGAGTTTATGGGTGCAGTGCCATTTCTTAACACTGTTGAGCCCATTGTCAAATGTCTTCATCATTGGAAAGCTTTTGAGGATTTTAGGGTGCAACATCAAGTGCTGAACTCAGCTTGCCTTCTTATCCCTGGTGTGTGTGTGTGTGTGTGTGTGTGTGTGTGTGTGTGTGTGTGTGTAGACTATAGGACAACTTTGAGTGTCATTCCTCAGGTTTTATACATTCTTCTTCTTCTTATTGTTTGCTTTGTAATATTCCTTTACATAATGTGAATATATGTCACTGTGATTGATTTAATAAAGAAGTTCACCAGCCAATAGCTGAACAGAATAAGATTAGGCAGGTGAGCCAGACTAGGAGAATGCTGGGAGGAAGAAGGGCAGAGTCTGGAGTTGCCAGTCAGACTCAGAGGGAGCAGGAGATGAATGTGCCATGCTAATAAAGGTACTACCATGTGACAGAGCATCAATAAGGAATATGGGTTAATTTAAAATGTAATAGCTAGTTAGTAATAAGCCTGAGCTATAGACTGATCATTGGTAGTTAATAAAAGCCTTAATGTGTTTATTTGGGAGCTGCTGGTGGGTCAGAAATGTCTGCCTACAAATGTTTTGATTTGGGTTTCTTACTAGCTTGGAGCTCACAAGTTTCTAGACTGGCTGACCAGTAACTCTTAGTGATTTTCCTGTCTCTGCCTCCCCAGTGTTTACAAGTTTCTGACTGTGTTCAGTTTTATTGTTTTGTTTTATTTTTATGTGAGTTTTAGGGATTGAGTTCAGATACTCATGCTTTTTAGGCAAGCATTTTACACCAATTGAAGTATCTCCAGCCCTTGACTTTCTCCACCACATTTGTGTGTGTGTGTGTGTGTGTGTGTGTGTGTGTGTGTGTGTGTGTAGTGTGTATGTGTAGCATGCACGTGGATGTCACAGGACAACCTCAGGTGTTGACCCTTGCCTTCTATCTTGTTTGAAACAAGGTCCCTCATGGATTGATGCTGCATATGCCAAGCTACCTGGTCCACAGGTTCCAGGGATTCTCTTGTCTCCAGCTCTGATCTCATCATAAGAATACTGGGTTGTAGATGGACACTACATGTCTTGCCTTATATGTATTCTGGGAATCTGACATTGAGTTCTTACTTGTATAACAATTATTTTACCCATGGAAGTATCTCCCCAGTCCATTTATTTAGAAATATGACATCAATATTTTTCTTCCTTTGACTATTGTGGAAGATCATAAAGTTCTAGGCTATAAGCTAAGGATAGCGGCGGCCAGAATTAGTAATGTTCATCCTGACTGAAAGCACCCACGGACCTCTGGGAAATTATTAGATGCCCAAATAATTGCTGAATGAATGAACCAATAACTGAATTTCTTACTTGAAAAATCAGGCTCATGTTGGTTGTGAGTTTTCTATAGCCAGCACCCTTCCTGGTACCCTCACATGTTACTGGATTCATCCAGACAGTGACCAATTTCATTTGCTATTTGTGTATCAGGAGATCAGAGACAAAGGCTTTTTTATGTGAGGGACACTTTCCTCTAAAGCCCGTTATTTTTTCCAATCTGACAATGGCTTATATTATTTACTTCCAGAGAACAGTCCCAGACACACTTGATTAGCCATAAATGAAAGATAATCCATTGCTGTGAGAAAGGACATGCTTTCAATAGATAGGCAGACAGACGGATAGATAGATACTTAACAATTTACAGTTTATGTCTTGACAACTTGGATATTGTAAATTTGAAAAATGTTACGGAAAAGGTCCAGTCTATTCCTAGAACAGTATTTTCAGTAATGAAAGATAAATGTCTCAAACTTTCTTACTTAAAACCCTCCATTGGCTTTCCATTAGCCCTTAAGTTCAAATCCAAACTTAATATGGCTTACAGGGTCCTTCAGGACTCGGCCTCTCCTTACCTTTCTATCTCATTTGTTGATTAATGATCCCTAGATCCTATTCATCCTGACTAGGAAGGGAATTGTTAGTTTGGGCTTCTTATGTAACTAAGATTCTTGGACTATGAGAACTATGAAACTATGAGACCAAACATTTTATTACTGTTGTTTCTTATGCAGTGTGTAATATTCACAGGGCCAGGTGATGTTCTCATAGTTTCAAAATTACTATACAAAATAACTTAGCCTAGATTTCTAATAGAGCAATGTTATAGACATCTTAGGGGATTATGTCTGGAAGTCATTTAAAGAACAGCTTGCTCAGAGAACTGTACTTACTTGTCAGCTGGACAGAAATATGATGGGGTGAATGCTTAATAATAAGGAAGAAGTGTGAATACACTGTACTGGGTACACTGAATGGGCTTCTCCTGAGCATAGCATTTTAGGTTGGTTGCAGTTCTTTATCCTGCTGGGGAAACCTAAACTGATGAAGACTGTTTCTTCTAGCTGCTATTGTTTGTGGCTGTGAGTCAATGATTTTATTTCAGGTAGGGACGCTTCTATCAGCTCAGGGTAGAATTTCAGGGAAAGATGGGGATTTTATGTTTATCTTTGTTTCCTTTTGCAATAGCTTTTCTTGTGAGGACTTCAGTAATTTCAGGAACCCATGGAGTAACTGAGACCTCAAGCACTTAGATGTAAACACTGTGAGTGAGGGATGTGGTGGGTTTCTGTAGCTCTAAAGGGAATCAGGGTTTAGTTGAGAAGTAATTGGTAACAGTTGCTGGAATGTCAAGCATTTATTTATATTGGTGTTTCAGCTCCTTCAAAGATTTACATATAGTTCCAAAATATGTTTAAACTTATAATTAGTAGAGTTGATTCAGAAAGAACAAGTAAAAGTCTAAGTGAATTGTAGCCTTTACCTCCCTGCTCAGTTGTCTGTAAAACAGGTCTGTTCACTACATTAGGATATTCTCATTTACCTGGAGCAGTTCACCTCCACTATAGCCCCTGGATACAGAGACCATATGTTTTTACATATTTATTTTAACACCTTGGGAAATAACAGTAAATATTTATTGGATGAGAAAGGGAATCAAAACATTGTTGCAAGTTTGTATTTATTTCTCTGCCTGTTTTAGATGACAGCGCGTATGGTAAGATTATGGACACCAAAAGCCATCACATAACTTACCTGTAATAGTGAGGGGCACCTACAGTTCTCAACCTACAGCATCTAGGTGTAGCATCACCACACTCCATCTATGTTTTAAGATATTCGTTCAGGTCACCCTGATACATGATCAGGTTTGAGAAGGATCCTGAAACAATAAAGGGAACCCCATCGAATTGTCAGCACTGCAAGGCAACTAACACAGTACCACAGCTCTTTATACAATGGCCATTTACACAAAGAACGGGGGGAAATGTACTGGGCACACTGAATGGGCTTCTCCTGAGCATAGCATTTTAGGTTGGTTGCAGTTCTTTATCCTGCTGGGGAAGCCCAAACTGATGAAGACTGTTTCTTCTAGCTGCTATTGTTTGTGGCTGTGAGTCAATGATTTTATTTCAGATACGTCTTCCCGCTCTGCGTTGCCCATGCCACTGCAATGCAAGGCTAATTAAAGAATTGGGATGTGGTATCCATTCCTGGGAGGTGTATAATTCTCTTCTTGCATCCTGAGAACATTTTTTGCAAACCCTTTTAGTTCATATTTTCTTTTTTTAATCAGGCAGAGACATTACAATTAAAATACCGTTAAAGTGATTCTGGCAAGTATTGCAATAAGCACGTTTTTTAATTAAAGAAAGAACAGGAGGATGCATAAGCAGCATCAGCTGAAGGGGAAATTTTCAGCTGATACCTGTTTTAATTGAAAGTAAGAAGAAATGGGGAAGAGCAGCAGTAGCCTTTGCTTGCTTGCTGGTGTGTAAGTGGCTTCATCCCAGGATGCTAAGCCTAGGTGTTCTGTGCTTGATTAATTAGTAGCCAGCCAGAGAGTCCATTCCCTTTGCCCCTTATCCTTACAGCCTGATTTATGCCTCACCTCCTCCATGAATATGTGAGGGCTCAGGCTTCTATTTCCTGAGCTGCTTGTGGATAGGATTATGGAGCGTGGACTGAGCTCTTGGGGGCTCTCATTTGCCAGCCAAATTGATTTTCCGCCTCTCTGGCCGGGGACAAGCCCACCTCGAAGGCTTCCCAGGCTCTGCTCCAGTGGATCAGGCACAAGTCTAATGTGGAGCTTGCCAACAAAGGAAACTGTGTGGTGTGCACCCCATCATGATGCAGGCTTCAGGCTGTGGCTGCCTTGCCTAAATGCTACTCTCCCCTGCTCTTCCTCACCTCCTCATGGCTCCCACCCTCAAAGCAGCACAGTACAGTGAGTGCCATATCACACCTCACCACTTCCCACATCACAGCTAGCACCCCCTTATCAAGGCAGAGAATATGCAGTCACCTGCCATTCTCCAGGAGGGCTAATCTGCAGACTCCCTTGATTATTCATTTGACAAGTTAACAGTTGAAAAATTGTGATACATAGCCTGCTGAATTATTTGAGAAAAAAATTCTAAATGAAGGTTAGTCATTGCAAGTAAATAAATTGGATAGTTTGCCTCCCTTGGTTCAGGTAGTTCAAGATTTGAGAAGACAGATGATCTAGTTTGGTGATTGAAATAATGTAGTTAATTGGGGACCTTGGATCCTTTTTTGAGTTTTGCATCAGGCTCAGTGTCACTATACCTCTCTCTTCTGATGGACCTTTGAGTTCATTGTTCATTTCCTTTCTCATCCAACACTCACCTCCTCACCAAAAATGTTATCACACTGAACCTTCACTCCCCCAATCCTCCTAAAAAAATGGCATATAGCATTTGACATCCCCATTACCACCTCCACAGCTCTTAAAACTTCTCCAGAGTCCATGCATTTGCAACCTTCTGATTATTCTAATCTATTTATAATTCTTATTATTCTAGGCTTTATGTGGATATTTGATGGACCTTTCTTCCCTGCCCCTTTTCCCTCTTGTTTTCAGTCTATTTATCCTCTGTTGTGGGAGACTCACTTATTTCTATAGCTTAAAGTTGTATTTATTCAACAATACTTTACTATTTCCCAGGGACTATGCCTGTGAAAGAAGCCAGTCAAAATCTTCCTTTTTTTTTTTTTTTTTTTAAGATTTATTTATTATGTATATAGCATATATGACTGCAGGCCAGAAGAGGGCACCAGATCTCATTACAGATGGTTGTGAGCCACCATGTGGTTGCTGGGAATTGAACTCAGGACCTCTGGAAGAGCAGTCAGTGCTCTTATCCTCTGAGCCATCTCTCCAGCCCCCAAAATCTTCCTTTTTGAGAATTTAATTTTTTAAGGAAAACAACAAATAATCAACTATGTTATGTTTTTATTGGATTTCTTGTTTTTATTGGAATTCAGCATGGGTTGACGTGGACAGGGAACCCATCCTGAGGAAGGGTAGCTAGGGGACTTTGCACAAATCAAGGGTAAATGCTGCAAGATGGGAGGAGATGGCAAAATGGTCAGTGCAAGACACTGAATCAAGAAGGGACTAGAGGGAGCCAGAGCCAGAAAAGACTAACCCTGAACGGTCTGGGGGGCTTTGAGAGTAATGGGGACAACTCCAGGATTCTAACAGAGAGATGGATCATGGCTTCCATTAAAAAGATAAGCTCTTCCATATTTCAGGACTGAGATGAAAATGACCTGGACTGTAGGAGCATATATCCAGGTGGTGAGAAGTAGTTGAGTTATGAGGGTAATTTGAAGATAAGATGCATAAAATTTCCTCAGGGGTGGGATGTGGGGTAATAGTGAAAGTTGACTCCAGAGTTGTGAGACTCAGCAACTGGATAGGGTTAACCAAGTTTCTGAGGTAAGAGAAGTTTAGGGTTTGAACTGTTGGGTTTAAAGATAATTGGACATCCAAGTTGAGATATTGAATATGAAGATGGATCTATAAATTGAGTTGAAGGCTGAGATTAGGCTTGGAGATAAATGTTTGGGAGTTATCAACAACTGGATACGTTGATATTTTTAACCCTTGAGATAAAATGGGACAATAAAGGCATTATACATGCACCAATAAGAAAAGTGGCCAAAGGGCTGTGTTTTGGGACACATCGAGTGTCATAGGTTTGCATGATCAGAGAAATCAACTACTGGGGAATGCCTGGGAAGTAGGAAAAAGCCCAGTATAGTGACTCTTTAAACCCAGCACTTGGGAGGCAGAGGCAGATGGGTCAAGGCCAGCCTAATCTACAGAGTTCCCAGATGGCCAATACTACATAATGAGACCCAGTCTCAGAAAGAAAGAAAGAAAGAAAGAAAGAAAGAAAGAAAGAAAGAAAGAAAGAAAGAAAGAAAGAAAGAAAGAAAGAAAGAAAGAAAGAAAGACGGAAGGAAGGAAGGAAAGAAAGAAAGAAAGAAAGAAAGAAAGAAAGAAAGAAAGAAAGAAAGAAAGAAAAAGGATTTGGAGGAAAACCAGAACCATACAGTTCTGGGCAATTGGGGTGAAGGAGTTCTCAGAAATTAATAGGTACATCAAAGGTTGAGACCAATATGAATAAAATTTGTGACCTTGACAGAAACAGTTACAGTATAGAAGTGAGTCAAAGGTCCAGCTTGGGGGTGGGGGTTATGAAAGAAAAAGAAATGGAAGAATTGAAGACCAGGAAACCCAGCTCTGTCCAAGATTATTTGTTCACAGTAAAAACAAGTTAAATTTTTTTCTTGTAAGGAAGTCATCTTTAAAGCTATGTATCTGTTTTCTTTATAAAACACAGCAAATTATTTTGTGGTCACTATAGATGATGATTAATTGTACAGTTAGCCAAAAATTTGTTTTCATGTTCCTTTTTTCCCCTTCAAACATTAGCTGGCTGCTAAAAGTCTCTTTTACTTCCCCTTCAAAGACATGAGAGAGGTTTGATGGAAATGAGTGGTTACATGTAAAAAAATTGTGTTTGTTTATGTATGTTAGAAGGGAAGCAACTATAATGTTGTTTGATTGATTCTTATACAGTTACCCAAGACCACTTGTGAAGACACAGCCATCTTTCATTCAAGCCATCACAAGCACTGGTAGAGTCATCCTGAAGGCTGACTTTAGTCCCACTATCTACTTTAGCTTTAAGAAATGGGGTCAGAGTCTGTAAGGTGGAGACATAGCATCCTCCTACTGCCCTCCCATGTTCAAGTTGCCATCCTGTGAAGCGGCCTGTTCTAGACTGATTTCAAGCTCTGTGAGGATGGAAATTCTGAGGCCTTTACACAGGCCAGGAGGAAAGCATCAGCTTTAGTTTTTTTTTCTCCCCACAGAAAGGCTTTCACTTTGGGTACCACGAAATTATTTTATATACAAAGAACTGAATTCCTTAGCAAACTTCCTCCATTGTGTAATTTTCTGTTCGTTGCTCTTGATGAAGCAAGGGAAATGCTTTTTAGCAGGGTTTATGATGTTCGTGTTCATTAATTCATCCCTTTTCAGCACTTTTGACATGAAGTATTTGTTCTCTTTGTACAAGGTCCTGTCAGTAAATGATGTTTACTGGTGTTTCAAAATCTCTACCAATTTGTTTCAATGTGTTTAAAATTGTTCTTAATGGTATAAGGGACAGAGCCCAGACTTATGTATTTAGCCACTAATCCTTATAATCTGTTACATATACTTTTTGGAAAAAGTGGAGGATATCTCCATTAACAAAATAAAAATAAAACCTTGTAGAAACAAGCTAAAGGCAAACTTGCTTAGGTTAATATGTTTTCACTTAAATACAGCTATGAAAACAACCTCACTCAATGAAGAGGTTGCCAGGAACTATTTGTGGAAATAGGTAAAATACTGGAGTTTTTGTCAAGTGGCCCTGGGTTCTAATGCTGAGCTTTTATTTTTCTTAGTTAAAAGAAATGCAAGCTTCTCTAAGTCTATTTTCTATTATGGGAAACACAGAAAGGGGTGTTTATTTCACAAGCTAAGTTTTGAAGATTATTTCAAATAAACTGTCCAATGAGTTTAGTCTATGGTAAGTATTTAATAACCATCCGCTACTTAAAAAAATCCTTTGTTTTTGGAGTAAGTATGTTGGGCTACAATACATTTTTGTTACAAAATAAATGGGAGAACATAATGAAACCTGACTCAAAGTGTAATCAAAGTCTAAAATGATTTCTGCAGTCTTATTTGAAGGGTGATTCTTTATTATTATTATTATTATTTTTTATTATGGTTATATTTGTGTTTTAATTTTACACATCAGCCATGGGTTCCCCTGTCCTCCCCCCTCCCGCCCCCACTCCCACCTTCTCCCCATCCCCTCCCCTCCATTCCCATCTCCTCCAGGGCCAAGACTCCCAAAGGGTGATTCTAAATATGCTATATATACCCCAGTCAATCTCAGAAAAGCCTGGCTTCATGTCATCTCTAATATCAAATGAACATCTAAATACATTATTAAAAATAATTTAAAAAATTGTCATCTACAGGATTTCCCTGGATTCACCTAGTTTTGGCTGTGTGTTTTTGCATCAGTTGCTGGATGATGCTTCTGTGATGACATTTAGGCTAGGCACCAATCTATAAGTACGGCAGAATATCATTAGGAATCATTTCATTGACTTTTTTCTTTTTTGCCTGTCATATTTGGTTCAATATTGGGTTTGGGGTGCCCAGCCTCTGTTTCTTGGCCATCCATGTAATGTCAGGCATTCAAGCTCTTTCTTGTGGTGTGGCCTCAAGTTGAACCAGTCATTGGCTGACCACTCCCACAAATTCTGCTTCACCATTACCCCAGCACATCTTTCAGGAAGGATATACTGTAAGTCAAGGGTTTTGTGGCTGGGTTGATGACCCAGTCTTACTTCTTGGAGCCATATCTGGTTATATAGGGTGGCCAGTTCTGGTTCTGTATACCCCATAACTAGGAGACATTGCTAGGGTCACTCATGTAGGTTCCAGGGAGTTTCCACTGCACTAGGTTTCTACATCTCCCCTACCCCCCCACTTCAGTAGCTTCTCCCAGTAGTCTCTTCTCCCATTCACCCCTCCACCTGGACTCTCCTGTTCCCATCCCCACCCATCCCAGTCCACCTGAAAAAGCTATTCTATTTCCCTTTCCCAGGGAGAACCATATGTACCTTCTTAAGCTTCCTTGTTACTTTGCCTCTCTGGGTATGTGGATTGTAGTGTGATTATTCTTTGCTTAATACCTAATATCTACATATAATGGCCCACAATAGGTTTGTCTTTCTTGGATTGGGTTACCTCACTCAGGATGATTTTTTCTAGTTTCATTCATTTGCCTTCAGATTTCATGATGTCATTGTTTTTAACAGTTGAGTAATATAGTAAGTAATAACAGCTCCATTATGTAAATCTACCACATTTTCTTTACCCATTCTTCAGTTGAGGGACATTTAGGTTGTTCCCAATTTTTGGCTATTATAAATAAAGTTTCTATGAACATAGTTGAGAAAGTGTCTTTGTGGTAGGATGGGACATCCTTTGGGTATATGTCTGTGGTAATTTGAAAGAAAATAGCCCTTAAAGGGTGTGACACTATGGGGAGGTGTGGCCATGTTGGAGTAGATGTGGTCTTGTTGGAGGAAGTATTACTGTGGAGGCAGGCTTTGAGGTCTCATATATGCTCAAGCCATGCCCAGTGAGACAGACCTCTTCCTGTTGCCAGCAAGTCAAGATGTAGGGCACTCAGCTACTTCTCCAGCACCATGACTGCCTATATGCCACCATGTCACACACACTATGATGATAATAGACTAAACCTCTGAAAATGTAAGCCACCCCAATGAAATGTTCTTCCTTTATAGGAGTCATTGTGGACATGGTGTCTCTTAATAGAAACCCTAACTAAGACCAATAGTGGTAAAGCTAGGTCTTGACATAGATTGAGTCCAAATTTTCTGAGGAACTGCCATATTAATTTTCATAGTAGCTGTAAAAGTTTGCACTCACCCCAGCAATTAAGGAGTTTCTTTTGCTCCACATCCTTGCCAGCATGAGCAATTACTTATAATTTTTTTTTTAATTTTAGCCATCCTGATAGGTATAAGATGGAATCTCAAAGTAGTTTGATTTGCATTTCCCTGATGGCTAAAAATGTTGAACATGTTTCTAAGTCATTTGAGATTCCTCTGTTGAGAATCCTCTGTTTAGCTCTGTACCCCATTTTAATAGGATTACTTGGTTTGTTGATGTCTAGTTTCTTGAGTAAATTATATATTTTAGATTTTATCCCTTTGTCAGATATGAAGTTCATGAAAATCTTTTCCCTTTCTGTAGTCTGCCATTTTGTCCTATTGATGATGTCTTTTGCCTTACAGAAGCTTCTCAGTTTCTTGAGGTCCAATTTATTGATTAGAACCAGAGAGATCAAGGACACCACGAAAACACAGCCCATAGAATCAACTAAGCATGGCTCATAGGGGCTCACAGAGGCTGAAGAGAGAATCACAGACCCTGTATGGGTATAAGCTAGGTTCTCTGAATATACATTATGGTTATATAGCTTGGTGTTCTTGTGGGACTCTCTAACAGTGGGAGTGAGATTTGCCTCTAATGCTTTTGCCTATTCTTGGGACCCTTTTCCTCCTACTGGGTTCACCCCTACCCTTGGTATGAGGGGTTGTGCTTAGCCTTCTTGTAATTTGTTATACCATGTTCAATTGATATCCCTGGGAGGCTCTCTCTCTCCCTCCCCCCTCTCTTTCTCTGAAGGGAAACAGAGGAGGAGTGGATCTGGGGGGAGAAGAGGTGGGTGCCTGGGAGCAGTAGAGGCAGGGAAAACTGTGATTGGGATGTAACATATGCAAATAATTAAATTAATTAAAAAAGATTAAATTAAGAATTAAATTTAAAAATGAAAAAAAATTGTCATTTATTCATCACTACACAAAATAGCAGGTTTCCTTGAGACAATTTTATGGATACTCTGATGTCCTTGTATCATATCCAGGGCCCACTCTCCCCTCTCTTGATATTCCTTCCACTTTCTCATCAGACACCTTCCTTTTTCTAAATCTGACTACATTCTTATTAGGCAGATTTTTAGATATAAGTGGCAGAGGAAGGGGACTTGGAGGAAAAGTTCTATTGTTTAACCTTAGCCTGTGACAAAAAGATATTATGATCAACACATAGTCACAAGACCAGGTTATGTGATCTTATATTCGGTTATAAATTTAGAAGCAATCCTAGTTTAACTTAGTTATAGGTGGGAATATACACTGAGAGAAGGTATACTTTAAAAATAGCCTGTTTTAAAGCTACTGACCATTTTGGGAAAAGATGAAAGACATGACTAGATGACAAAGAAAAAGACTCAAACCAAGAAGCAGCAGCAAAAACAATCCACAAAATAAGCTTGATATTCTGACAGGTCCCATTTCTTGATCATTCGATAATGTCAGGTGAGTGTATTCTTGCTTTAATAAGCTTTGATATACTCTAATAAACTTCACTTGTGGACACTCCTTATTCATCTTGCTGAACTCTTTTTAGTGAGAATGCAAGAACCAAGGGATGCTGTATGGTCCTTATAGGTGGAAATACCAAATGTTTTAGAGTTGGAAGGATCTTAGCAGGTGCATGCTTCTCCCCTCTACTTTGCAATGGAGAAAACTGAACTATTCCTAAGTAATGAAACTGCAGGTTCTACTGAAGATCAATCAGATGCATATAATAGGACTGGAGCATGACCTCCACTATTTTCTCATCAAGGTCAGTTCTGATTCACTGACTATTTACAGTGGGAAGTCTTGCCATGCAATTTGTGGTTCATCAGTCAAATACAATTAGTGAGGACATGAGTGATGTGAGTGAAAAAGTTTTAGTTGGTACTATTATGTGAACTGTAGCACAAGGTCCATTTCCTCTTTTTTGTTCACAGTGGAGTTCAGATTCATTATTGCATTTTTAGTGTGATGACAATGGATGGAAAAATTAATGTCAAGATTGCTAATGGGTCTTTTAGAATCCTGGAAAGCAGAGTGCTACTATTCTCTGGTACCAGGCCCAGAGATTGCCAAAAGGGAGTCTTGCTTCTTACATAGTTTTTCTGCCTTACAGAAAATAGAACACAGTTCAAGAGGGAAGTCAAGACTAACAGCTATGAGCTGTCAGAGAAGTCAATGTTCAGGTAGTGTTGAGACTATTGTCTAAAGTGAGTGGACATTAGCAATAGTTGGGAATGGAGGTGAGAAGTATCAAAGCAGTGGACACTTGCAATGAGTGGCCATCAGACACTAAAGTAGGGACCTGTGAGCATTATTTTAATGAATCTCAATTCCCCAGAGAAACTCCCTTGAATCCTTCACAAAAAGATGAATTAGATGCCTCAACAGAGCATGTCTAAACTATGTCTGAACAGAAAGAGTCTGAGTTCTAGTCTAAGTAAATGTCCTATAACTGTTACTGATGGTGTGTGGCCTGCGATTGGGGATTGAAGACTAGAAAGTATGATGATGAGAGCCAAAAAAGCTGGAAAGAAATTTTAGAACAGAAGGTCAGAGAAATGGTCTCTACATTCGACAGTCGGTCAAACATTTCTTGATCATTATCTCTGCATTAAGATGGAGCTGAAGGAAAATAACCACAGGCACCTTAGCTCTATGCTTCTCTCCTTTCATTTAGTGTTAACTACTTCCAGTTGTTGTTTCTGGAAAGCAACCACTCAAATCCATGAACTAGTAGACTGAATTCCAGACAAAGTTTAGCTAGTGAAGAGTCTTAGCTGTGTACAGCCCCTCAGCAATATCTTCCTTGTAAAAGTAGGATCTACCCTTTGAGATATTTCTAACATCTTTCTCTTTACATCATTTGCTTTAATTTACTGGGATAATGTCTAATTTTTCAAATAGAAATATAATATCTTTACTGAGAAAATGAAAGTGAGAGTGTATGTTTGTGTTTGTATCAGATTCTCTAAAAAGATATACCCTTATATTTATTCACTCAACAATTATATACTGAGTGTCAGTTACCTAACAGTTGCTGCTGTAGTCATTAGATATTTAAAATGAAAAAAAAAAAGGGTAATTACCCCTATGAAGGTGAATTCTGGCACAGAGAGAGCAGAAAATAAAGATAGAAATATGTAATATATCTTTCAGATATTACAAAAAAAAAACACATGGTGATGGGACAGGGCAGGCTCCTTCATATAATCCAGACAAGATTATAAGTAAAGGAAGAGTATTTCTCAAGATTACATGGCTTTTTTGAGGATACAGAGTCAAGGGCTGACATAGAGTACTTGCCTAGCATGTACAAGGCCCAACACCAAATGGATATCTCCAACACCAAACAAGTGAACAATGAAATCCAACATCAACAAATACCCAAACCCCCAAACCGGACCATAAAGTCTAGCAGACAGGCCAATATGTTTGAAACATGAATTAGTCAGCTTTTGTTAGTGTAATGAAATGCTTGAGGCCAGATACTTTGTAAAGAAAATATATTTATTTTAGCTGATGTGGTCACATAGCATGGAAAAAGCTTTTGCAAGTTTTCCTACCCTAAATTTACATTATTTTTTATTGTGGAAGTATGTATGTATCTCTCTCTATGCCTGCTCTATCTCCTCCCCCATATAAAGCAACCAAGATTTAATCAAGGCTTTCTAATCTCTGGCCTTATCTCATCACTTCTGAAAGTCTCCACCTCCAAACACAATGGTTGGCTTACATCGATATCCTCTTAATTCCATTAACCTAGGACACTGGGAACAAACTCATGTGTGAGTTGACATTTTCAAGCTATAATAGAACAGATGAATGTTAAATTTGGTAAGAAGATTTTGGAGAGGATTTTTGGACAGTAAACCATGAGGGAGCCTTTCTCAGCCAGATATAAAGACTCTGAAGTGTATTCTGAGTGAGGTGGGACACTATCACAGAGTTTGCAAAAGAGGACATTTAGTAGTTAGGGAAGGCTTGCCCAGACTGTGTTTTCTGGAAAGGGCAGGACCATGGTACTAATGAACTCACAGCAGCTGTGGTTGCCTGCACAAGATCTGTATAAGATCAAGCCAGTCAGCATTCTATGGCATGCTTTGTGGAGTAACTGGTAAACATCCACCCCAACTGAGGAGTACTGATAGTTGGTGGCTGCTGGAGGAAGGAAAGTCAGTTTTCTTTAGTGGTGTGACCTCCCAACAGATCGACCACATTCCAGTGATAGGTCTAACATCCAGGATTATGTGGTCAGTATACATTTAACTCAGTGAGTTATTTAAAAGAAGAGGGCATAAATTTGGGGGTGAGGATAGATAAGCATGTGGTGGATCTCTGGAGGAGTGGGGGTGGCCATAGAATACTTTGCATGCACATATGAAATTCTCAAAGAATTAATAAAAATACGTTATATAGCAGAAAAAGTTATAAACAATAACAAGAAAAACACCTCTATTAGTGTTTTTGTTACAGAACACTCAGAGCACTCTGCTGTAGGGAGGAACATGGTCTATTCCAGTGTTTTTGCAGTGTGTTTATACCAAGGAGGGGGTTAGGTGTTTGTCTGAGATACTTTAAGTACCATAAAGTTGCTAATGACCCTGACGTTATTGATATATTATATGAAACATAAGGGTTGGGGATTTAGCTCAGTGGTAGAGCACTTGCCTAGCAAGCACAAAGCCCTGGGTTCGATCCTTAGCTCCAAAAAAAAAAAAAAAAAAAAGAAAGAAAAAAGGAGCATAAACTAACTAGATATCAAGAAGAAAACAATTTTCCTTAAGAGGATACAATTACTTATCTCACAATAATTTTGCCATAAATTTATTTTCATATGTTACAAAAATTGAGACATTTGAAAAGACTGATGTCTGAACCAGTGAATGTGCTTTGGTTGTTATGACAGAATGGAACATTTCCTTAGAAAGAAAATGATTTACAAGGTTTTGAGTAGATTACTAATCAATGAAAGTCAGAAACAAACCAGAATCAAGGCTTTTGGAGCAGAGGAGGTGAGTAGGTGGTGGGCTCAGGAGCTGCAACTCTTTTCAGGGGTTTTAGAACACCACCAATGGAATTAACAAGATCTCAACTTCCCTCCCTTTGCTCTGTGTCCTACAGCTTCAGTCTGTGTCCTAGGATATGACATGACAAGGAGTTTGAATTGGTAGACTGCTCATCTCTGTCCATTGAGGAAGAACTCTTAAATTAAGCTCTGTTGACAAAAGCAAGTGTGGAGGATACTGGCAAGCTAGCATTCCACAAAACTCAGGATGTTAGTTCCACTGAATCCTCTTTTTGTCATTATTTCACTTTTAGCACATTTTCTTCATGTTTCTTGTGCATGTGCTTTGTCATGTACTTAATATTATAACCAAGTTTAATATATTGTAGCTTGTAAAGTTAGTGCCCCCCTCAACTGTTTACTTAGCCAATTCTAAATTGCTGGATATTTAGATTGTTGCATAGAAATTTATTATCAAAGCTATAGCAAACAGTAATATCTTATGAGAACTAGCTTAAAATGTTTCTATCCTTGGGTGTCTGACCTACCTTACAATGCTTCTAGAACAGAGTTTAATATATATCAAGTCCAACTTCCAGAAGTGTATAAACAAAAGAAATTTCATCATATGTTGGAACTGCCAAAACAGGGTGAGCCTCTCACTCTTGAAGACTGACAACTTGCTCTTTGTTTACCAGGTGGCAAGTTGATTTTCATGGAACCAGGACCCATTGAGCTCAGAGCCCACTCCATCCTTATTACAGATGGCGGAGAGCTCCATATTGGATCTGCGGACAAGCCTTTCCAAGGCAAAGCTCGGCTCAAACTCTACGGAAGTTCCTACTCTACTCCCTTCTTTCCCTATGGAGTGAAGTTCCTGGCTGTGAGGAATGGGACTCTTTCCCTGCATGGTAAGGGGCAGATAACTCACAAAAGAAACTGAAATGGGGCTGTTTCTAGCAAATATGTGGACAACGAGCATCAATAAATTATTTTAAAAGCCTAGTTATTAGTATTTGAGGCAGCAGGTCAATTGTTGCATAACACTATGTCCTTAAATGACATATCTAATTATTATTATCTGTGGCAGACTATGCTATGGTCCTGCAAAGGGACTGGATACCTACGCTCACCATCAGGTGGCTTTCAGCATCTTTCTGAGCCATATTCCCTGTCCTACTGAGGGTGAACTTAGCAAAAGACATCCTCTGGTTTGATGAATATGAGTAAAAAAAAATGTACTTCATGGGCAAGTAGAGGTTTCAAAAGCTATCATGATTCTTTATTCATTTGTCTCCTGTCTTCCACTTGAGAATAGCCTGTGTCAGGTAGGGGGAATTCTTTCAGCTTGGAACCCTGTATAAAGACAACATAGGCCAGAGTTGATTATTACAGTTGCATATGTCTGTGAAGAGTAAAACCTTTTTTGAAGCAAGCCGTTGAGATTGACATTTGTAATCATTATTTGACTCAGTGAAAGCTGACTGACAATTATTTAAAGGAAACTGGCATTTCTCAGCAGCTAATATCCTGGCATCACAGACCAAGTAAAGACAACTCCACTTTGCTATTGTTCTCCTCTCCCTTTCACTCATCAATACCCATGCAGAGTTCAATTACAGATGTATTTAAAATCCCCTTACAGATGTGCCTGGTGTTCATGGCTTCCTAAGGAGAAAGCAGTTTCTGCTTCAAGGTTTCTTGCTTTCTGATCACCTCATTTCATTTTGCAAACTGGCTATTTCTTCCTTTAAGATATAAGCAATTCCTAAATGTGTATGATATTGATATCAACTGGAAAATGTAAGAATTAAATGAGTGTTTCCGAAGATAATTTTATATGTATATATATATATATATATATATATATATATATATATATATATATACATATATATGTATACACACACACACACACACACACACACACACACACACACAAAGAAAACTGCTCCATGGCTTTTTTTTTTTTTTCCGTCTCATTCTAAGAGGAACCCAAAACTGTTCTTCAGTGTTGTTGGCCCTGGGCCAGCCGAATGCTTGAGAAACTGAGTATCAAACTTTGTCATTTTAAATACCAATAGCTTTCCTGGAAGTCGGAATTCCTGTCCTGCCAATTTTTACTCCTTTTCTCCTATCCTCACAGATCGGTCCTCTAAGATCCATGACCGTCTTCTGCCTTTTCACACATTAGCTGTGGTCCCCAAGTGTTTCGTCCACTGGCCACTTAGGCCACCTGCAGTGCTCATGGCTTGGCTCCTCTAAAAACTGGAATTGAAATGAGGAAAATGAGAATTTGTTCCGTGTATTTTCCCTCTTTGATTTGAACTTCCGTGTTCATGTGTGAATGCTCATTGAAGACATGCTATGCCCTATGTGCCTGTATTTTAAATGTCCCACGGACTCATAAGCCTTTATGAATAAGGAAATGTCAAATTAAAGAAAATCTACAATGGCATTGCCTATGTTCAATATGGCACAGTCACAGCTGAGTAAATACTGCTATTAATAATAATACATTTCAAAATTTTGTGAATTAAGAGGAATATTCCTAGTGTGTCTATGTGACACTCTTGGGTCACAACGAGGTGGGTTTTCTCTGTTTCTCTTTTCCATTTTGTTTTTCTCTTTTCAACTTTTGTTTTTCCTTTTTGCCCCCTTCCTCCTCCTCCTGCCCATCTTCTCTCACCTCTCTTGTATTTTCAGACCTTTTATCAACATTTTACTCATCCTCAAAGCTCTTTCCACAATACATATCCAGGACTTCACCTAGACTGTAGACCCTGTGCATGGAACATGGCAACCTATGCCCTCTCTGATATGATAATTTTGTACCTCATTCTTCTGAAATAAATAGTTCATGAGAAAAAAGCTTGGGCAGCTGGGTAAGAAGTTACCCTTTCTCTCCCATCCATCAGAGCATCACAGTCACGTGTGTCCTTCATCAATCCTCTCTCTCCATCTCTCACCACCTGAGGTCTAGAGTAGATTCTCCTTGAGGCATAGTGGGGTATGGTGGTTAAAATTGTTATCTAATTTCACTAGCCTTTTTCCCAGGGCAAAGGTGCGGTGACAATCAGGCATTAGAAACAAACTAATTTTTTTTTTTTTTTTTTTTTTGCTGTCAAATATTCCAAAGAGTGAGCAGCTTGATTCACTGCCTTCTACCCAGAAAGTCCCTAATGAGGTGGCATCCACTTAGTGTTCCAGGGAAGATGGAGTGAGGAGATTAACCAGCTTTGGTGAATTTCAAAGGACTAATCCAGGGAGAGTTCTGAAGTCTAGCTTTCTGAATCTCATCCCAGGACTCTGATGCAGTTGGTCACAGGGTTGAGGAGAAAGATGCTTATCAGAGGGAACTTCATGTGCATTGACTTTGAATCAATGACTGACCTGGGAGATTTGCTGGTACATTGTGGAATCAGAAATTGGCTTACATATGTTGGTTTTAAGTTATTATTTTGAAAAAAATTATTTTTTTTTAAAACCAGTGAACATAGTCATCATCCTGTACTACTTACAAGGTGGACATACAACTCAGAGTTCATTCTTACTGCTTTCTTCATATTCTGCTTATACTTCTTTTTCTTTTTCTATACTGGCAGGAGATGGAGTGCCAGGCAGCTCATATTAGGAAATATTGAGGGGACAGCAATTTCTAATTGAAAATGTGGCATGTGGCCCACTCTGCCTACCATTTTCTCATCTTATTAATTAATATCTCTTTTCATCGGCCAGAGAAGATGTAGTCTTGGAGCTTATGAGGCAACAATATTCTCAGGCACCTTCTGTTCTATTCCCACCACCCAGGGGACACCTTTAGATTTTAATCTCTTGTGGTAAAGTTGTGTCCCAGCACAGGACAATCATCACTCCTGGGTGTGGTTACAATGAAGTCACAGAAAACAATTGCATGTAGCCAGAAGGCAGACACTGTCCAGCAAATGGAGTCCTTTGCAGACTTGATTCCTAGCATCTAGGAGTCAGGGGATTGATGGATTCTAATTTAACTCCAGCATAGGTCATATAGAATCATACAACTGGGTCAGCATGTCAATCATATCAGTCTCCCCTGCGCTTCCCTCCTGGCTCATTCTTCATTATTGCCCTTGGTAACCCTTCTGCTCTAGCTGATTTTCTTCAGAGATTAAAATTACTAGGCAAACAGGCTTTGCTGTTCAGCTATCACAGGAATGCTGGGCTTGAAAGCCCATTTCATGGCTTTGTTCTGACGCAGGAAAAAGACAGACTTTGGCATACACACACACACACACACACACACACACACACACACACACACACACAGCAGTCTCCTTTTCTGTGTGTTTGGGAATGGATCAAGACAAGGTATGTAGGAGGGGGTGCTGATGGTTTAATAACTGTCCTCTGCTCACTCTGATAAGTTAATATGACCAAAGGGTCCAGGGCTGGAAGTCTGTGGCTTGAGCCTTTGGAGTCCATAAAGAACATCCACTCTTGCCACACTCTGCCAGTGCAGTTTCGCTACCCAAACTGAGTGCCAATCACTTGTCACTTTTCAAAGAGGTCGTGTCAGCCTGGGCAACTTGAATTTTTGACAATGTAATTATGGCTCTTGCCTCCACAGTAGGGGGCTGAGCAGGCCAGAGAGGATTTTATTGATTGTTCAGCAGGGAAATTTATCAATGTCTCTCATTTCATTTCTACTTCCTCCCTGAGAAATTTGGCTGACAGTTTCTTAGAAGAAAAGTAGTTTTACAGCTTTGACTAGACTTCCGCCTTCGTCCTTCTCAAGGAATAACAAGATAGAGGTGCTACATAGAAATGGTGATTGCTGAGGAAAACTACTATGTGGCGCACGATTGAGAAAAAATACTAGGGAGACTGTTATGAGTATAATGCTTCCCTAGGAATTAAAAAAGGGGGGTGGGTTATTTACATAAATCACTCACTTTCCTTGTAGACTTTCCAGAAATCTGTATTTCAGTTCCAAAGTTTGGACATATCCCATACTGCATGCTGTTGTTGTGGTTGCTAAGGAGGGGAATGCTATCCTTAAGCACAGTGCAGTGCTCACAGAGCAGCACATAGCCGTGTGTTCCTTGTCAGTGATTTTCATACTGTGTTCCACAAAAACCACATTTCCTAAGAGAGCCCCCAGGGGCTCCAGAAACAGGGGAATATTTGAGGTCGGGTAACAAAAGCTTAAGCAGCTCAAGGAATCAGTTCAGTGCCTTTATCTCCACCACCTGTTCAAAGTGATATTTCATTAGAAAGAAAAAGAGTTTCACTGTAAAAGTTGTGATTAAAAGCTCCATTAAGGGGCCGGTGAAGCACTCCCACTCAAGCATGGCAACCAGAGTCCTGTGTCTGGAACTCATGCCAAGGTTTGAGGAGAGAACCCACTCCACAAAGTTGTCCCCTGACATCCTGGCATGCTGTATGGTATGCAAACATCCTCTGAGTCATAAGTATATAATAAATAAGAATTTGAAGACTGTTAGGCATTCTTTTAATTGTGGAGTGTGGACCTTTCAAGGGCCCAGGGCCTCACTCTGCATGACTCCTTATCGCTTCCAAGCTTGTTATGCTTGCATGTGGTTTCTAGGAAGTCTGGTCTTTGGTGTAGCACAGTCTTTCCTAGCACCAGTTTAATTTTTTAAAAAATTTATTCTATTTTTCTTTTCCTTTTTTTTATATTTTTAAATCAATGATGTATTTTAACATCAGTGTTCTCAGTCCCATCTCATCCATCATTTCTCATCCTGTCTCTTTGCCATCCGATGCTCCTGCCTTCTGCTTCTGTCCCTCTTTTAATTTTTTTCTATATTTCATTTCCTTGGGCTGAAATATAAACTATTGCAATGGCATGGTACTTTTCTGTGTGTGGCTTTATTAATCTCAAACTGCTTAGTTAAAAAAAGAAACGACACAGAATCCCAGTGTAAGTAACTTTAGATGGAAAAGGATTTATGTCCTCTTATAATTAAACTGAAGGCCGGGCAGGGAAGAAACTGGTCATGAATGAGAATTCCTCCAGTGCCCTCAATGCCAGGAGGACCCATGCTCACCTCCTCAGGTATGAATTGGCTCCTCCCTCTCCTGCTCCTTGTCATTGTCTTGCTCTGTTTCATTGGTATTCCTAGTTTACCATGGACTTCAATTTTCTATTGCTGAAGAAAGGAGTTCTGTGTTCATAAAAAGAAAAAAAAAAAAGAAAAAAAAGGTGAAAGGTTCATATGCTCTAGATGTTTTAGTGTCATGTATGGTAATCAGGAGATCAAGACACTAACTGGCCCAGCTCATGCTGCCTTTTCATTCCTCACTCCTGTAGCACTCCCAAGACCAAGAAAGCAGGGCCATGCGATAAAATGTGATTTTGCCTTAATTGTGGAGGCTTGGGTGGTGTGGGTATATGGGGTGTATTCGTGTGTGTGCATATGTGCAAGGGCATGTTTGTGTGCAGTAATATTCTGGGACTCTGATCAGCAAAAGCAAGGGTTATAGTCAGTCCTTGAAAGGATTCTTTTACTGATCAAACAAATCCATGGATGTCTTCTACATTAATTAAACTAAAACTTGGGTTTTTTGATGTGTTGGTTCATCTTTGAAATCTCAAGGCTTCAGGTGCCAAAAAATGTAGAGGCAGAAAAATTCAAGTATGGTACATTTGGGTCACATTGGCCAGTAAAACACAACCGTATCATGAATGAAAACATGCCATTGAGTTTATAATATAAACCTTAAAACACAGAGAGTTTGTATGGTTCATATGTATAAATACATATGATATTACTAACATCTTTTGTTTTAATTTAATCCCAAATTTGAAACTTTAAGTCCCCCTGCAAGAATTGTAAGGTTCTATTTCTTGGAAGGGCCTTATGGAATCTAATTTTCTAACATATGTTATAGGTCTTCCTCCTCTCCCCTCTTTCTCCCTCCTCCTCCTCCTCCTCCTCCTCCTCCTCCTCCTCCTCCTCCTCCTCACTTTCTGCTCCTGGGATCCTAGATTTCCTCACTTCTGTATTGAAGAGGCCTTCTACATTTTCTAGCATTTACGACCAAATAAATGAGCCTCAGCCTGTCTGGTGTATAAACTTCCACAATGGAAGAGATCTAATTTTAGGGCTATCTGGGAGATAGCCAGAACAATTTTTTTCTGATTGCTATCTTCATCCATATTCTGATGTGCAGCTTTCTGTCTTGTACTTTAACAGAACTGTTTAGTTGATTTCCCACATTTAAAAAGTTAGCCTTAATTTGTCCAGTTCTAAGTCTCCAGTCTCCTACCCATTTCATATACCTTTTCTCTTTCTTCAGGCCTCTATCTTGAGGCACTCAGAGTGGTAGAAACATGGGCCACAGTTGCATTTCCTCTCTTGTCTTCACTTTACATTCTGTTGACGCTGGGCTGGTGGAGGAGGTAAGACATCAATCAGGCTTTTCACTGAATTCCCTTGTTGCTGGGCACTCTCTTGGACTATTCCCCAGTTTAGAAGCCCCACTAAGGTATGCAATTGCTAGTTCCCTCATTAGTGTTGGTCTTGGATTCCAGAGGGAAAGTTGACTCAAACCAAACCTCCCCCTCCAGGATTCATTTGATCCAGAACAGTGGTTCTCAACTTTCCTACTGCTATGACCTGTTAATTTTTTCTCATGTTGGTGACTCCCAAACATAAAATTATTTTCATTGCTACTTAATAACTGTAATTTTGCTACTGTTATGAATTGGAATGTAAATATCTGATGTGGATGTGTGACCCTGTGAAAGTGTTGTTTGACCTCCAAAGGGTTTGTGACCCACAGATTGAGAAACAGTGAGATCTAGATGATGTTTACAAATCATTCCATACTAAAAATTTCTACTCATCATCACTTTCTCTGCTCTCCACATGTCTTTTCTTTACTTCCCTGAGAGGCATGAGCAACTCAACAATTACTGTGCACATCTAGATGGCAAATCTAGGCTCTAGAAGCTCACCTTTGGGTCTTTCAGGCAGCTTACCAGTTATATTTCAGAAGCCTACTTTGTTTATTTGGAAGTAAGAACCTCACACCACTTTCTACACAGGAATGAGACCTGAAGTCCATGGCCAGCTTACCAGGGCTATAATGCCTAAGGATTCCTCTTGAATTTACTGTTTCTGTCATGCTGCCACCTGGCATACTGGCTTCTCCAGGAATGGCTATGAGTTAGATTAATATCCTTTTAATAGGTCCCAAGAAAATGTCCACTCTCTAAAATTTTATGGTTTCCAAATAACATGTAGCACTTGTTATCTGTTTGTTCTGTTTAGCTCCTTCTAGCAGGTTCTAGTTGAGTAGAAGTTCTGCTCAACTACTTGTTTGAAAAGTCAAGAATATTGTAAATGGTTTGAAGGGGAGAACCAATGTCCTTCCTCCTGTATTTTGTTTTGTTTTAGTTAGGCTTAGAAGCAAGTTAGATAGAAGAAAGAATGGAAGAGGGGGGAAATTCAAGTGTATACCGCTACCTATAATCATTTTTCTCCTAGTACTATGTATTGAACCTAAGAACTGTGCATGCTAGGCAAGAACACTGTCACTGAACTGAATCTTTTCTTTTCATTTTAGTTTTGTGACAGAGATCGACTAAGTTGCCAAGATTGGTCTTAAACTTGATGTATAACCTGATGTGGTAGTTTGAATAAAAATGGCCCCCATAGGTCCATAGGGAGTGGCACTGTTATAAGTTGTGGTCTTGTTGGAGTAGGGTTGGCTTTGAGGTCTCAGAAGATCAAGCCACGCCTAGTGTTGCTCACTATCGATTCCTGCTGCCTGCCTATCCAGATGTAGAACTCTCAGCTTCTTTGTCAGTACCATGTCTGCCTGTATGCTGCCATGCTTCTGGCTATGATGATAATGCATTAAACATCTGAAGCTGTAAGTCAGTCACAATTAAATATTTTCCTTTGTAAGAGTTGCTACATGGTGTCTCTTCACAGCAATAAAACCCTAACTAAGACATCTGGGCTGGCTTCAACTTTGTGACCTTTTTGCCTCGGACTTCCAAAGTAGCTGGATACTGTTGTGTGCAGCTAGTCCTTGCTGTTTCCTAACTGACCAGCTTGAGTACAGCATTGGAGTTATAGTTGGATGGAATTCTGTAATGGATCACAGTTCTACGGTTGAGAGAATTGAGTGTGATGGAGACCGCCCCTCAATCAGGGAAACTGGGCATATGATTAGTCAGTCTCCTTTCAGGGCAGATAAATACTGTGCCATATGACTTTGAAAACATGATTAATATCACTAACAAAAAATAAGATGGAAATTTCTTTCTTCTCTGTCTAATAGTACTTTTAAAAGGTCCCATATACAATGATTTTTTTTTTTTTTTTTTTTTTTTTGCAGTGGCATAAACACATCCTCTGTAGTTTGTTGATGAGACAAGAGTGACCTTGGGCCAGTGCCTATGAAAGGCTTCCCTAGTTTGATAGCAGGGATCACACTTGCAGGAACTTATTTAAGTGAACGAGTTTTTAAGGTCTTTTGATTTTAAGTGTTTGTGTGTAAATGTATATTGCTAATTGGAAATGAGAGTTAGCTCTTCAATAACCCAAGTACAGTGGGAACCCCACTTAGAAACACATTGTACGGTTCTTCAGGTTTCTCTATATACTTGAAAGTGTTGTCATTAGTCAGATCTTTCTTGGTTGGAAGTGACAAAAAACCCAATTCAAACGAAAAATAAGGGCATTCGTTGCCTCATCTAACTGAGAAAACTGTATCCAGGTGCTCTAATGCTGTCATTAAGACTGCTGCTCTGCAGTGCTGGGGTGAGATTTACCTTAAACTGGCTTCATTTACAGTTACACTCTACCCCAACAGAGGCAGAAATGGAGATCCTATGACTCCAGATAGAAGACATCACCTCTTTCCTAATGGCTGTTTGACCCTTGAGCAATCTCATTTGTCCCAAAAGCACCATTGCACATCACTCTGTTGCCTGTCCTTAGCCCTTAATCTTGTCTGATAAATAGATCACACAGGGCTTACTTTTCATTGTTGTTTTATTTATTCCTTTGCTTCTGCCAGTAATATATGTACATCATGGGGACAGGTATGTTTCATTATTTTTTGTTATTCTTCCTGTTTGTGACAAATTTCTGTTGGCAAAAATACGGCTAACACTTATAGTGACTTTGGTAAATGTTCCAAGCATATGGCTAACACTCTTAATGGACTTTGGTAAATATTTGTTTCATGGACAGCTTAATGGGAAACTTGAGCAAAAGGTTTAGAAGTGACTTTGGCTGCATTTGAATCATGGGCTATTTGGATTATTGTGTGTGACAAAGGAGAGGTTACTCTTAATCTCAAGTGGTTCCTTGTTGGAACAATGGTATGGAAAGTCTTCCAGAACTACGTGGCCTGAGATTAAGAAAAGATGGGTTTATAAATATGAGGTGTCTTTTCTACTATTGAAGATAAAGTACAGTAAAAATAGCTCACCCACCTTTTAAGTATTGAGATTATTATTTTTTTAACTATTTTTACTAATTCAGAATTACAAAAAGATTTAGCTATAGTGTCTATAGTAATATATTTAAAACTTGTCTAATTTGGCTGAGAAAAATTTCAGCAGATTCACTAGGCAAAACTAAAACCCTCAACACAAAGAAAAGAAAAGTCAGGTTTAAAATATACTGTGATGTTTAAAAGATTTGATTATATATTTCAAGTGGCAGTAAGTGGAAAAGGTTGATTTTTCAGGTGGAGGGTCCCAGAGCACGAGTCCTGACCTGCCCTGATGCTCTTCTGTGCAAATATTTACATAGAAGGTAATGGCCAAAAAAAAAAAAAAGCACCCATCAACACTGAGCATTAGGACTGGATTATAATTATATATACTAATCCTTAAAAATCAAGATAGGTTATTTTTCCCTTTCCCTTCTCCCTTGGACCCCTCCTATATACCCCTCCTTAGTTCTGAAATTTATTGCCTCTTTTTCTCTAATTGGTGTAAGCACAAAGATCTAAATATATAAGTACAATTCACTTGGTTCCTATGCTGTCATTTGTATATTTATTTGTTTTTAAGGCTTACCACTTGATATTGTATAACCAATTGGTGTGCTCTTTCCTGAGGAAGACTATTTCTCCTTCTGTCAGTACTCCACAATTGTCTGTAGTTCTTTGTCTGGGCTTCTTTTCATTGTCCATGTTGAAGTCTTGTTTAGGTAGCTATATTCTTGAGACTTTATGGGTATATCTTCTCTTACAAAAGCATTTAGTAACATAAAAATTATATTGCCTATTGGTGTACTAATTTAGCTGACTATGCAAACATTGCTGGCTAACTACTTGGATTGGATCATAATTAATTCTTGACTTTTAAAATATGATATGAATGTTATGGAGAGAAGATATATGCCAAGTAAATTGTATCAAAAACAATTATTAAAAATAAAATACAAAATGATTTTAAAAAGATTTGTGTAGCTAGAATTTTCCTGCCTGGCCCATAGTCAGGACAAATCTCTCTCACCCACTGCTCAGACTCAACCAAGTAAACACATAGAGACTTATATTGTTTATAAATTGTATGGCCATGGCAGGATTCTTGCTAACTGTTCTAATATATTAAATTAACCCATTTCTATTAATCTATAAGTTGCCACATGGCTTGTGGCTTACCGGTATCTTTACATGTTGCTTGTCATGGCGGCAGCTGGCAGTTTCTCTCTGCCTCAGCCTTCCACTTCCCTCAGTTCTCCTCTCTGCTTGTCCTGCCTATACTTCCTACCTGGCTACTGGCCAATCAGTGTTTTATTTATTAACCAATTAGAGCAACACATTTAACTTACAGAACATCCCACAACAGATTTGGTTCTAATTCAAGAAGAGAATTGCCATGGAGCAATGAAATGCCATGAGATTGTTTGTGTCTGAGCTGTGAAAGGGACACAGGAGTTTTCTTTTCATCCTTATCTTTAAGGGTGCTTGCAGATCTGGAGACTTCACTGCTTGTAGGAAGGTCAGTCCAGCCAAAAAGGGCATAGAGCAAGTTTACCCTTGGGCTCACGAGCTCTAGGGAGCTACTTCCAGAACCCTCTCCTATCCCAATGAGGGTGAGAGAGTAGAAAAATGAATCCCTAATTTAGTCTCATGACTCTTCCTTTACCTGAGACTGTGCCAAGAATTACCTAGTCAAAGGCCGTACTACATCTCTTCGTGTAATTGAGGGATGGGGAAGTGGGGGAGAGCCATGACTATCATGCAGCTATAAGGGCATCCTTATTTTATACTACAAGCAGAGGCATTGTTATGTTATAAATATCAGTTGTATGGGAGGATATTCAGATTCCAGGGGAGGCAAATTGGGAAGGCAGTTGTCAAATTTTATATATATATGTTTACCTGTGAGCTCCTTCATTCTGAAAATTTAATGATTCATAGACTAAAGTAGTAAAAACAGTACTTGAACTTTTCCTGTACTGTATTTCTGAACTTATTCTTTTTATAATATTCCTCATGGATTAGCAGTCCACTGTGGTAATCAGTTTTCTTGGGAACTAAGCCATTTCATTACAGAGATTGAAAAGTTCCATCGTCAGCCATCAGCAAACTGGAAACCAACAAGAACAGCTGTGTGCAATTCCTCATTCAAGTTCAAGAGCACGGGAATTGTGAGAACTAATGGCTTAAGTTACAGCTGAAAAGATGGCAGCCAAGCGAGCCTAGTGCTGAGAATTCATTCTGAGTCTGAAGACCAGATCGATATAACCAGTGTCTGTATCTAAGTATCAAGAAGGAGTTCCCTGGATCTTAATTCCCTTACATTGTGGAAGACAATTAATTTTACTGAATTGCCCACTTTCCGTTTTAATCTTACCTAGAAAATACCTCCGTAGACACATCCAGAATAGCATTTGGCTGATGACTGGATAGGATACTCTGCAGTCCAAACAAGTTAAAACATAAAGTTATACATTACAATCATCAATTTGTACCCCACTGTTAGCATGAATCCTAATTGGTCTTAATAAAAACCTGGAGCCAGATATCAGGGTGAAAGCTGAAAGATGAGAGAAGCAGAGCAAGCCACAGCCACCACCTCTTACCTCACCAACTTCTCAGCCTGAAAGAGTGTTCCTGGCTCCTCCTGCCTTACATTCCTTTCTCTGACTAGCCATATCACTTCCTGTCTCAACTTTCCTAGTGATGGGATTAAAGATGTGTGATTTCAAGTGCTGGGATTAAAGGTGTGTGATCCCAAGTGCTGGAATCACTACCACTACCTGGCTCTGTTTCTCCTTTAGACTAGATTAATCTCATGTAGCGCAGTATGGCCTTGAACTCACAGAAATCCAGACAGATCTCTACCTCTGCCTCCTGAGTGCTAAATGTGTGTGCCACCACTGCCTGATCTCTATTGCTAACTCTATGGGTGGCTCTGTCCTCTGTTCTTCAGGTAAGTTTTATTTCTTAGATTATAAACAATATATCATGACATCCCACTTTTGACAAATGGCTTTTTATCATATTTTAGATATGTAATCTACGAAGACACCAAATGTCTTCCTCTAGTATGTGGCAGAATGACTCCTTTTTTCCCAGTGAGCTTGATTTTGCTTAGCCATTGAGTACTTAGTCATCTTTAGTGATCCAACTTGAACTCTATAAGACTTTATGGGCTCAAATCGCATCTCTATCATTACTTAGATGATGGAACTCAAAAAGTCACTTCCTAAGTGTTTCAGCTTCCATGTATAGAATTGATGCCAAAATATTTTTCATGATAATATTACATGAGACAATAAGACACAAAATACTACTCAAGTTAGCAGGAATCAAGCAACTTACTATTCAATACATACTCGTATGTCTTCTTATTCTTGTTATGTAGTTGCAATTTGATTTGGTGAAACGGCCTCATTATTTATCTAAGATGGATACAGCTATATATTTTTTTCTGCCAGCTACAGTCCTGATTGCCATTCTAATACCTCTTTTGTTATCATTTTGCCCTTTACTAAGTGATTGTTTATCGTTGACCAACTTGTGAATTTATGTTCTGTGCACTTCTATTATTTTCACCACCTTAGGTTATCTTGGCGCTAATATAGCTTTTAGTTGCTGTTCTTATGACCTCTCCAGTTCATTCTTTACCCTTGCACCAAGGAAATCTTTTAAAAATGTAATTTTCTGTGTTTTAATCATGCTGATATTTGAAATTTCACAGCTTCTCATTGTTACCATGATAAAGTCCAAAATGTCTCCTCTCACTATCTTGCACTGCCTGACTTGAAGGCGCCCATCATCATTCTCCAGGAGAGTTGTCTTTTAGTTTATTGGCTGGTTAATATTGGTATGCTTTTATGTTTTTAAGTATCAAAAGGGACTCAGGCTAGTTAAGGAAATGGGAATCTACAAAGGCAGAACCCCCCTTTCAAACGGCATTCTTCCAATTGCATCATCAAAGCACAACTGTTAATAGCTTGGTCATGGAGTAGGAGGAATTGGGTATTGTAGTCAGCATTTGTTGAAATTGGATTTTCCTTCGATCTTGGCACTTTATGGTTTTCAAAGCTGATTCACACCCTTTCCTCTCATCTATCTCTCAGAGCTCTGTGAAGCACGAAAGGATGGGATCATGACTATTTCTTTCATTGAATAAATGGTGAAACTTGGGCCTGGAAGGAGAGGTAACTAAAGTTCATTCTGTCTTCTTCATGGACAGAAGAGGCACACGAGGGTCTTTCTGCTTTTTGTACATATAGCTGGTCATTTACTGTGGTAGAAAAACACACAGAGGGTAAGCCTTCTGGGTTCTGGAACAATCTTCTCAGTTTAATACTTTTAAGATATTTTGGGATCCCAAGTGGAGCATTATTCCTACACCTCCGTATATAATACTCTTGACAAAGACAGAAAGAGTCTATTGCTGGTTGTTTGTCTCCAATCTGTTATTTAGACTTCAGTATCTTTATGGGACTTAATGTTCTTTATAATAACAAGTCTAAAGATATTTTTTCTGTATAATTCCAGACTTAGGTATTGTGTTTACAAAATCTTTCATATAGAAGAAACAATGTAGACATTTACATACTAGGTTCTCAGATCTTTTATTTGTTTTAAATTATTTTCTTTATATATTTTATATTTAAATTACACATTTGGAAAACTATAGCCTACAGTCATATCTGGTCCATTGTTTTTTTTTTTTAAAGAACAATTTTGTTGAAGCACAGTGACCCTTGTCTGTAGAGATTTTTATCTTTGGTGGCTTTGTATGTCTGTAGCAAAACTGAATAGTTATGCTAGAGACAACATTGTTTGTATACACTAGACCCTCTAGTACCCGGCTCTTTTCATGAAAAGGTTGCTGACCTCTGCTTAATTAATCTAGAATTAGCTGATACTGTTTGTTCACCTGTTGCCTATTTTCATACAATGGCTAGTAGTTTTCTGATCACTATTCACCAAAGTAATTACAATAATCTGAAAGTAAGCTTGAATTGTGTTTATGTCCCAATTGTCAGAACTCAAGAGTATTGCTTTATTTCGCAAAAGGAGACTTGCAAAGATTGATACAGTGGCACACACTTGAAATCTCAGCATTTGGGAGGATAAGGCAGGAAGTTCCCAGGTTTGAAGCTATGTGGGTTGCAAATTTTGGCCTTGTCTCAGAAGGAATAAAATGAGTAGGGAGACTGGGAAAATGCGATGAAATTAAAGATCTTGAAATGGGGCGATTATTCTGAATTACCCAGGTAGAATTCATATAATAATCATGGTGATTATAAGAAGGCTACAGGAGAAAAGTTGGAGCAGGGGAAATGATGATGGAAGTGGATATGAGTGATGTGTTTTAAATAGGGACAAATGAGCTATAAGTGAAATACTGCCCACAACCACTGGACGCTATAAAAGCCAGGGAACTAGATTTCCTTCTCAGAATTTCTAAAATGAAGCAATGATGTCAATGATATGGAATTACTGTCAGCAATCTGGTGTTTTTGTTGTTGTTGTTGTTGTTTGTTTTGTTTTTTTTAACTACAAGATAAAAACTCTGTTCCCAGGGTTGGGCTATAGCTCTTGCCTTGCATGTTTAAGGTCCTAGGTTTAAGCCCCATTACTTCAAAGGAAAATTGTGTTCCCATTATATGATATAAAGAGAATTTAGGAAGAAAAAAAAAGATTCAACTCTTAATACTATTCTACAGATCTTAAAGGTTGGCTCCTCAATGAGCACTTGCCTTCCTCATCTTTTTCATAAGATCTGTGGCCACCCAGACATAAGGGGCATCAGTGCCCACCAGCTTTGGCTTTTAGATCAGTAGCAGCAGTGTTGGGGTCTGTAGTAGTTTCAGCTATGACTCTTTGTACATGATCCAGCAGTAGCATTATTATAACTTTGGAAACCTCACCTAGGACCACAATCAGTTCACTAAGCAATAAACACTGATGTATACTTGATGTACTTCTACCATTTGAGCTTGGGGGCTGAGGAATAACTTAGTCTTTTAGGTGGCACCCTTGAGGTGATCAAGAACTGTAAGTCTGAAGGCTCTTCAATGACAGGATTAAGGTGGGCTTCATTTTCAAATGGCCAGTGGTGGATGGGTTGCCAATGCCTTGGACAATGTTAAGAATGATATCTTGTTAGAGACATGTTGAATGTTAAAGAAAATGGAGCCAAAGGAGTTTGACTTTGATATCTTGTTGGGTATACATGACCTAGAAACCATGGCACATGAGGGTTTGGCTTGTTATATGGCACTTGTGATCTTTTGCTCCCATACTGCACCTCTTTGCTCTGATAAGAAGCCTTCTTCCTCAGACTATGTATCCGGTTGGCTATCTTTGAGAATATTTGGCAGAAAGTAACCATATTTTCCTTTTTCTTTTGAAAATCCTTTTCCCAGGTCTCGTTCTCCAAACCAGATTACTCCTTTATAAATAAACAGTGAAAAGAAAATATCTGAGGCCCTCAGGCAGTGGGACCCAGACCTGTCTTTAGTGCATGAGCTGGCTGTTTGGAACCTGGGGCATATGCGGGGACACTTTGCTCAGCCTGGGAGGAGGGGACTGGAGCTGCCTGTACTGAATCCACCAGGTTGAGCTGAACCCCCAGGGGAGTCTTGGCCCTGAAGGAGATAGAAATGGAGGGGAAGGGCTGGGCGAAAGGGGGGGGCGGGGGGGGGAGGACAGGGGAACCCATGGCTGATGTGTAAAATTAAATCACAAATATAATTTAAAAAATTTAAAAAAAGAAACTATCTGAGGCAGTTGGAGGACCTTATTCTATTTCTAAGTTAATCTAATGGAAGATGCTCATCATAAAACGGTAGTAGCATGAGTCCCAAATCTTGCCTTGGCTCTTCCCAGCACAGGTCCTCTGACTCTAGGTGCTCTTCCATTTTGTCTTTCTACCCCATAACTTAGAACTTTCCTGAAGATGGTAGATGTACAAGTAAAACAGGAGAAACTGGTCCCAAAGCTGAAAAACAAGGAGTGTAACAGATTGTCAGTCATCAGGCTGTGCCCGGAGAAGAGGGTGCAGTGAGGGGTACTTACAGGTTAATGTAAAGAGTTAGACATGAAGAACAAGATCTGAGAGAGAAGGCAGACTATAGTCAGCTCAACCTGAACACACTCACACACATCTGCAAGAGAAGGCAAAGTCTTTGGTCAAGAGATCACATATCTTACCAGACTGATGAGGCCACAAAACAGAGAAGAAAGAAGTGAAGGTTGTGTGTACTTCTATGTAGCAGTCCAGTGCTGAAGCCATATTGTAATAAATTCTTTTCTAATGAAAGTACAAAATTTCAAAGGAAAGACATGTGCGGAATTAGAGTATTGCAAAAAAACAACAACATGCAGTTGTGTTCACATGTGAATATAAAAAGGACTAAGAAAGACACGAATTAATATGTTATAAAATGTTATGAGGTATTTTCATTATCTTTTAAAACTTTTTAAAAATTATATTTGTGTTTTAATTTTACATATCAGCCATGGGTTCTCCTGTCCTCCCCCCTCCCGCCCCCCCCCCCACCTTCCCTCCAGGCCCTCCCCTCCATTCCCATCTCCACCAGGGCCAAGACTCCCCAGGGTATTCATTTCAACCTGGTGGATTCAGTACAGGCAGCTCCAGTCCCCTCCTTCCAGGCTGAGCAAAGTGTCCCTGTGTAAGCCCAAGGTTCCAAACAGCTAGCTCATGAACTGAGGACAGGTCCAGGTCCCACTGCCTGGGTGCCTCCCAAACAGATCAAGCTATTCAGTTGTCTCACTTATCCAGAGGGCCTGATCCAGTTGGGAGCTCCACAGCTTTAGTTTGGCTATTTGTCCCTGTGCTTTTCCAATCTTGGTCTCAACAATTCACACTCTTACAGTCCCTCCTCTTTCTTGACAATTGGACTCCTGGAGCTCCACCTGGGCCTGGCTGAGGATCTCTGCATCCACTTCCATCAGTTAATGGATGAGAGTTCCAGCACGACAGTTAGTGTGTTTGGCCATCTGATCACCAAACTAGGTCAGATCAGGCTTTCTCTCGAACATTGCCAGTAGTCTACAGAGGATGTATCATTGTGGATTTCTGGGGACCTCTCGAGCACTTTCCTTCTTCCTTTTCTCATGTCGTCTTCATTTATCATGGTCCGTTATTCCTTGTTCTCCCTTTCTGTTCTTGATCCAGCTGGGATCTCCTGCTCCCCTAAGCTCTCTTTCCCTCGAACCTTGCCCTTCATTACTCCCACTGTCATCCAGGTTGTTCATGTAGATTTCATCCATTTCTCTGTCATTGGGCGACCCCTGTGTCTTTCCTAGGGTCCCGTTTTCTAGGTAGCCTCCCTGGAGTTGTGTAGCAGTCTAGTCATCTTTGTTTTACATATAGTATCCTACTATGAGTGAGTACAAACCATGTTTGTTTTTCTGAGTCTGGGTTACCTCACTCAGGATGATTTTTTTCTAGATCCGTCCATTTGCCTGCAAACCTCATGATGTCATTGTTTTTCTCTGCTGAGTAATACTCCATTGTGTATATGTACGTTATTTTCTTTATCCATTCTTCAGTTGAAGGGCATCTAGGTTGTTTCCAGGTTCTGGCTATTACAAACAATGCTGATATGAACATAGCTGAGCAAATATTTGTATGTGTTTTGCTTGTTTTTTCCTAAATATAAGCTATTATTAAAAATTCTTCCTCTTAATCCTCATTGACATTCTAATTGACAGTATAAACCCACTTAGATGCTCACCAAAATGATTAACATACAATGCTGCATGTAAAGTTTGACACAGCTTGGGAGCAGCAGAGTGTGGGTAGGTGGCATGTTACAAAGATCATTCCAAAAGTTTCCTATCCTAAAGAACCTGAGTCTAATACTTAATATATTCTATCTAAGATATTTTATATATAAGATATATATATATATAAAGTTGTAACTATAACTGCTAGTCTTCAACCTCATCAAATATCTGAGAAGGAATATAATAATACCTGAGAAATGGGAGAAGGATGCAAGCAACTTTCAGGAGTTTTGCAAGAGTAGATAGAGACAGCTGGCAGCCTGGACATTCACCTAATGTTTCTCAGCTTCATTGGTCCATTCAAACTGGCTACAGGCCTAGAGTATCTGACAGACCATTTTCAGAAGCAGGAATTCTGAAAGTCCATCTTACCTTGTCTTGGCAAAGTACAGTGGTCACTTTCCTTGTGTCCTGCTTGTCCAGAAAGGACAGCATTCATACTGTCAGCAGTTGAGGCAAGGGTAGTTCTTTGCCTAGAAGGCCATTTAGATATAGTGGGTAGCCATCTCAGCCTTGGCCTGGAAGTTCCAAAGCCCATTGAGGCTTCGGTAATGGTCACACCCACAAGGTGGGGCTGAGGGAGGAAGCTGAACACCCAGGATCTAGAGGAGAGGCTTCTCTTGGTTCCGGGACCCTGGATTCTGGAGGTAAATGGAGCAGAGTTCTCCAGAGAACACCGCCGGACTGCACCATACCTTTCCCAGACCCTGCAACCTATCCCTACATTTGTAAGTTACCTCACAAAATAAACCTCCTTTTTAACTACATGGAGTGGCCTTAATAATTTCACCAATAATCTATCTACTATCTATCTATCTATCTATCTATCTATCTATCTATCTATCTATCTACTATCTATCTACTATCTCTCTCTCTCTCTCTATCTATCATCTAGCCTGCCTCCCTCCCTGACTTTTTCCCTCCCTCCCTCCTTCCCTCTCTCCCTTCTCTCTCTCTCTCTCTCTCTCTCTCTCTCTCTCTCTCTCTCTCTCTCTCTCTCCCTCTCTCTCTCTCTCTCCCTCTCCCTCTCCCTCTCCCTCTCCCTCTCCCTCTCCTTCTCCCTTCTCTTTTTTTGGAGTCTTGTCAGTTATTTTCTTAGAATAAAGATTTAAGTCCTATAAAACAAACAGAGGACAATTAGTGAGTTTTAAGTGTGTCAACCCATGAAGGTTATTTTCTTTCTTCCCATGCCAATTTGGTAAAAGTGGTTCTCTGGGACTGCATAATTACAGATGAATGACAGTGAATTGCTTGGACAATAATTGGTAGGAAGTACAATTATGAGAAGTCATTAGTGGGAGAAAATGAATAGTTGGTTGCTTAACAGGTCAACGTTGAAAGCCCAATGTGGTTAAACATTGTATTAAATTACAGGCTTTGCCATTTAAGCATATTTATAAATCACTGATCTTTCTAAGCTATATTTTTGCATAATCTTTGATTTGTGGTACAGTACAGGAGCTACCCATTGTGGGTTTCAGGAGTTCAATGAAGAAAACAGTGCACAATTGAAATGTCCACTGCTCTCCAGACCAGGGGGATCAGCTGACCTACTTTGCACAAATAACATATACAAAGTAATGCATATGGTATTTTGAGAACCCAAGCTAAGTGGGTACAGTTGGTGTATTGTTCTATTTAGAGGCTGAGAACGGTGTTAGCCATCTAGTCCTAGATTTGGAAGTACCAAGTTCAGAATTCAGAACTGATATCCCAATGCTTTGTAATCATGTCCAGGCAGAATTGTGGTTTTCTATCTGTATAATCTGTTAAAACAGCAATAATATGAAAACTAAAAAGAAAGTCACAAAAATGCTATCTTTACCCTTCCTTCAGAAAGAAAAAAAATCACTCAACATAGTGTCTTAATTTTCTTTTTTGGTGGTTGTGACAAACACCACAACCAGAAGCAACTTGGTGAAGAAAGGATTTATTTTATTGTACTTTCAGGACATAGTCCACTTTTTATCAGGTGATGAATTCAATGCAGGAACCTGGAAGCAGAAACTGACCCAGAGACCACAGAAGAATGCTGCTTACTGCCTTTCTCCCTCTGACTTGTGCTCAGCCCATTTTCTTATACAGCCTAGGAACTGCCTGCTCAGATGTGGCACCATGTATATTGGGTTGTGCCCTCTTATATTAATCAATGACAAAAAAGCCCACAGGCCAACCTGATGGAGGCAATCCTCCAACTGAGAGTCCCTCATGTAGCTCCAAGCTGTGTCAAAATGATACCTGAAGCTCATTAGGTGAGAGAGATTAGGATTGTTCTAATTCTTCAAAAAAAGTAATATTTTTATGCTTCTTATGTGGTGTATATAGTATGTTCACTCAGGTACATGTTTGCTGGGCTTTACAAATAATGTAGATATTTTAAGTACTGTGAGTTGAATGCTGACTCAGCGTCCAGTTGTGTTTGGAATGGGGACATCCACAAATGCAATACAAAGTAGTAGCTCTGCATTCCTGTTCCCAACTGCTGATGTGGGAGGCAAGGTTTATCCCCTGTAACAACTACAGAATGATTTCGTGCTAACAAACATGGTACTGGCTATATAGCTTAGGAACTGTCTTGGGTTCCCAGGTCTCTTTGAATCTGCTCAGCTTGTCAGTATTTCATTAATGATAACAAAAATCATATTGCCCATCTCCTTCAGCTCTCAGAACATGCTGGTTTTCTTTCACACTCCCATCTGCTATATGGGTGTACTGGTTATGAACTGCATGGGAAGCTGGCAAATGAGTTTGTTTGATGTGTTCATCACAAGCCACCTTTCATGACAGTTTCCTCTTGTTTTGACTGTCTTTGTCATTGTTGTCTTCTATTCAGGAATTTGGGAGGTACCACCTCCTCCTTACCCCTGCTGTTATTAGCTACCCTGAGAATACTGGACATAAGTGTCTAAGGGTGAAGGTTCCCATTTTTTCTATCTGATTAAATCTCAATGTATGGGAGAGTATGTTAATGCATAGTAAAGCTCAGTGATGCCCTTTTGATGGCATAGAGTCTAACTTAATTGAGTAGACATTCAAATTTTGGGGTGCTTGCTTCCCTGTGTTTTAATATATATGTATACACATATATAACATATACATGTATACATCATTATATATATGTATGTATACTGTGTGTATGATATACATGTATATGTTTCCTGAACAGCTATTATGTGCCAGACACTGTGAATGGCTTTGGTGTTGTCATAGTAAACAAAATAGGCATTGCTTTTGCTCCTGTGCATAGTGGGTGAGACAGACAGGTAATTGCAGCACTAGTGGCCAAGTTACAGCTGTGTCAAGTACTAGACAGGAAAGAGGTGTAGTAATGTGACAAATTACAACACAGAGCTTGACTAACCAGGAGGTCTTGGAGACTTGCTTTATTCTCAGCAGTAATCACTCTAAAGAGTGCAGAACACTCTCCCCAAAGAATCTGAGGTAGAGAACCATCAGATATAAAATGATTCTGAGAGCCTTTTCATGTTCGTCCTTAGGTTCAGTGTGGGTATGTGTAGTTTATATAGGTAGAAAATGGCCCAGATCTGACACATGCTGTGTCGTCACTGTAATCCTTGTTTTTCTTATTTGCTTCTTCATATTATCCTATTCTTACCTACTACTCAGTTTGCTTGTGCAGCCTTTACCCCAGATCTGCTCACGAATTGCTCCATCTAATGCCCTACATTATTCTTAGGAGTATGCAGGAAGAGGTCGAGAACAGAAGGTAGCAGAAGTGTTCTCTGAAACCCCATGGAAAAGTTAGGCAGTGACCTCTTTCAGAAGGGTGGGTCTAGAAAGATCGTGGGGGTTAGAACTGATGAAGAGGGAGACCAGGTTAGGAGACAGATGATTTTCTTGGGATAGAAATGTCCTTACTAAGTCAGAAATTATAGAGCAGAGTCTACTGTGAGGGATTTGGGAGGTTAAGAAAAGAATTTGGGGCTTTGTGAAGGGTCTGAAGAGAGGTACTACAGGTGAGACAACAAAGAGATTGTACTAACACGAGTCATCAAAATCTTTTTAAAACATATATATGGTAAGAAATGGTTAGAAAATATCCATTTGTAAAAGGTCTAGCTTAGGTGATTATTGCCATTATTTTGACATTTTGGGTTTGAATGTTTGTAGCTCACAAGAACGTCATTATCTATTTTAGAAGAACTTAAGAGGCTGGAACTCAGAATGTGTCCAGGTTTTATACATTAATCATAGACAGAGAGAATGATACTTTTGTAAAGAAAATAAATGTTATGAAATAATTTTGCTACATTGGAAGACCATTAATACAATGGACTAAACCTCTGAATTGTAATTGAAATATTTTCCTTTAAAAGCATTGCAGTGGTAATGGTGTCTCTTCATAGCAATAAAATCCCTAACTAAGATAGCCATCATCAGAGAAGCTTCCGCCTGTAGGAGATGGGAACCAATACAGTGACCCTCAATGGGACAATGTGCAGAGAGTGAACAACCTTAGAACACTCAGCCCTTAATGGGATGTCTCCATCAAACCCTTCCCTTCTGGGGAGGGAACTCTGAGGAACAGGAGGTGGAAGGATTGTAAGAGCCAGAGGGTATGGGGGATACCAAGAAAACTGTGTCTTCCAGACACAAAAGACTTATGAAAATATGGACTCACAGAAAGCATACATAAAGTATGTACAAGTCTAAGCCAAATGGGGTCCAATGTTAAAAGCAGACATGGATGCCAGCTCTTGCACCTAACCCAGAAGCTATCAAATCTGATAACAATTTGTTAAGTTTTCTCTAATGGAATCTCACTGGGTATACAAACCACACTTATGAGTAGACCCCTGGCCACCAGTAGATGACAAACATGAAAGGAACTCAATTATTTTGTTTTTTTTAAATAGTTATTTTTATAATTCTAATTTTATAACAAGTAAAATTATAATTTAAAATTACAATTATTTTTGTAATCTCAAAAAAAGAAAGACTGTCAATATTTGAGAGAATTTTATGAGAATAGTTAAATATGCACTTTAAAATTCCCTGAGTTTCTTTCTTGATTTTGACTGGAACATTTATTTTTGGTTGTGAGCCTAGCCTTTAATGGCTGAGTCATCTCTCTAGGCCTTGACCATTATTTATAAGAATGATTAGCTGATAAATATGTTTGTTGTATTCAATTTGGTTCTTTATGTGCTTTATCTTTGATACATAGTCATGTATGTAACCAATAAAGAACAGGTTAGAGAAATTCACACATATGTATACACAAGTAAATAAACTTTATTTCATTTTAATATTCCCAAGGGTTAAGATGTACAAACAGGGAATAAAATTAAAATTATTTTCTTTGGGGATGATTTATGCCTTAATTTCCACCTGCCCTATAATTAGAAATTTTGAACTCTGTAAATGTTTTTTAAGATAAAATTATTGCCTTGGTAAACTTCAGAAATTACATCATTAACCCAAGACCTTTCTCAGCCTAGAACAACATGGTTGGTACAAGGGTCTGTGCACACACAGACAAATAAATAAAGAGGAAAGTTTAAAATAATTTGAAAATGATTTATTGTCGGCCACCCCTGCAGTTAGGAATTCAAGTATTATTACTTTACTTCAGCGCAGCAGAGGAGGACAGCAACTTGCTGTGGGCTAAAGGTAAATGATGATCTATTGCAGAGGAGGAAGGGGATGAACTGAGGAAAGGGGGAAGGAGTGGGGAGTAAGCAATGTGTTTTTGGAACTATTGCTTCACATAATGCCTTCAAAAATTTGCCTTGACCTCTGCTGGAAAATCCCAGTGTAAATGGTGAAGCAAATGGCATCTTAAATCTTTGATAGTTAAGGGCATTTGTGCTTGGTACAGCAAGGGTGATCAGAGGGTGCCAGGTCACGGTACACACTAAACCATATAGAATCTAAGTTGCCTGCTTCAGCTGCTCGATAATCTCATCCCAGAGGTACCTTGTTTTCGTTCAAAGGGATCAATTAACATACAAAATGCTAGGATGACTCTTCTAAAGTAATCTATACTGTTCACAGCATCTGTGGGTTAAAGCCTCATGTTATAAATGAAGTATGGACTTCTATAGTAGAATAAAATATCCACTTTCTCATATTTGAAATTAGTGTAAAGTAAAAGCTCATTTTTCAAACACAGAGTCATACAGGGAAGGAAAAAGTAAACCCTAACATTTGCCAATGTATCTTTTTCTTTAAAAATATTTTTATTTTATAATTAATTTAATTTTACATATCAACCAGATTCCCCTGTCTTCCCTCCTCCCACCCCTAGCCTTCCTCCCAATCAACCTCCCATTCCCACCTCCTCCAGGGCAAGGTCTCCCCTGGGGAGTCAGTTTAGCCTGATAGATTCAGTTGAGGCAGGTCCAGTCCCCTCATCCCTACACCAAGGCTGAGCAAAGTGTCTCAGCATAGGCCCTAGGTTCCAAAAAGCCAGGTCATGCACCAAGGACAGGTCCTGGTCCCACTGCCTGGGGGTCTTGTAAACAGTTCAAGCTAATCAGCTATCTCACTTATCCAGAGGGCCTAGTCCCATACCATGGAGGCTCCTCAGCCATTGGTTCATAGTTCATGTGTTTCCACTAGTTTTTGCCAACGTCTCTTACACAAGAAGGTTTGCACTGGATATTTCATTGACTAGCATCTCATTAAACCATCCTAAATTCCATGCTGGAAGTTTATCTACTTCTTGGTGTAACTGAGAAAACTGAAGCCCACCTAGATATGTTTCTCTGTTAAGACTAGGTCACATGTAAATTTTATCTAGTGGCAGCTCTGAGGTTTTCCACTTCGCTGCACTGTCTTTGGCTGTTTTTAAGAGTCCCTCTTATATCCTTGTTAACAACTAAAGTATCTAAACGAGTTTTCTCTTGATTTCAGGTTCGGTTCCAGAAGTTACTGTCACCTACCTTGGAGCACCTGCATGTGCAGGAGACACAACGTTGGTTCTGGAGGAAGCTGTGGACTGGTACCCAGGGGATGAGGCTGTCATCATCAGTGGAATGAGTGTTGAAGGTGCTGGACCAATGGAAGAGGTTGTTGTTGTGGAAACTGTGCACAATACAGATCTCCATCTCAGGAAGCCCTTGAGGTACTCAGATTTCAGCTTGGATAGGTTCACATGGAGGAAGATGAGGTCTTACACATACTGGGCTCTGGACATTTATCTCTTGATGAGATCCATTAGCATTAAATAATGCTGGACATCTGGAAAGGAAAAGAATAAAGCATAAATGTTATGAAGTGAAAATTTCTTGAATACTTTCTCTAGTGGGAACCTAGAATTTCTGCCTTAGCAAGTGGTTAGTACATAATTCCCAATGCTATGATAGATACATTTTTACAGGTGTAAATATGCACATTCACAGGTATTTGAATGTCTAAAGAAAGAGACACTCCCCAAAGAAGAATCTATTTACTATTCCTAATAAGACATAGAATCATGGTCTCAAGTGCATCTTCCTCTCTTGTTTTTGTCAGATATTCTTACAACTTCACAGAGAACTGGGTAGCTGGAAAGAATCATATTTTGAAGGCTACTGTGGCTCTTCTCAGCAGGAACATTATCATCCAAGGAAATATCACTCTTGAGAGGGTAAAGCACCTCCATTCCTGCCAGGAGGACAATGCTGCTAAAGGTAGAAATGCAGTTTGATGGAAAACCCAGAGAGTGAATGAGTGTTCTCACTGCCTAACAATATGAGGTGGGGCCGTTGGTTGGTCTTCTTCATTAGAACACACTGTTAGTCTTTGAGTGTTTGTATTCTTACATAATTTTCAGAATCCTTTTGGTAACTTGTCATTTCATCCCTTTCTCTACTTACAGGCAAAAGAAATAGACAAAAGGCAACAGAGATGATTTAATAATTTGATCCAGGAAAACTTGTGTTAATGAATTAAACCAGGACAGCTGGGATGCTTAATGATTTCATTAATCCCAGGCATCTCCTAAGATTCTCAAGAAAACTATGATTCCAGAATCAAAGGCTTGAGCAGTTCATCCTTATTGATTAGATTTGCTCCTCCTCTCCTTTGGGAGTTTGTTTTCTGAGTGACCTACCACATACTCTAGGTAAAGGGGTAATGGAGCAAATTCATCTTCTGGTAGAATAGCAGGCACTGAATCACACTGATGTGCCTATTAAACATCTATTTCAGGGATGGTTAGTTTAGGAGGTTATGTTTTGGTTTCCCAGGCTCTAGATTATGAGGCTTTCACATGCTGTGAAGATATCATTTGTCAACTTTGGTCCAGGATGGTGTGGGTGTCAAGGATGACTTCCAGGCATGAGCTGTGGATGGATGATGAGGCTTTTACTGTGTTGGGAAGAGGAGAAGGTTTTGGGGTAGGATGGTAGTGGTAAACATGAGTTTAATTTTGTACATGGTGAAACTGAGAGGGCAGGCCAGAAATTGAGCAGAGATGTCTGACAGTGTCTGGACCTTAATAGAAATATCAAGGCTAGAGTTAAAGATTTCAGAGATATGTACATAGAGCTGCAGTTCACTGTGCTGTGATGTAAGTGGTTGTTAACAGTGGACAATGAGCATGATTTTATTCCTTTCCACTTAAAGTCATCAACTGACAAATACGTAATTTGGTAAAACGAAAAAAAAAATTGGATAAAATTAGGTTAGGGCTAATTGACTGCCACCTTCCCAGTTCTGCCAAATTGGGATCATAATTGTGCTAAAACATATACACATATAGCATATCTTCATCTCCTGCTTATAGGACAATTCCGTGAAAGATTAAGGTCTGCAATTCACCACCTCTTTTGTTGGTTATTGATATTAACCTGAGTGCAGCAATACAATACAGAAAACCATGTAGTTGTGCTGGTTAGTGTTTGTTGTCAGTTGGACAGACCCTTCAGCCACTTGGGAAGAGGTAGCCTTGTTTAAGGAACTACCAATATTAGATCGATCTTTGGCGATGTTGGTGAGAGACTGTCTTGATTGAAGATTGACATGGGAAAGCTTAGCTTACCATGGGCAGCACCATCCCTAGGTGAACAAGTCTGGGCTGTATAGGAAGGCTACCTGAACATGAACCAGAAAACAAGCTGGTAATCTGTGTTCTTCTGTGGTCTCTGCTTGAGTTGCTTGAGTGCCTGCCTTGATTTTCCTTAAAGATGGACTGTGGCCAGGAAATGTAAAATGAAATAATCTTTTCTTAAATTGCTTTTGGTCATGGGCTTATTACAGCAAAATAAAGCAAGCTGGAACAATAAGTATGTCTGAATGAAGTTGACTTTGTTTCTTCTTTCTGTGGACTCCAAAGTAACATGGCTGATACTGAATCAATTCCAAAGGTGACCTTTCCATTTTGAGATTCTTTTCCATTATCAAATGTCACATGTCAGCAGAGAATATTCTGAGTGCTGGTTTCTCAACACTGTAGCAATGGCAGTTTGCATTCAGCACAGGTCACTTTTCTGTCCTTAGTACGAAGATAGCTGGGGAAACAGATTTGTAGCAACTCTCAGTAAGTTTTCTGGAGCCCTCTGTCCTGTCACTGGAGATATTTTTGCTAAATCCCCCAACACACAACAGCATATTGAAGGGAAACCCCATTGGGTACTTTAAGCCTATAAGCACTATGGTATGATTCAGTACTCAATGTCCACAAGAATTACCAAATATGAAAAAGCCATTTTATTTCACCTTTCCTATAGGCTATCTTTTTGTGTTTAAATCAATACCACTATAATTGGTATAATTGAGCTGGGGGCTCTAATCTGCCCCTTTATGATATGAATTAAGGTGATTGTGTGTGTGTGTGTGTGTGTGTGTGTGTGTGTGTGTGTGTGTGTGTGTAGGGGGTATTTCCAGAAATAAGAGAGCAAGGGGAAATATCATTTCCTAGTTATTTGATCTATTTAAAGAGTCCACAGGAACAATGAAAGAAGACTGTTGGATGGCTTGTCCTTAGTAGCCACAGAGCCTCGCAAACAGAGATTTGTCTAGAAGCATGTTTAAAGTTTCCTCTGGACATCATTGTGTGTTTCAGGTAACCTAAAGAACTGTTTGTACTCTAAGAGTGAAAAGGTGCTGGGAGCCAGAGATCTGGGGGCCAGAGTAATCATTCAGTCCTTCCCAGAGGAGCCCAGCTTGGTCAAGCTGAAGGGCGTTCAGTTTCAAGACCTGGGGCAGGCCTTCCATAAGCACCTGAGCTCACTCACCCTGGTGGGAACTATGAGAGGTAAGGGACCACACCTTGGCCTTCCAGGTTTTCTTCTTCTATTTGAAGGTACCACATGATGGTGATATGTGGGACTGACAAATTCAGAGATACATGTTTACAGGTTAGATATATACTTTTCAAACCTGAATTAATCATACATGGAGCTTACTAAATTCAGATAGACACTCACTCACCAGAACAACTTGCACATGTGAGGAAGTTCTAGTGGTTCAGGTGCAAGTATGTTCTGATGGAGTGACGTTTTGATAGAGATTCAGAGTTGGGAAAAAACCTCAGACTGTGTTTCTGAAAGAAGTGATTATTAATGAGTTAATTTATAGGTGTTAATTTGTATTCTTATAAGAAACTAGAGATTTCTCTCTATAATCAACATAAAGCTTTGCATAAATACAGATTTTACAGTACTGACGAACAGACCAAACACTTATACCTTACCTTGAAATGAAGACTCATTATACTAAATATATATATATTAATAAAACAAAAGCAACCCTCCTCCAATAGAATACATAGAAGGGAAGATGGTTCTTAGAGCTTTTAACCTGGGTCACCACACTACAACAACAGTATCCTCAAAATGTCACTCTAAAAATCAGAATTCTAACTTAATCACTCATTTTTAGTTTCCTGTAGTCACTCTCTTTTAGATTTACAAATATGCAAGTTAACAGATACAGTATGATTTTAAGGTTAATTTCTTGTAATTTTCCTAAGACATATAATATATCAAGGGACTGTGGATATAGATATTGTGCAGTTTAGCATTTGTAAGGTCTCTCACACACAAACACACATACTATTGAATATGCATGTTCTGAATTATTTTTTAAAACAGAGGAAAATTGGTATTATACTGATCTGTATTTTCTATATTACTTTTTACTTCCCAAATTAGTTAAATATTCTACAAAGCTTTCTTTGGCCAACAGCACGATAATCCCTGAATAATTATTTTCAAAAATAGACATGAGGGTTTAAACCTACTCAAAAGTATAATGAACATTTAAAAGTCCAGAAGGAACACAAATAAAATATATGAGAGAAAAAAATTTTGGTTCTGCTTAAAGTAATTCTAGGAGTGTTTTATTGTTCCTCTTTTGAAAGGAAATACTTAAAACTTCTAATAATTATTTTTTCTTGAGAAGAAAAATGAAGCACAAACTGGTATTTCCAAAGCAAATGATTTAGTTTTTGCTACTTTTTATATTATCAACAAAATGCATTCAGTGTTAACTATAAGCCAAAATATTTTAACCATGGTTTTCTATTTTAGATTATTTAAGAGCTCAAGTGATTTATCTTAGAAAGATATTGTACCAATTACATAGTTCTCATTTGATAAAAATCATAATGGGATTATAAAGTTAACTAATATATCTTGACTGACATAGACTATATTTTATTTTTATTCAAATTTACTAATTGTGCACACTGAGTTTCTTTATGACATCTCATTCATGCATATAATGTACTTTGATCATCTTCAACCTGCTGCTATCATAGTCTATCACCCCATTTGTCGACTCTTCCTCCAAGCCTTCCTTCTACTTTCATGGATTATTTTTAAAACAGTTTATGTACCTGTTATTATAAAGTTAAAAGAGGAAGAAACTGTACATAGCAAAAATAGGCTTATTTTTAAAGAAACCTATGCTAAGAATGATAACTTTAAAATTTTGTTGGTTTAAAGGTAAGAAAAATAAACAAGATTATAAATATAATTCAGAACTTAGTTCCTAGAAATGCCCTATTTCTCCCTCTTCCTCCTCCTCCTCCTCCTCCTCCTCCTCCTCTTCTTCTCCTTCTTCTCCTTCTTCTCCTTCTTTTCCTCCTCCTCCTCCTCCTCCTCCTCCTCCTCCTCCTCCTCCTCCTCCTCCTCCTTCTCCTTCTCCTTCTTCTTCTTCTTCTTCTTCTTCAGGGCAGGGTTTCTCTGGGTAGGCCTGACTGGCCTGGAACACACTCTGTAGACCCAGCTGTTTTCGAACTCAGAGATATGACTGCCTGTACTTCCTAAGTGCTAGGATTAAAGGTGTGCACCACCACTGCCTGGCCAGATATACCCTATTTCTATGTGTATAGCAGAACACACTTCTTTAGTTTTCAACATGCCTATATGAGGTTCTGTTTTATGTATGTGTACGTAAGTGTGTGCATGCATACCATACACATGTGTATATAGTCTTTCAAAGAAGAATAAGAGAAAGCAACAATATATCACCTGCCTCCAATAAATGGCAGTATTCACTGTAGAACAGTCAGAAGCAATCAAGACAATGCCTGCAAACAAATTCACAGGTCAATCTAGTGGAGGCAACACTTCAGGTAAGGCTCTCCTTTTTCCAGGTGTGTCATGTAGACAACCAAGATTAACCATGGCATCAGCAATAAGAGTTTTGGTCCAAGCTGGCCTGGTATTCATAATCCAAATTATTGGCAGTACCCAAAATTGACCTGAGAACCAGGTTTATGAAAATACCTGGTTCAACTATGCTTAAATAAACTGACATTTAGGAAAGTAATTACTCAGCCTCAATATCACCATCTCCGTATTTACCCCAAATAATGGTTTGTGTCTTGGGCCCATCAACACATAAATGTTTGCTAGCAGCTACAGTTGTGCAGCACAGGTTAGCATTTCTGTCAATCATGGCCCAGCCCTCTGTGTCTAGTACTGTCCCTGGACAAATGGGCCCGAGTGTATAAAAACATTAGCCGAGCATGTCCAGTGGGAGATTGAGTGAGTAAGTGGTGTTTCTTGGTAGTTTTTGCTTCAGGTTTCTGCCTTGGCTTGCTCAGTGATAGACTGTAAACTGTAGAATGGAATATAAATCCTTTCATACTCAATTTCCTTGTGGCCCTAGTATTTTTCACAGACATAGAAACTAAACTAGAACAGCTGACAAGGTATGAACATTAATTTATAGCCCAAGAAACAATGGCTACAAATTTATATGCAAGTATAGTTTTAAAAAATCCCTGTTAAATCATATAAGACCTTGATGGCTGCTCTACTATGTTGTGACAAAGGACATTGAATAGGTAGAATTCTTGATAGACATGTGGCTTTGTGGCTTGGCCACTTTCTCTTTCTTAGATGGATAACACTTTCTAGCACTTGTGTCTTGAATTTCAATTAGCTTTCTGTTCAAGATCTAGTGGCCTTAGTTGCCCAATTTCTTTATTTGTTTGTTTTTTCCAAATGATAGAGTTTCATATTTTTGTGGAGAAATATTTTCTGGTCATGGTGCATTTTGTTTGGATATGGTCAACAGAATCTGAGAAGACTCTGATGTATGAGTAAAATGTTCACCATCTTCTTTCCCATTCAGGTTCTTATATTCAGAGCTGTTCAGTATGGGGCTCCTTCAGCAGAGGCCTTAGCATGCACAGGACCTGGGGCCTGAGGGTAGACAGTAATATATTCTACAAGATTGTAGGCCATGCCCTGCTGGTGGGTAAGTACCTTTGCTTGGTTAATAATGTATGCATTCTTGGGTAGGATGGGCAGTCTTTCATAAATCATTCTCCAACATTGTTGAATTCCAAACTTACAATATCATTATTTTTCTGAGCATTACCTAATCGGACATAGCTTAAAATCCCAAATATAAATTTAATCACCACTGAGTGACTTAGTAAACTGTATAAAAAGGAAGCAAATCACTTGAAAGTTGAACTCAGGTTAATAAATGTCTAATGGGAGGTTTTAAAATCTACTGCCACAAATTTTCCCATAATTCTAAGTCCACACACAGTCTCAGATGCTCAGGCTTGATGTTGGCTAAAGATTTAAAAATTGAATTTGTGCATAAGTGTTTCTGTGGTAGGCTGGGGCTGCAGTTTCTGAACTGGCAGACTGCTCACTAGTTTCTACCTTTCTCCCTTTAAGTTCATGACCAAATATCAATATTATCCTTAGATAATTAGAAGTCTCAGTTGCCATCACATCACTCCCAGAAAACAATCCAGAGGTTTTGGATGGGCTGAAGAGTGCCCTGTTAGTGATTTCCACCCCAACTGATTTCCGTAAACTCAACCTGGTCCTATTCATTTCTTCCTCTGTACTGTCTTGATGTCTGAGCTACTTTATTTCATTCTTTTCAAAGACCAGCCTTTCTTCTGCCACATGGCTTTTGCATAAATTGTTTCTCTGCATTCATGACAGCTGCTCTCTTGGAACATTCTTTCTTCCCTACACATGCGGGCTAGAACTTCTCAACTTAGAACTCTATGTCACATTCTGATTCGCCTTGTTTTACCACCAGGTTTTGTGACACTGTCTTCTTGCATTCAATAGTTCATCAGAGGCCAGTTAGATTAAACAAATCAACTGATAAGCAGTCTTTGGTTTTGTCAGAATATAAAAGCAAACCATAGCTTCATGCTGAACGTAAGAATATAACTATGATTGTTAGTGTTTTATTTTTAAATGAGCCCTGTGATGTGATTCAGGGGAAAGTATATGTTTAATTTAAGAAAAATCTTTTGATATAAAAGGCTGAAAAGGTCCTAATTCCAGAAGAGATGTTGTTTCATGAGGGACTATGGATCTTATAAACTCACTTAAAAACAAACTCCAGTTTGAAGACAAGAAGCAGATACATGAGGTCATCAGGTGTACAAAATCTTTTGACTAGAAAAAGGTGGCCACAGAAGTCAAGCCAACAGATGCAGGGTTGACTCTGTTCTTTCTTTTCTCTGTGAAAATCTATGACTGCAAGCAGAGATTTTGGATGGCATACTAACAATATGATTTTAGCATAAAATGATACTGAATAAGCAATAAAAAACCTGTAGGAGAAATCCAGCCTTGTTATTGTGGATCATTGGCTCTTGACATCCTTTTTATTGTAATCAAGGGAATTAAAATATTTAATTCACTATAAAGTTCTCTGTCATACCTAAAGCAGTCACAAATTCAGATCCATTAAATGACATGGGAATCTCAGATAAAATAAAGTCCTAGCAATGAGGGGTTCTGTGGCACTGTCTACACACTATTGATCTGACCTAAATGAATAATATCTTTTTATGTAACATGATTGGGACATTCCATACTTTTCTATTCCATTCTCATTGTGGGTGTGACCGTCTCATCCTGTCCAGCATGTTCCTTCAGAGCATGTCTGCTCTTCTTGGAAAAGCAGTCCATATAATTTGAGAACCAGGTTGGACACAGGCCATGTGGCTTTTCATAATTATATTTTTATTAAATTATTGATTGACAGTTCTATGCACATATTTAAGACTATCTGGTTGTTTCTATTTCCCCCATCTCATTAACGTTTCCTGTTTCCTACCATCCAAGTCTCTTTCTCACGTTTGTGGTGTGTGTGTGTGTGTGTGTGTGTGTGTGTGTGTGTGTGTGTGTGAGAGAGAGAGAGAGAGAGAGAGAGAGAGAGAGACAGACAGACAGACAGACAGACAGACAGACAGAGAAGAGAGACAGACAGACAGAGACAGAGAGAGACAGACAGACAGAGACAGAGAGAGAGAGAGACAGAGAGAGAGAGAGAGAACCACTGAGTTTAACCAGGGCCCTCTATCTGGTTTGAACAATGGAACTATTATTTGCTTTGACTTCATCTAAGAATTAAAATAGGTCTATTCTGTTGCAGGATATTTGAACAAGCTATGAGCCCTGAAATCGTGTTATTTACTGGAAAAGTCTATTTCTAGTTATGGTCTGCCTCAGCCCTAGCAAACATCTTTAATCCAAGAACTTTCTGCTTGAATATTGCAAACAGGATTAAATAAAGTCAATCATAGGTCAAGAGGTAGAGTGAGCAACCAGTTGACAGGAAGTGAACACAGGATCATTAATAGAAAATTAGAGTCAGAGGGAGTCAGGAGGATGGATAGAGAGAAAGAAGTACAGGAAGTAGAAGGGAAGGACATGCAGTTTGAGGAGGTTCTTTTTTTTTTTTGAGAAGGTGTAGTGTTATAGAATATTTGTTTAACTATGCAAAGATGGGTTACATTTGCTTATTTTGCACAATATTTGGTTAACTGTGTAAAGATGTACTGCATTTGTTTAATTATGTAAAGATGTGTTGCTCTTTTACCTTGCCTGCCTAAGGCACCTGATTGTTCTAATATAAACCTGAATAGACCATATTGAGGGAGGAGGTATAGGCAAGACTTCCAGGCAGGGAGAGTAAGCAGCAGGAGAAACTTAGGCTCAGGGGAAGAAAGAAAAAGAGATGCCAGGATCCAGCCAGCCAGCCACTGAGGAAGCAGGAAAGCAGGAAATACAGAATGAAAGAAAGGTAAAAAGCTCTGAGGCAAACATGAATAGAGACAGGTTAAATCAAGTTAAAAGAGCTAGTGAGACAAGCCTAAGCTAAGGCCAAACATTCATAATTAATATTAAGTATCCGTGTCTTTATTTGGGAGCTTATTGGTGGTCCAAAGAAAATACCAACTACAGCATAGGAAAGGCAAGGAGGCTTCTGGGAAGTCAGCTGATGAGCAAGGCCAGTTGGGTGCTTTCTCTGCCTCTCTGAGCTAGTAGACTTTCACACCAGCATCTGGCTTCTGAGTTTTTATTGGTAAAAATCAAACAATTGAGATTTTGGCTTAAAAAAAAAAACACTATTCCTGTGATTATTTTTCTTTAAAGTTATCTAAGATACTAAGGCTCATAGTCCATATAATATATATTTCTTTCTCTGACTCATAGATAAAAATTACCCAATCAAGAAATTATGTTTTAGCCAGGCGGTGGTGGCACACGCCTTTAATCCCAGCACTCAGGAGGCAGAGCCAGGCTGATCTCTGTGAGTTCGAGGGCAGCCTGAGCTACCAAGTGAGTTCCAGGAAAAGGCGCAAAGCTGCACAGAGAAACCCTGTCTTGAAACCCCCCCCCAAAAAAAAAAAGAAAAGAAAAAAGAAAAAAAGAAAAAAAAAGAAATTATGTTTTATTTTTCTCTTGCTTTCCTGAATGATATCAAATATGCCAAAGTAATATATCCTTCTGTTCTCAGGGACCTATATGGACAGTAAGTTTGGCACTAGTGAGACTATTACTGGAAGAAAAAATGGTAATATATAAATTTATTTTATTTTGAATCTATCATGTTCATGTATAATTGTCATAATTTATAGGCAGCTATCATGATGTGTTCATTGTAAATTTAGTGAGCAAGAGATATTGAGACCATGATTAGAAAAAGCACAGGAACAAATAGCCAAAATAATGGAAACACATGAACTATGAACCAATAGCTGAGGAGCCCCCATGGTATGGGACTAGGCCCTCTGGATAAGTGAGACAGTTGAACTGTTTAGGAGGCCCCCAGGCAGTGGGACCAGGACCTGTCCTTGGTGCATGACCTGGCTTTTTGGAACCTAGGGCCTATGCTAAGACACTTTGCTCAGCCTTGGTGCAGGGAGGAGGAACTTGGACCTGCCTCAACTGAATGTACCAGGCTCTGCTGACTCCTCATGGGAGACCTTGCCTTGGAGGAGGTTGGAATAGAGGGTGGGTTGGGGGGCAAGGCTGGAGGGCAGGAGGAGGGAGAACAGGGGAATCTATGGCTGATATGTAAAATTAAATTAATTATAAAATAAAAATATTTAAAAACATGTGGCAAGCATGCTATTTTTTTCTAAATATACATATTTTATTAATTCTTTAAGAATTTCATGCAATATATTTTGAAACATGTTCATCCCTCCAATTTTTGTTTTCAATTTTCCTATACCTTCCTATTCAACTTAGAGAAGACTTCTGTGTTTTTCTACTTTTCTCATCAAACCCATTACTACTATCTTGCTAAATTGATAGAGTACTAAAATGATTCCCAATGAATTATTGCTATACCCATAGATTAGAACATTTCTCAATCCTCATCAAAGAAATATAATGTTTAAACATTATTTTAATTGTATGGATATATATGCATCAATATGTGGGTTTATACACATGAGTGCAGGTGCCTATGAAATCCAGAAGAGTGAGTCAGATTACCCCAATGCTGGAATTATAAGAGGCTGTGAATTGCCCAATATGAGTACTGGGAACTGAATTTTGGTCTTTTTACAGAATAGTTTATTCCTCTAGCCATTGATCTATTGCTAATACCATCTTTATAATATCTAATGATTTATAAAATATAGTTATACATAATATATATGTATATGAAATACAGTTTATATTAACAGAGTCAAAGAATACTGAATTATATAAATTTTAATGTTTGTGAATCCCCTGTGTTTGATTTATTTATTTTTCAAATTAGACTGGTGTGAACAGGGAAGTACAATAAGAAACAATGTGATCATCAGTGTTTCTGGGGCTGAGGGACTGTCCAGTCCTGAAATGTTGGCACCAGCTGGCATCTACTCTTTTAGTCCCACAATTGTGGTAGAGGTAAGAGCTTCATTTTCACTTGAGAGTCTAAGCTGAATGGTGGGGGATATCCCGTCAACAGTTCATAGCAGCATCAGATATTTGATTTTGGGTTGTTCATTTGAATGAGTATCAAGAAATTTGATTATGATTTTGTGTTAGTTGAGCAATTTAATGATTGTTTTCAGGATTCATATGAAAGCTATTTAGTATCATAAGTAATGAGTTGTATATTGATCATTTTCTGGTAAGACAAATGGAAATATCTTGTTTTGGATCTCTTGGTTCTGATGCCAATTACTTACTAAATAATTTGGCATATTTTTTTTGCCAAAAAGAGGGTTTTACATTGAATCAAGAAATATATGAGACATATGGTTTTAGGAGCATGATCTCAATTTTTATTCCATTATTTGGTGCAACTTAATGGTTATAGCCACATGGTGAAATATTTTTTTTCTATTTTTTCTGTTTATCATTAACCAAAGGTTTGTGAGTGAGGAGTCATACTGCAACAGTGGAAGACCATTTAATTTCTCCCTTGTTAGTTATGTTAGCTCTTGGTTTACCCCCAGCATGACCCTCTCTTTCCCAGGATGCTACTCTGAGCCTCTGTAGATACATGGCCCTACAGATCCTCCACTGCTACAGTATTATGATATTTATGCCCAATTTCTGAGGAACACACAAGACAAACTGCTCCTAATTACCATCAGTTGAATAATCCCTAATAAAAGTGTGGTCCTCTGCTCAACACTCCTTACACTCTTAATTGTTTCTTCCCACAGCACAGCACTTACACACCATTTTAGGTGCCTAATAGGGGTGGATAATAGGCCAGAGACAAAAGGAGGCAGAATTTCATGGATCATCAGAAACCAAACTCTAGACAAGTTGCGTTTAACTTTTTGGCCACAGCAGGGCTTGTTGAGCAGCTAGGAAGGCAGCTCTGTGCCTAGAAAGTCATGTTTTGCTCAACTTTCTTGTGTAGTATAATCTCATCTTCATTGAGGCATCTTAACAAAATCGATCAAGGTTTCCCAGCTCATCCATGTGAGGCTGGTGTAACAATATGAATTGAATGACATCAGAATGGATACATTACACTGGTGTAACAATATTAATTCAGCAAAGCCCCTTGCTTAGACTTGAGGAAGGTTGCTTAATCTTCCAGGGTGGACATTCAACCTAGAAAGCATACTTGCTCTCTCTCTGCATATGAGCCTGCCTTTGAAATCCTTGACCTGGTGGTTGGGGAAAATATTTTTAAGTTTGGACAATGGTTTGTGGCTTTATGTTATTCCTGACTTGTTTCAACCCAGAATCTTGAATTAATTTCTTAGTCACAGTATAGAGAATTCATCTTCACCTCTAGGTGAGCATCTTTAGAGCTTACTCACCTTCAACTCTGTGTAGTACAAACAGATTTCAGAGGTTCTTTTTGGTTTTCATATGTGCAATTGTTCTGTTGTCATCCTACCCAGGCCACAGCTGAATCAAATAAAAGTCAATTTCTCTGAAAATCAAATCTTGAGCAGTGTGCCTCCCCACCAATGAGAACTTTTGTAGTGTCCTATTGGAGTCCACAGGGGCATGGCTATCTTTGTGAAACATTGACTTGTTTTCTACAAACACATTGGTGGTACTCTCTCCATGTATTGCCCTAGCTTCTGCTGTCTGTGCTAGGCCTGTTTTCTCTCAATGCCTCTGGGATCAATAGCCAGTCTTCAATATTTTTCACAGAGATTCCTTTTATCTGACATAATATTCATGAACTCACTCTTTCTATACCCTCCTGCTGGAGTGATTATTCTCAGACAATGGGGTATGGTTCAATGCCAATGCTTCAGAGTGTCCCATATTTACAGAGGTACTGGAGCACAGTCCTATTTAGGGGAGGCCACGGAAGAAGAGGCCTGTTGGTGGCATCCATTTGATTTGAGGGGAATTTGTTCTAGTTTGTGAATTAATTTTGTCAGTAATTCTGTTTTAAAGGACCCAACATCAGTTCTCTGGCTCTCCTGACTCAATAGGTAATACATATTTAAGAGCTGCTTGAAGGGTTAAGTCAACCCTCCCTCTTTTTCTGCAAGTGACTACAGATATACACCTCAAGGAGCTGCTTTACTTGGGCAGTTCATTTCTCTCTGAAATTTCTCTTGCTTGAATGTCCATAACACATTGACTTCCACAAAGTATTGATTTCCACAGACTATCCCCTGCTTGCCTTAAACCCTTCTCTGCAAGCTCCCGCAGCCTACATAAGTATGTGGCTGCTTCATGAATCCTTTGTAGAGTACCCAATTGGAATTGAGAGAAAGGGCTGGGCAATAACATGATCTGACTGCTGATGCACTTCTTTTATAAGAAAAGTGAGTCTTTTTTTAATAAATAATTTTTTTTCTTTATTATTATATGTTTTAAATTTTATACATCAGCCATGGGTTCCTCTGTCCTCCCCCCTCCCGAACCCACCCCCACCTTTCCCCAGCCCCTCCCCTCCACTCCCATGTCCTCCAGGATCAAGGCACCCTGGGGATTCATTTAAACCTGGTAGATTCAGTACAGGCAGGTGCTGTCACCACCTTCCAGATTGAGCAGTGTCCCTGTGTAAGCCCAAGGTTTCAAACAGCCAGCTCATGCACTAAGAACAGAATCTGGTCCCACAGACTGGATGCCTCCCAAACAGATCAAGCTATTCAATGGTCTCACTTATCCAGAGGACCTGATCCAGCTGGGGGCTCCACAGCCTTTGGTTCATAATTCATGTGCTTCCATTCGTTTGACTATTTGTCCCTGTGCTTTTTGCAATCTTGGATTCAACAATTCACGCTCTTGCAGATCCTCCTCTTTCTCGACAGTTGGACACCTGGAGATCCACCTAGGGTCTGGCTGAGGATCTCTGCATCCACTTCCATCAGTTATTAGATGAGAGTTCCAAGACGACTGTTAGGGTGTTTGGCCATCTGATCACCAAACTAGGTCAGATCAGGCTTTCTCTCGACCATTGCCAGCAGATTACAGAGATATATCATTGTGGATTTCAGGGGACCTCTCCAGCACTCTGCCTATTCCTGGTCTCATGTGGTCTTCATTTATCATGGTCTGTTATTCCTCATTCTCCCTTTCTGTTCTTGATCCAGCTGGGATCTCTTGCTCCCCTAAGCTTTCTTTCCCTCAAATCTTGCCCTTCATTATTCCCACTGTCATCCAGGTTGTTCATGTAGAACTCATCCATTTCTCTGTCATTGGGTGATCCTTGGGACTTTCCTAGGGTCCCGTTTTCTAGGTAGCCTCCCTGGAGTTGTGTAGCAGTCTAGTCATCTTTGTTTTATACCTAGTATCCTCCTATGAGTGAGTACATACCGTGTTTGTCCTTCTGAGTCTGGGTTACCTCACTCAGGATGATTTTTTCTAGATCCATCCATTTGCCTGCAAACCTCATGATGTCATTGTTTTTCTCTGCTGAGTAGTACTACATTGTGTATATGTACAATATTTTCTTTATCCATTCTTCAGTTGAAGGGCATCTAGGTTGTTTCCAGGTTCTGGCTATTACAAACAATGCTGATATGAACATAGCTGAGCAAATGCCCTTGTGGTATGATTGAGCATTCCTTGGGTATATGCCCAAGAGTGCTATAGCTGGGTCTTGGGGGAGATGGATTCCCAATTTTCTAAGGAAGCGTCATATTGATTTCCAAAGTGGCTGTACAAGCTTGCATTCCCACCAGCAGTGGAGGAGAGTTCCCCTTGCTCCACATCCTCTCCAGCATAAGCTGTCTTCTGTGTTTGTGATCTTAGCCATTTAGACAGGTATAAGGTGGTATATCAGAGTCATTTTGATTTGCATTCTCGGATAATTAGGGATGTTGAGCAATTCCTGAAATGTCTTTCAGCCATTTGAACTTCCTCTGTGGAGAATTCTCTGTTTAGTTCTATAGCCCATTTCTTAATTGGACTGTTGGGCATTTTGATGTCTAATTTCTTGAGTTCTTTATATATTCTGGATATCAGCCCTCTGTGAGATGTGGGGTTGGTGAAGACCTTTTCCCATTTTGTAGGCTGTAGCTTTGTCTTGCTGACTGTGTCCTTTGCTCTACAAAAGCTCCTCCGTTTCAACAGGTCCCATTGATTGATTGTTTCCCTCAGTGTCTGTGCTACTGGTGTTATATTTAGAAAGTGATCTCTGATGCCAATGCGTTCAAGAGTACTTCCTACTTTCTCTTCTACCAGGTTCAGAGTAACTGGATGTATGTTGAGGTCTTTGATCCACTTGGACTTAAGTTTTGAGCACGGTGACAGATATGGATCTATTTGCAGACTTCTACACATTGACATCTAGTTATGCCAGCACCATTTGTTGAAGATGCTTTCCTTTTTCCATTGTACATTTTTGGCTTCTTTGTCAAAAATTATATATTCATAGGTGTGCAGGTTAATGTCAGGGTCTTCAATTCGATTCCATTGTTCCACATGTTGGTTTTTATGCCAGTACCAAGCTGTTTTTATTATGGTAGCTGTATAGTAGAGCTTGAGGTCAGGGATTGTGATGCCTCCAGAGGTTGTTTTTTTTTTTTTGTACAGGATTCTTTTGGCTATCCTGGGTTTTTTGTTTTTCTATATGAAGTTGAGTATTATTCTTTCCAGATCTGTGAAGAATTGTGTTGATAATTTGATGGGGATTGCATTGAATCTGTAGATTACTTTTGGTAAGATCACCATTTTTACTGTTGATCCTGCCTATCCATGAGCATGGGAGGTCTTTCCATTTTCTGACATCTTCTTCAATTTCTTTTTTCAGGGACTTAAAGTTCTTGTTATACAGGTCCTTCACATGCTTAGTTAGAGTAACCCCAAGGTATTTTATATCATTTGTGGCTATTGTAAAGGGTGATGTATCTCTGATTTCCTTCTCAGCCTATTTGTCTATTGTATATAGGAGGGCTACTGATTTTTTTGAGTTGATCTTGTATCCTGCTATGTTGCTGAAGGTTTTTATTAGCTGTATCAGTTCCTTGGTTGAATTTTTGGGGTTACTCATATCATGTCATCTGCAAATAGGGAGAGCTTGACTTCTTCCTTTCCATTTTGTATCCCCTTAATCTCCTTGTGTTGTCTTATAGCTCTGGCTAGAACTTCAAATACTATATTGAATAAGTAGGGGGAGAGGGCACAGCCTTGCCTTGTTCCTGAGTTTAGTGGTATTGCTTTGAGTTTCTCTCCATTTAATTTGATGTTGGCTGTTGGCTTGCTGTAGATTGCCTTTATTATGTTTAGTTATGTTCCCTGTATTCCTGATCACTCCAAGACCTTTATCATGAAGGGGTGTTGGATTTTGTCAAATGCCTTTTCTGCATCTAGTGAGATGATCATGTGGTTTTTTTCTTTGAGTTTATTTATATTGTGTATTACATTGATGGACTTTCATATGTTGAACCACACTTTCATCCCTGGGATGAAGCCTCTTGATCATGGTGGATAATTGTTTTGATGTGTTCTTGGAGTCTGTTTGCCAGAATTTTATTGAGCATTTTTGCATCAATGTTCATGAGGGAGATTGGTCTGTAGTTCTCTTTCTTTGTTGCATCTTTGTTTGGTTTAGGAATCAGGGTAATTGTAGCCTCATAGAAGGAGTTTGGTAATATGCCTCCTGCTTCTATTGTGTGGAACAATTTAAAGAGTATTGGTATTAAGTCTTCTTTGAAGATCTGGTAGGATTCTGCAGTGAAACCATTAGGTCCAGGGGTGTTTTGGTTGGGAGAGTTTTTATGACTGATTCTATTTCCTTAGGGGTTATTGGACTATTTAAAATTTTTATCTGGTCTTGATTTAACTTAGGTATGTGGTACCTGTCCAGAAAATTATCCATTTCTTTTAAATTGTCCAGTTTTGTGGAGCAGAGGTTTTTGAACCTGATGATTCTCTGGATTTTCATTGTCTGTTGTTATGTCCCCCTTTTCATTTCTGATTTTGTTAATTTGGATGCTCTCTCTGTGTCTTTTGGTTAGTTTGAATAAGGGCTTGTCTATCTTGTTGATCTTCTCAAAGAACCAACTCTTTGTTTCATTAATCCTTTGTATTGTTCTCTTTATTTCTATTTTATTGATTTCAGCTCTCAATTTGATAATTTCCAAGCGTCTGTTCGTCCTGGAGACTTTGCTTCTTCCTGTTCAAGGGCTTTCAGGTATGCTGTCAAGTCCCTAGCATGAGATTTCTCCAGCTTCTTTATGTGTGCATTCAGTGCTATGAATTTCCCTCTTAACACTCCTTTCATAGTATCCCATAAGTTTGGATATGTGGTGTATTCATTTTCATTGATGTCTAGGAAGTCTTTAATTTCTTTCTTTATTTCTTCCTCAACCCATTGGTGATTCAGTTGAGCATTATTCAATTTCCATGAGATTGTAGGATTTCTGTAGTTTATTTTGTTGTTGAAATCTAACTTTAAACCATGGTGGTCTGATAGAACACAGGAAGTTATTCCAATTGTTTTGTATCTGTTGAGATTTGCTTTGTGGCCAAGTATGTTGTCAGTGTTAGAGAAGGTTCCATGAGGTGCTGAGAAGAAGGTATATTTTTTTTGTTTGGGTGGAATGTTCTGTAGATATCGATTAAGTCCACTTGAGCTGTAACATCAGTTAAGTCCATTATGTCTCTGTTAAGTTTCAATTTGGCCAATCTGTCCAGAGGTGAAAGTGGGGTGTTGAAGTCTCCCACTATTAATGTGTGGGGTTCTATATGTGATTTAAGCTTCAGTAATGTTTCTTTTACATATGTTTTTGCCCTTGTGTTTGGGGCATAAATGTTCAGAATTGAAACTTCCTCTTGGTGGATCTTTCCTGCAATGAGTATGTAATGTCCTTCATATTCTCTTTTGATTGATTTTAGTTTGAAGTCTATTTTGCTGGATATTAGGATGGCTACACCAGCTTGCTTCTTAAGACCATTTGATTGGAAAGTCTTTTCCCAGCCTTTTATTCTTAGGAGGTGTCTGTCTTTGAATTGGAGGTGTGTTTCTTGTATTCAGCAGAAAGATGGGTCCTGTTTTCGTATCCATTTTGTTAGTCTGTGTCTTTTTATAGGTGAATTAAGTCCATTGATATTAAGGGATATTAATTACCAGTGATTGTTTTTTCCTGTTGTCATTTTTATTTTTTGGTAATAGTGTGTGTGTGTACTTCTCTTCTTTGGTGTTTACTGCTGTGGTGTTATCTATTGCCTGTATTTTCATGGGTGTATCTGCCTTCCTTAGGTTGGAATTTTCCTTATAGTGCTTTCTGTAGGGCTGGGTTTATAGATAAGTATTGTTTAAATCCGGTTTTGTCTTAGAAGGTCTTGTTCTCTCCATCTATGATGACTGAACGTTTTGTTGGGTATATTAGTCTAGGCTGGTCTCTTAGTGTCTGCATTATATCTGTCCAGGTCCTTCTGGCTTTCAAAGTCTCCATTGAGAAATTGGGTGTTATTCTGATGGGTTTGCCTTTATAAGTCACTTGGCCTTTTTCCTTTGCTGCCCTTAATATTCTTTCTTTATTCTGTACATTTAGTTGTTTAATTATTATGTGGCGAGGGGACTTTTTTGGGGGGTCTAGTCTGTTTGGTGTTCTATAGGCTTCTTGTATCTTCACAGGCATTTCCTTCTTTAAGTTGGCAAAGTTTTCTCCTATGATCTTGTTAAATATATTTTCTGTGCCTTTGAGTTGGTATTCTTCTCCTTCCTCTATCCCTATTATTCATAGGTTTGGTCTTCTCATGGTGTCCCAAATTTCTTGGACATTTTGGGTCATGACTCTGTTGGTTTTAGTGTTTTCTTTGACTGATGAATCTATTTCTTCTACCGTATCTTCAACACCAGAGATCCTCTCTTCCATCTCTTGCATTCTGTTGGTTATACTGCCTCTGAAGTTCCTTTTTGTTTACTCAGATTTTCTATTTTCAACATTCCTTCTGATAGTGTCTTCTTCATTTTTTCTATTTCCCTCTTCTGGTATTGGATTGTCTCCCTTGCTTTTTCATGATTTTCATTCAAGGATTTATTGTTTTCTTCTGCTTTAATTGTCCTTTCCTCTAGTTTTTAATAGCATTCTTCCCATTTTTTGTTTGTTTGTTCCTCTACTTTATTTTTGATTTCTTCTATATAAGGCTCTATCCTCTTCATGATGTTACTTATAGGGTTGTTTTCTTCTTCTTCTTCCATTCTGTGATGTTCAGGTCTAGCTGTTGGAGAAGGGCTAGGTTTTGATGATGCTGTATTGCTCTTTATTTTGTTGTATGTACTTCTGCCTTGACATCTGCCCATCTCCTCTTGGGTTCATTCTTGGTCTTATCAGTGTACTTGCTCCAGAGAGAGCTAACAGATTTAGGGAGCCTCTCTCTGGTCCAGATGGAAGCTCTGGGCCAGATGGGAGCACTGGTCCAGATGAGAGTGCTGGCCGGATAGGAGCTGGGGGGCTGGACTCTGAGTCTTGGGAAGTCCCTGGGCTCTCCTTATTTTGTCCATATGTGAGCTCCTCTTGTCCAGATGGGAGTTCCTCTGGTCTCTGGTCCAGATAGGAGTTCCAGGGCAGGATTGAAGCTTGGGGCTGGTCTCTGATGGGTGTGGGGACAGGGTGTGGAGACTGCAGTGTCTGCCTGCAGTCTTGGAAAAGCAGAGCCTTCCCACAGGCCTGCCGATTGGCAGGCAACTGGGGCCAAGTTGGTCAGGTCCTCCCAGAGTGGCCTGTGTTCAGTGGTGGGACCCAGGCACAGTTGCCTCTCTGGTTATAACCCCAGGCACTCACCTCTGGTCCAGATGGGAGTTCCGGGCGAAAAGTGAGCTGCAGCATCCCTTCCAAGTATAAATGCACTTGGCCAGTGTTTGTGTGTTTTACTCAGATGTTCCATAAATACTAATGTCACCGGGGCTGGTGATTCAACATACACTTTCATTTGTTAAAAATACATGTTTTCTGAGCACTGGTGCTGGCAATAGTGATGAACAAGGATGTAGCCTCTGGAATATCTTTCTGAACTTTTGGAGAACTCTTGCTTCTCATAAAGTGTTGGTAATGAGCTGGCATGTGGTGGCAGTGAAACTGATATGTGTGTTATTGAGATTGCCTTCATTGCCCTGTGGTGTACATTCTCAATATTTGCAGTGCTTGCAGAGAAAGTGGGTATTTAAGAGTTATCTATATTTGTGTGTGTATGTGTGTGTGTTTATGCATGCATATACACTATATTGAAAATATTATATAGATTGACACCTTTTTCATTCCTAATTTTAAAGGAAATGTTTTTAGTTTTTCATCATTTAGTGTAATGTTGATGTGTGTATGTGCGCACATGCATGCACATGTGTGTGTGTGTGTGTGTGTGTGTGTGTGTGTGTGTGTGTGTCTGTGTGTGTGTAAGTCAAATCTTGATGTCAGGTGACATCTTCAGTAGATATATAACTATTTTTTAAATTATCACCAGACTCCTTCCAAGCATATTCTACTTTTTTTTTTTTTTTTTTTTTTTTTTTTTAGTGCAGGGTTGAGATGGCTAGGTACTATTCTTTCTGATAATGCTTAGTACCAGATTTGATTATTTTGAAAATATCTTCCATGTGAAGACTGCTAAAACATTTCCCATTATAATTAATTGTGTTTGCATAACTAGCATAAAATATGGAATTCAATCAAATACAGGATATTTTGAGGTGGGTGTAAATTACTTTTATATAACACCTGGTATTTCTCAACAGTGGTACTTATACTGGATAGTTACAAGTTTCTCTATGAAGTAGTGTTTTAAACAACAATGGCACTTTCTTCTGCCCTATGAATTGTGTTAATAGTAACTATTTCCAGATATTTCCATGTTTCCCAGGAAGCAAAATTACCCTTGGTCTAGATTCTCTAGACTGTGATTCCCTTAAGTCCATTAATGTCTGAGAGAAGGCCCCACGTTCCTAAAGTCCTGTGTCCTCTTGAATAGCAATTCAACTTCATATACCACAATTTACAGATATTCGTAAGTGGCATTGTGGTAAGTGAATATGTTTGGAATGGTAAATAACCTCAGGAAATAGAAGAACTGTTTGGAATCCCAAATAATGACACTTAGAAAAGAACAGGCCAACTTGTCCACTTGGGAAGAAAACATTCTATAACTGGGTAAAAACAAGGAAAGACTATTTACAAGCACCCAGGGTAAAGAGCCTGTGGGGCCTACAATAAACAGTAAGCTAAAGTTAAGTAAACAGCATGATGATTGTGTCAGCATGTGCTGGATCCTGCACTGAGTTCTGCAGGTCAGCCTTTCAGACTCTAGCCCTGACTCACACTTCAACAGACTGAAGGCCTTTGAGGTAGGAGCCTTCTTTCACCCTTATTATTGTTGTAAGAGCTTATTTCACATTTGTCCCCATGAGCTTTGTACATGTGTTTTGTGGACCACAAGGCACATGCAAAGAATAGAATATTTAAATTCTACCTTCTGCAGAAATTCTGCTACATGTCAGTTGTCAGTGTGTCATCTAGGTTCAAGGTTGAGTAAGACCCCCAATCATCCTTTAATTTCATAACTAACCTCAGTAAAAATGTTGCTGCAGAGTGACTGAAACCATAGGGTAAAGTGAGTTTATTCAGCCTAAGGAAAATAGAAAATAGCTACCAGTGAAAGGACATGAGTATCCCAAGGGGGAAGAGGACTCTGAAATCTCAGACTTAAAGGGTCAAAGTAGGGTTGGAGATATGGCTCAGTGAAAGTGGTGTTTAGATTTTGTCACATTGACCCATGCTAGTGTCATTTGGGAAGCTGGAACTTCAACTGAGAAAATATCAACCTAGGATTGGCTGGTAAGCAAGTCTATGAAGTCATTTTCTCGATTAATGATTGATGTGGGAGAGCAAAGCCCCATTGTGGGTGGTGCCATCCCTAGGCAGGTGGTCATGGAAGGTATAAGAAAGGATTGCTGCTGATGAGCCCAAGCAGCAAGTAAGCAGTGTCTCCACCTCAGTTCTTTTCTAGATGTTCCTTTCCTGTTTTAGTTCTTGCTTCAGCCTTCCTTTGTGATAGACTGTCATTGAGATCTGTAAGCCAAATGAACCCTTCTATCCTCTAGTTGCTTTTGGTCATGGTATTGCATCACATCAACAGAAAATGAACTAAGAAAAAATGGGGGTAAACATGAGGATCTGAGTTTGAACCCCTAGGATCCACATAAAGCTGGGTATGGTGGCATTCTTGTAATCGCATGTACTCCTGAGATGAGATGGCAGGTAGTGAAAGTAGCATCTCCTGATGCTTATGGGCCAGCTAGCCTGGAGTATGCAGCTGCAAAGAGCAAGCATAATGGAAGATGTGTACTCATAACTGAGGCTTCTCTCTAGATGCCATATGAGTACTGTCACTAACATACCTGTACTCTGACAACATACACACACACACACACACACACACACACACACACACCTTAATGCATACATATGTACACACACAAGATTTTATTTTATTTTAAGAACACCAGTTTTATAAATGTATATAATTTATTCCATCATAAAAGATTCAAGTGAAGTATACAGCAAATAGTTGGGTGTGTTCAAAGAGCTGTACAACCCATCATCACAATAACCGGAACATTTTCATCTTCCCCTATAAATCCCATACTAATTAGTGGTCATGCTCCTCTTTTCTTATCAATGACTTCTCACCCTTAGACAACTACTGTCTACTTTAGGATAGATTTTCCTTTATAGGACACTCTATACATTTAAAAACACAGAATCTGTGCCAGACTGTGAATAGAGTGGTGGTTCCATCCTACATTTCCACCAATAGCACCTACTATCACTCATTGTTTTTAGCTATCCCATTAGGTTCATGTATTATTTAACTGTTGCTTTGACTTTGCCTTCTCTTGATTCCTAATGACACTGGATATATTTTCATATATTTATTGACTATTTTACATATCTTTGGGGAAATGCCTATTGGTCTTTTGCTCACTTTTAAAGTATTTTTTATTTATTTAAAACAATTTTTAAATTCAAATATATTGATCATATTACCCCTCCCCCAAGCCCTTCCAGATCTTTCCTGTCCATACCCATCTAACTTCAAGTTCCTTCTAAAAAAAAAAAAAAAAAAAACCCAAACAGAAACCTAATATAACATCAACCCCACCAAACCAAGAAAACAAAATAGACCATCCAAAAAACCCCACCTAACAGTTAGCAAGTAAAAGCATATACACAAGAAACTGTGGATTCCATTATATGCTGCATATATACTCCTGATATGAGGCTTGCTCTTGAATGGTTGATACACTGAGTGTCACTCCATTGGAGAAAACAGATTTTCCCTCTCCCAACAGGTATAAATGCCAGTTTAGGGTGAATTCTCTAATCCTCACAGTGTGCACTTGAGGCTGTTATCTACAGTGAGGACATTCTGGGAATTCTTGGTATTATACTAGCTAGCTCCTGTCAGCCTCCCTGATTACAGGGGATGAATTATACTGGAGCCTCTGAGCTGCTATCTTAGTAGCAGGATGAGAAGCTTGTTTCTTAATGTTGGTTTCTCAGTTAGACGTGGCCATTTGGCCTAGGACAAGACTCTTGGACTGAGAAAGGCAAGTATATATACAAATGTTGAAAGTACTCTTTGATCAAGTATAATTATATCAACTATTCATTATTCTGATAGTAGTGCCACCTCAGAGAAGCAGCCTGACACACTCCAGTATTTAATCCAAGTTCTGTCTTCCCAATGGTGGAGGAAGGAGAGAGGCTGTGCTGGGATGTGACAGTGTAACACTGAGAGGATTCACCTGCAAGTTAGGAATTGGCCACAGAACAGCCAATGTTGAATTTATTTTGCTTCCTCCAGTAAAGATTTGGTTGCAAATTCAGATTCTAAAAATGAATAGAAATTTATCATGAATGAGTGAAGCAGGAAGTGAGTGTTCTCTGCCAAGACACCATATGGGCTAAGAAGATAGGCTTTCTCCATCTGTAACTGGTCCCTGGTTCTGTCCCACAGGAGTTAGGGCTCATAGGGCTTATATTCTAGTTATTATTCTATTGCTATAAAGAGACACTGTGACCAAGACAACTTATAACAGAAAGCATTTAATTGGGGCATGCATTACAGTTTCAGAGGATGAGTCTATGATCATCATGGCAGGAAGCATGGCAGCAGACAGGCAGGCATGGAACTGGAGCAGTAGCTCAGAGTTTACATCCTGACCTGCAAGGAAGAGTTAGAAAGAGGGCAAAACCAGGTCTGACATGGAATTTTGAAACCACAAAGTCCTTCCTAAACTGTCTACCAACTGGGGCCAATTGGAAACCAAACATTCGAATATATGAGCCCGTGGAGGTTCTTCTTACTTAAATCACTGCAGCCGAATTTTGAATTTTTATATTGTTTTCTCACTTTCAGTTGTTAGTAATAAGTAAAAATCTTTGCAATTATTTGGTAGACCAAGTCAAATACACACATACGTACATGCATACACATACCACAGCACACATATACACAAACACACAACACACAACACACACACACACACACACACACACACACACACACACACACACACACCTCTCACATGATCAAACCTTTTAGGAAATCATTGTTTTAAACTCTGTCTTCATGTGTATTACACAGCAATGAAATCTTGTAAATACTTCATAGAATATTTGAAAATAAGTTCATCATAATTGTTTGACCAGAATTGAATTTTCCAAACTCATAGCAATCCATGGAGGACCTAGATTTCATAAAAACACATTAAAATATTAAATTCTTTAGACAGTATGAAGGAATATTGAGGTAATTTATTAATCTAAGCAGAACAAAAGTGTATTGAATAGATATAGCTTGTAATTGAGCTTAGCCAGCATGTCTCAGAACTAAGGACAAACAGGGAGAAGACCGTAATCTTAGCTATCTATGTTGGAGAGCCACTGTGTCTCCTGATATGTACCAATAAGGACTTCTCAAATGACTCTAACCTCATATTAGGTGTCACAGGTAACCTCCTATCTTAGGGTTTCTTTTGCTGTGATAAAACACCATGACTAAAAGCAACTTGGGGAGAAAAGGATTTATTTCATTTTTTTTTCCCCCAGATAACAGTCCATCACTCAGGAGACTCAAGGCAGGAACTTAAGCGGGGTAGGAACTGGAGGCAGCAACTGAAACAGAGTCCATGGGAGAAGGATGCTTATTGATTTGCTCCTCATAGCTTGCTCAGCCTGCGTTCTTAAACTATCTAGGACCACCTCCTCACGATCCACTGTGAACTGGACCCACCCACATCAATCATTAATCAAGAAAATGCACTACTGGCTTGCCTACAGGCAGATCTTATGGGGACATTTTCTCATGGAGAGCCTCTTTTCCAAAATAGCTCTAATTTGTATCAAGTTGACTTAAAACTAACCAGCACACCTTCTTGTCATGGAAATGTCAAGAAGAATTTAAAATGGATTGCTAGTTATTGAGATGGACAATTTATAGTGTAGTCAAGTTGTCTGGAGGTTGCAAAGTTGGGCACAGGGGTTGATCCTTTGGGGGAATCTGGGACAACTGAGTTCACACAGGCTTTATCAGGCCTGAAAAGAATCATATAAAGAAGTAGAAAGTGCCAATAATGTTCTTTCTTTGCAGCAACCTTAACATATATGGAATAACTATTTTTCAAATCCCCCTGAATTTCTGTAGGGCAACAGAGTTTGTGCAGCTGGCTATGGCTATGTTTTCCACCTGGTGACCAACCAAACATCACAAGCTCCACTCCTGTCATTCACGTTGAACATTGCTCATTCTTGTACCAGGTAATGCTGGTTAAATGCATCTACGTTTAAGATTAGTGCTTGTGATTTAGCGATTGTTTTTATGCATAAAGGGTGCATGCTTCTTGGAATTTGATTTGAGATCGGGTAATGCTACAGTGTATTTTTTTTTATAGCCATGTTATTGGAGTGTTCTTGACATGCAAATTGCTGTATATATGTAACATATAGAACTCGAGAAGCTTGGAGATTAGTATACATCCTTGAAGCCAACACTATAACTGAGGCACCAATATTCATCACCTTGAACATTTTCCTGCTGGTCTGTTATTAATATACTAATTATCAGCCATGGATTTCCCCATCTTCCCTCCTCCCATCTCCCATCCCTTCCCCCAATCCACCCCTGACTTTCACCTCCTGCAAGGCAAGGTCTCCCCTGGGGAGTCAGCCCAGCCTGGTAGGTCCAGTCCCCCCCCACACACACACCAAGGCTGAGCAAAGGGTCCCAGCATAGGCCCCAGGCTCCAAAAAAGCCAGCCCATGCACCAAGGACAGGTCCCAGCTCCACTGCCTGGATGCCTCCCAAACAGTTCAAGCTAATCAACTGTCTCACTTATCCAGAGGGCCTGGTCCAGTTTTATGGGAGCTCCTCAGCCATTGGTTCACAGTTCATGTGTTTCCACTAGTTTGGCTATTTGTCCCTGTGCTTTTTCCAGTCGTGGTCTCAATATCTCTCACTCATACCATCCCTCCTCTCTCTTGCCAATTGGACTCCCGGAGCTCCACCTGGGGCTCGGCTGTGGATGTCTGCATCTGCTTCCATCAGAAACTGGATGAGAGTTCTATCTTGACAGCCAGGGTGTTTGGCCATCCAATCACCAGAGCAAGTCAGCTCAGGCACTCTCTCGACCATTGCCAGTAGTCTACAGTGGAGGTATCTTTGCGGATTTCTGGGGACCTCTCTAGCACTCTGCTTCTTCCTATTCCCCTGGGGTCTTCATTCATCATGGTATCTCCCTCCCTGCTCTCTCACTATGCTCCTGATCCAGCTGGGACCTCCCTTTTCCCTAAGCTCTCTTTCCCCTGATCCTTGCCCTCCATCACCCTTCTCCACCTCCAGTTTGCTCATGTAGATCTCATCCATTTCTCTGTTGTTGGGTGATCCCTGTGTCTTTCTTAGGGTCCTCTTTACTAGGTAGCTTCCCTGGAGTTGTGAGTTGCAGTCTGGTTATCCTTTGCTTTACATCTAGTATCCACTTATGAGTGAGTACATACCATGTTTATTTTTCTGAGTCTGGGTTACCTCACTCAGGATGATTTTTTTCTAGTTCCATCCATTTGCCCACAAACCTCATGATGTCATTGTTTTTCTCTGCTGAGTAGTACTCCATTGTGTCTATGTACCATATTTTCTTTATCCATTCTTCAGTTGAAGGGCATTTAGGTTGTTTCCAGGTTCTGGCTATTACAAATAATGCTGCTATGAACATAGTTGAGCATGTGTCCTTGTGGTATGATTGAGCATTCCTTAGGTATTTGCCCAAGAATGGAAAAGCTGGGTCTTAAGGGAGGTTGATTTCCAATTTTCTAAGAAAGCGCCACCCTTGACAGGCTAGTGCATATAGCTCTGGAGCCTAGTGGAGAGATCCATCTTGAAGAAGGAGTTCTTTGCTTGTGTTGTGCCTACTGCAGAGAGATAAGAGACTTACCTCAAGTCCTCATAACAAAGGGAAATGGCGTCAGTTGCTAAGAGAAAATATTTGAGGAAACAGGGTGGCCTAGAGAATTTAAGAAGTAAGGCAAAAGTGTTGTTTTTAGTCAGTCAGATCTTGATTCAAATCCTAGCATGCACCTACTAAATTCCTTGTTTTCATTACTTTTAAAAAGAGTGAGGTTCTCATTTGTAAAGTGGGGACAAGTCTCCTTTGATTAGAGTAAATTTAGAAGGACTGATGGAATATCAGGGAACATGGCTATGTGTTTATGGTTAAATGCAGGGCCACGTCACAGAAGAGACTGAGGCATGAGCAGCGTCCACCACAGAGGAGGGTCTCAGGTCTTGCTTGTGTCCATTCTCCCAAATTTCATTATTTTTATATCTGACAAAGCATTCATATGTACAGACTATAGGACACAATCAAACAACTTAGTATAATCCACTCTGAATATTTCAGCTTTAAAGTGGATGATAGAACTAAGATGGCATTTCTGAAAGGAACATATGAAAGTGATGAGTGAGTATATTAAAAATACTAAGACTGCTAATCATTAGGCAATTTCAAATTAAAACTACATAGAGCTATAAATTCACACTTGTTAGGATGATAGGATGAATATATCTATCCAGAATGATAAAATGATGGTATCGGTATTGGAGCAAGAAAAACTTATAAATTACTGGTGGGGATGCTAGTATTACAATGATGAAAACAAAGAAGAAGGAAATTAAAAATATAAGTACCATTTGATCTAATAATTCTATTATCTGATATATATCCAAAGAAAATGAAATTGACTGAAGAGATATTACATTCTCACATATATTGTAGCATCATTTACAATATTGAGGAAATAGAATCAATCTGTCAATCTGTGACTATAACCCAATGAATGGGTAAAGAAAGTCTCTGTCTGTCTCTGTCTCTGTCTCTTCTCTCTCTCACACACACATGAATATGACTCAGCCTTAAGAATGTGAAATACCATCATTTATTATAACATGGATGGGACTGAGAATCATTATATTAAATGAAATAAGGCAGTCTCAGACAAGTACCACATGATCTCACTTATATGTGGGATTGAAAATGTTGGCCTTAAAGAAGGTATAAGTTGAAATGTAGTTATCCCAGGCTGGAAGCGAAGGTGATGAGGAAAGTTGGCCAGCCTGAATTACAGTTAGAAGTCAATTCTGGAGTTCTACACATTATGTTAATCATAGATAATAATGCTCTGTATATTTAAAGAAATACTGGAGAGCGTACCTTTACTATAAAAATGATAAATATTTGAGAAGATAGACATGTATGTCCTAATTTGAACATCATACAATGTGGTTGTACATTGAAATACCACAAATATACATCTATAAAGATATCCCATGCCTGCGTGTCAGATTTTAAAAAAAGAATAAAAGCCCTTTTAATCCCAATGGAGAAAATGTTGCTCAATTTATCTTCATTCTTTGCTTTGCTTTCTAGGTACGGTCTCCTTATATATCCTAAATTTCAACCACTTTGGAATAATGATACTGGCCTTACTCTCTTCCAAGATTTCATAGTTTGGGGAAGTGCAGGTGGTGCCCAGGTATGACTTTTTAAGCATGCAAATAATGTGTGTGTGTGTGTGTGTGTGTGTGTGTGTGTGTGTGTGTCTTTGTTTCCTAGAGTCAGATTGTTACATCACTCTATCCAAAGGATAGCAGTTCAATGAGAAAAAGAACACTGTGATATTATCACAACTAGTGCCAATGGCATGATGTGGTTATGTGTGTGTGTGTGTGTGGTGTTGAATGAGCAAATCCCTCCTCAGAGGTCATTTTCTGCATGGGTTCCTGCAGAAGTCCTAGTAGAGAACAGGGATATTAGGGACATTTACAATCAGAAGGTGTCAATTGTAGAGGTTCATTCATACTTCCCTTCCAGTTCCTACTTATGACCAATAAATAAAGAACCAAAAAGTAAAGCACTTGTCAAATGTCACACACTTGATCAGGAACACAACTGACTACAGAGTACAGACACAAATATGTGTTTGATAGTATAATATCGTGAATAATGAATGCTCCAGTCTTAAGAAAAGCATGGTTCCTCAATGGAAAACAGTTTCAGTTTTAGCTGTTATTTACTTTAATCAATGTATTTTATTTTCGTTTTTTTTTCTTTAAAGAAAAAAAATAGATTCATGTTTACTGCCACAGTGACTTTGAAAAAGGGAACTTTAGGATCAACTAAAATTACCTAGGGTCACCAATACTACAAAGAGACATTTGTATGCATTAATCTCTGCAATTTAGAACTCTGCAGTCTAGGATACATAGAGGAGACAACATGTTTGTATAGCATTTAGGGACTAGAACAAAAGAAAACCATAGTAAAAGCTAAACATTTACTCACGTTCCCAATAAAAGGAAGACAATTTTGAATGAAGAAAGCCTAAAATACATGATAAGGATAGCTAGCAAGGAGATCTCTAATTGTGTTGAATATTTTATTTTAGTTTTTTTTTTAACTTTTATGTGTGTAGGAATATTTTATCAGGTTCCATAGATGAGAATGATTGATTTGAACCAAAGATCTATTCAGTTTCTAGGTATAATAATGGTTTAAAAACATTATTTTAATCAAGTTTCATAAATACAGTACTTCTTCTATAATAAAGAAAAATGTTAGTACACTGTGAAAATTGTATTCCATGTCGAATAGGTACAACTTCCTTGTGTATAACTTAAAACTAGAGATTTGCTAGCTAGGGCTTGCCATTACTATTTTTGAATATATTTGCAAGTGAGTTATTTTTAGGTGCCTGTAATTAGGCAGTAGTTGTCAAGTTGTCAGTTCAGGTCTCACCTGTTTTGTACTCATAGTCTGTCTTCAAAGAACTGTCATTTTATAAAATGTTTGCATCCAGACACACTAGGAAATTGCACAAAATCTGAGTGATATGTTAAAGTATGATAACATCATATGTGAAGACTACCTGGGCCTCAGTAAGGCACTTTCAATTCAAGTATGAATGCCAAGTGTAATATGATTTAATGAGCAAGGGATGACCATTAGGTCAGCTGTTGGTCCTCATTTTATAAATGGTAAAGTTCAGGCCTAGGGAAGGTCAAGATCACCTTGCCCAAGAGCACCCTGGTATCATGAGACCAAGGTGAATAGTAAGAACCCCATTTCCCAGAACAGTGGGACACTTTATAACCCCACTAAACTTTGTTACTCCTTCATGCCTCTGTAGAGGTGCTAGACCAAGTACTCATAAATAGGTATGCACATGTTAAATCCACACACAAGGAACCCAGAGACACACTGACTTACTGATTTTATACTTGTAATCTTCTGACCAGCTCTGCTAATGCTGTGCTAAAATGCTAAACACTGAAGTATTTGAATGCTATGCTTTTATTAATTAATTTTGCACATTTGGGGAATATAGGCTTGTTTTAAATATGTGGACAATTCATACCAACTTCTTAATGTATTGCCTGTTAGCAGAGAAATGTAATTTCCAAAGGGATTTGTTAGCTATGTTGAGATGTCTGTACTGATCTTGGTAGACAAAACCTGCTTAAATATGCCAATGTGCTTATTTACTTATTTATACTTAATCAATAATTAAAGAGAGTGTAGGAAGTCTGTGCGAGGGAAAAAAAATCTTTAGACCTTTGGCATAACTTCAACTGTTATTTTATAGATTTTTAGGAGTAATAATCTACATTTGAAAAACTTCCAAGTTTATGCATGCAGAGATTGTGGAATTGACATTTTGGAAAGTGATGCAAACACTTTGGTTACTGACAGCTTGTTACTTGGTCGTTTCACCCATGAGGTAGGTGCCTTGGTGAGGTTGTTGTGGGTTGACCATCAATACTGAATCATGAAGACTGAGCTCCCTGATGATCTAGTACATAGTTATAATAGAAAGTTTTAGTGAAGATCATGATAAAATAGGAGCATTTTATTTGTAATAGTGATGGTATTAGTAATATGATTCAAGTATATAGAGTTGCAGTGTTGATTCCATGTATATCGTAAGTTACTAAGAGTCTGAAGAATTCTTAATTGATTTAGAAGTAGGTCTTCTTTTGATGTATGCAAATTCAGTATTAAACCTCTGTTTAGCCTGCCATCGCAAAGAGTGTGCATGAGGCTATCCCATATTGTTTGATATTATGTGATAAGGTTTTGTTGGGTGAGTTGTCTGTTTGCTTCTCTGGAACTTAGGAGAGTGTGGTGGCTGTAGATGGCTTCAGAGTTCCTGCCAGGTATGGACACTAGGAGTTGGGGGTCCCAGATAGAATTGTTTCTAGGTATTGGGAGCTGACAGAAAGGAATGAGGATGGGCTAAGAAGGGGCTGGGTGGTGTTGAGAGAGTTTCACAGGGTGAGAGAGTGGGAGGAGGAGGGGAAGCTGGGTCTTCTTTGAGGAACTGTGGACCCTGCCCGTAAGGAAATAGGAGAAGAAAAGGAAGATGGGACTCTGCAGGTGGTCTACTACAGGACTGGGGATGAGACTGGGGTATTGGAGGACCAAAAGAGTGAAAATGGCATACCTGATTCCATGGCCAGCAAGCCCAGTGAGTTCCAGGGAAAGTGACTCCATTGTTGGTGGCTGAGACAAAGGAATGTGTGTGTGTGTGTGTGTGTGTGTGTGTGTGTGTGTGTGTGATAAGATTTTGGATGTGACTGCATTGCTCTTCAGAAAATATAGATTTCAGTACTATAAAAATCATACTATAGATGGCTTGTCCTGTTTTGCATAGTTCAAGGAACCATGTGAGTTCTTTTTATATTGCTGTGACTAAAACACATGACACAAACAGCTTAGAGAGGAAAGATTTATTTTGCCTCAGAGTTTCAGTCTTTCATGGTACGGAAGGAATGGTGGCTGGAAATTATGATTGATGTGAGGAATCCCATCACAGCAGATAAGGTGGCAGAGCTTTGATAGGAACCAGGGGTTGGATGTAACATTCAATGTTCTTCCACCAATGATCAACTTCTGCCGGGCTAGTCTTCACCTTCTCATGGTTCCATAGCTTCTGAAAACCCTTCCATGTACCATAGAACAAATATCAGAAATCAAGCCTGTGATGGATACTTCGTAGTCAAGATATGGCAATCCTACTGTAGTCAAAAGCTACTTCCCAGGTTAGCAGGACCATTTTCCCTTAAGGAAGTTCCCGAGCACCCCTGTCCTCTTAGGCCCCAGACCTTCAGTAATTTCCTTTGTCTTTATTTCTAAAAGAGTCACATGAATATTAGCAATTAATGTTTATATTAGTTACTTTTCTTGTGGCTGTGGCAAATGCTAGAATGGGTGTGTTTTGGCTAGTATTCGGAGGGATGATTATCAGGGTGGAAGTCACAGAGAAAGAGGAACACAAGACAGCTGCTCACATCACATCCACAGCCAGGAAGCAGGTGTGATGAACAAAGCTTGTCTCAGCTAGCTTTCTCATATATTTTCTTTTTCAGTCAGGGACTCTATTCCCTATGCAGGGTGGGCTTTTTCGCTCAGGTGACCCAATCTAACCAATCCCTACTAGACGTGCCCAGAGCCATGTCTCCTAGGTGATTGTAGATCCTGTCAAACTGACAACAATGAACTGTCAAAACAATTTGTAGAGAGAAGATGGCTTGTAGAATACTTGGGATCCATGGGGAGAATATTTGTGTCAGTTTGTTCCTGAATGCATTCAGTAGAAATTCATATGAAAATTGACTCTTGTACTTACTTGGGAGATTATTTCATAGGTATATGATAAATTAAGATTTTAAAAATTATTCAAATGGTTTTCTTATTGAGTTACATTTTCCTATAGCTCTCAACTTTGGAGTTAACTCTTTTGAATGATCCTTTTTTTTTCTGCAGTTTTTCCTTTTCCCTAAGAAGGTTGCTGGTTTAGAGATGACTCATCTCTCTAGTCTGCATTGTTTCCAGAGGGGATGCTGTAAGGTCAACAGACGTTAAGTCCAGAAAATGACCTTAGAGTTCATACTAAAGCAAGATGCCCATCAAACTGAGTAACTGTCCTGGTGAATTAATGTTTTAGTCTCTTAATTGATGTTAACTAGACATCATAATTAGTAGAAGAGTGACATAAGATGTAATTTATGACCAAAGGATACTTATCATGAGATAATAAAATATAATCACACCCCGAGGTTATTCACTAGAAATGCAATCTAGCTGATGGCCTTTGAGACGCTTAACAGATGCAGGCCAAAAGTTTACTGATAAAAACTCCTAAACAAGTTTGCTCTAGAGGATTCTAGAAAATGGTCAGTCATCCAAGTAGTAAAACCATTCGATTTTATATCCAACTGTAACCTAAATGTGACATTGTTCAGACTGAAATAACAGCTAAAACAAAATGGAGAGATCCATTTACTTTATAAATGCCAGCCCCAGATTTAATCTGAGTGCTAGATAGGGCAGCCTGGCTGTTTTCCTGGCTCCTGATCAAATACTATTGATTACATAAGGGGAGCAGCTTCAGTGGGAAACATTTATTAAGAGGTATGCCATTTCCTCTGAAGTGTTTTCTATGAAAATCTTGTCCTAGGGGAGTGTCTTATAAAGGAGATTCTTTGGTTGATTTCATTTACCCTTTTGGGTCCACAATCTCAAATAAATCTAGAGATATACAATGCACTGTGAGGATTACAGTTAACCAAATAGGACCATATTAGCAATGTCTGTTAAATAAATCTTAGCTGCTCTTTCAAATAAATATGTGGGATAACAGATGTATTAATTATCATCATTACAATAACTATTTTACTGTCTACCTGGATACTGTGATCCTATTATTCTTAAATAAACACAATAAAATAAACTTGCAAAAAAGTATTGAAGGGTCTGAGAAATCCTATGATTGACACAACAAGGAAAATGACAATCTTTACTTAATGAATTTTTAAAGTTTATTTTGGAGTCACATTATTGGCAGGTATCTTTTCTAATTTTTATTAAATATAAGGAGGAAGTTAAACTGGCTGTGGAATAAGATTTTCAACTCTTTCAAACTTGCCTGGCTTTATAGAATTAAGATTTTCAGAGAATTTGGCCTTCTCACTCACATTTGATTGATAACAGACAATTACAAGATATCCTCCAACAGATATTAGGTATTTGTGAGTAGAGGGGAATTAAGCGTATTTGTGTTTGGGTTGGTATTCTCACCCACTCTATCACCTACGTGTTCATGTGAGTAGAATACTTTTAATGTTCAGGAAGGAAAGGTTTGGGTACCACATGCCACATCTTTGGTTAGGCAGTTTTTGATGCTAGCTGCTTAATGTCGTATTTAATGATCACCCTCTTTCATGTACAGAAACATCCTGGTTTGGGTTTAAATTTTGGTCTCCTTATGTTTATGAGTATCTGCAGCCTGGCTGTCTTTTTATTGCTATTGGAAATAATTTAGTATTTGTTGAAAGTGGCCAGACACTTTCACAGACATGGTAATGGCATCATGGTTATATCAGATACATGCTTAATTGATACACATTTATGTGTGTAGGTGTGGTATAATATATGCATGCAAATACATCCCTTGTGATTTATTAGCAAAAAGTAGGTGATAAGAGTAAGTTGACACAATGTAAATAGTGGAATCTGGATCATTGCTGATCAGAGAATTCTCTATACTTTCAATGTCTTCATTCATTTGAATAGGTTTATAATAAAAATGTGAATTAAAAGATTCAGCAGGTGCTGGTGGAGCCACTTCATTCTTCCTCCATTTTCTCCAGGGGTTATTTCTCATTTTCATTGGGGATTTGTCTACCCCAGTTTAGGCCTTTCATCTTCCTTCGTTTCTCTAAATTCTGTTGCAGGGCCCCTCTCTTCTCAGTATGCTTGCTCCTGCTGGGAGAAATCTCATTTTCTCTCATGGTTTCAATTTATGCTGATGTCTTCCACATATTTGCATTTTCTACCGTCTTCATTTGTGCTTTCAGTTTTAATCATTATTTTTGTTTTCCTTTCCCCCATTTTTCTAACTTGATTTGGATTGTCCTGTGTTGCATCTTTTTAGAGATATTTTTCTCATTTCTCACATACTCATTATGTTTTGACATTCTAGCTATTGGGATTAAATTTTGAACATGCCTGCTGGTTGTGATGATTTTGTAATTACATTAATGATGTTAGACTATACCTCAGCAATTCCAGACTTTAATTTTTTAGCTGTGTTCTTTTTCTTCTTTTCTTAATGCTCAAGATCTTCATTCATGCACATATGTTTTGATCAAGTTTGCTCCTTCATTCCTTTCATTCCAACTCCCCCTTTACCCACTCCACTCCTCCCTCCCTCTTAACTTCATGTGATCTTTTTTTTTTTCAAATTCATTGAGTCCACTTAATGATACCTGCACATGCAAGGACATAGGACCATCTACTGGAACACAGGTAGCTTCTCAGGGGCTACACCCCTGAAGAAAACTGTTTCTCCCCTCCCAGAAGTCATCAATGGCCAGAAGCTTCTCAGCTAGGGACGGGGTTTTGTTTACCTTCTTTCTTTACTTACCCTTTCATCCTCTGCTTCTTTTACTTTCTATTGGTTCTATCTTTGAAAGTAAATGTTATATGGAAATATTTACAGAGAAAAGCACACAATGTATTTTGTAAGTACACTTTTAATTAAAATAGAATTACATCACCTTCCCCCTTCTCTTTGTTCCCTCTAACCCCTCCCATCCATCCTCCAACTCTCAAATTGATAGTCTCTTTTCCCTGGACAAAATACTACAGGCATCTGATGGCTGCTGGATGAGGGAGAATTAGCTTCTCCTAGGGAAAAGCCCCGTTATCAGTTATCCAATACATAGAGGTCATTCCTGAAACCAAATACACAAAGCAGCAAAAGACAGATTCAGCAGCCTGAACTCATATATTTGTGTGTGTGTGTGTGTGTGTGTGTGTGTGTGTATGTGTGTGTGTGTGTACACAATGTATGTATGTAACAATAATGATCACAATGTGTTTATCTTAAAAAAGCAAATCAACCGTGTACCACCCAGATAAGAAACACTGCCCATTTCCCTTGCAGTGGCCTCTTTCTATTCCCAGATTTAAACCTGAGTATCTTCAGCTAAAGGGGGACCATGATTCAGGCTCCTAGTAATATGGATTGATTTTTTTCTTATTATTATTTGATACAACGCAGTCACAGAGCACATAACTCTATTGTTCCTGGGTTTCTTTGGCACAATAATATGTCCATGGGCTTTGTCTGTCTTCTTGCGAGTAGTAATTTATTCTAGTCATTGTGTATTATCCCATTTTATGACTGTACCAAATATTTTCTCATGATCAAATTCTGTTTATTGGGTTTCCAACAGAATTTGTTGGTATTTGACAGTTTCTAACCATTTTTCTACCTTATTTTTCTCATTTGAAAAAAATTGTATAGACTCTTGGAGCTTTAAAACTTATACTCAAAGCTCATGTAATTCAGCTCCCTACTTCAGTGGGGAAAAAATTTCAGATTTAAAGTGCATTTCCCTTGAGCCATTGAGCAGAGAAGTGGAATGCTCTGCAGGAGATGTTCTTAGTTGGAGCTCCAGGAACTTGCAGCACGTGTTCTTCCCTGTGCTCTGCAGCAGTCTTGAATCTGGTAACAGATCATTCAATTTGACTGTCCATTCAGGTGCTTCCCCCACCAGACATTTTCCTTTATAAATGAACTGTTTACGCTAAGGTACAAAGTAGGGTTTCATCATAACCTCTTTGTAGATATATCAGTGAACTTTGTATTTCCTCACCTGTCTTCCCCATTATTCATCACCTTTTGACACCACACGCCATGTTTTCTTGCTACTTCCATCTTCCTTGCATTCCCATTGTCCTATCTCTTCAGACTCTCATTTCTTTAAGATCCCTTCATCCCAGACCTCGAATGCAACTCCACAGCTTGCTCAATCACCAGCTTTCTATTCCTATTTTGTCCATGCCCAGGATGGGATGACACTTCTCCTCATGTAGGCAGTGTGATATATCCAGGAACCAGTGGGCAGCCACTCCTGTCTGGAAAACCTTTGCTTGCCCCTCACTCCTTCCAGTTGTCCTACTGCCTCTTTGTATATTTGTGATGTTTTTAACTCTTTATTTATTAGGAATGGAATCTGGTTAACGATGATGTTTCCATTTTCTTTTGATTTGTATACTAACTTTAATTATGCTGAGATTTTACTTATTTCTCTTGTTTGTTAATATTGTTGCCATTTCTCCTATTGGAGATATTTTTGGAAAAAGTCTTTAATAGTTCTCAATTGTACAACTATTTTTAACAGTGGAAAAGTTCAGAGCCAACAGCTTAGTTTAATGGGCTTTGCTGAAGAGGTTTTTGTAGGAAAATCTAGAAAGAGTCATGTCTCATTTTAGATATTTAAAAATAGATTCTTTTTCTGTATTATCTGTAGAGAAGCTAACCTTCTGATGTGTTTTTCTGCATTTCAACACATGTATAAATTTGTGTCACCACAATTCCCATAATAAATATATAGAAGAGTTGTCTCAACCTCAGCTCCCCCAGGCTTCATCTCTCTGACCACATCCTCTACTGACTACTAATTCTGAGCCATTGCTAATCTACTCTCTATTGGGAAGGTTTCTTGTTCAATACTTACATAAGTGGGATCAAATGATATGAAACCGTTTGGGATTGGTTTCTTTCATTGCCAAATGTGTTCAGGGATTTATTCAACTAATTAAGTTCATTAATGTTTTATTCCTTATTGTTAATGAATTATATGCTACTGTACCAATGTAACATAGTTCTTTTTTTTTTTTTTTTCATTCATTTGTTGAAAACCATTTGAATAGTTTTTCAGATCTGGTGATAACAAACTGTTTGGTATAACTCTTTCTGTAATATATTTCGTATGACTGTCCTTTCTCATTTCTGTAAGATAATTATCTAGCAATTGAATGGCTGTTTCATATGAGGCATGATGAGAAACTGCCAACGTTTCCATTGTAGCCATCCCATTGTGTATTCCATGATCAATATGTAAGCTTTAGTAGTTCCCCATTTTCATAGGTATTTGATACTGACATTTTAAAAAAAAACAACTAAAATTCTAATAGATATATTGTATCTTATTTGCACTTACCTACTTTACATAATTTTAAACATTTTGAAATGTGGCTACTTACCATGCACACATTTCACTTTAGAGATATGTCTTAATTTGTTCTTTGATTGGAATTTTGTATTTTTGTTTTTGAGATTTACAGTTTCTTTCTGTTGTCTAAACATAAGATCTTTTTCATAAATATTAGTAGCATGTGTTTCGTTGTTTCAATAAGTTCAATATTAGCTTCCAATTTTCTTGTTTTAATTATTTTTGCTTGTGCATTATGACTCCATTTCATATGACTGGCAGTCTTACTTTGTTTTTTTGCTTTTTTTTCCTGTTTTTTAAAAATTTACAGGGAAGTCTATGTATGCCTGCTGGAATTAAAACTCCTAAAAGATGGGAACTTATGGTTTCTAATACAACTTTTGTTAATTTTGATCTGAACTGTGTGGCCATAAGAACCTGTTCTGGCTGTTCCCAAGGACAGGGTAAGTTTAAGCAGACAGGACAGATGGTAAATAAGACTAGTGCTCAGGTGAGTATGACAAACAGGGGCAAAGGCTTTGATGAATCAGTATTTCTTTTAGTTGCAAGATTATATCAATAGAAACTGTTCAAGTTCCACAGAGAACTCAGGAGCTAGGTGCTTACCACATGCCACCTATAGTTCCCATCTTCTGTAATACAGTCTCAGTGACCATCACATCTATCATTCTGTTTCTATGGCTCATTTGGATTCTCAGCTTCATGAAATGGAGACATCTTTCTTGGCTAGTGCCTGTTTTCAAACTGGTACTTGGAAGAGAGACTGTTACGTAGAGAGAAGATCATTGGTAAGATGAATAAATGAAAGTAGGTGGATGATGAACACATGGACATAATCTGACCTGCACACACACAACCACTGCCAAAAGATCCCGAACCAGGGTACTTGAATGTTTTCAACAACTTGGGCTGTGATGTGTACAAAGAAAACAAGGGCAATTCTTGATGACTTATTAACTGCTACACAGGACAGTGAGAAGTAACTCCTTGCGGACTCATGGGCCAAGGTGAAAAGAGGCAGGGGACGATTTAGTTGATCTGATTGTTACAAACAGCCCAAACCAAGTAATTCAAGTAAATTTTCTCTTGTGGTTTGAATCACCAATTTATATAATTTTTTTTAAATTAAATGAATAATCAGCAAGTCTCCACCTTACTATTTTTTTCCCTATATAAGCTGAACCAGGGGTTGGGGAATTTTGGTTTATGAGACAGTCATAGGAATATTAGAATGCCCTATGGCAAACACTTCATAGTTCTCCAATTCCCTGATGATTTCACATCATTCTCCAGACACTGAAAAAAGATCTCTTGTCACTGGATGATGCTGGCTGAATAAGCTTTCCTTTTATTTAAAAATTGTCTATTATAGGATCTAATAGAGATCTAGAGAGTACAATCAGGAAGAACCCATACTTTTTCAAAAATGAATATCTGAGAACATAATTTCAAAGGATGCTGAGAGCAGTCTTGGTGAAGTGAACAGAGTCAATGAAGGGCAAGGGGTGGGTGTACCTTAGAGAGGTGACTCTCCTGGGCATCACAGGGTAAATAGAAAACCCCAAACAGCAAAGGATGATTTCTAGGTATTATAAATAATGTAGGCCAAATCTTAGAGATTTTATACATCAGGTTTTGCTTGGGAAATGAGACATTTGGCCAACATGAGAAAATTATGGAGGTGAGGGTATTAGTATTATGCAATACAAAATATGGAATTAAGAAGTCTTTCACACATGGCTTGCTTTGCTGCATGTAATCCTCTGATCAGTAGAGTGTTTATTTTCTGTAGTTTATAATGTGTGTAACACAACAGGATGTGATGTATGTGTTGGGTGTTGTATACTTTTCCCCTTCAGTGATAGGGATGTATAAAATAAACATATTACTAGTAGGTGCGCTGGCGGTGGTGGTGACATCAGAGAATGTGCTGAGAGGTGTGGCCTGGAGCTAATATTTACAAAGTGTGTTCCTAACACTACTTATACTAATGGTTAATAGAATGTTGGTTTTGTAAGTAAGTATAATAAAAAAATTAAAGTATAAACCTCACATTTTGAGGTATTATCGATGGGGTCAGGCTTATGACAGAGTAATGGAAGCCAAAATATCGAGAGACTGGAGTGTGACACCAGTAGTGTTTAGGGAACTAACATTTGTCGTTTATTTTTTCTTAATAAAAGAGCACACTTGCCACCGCGCCCCCCATGTATGATTGGTATTTGGGGCTATTGTTTTTTTATCTAGAAAATTCTATTCATTGTAGGAAATTTCATAGGATTTCTTTGCCACTCTCCCCAGTTGCCAGTAGCACCACCAATGTGACAGTTGTGACAGTCAATAATAACTCAAAAGAATGTCAGTTGTCTCTTGGAAAGTAAAATAATCCCCAGAACAAAATCACTGCCCTATGAAATAAACTGAATGATGGCTGGCCATGATGCCTTTGGCCCCCAGTATCTCTAGCACATGGATACTGACATAAGGGAACACTTGTGTTCTTTTTCCTTTTGTGGATGACTGAATGAATCATAAAATTATAGTATATAAAGTACTAAAAGGAATCTTGTGAATTTAGTTTCATTGTAATGGATTCACGTCATGTGTAACAGTCTGTCTTCTAATTTATAGGTGGATTTACTGTCAAGACCAGGGAATTGAAGTTTGAAAACTCTCCAAATTTAGTAGCATTTCCATTTCCTCATGCAGCAGTTTTGGAAGACTTGGATGGGTCCTTGTCTGGGAAAAATGGAAGTCATATTCTTGCTTCTATGGAAACCCTCTCAGATACATGCTTGGCCAATGCAAGCTTCAGTCATATTGTCCCTGGCAGCATCTGTGGGGAAGGTGTTCTCTTTCATCGTATGTCTATTGGTTTGTAAGTAGCTTTAACTACACTTCTTAGCTTGTCAATGGGCATGTACATACCACTTTGTCAGGCCTAAGCATATGGAAGGAAAATTGTTTTCTGATAAGTTGAAGTATTTATTTCCTTAAAAGTGAAGTGGGACTAATGTTGACCAGTGTGAAATCAGGAATTTATGGTGGTTTTAGGTCGGCTCAAGTGGTAGCTGTCAATGTCTTTGGATCAGATGTTGTAGCCTGTGTCTGCTTATTGACAAAATTGAGTCAACAGCTTCTTCTTTAAAAGACTCACAACGAACAAAATATTTGAAATTTATTTAAATGGAAAGTATTGTTTAAAAGATTCCAATAGCGCCATCCTCATTTATATACATGCACTTTCCCCAAGCCCTTTTTCAGTGCTCAGTGTATTCAGCGGAGCAATTGCTGATGTCTTCTTTCACATGCCAGGTTGCTTCACTCTAGTTCATTTTCCTTGTTAATTTCATGAACTATTGGATTCGTACAATACATTTCCTATTAATATTGGATCAAGGACTCCTTGGTTATGCTACTCAAACTACCATTAAGTCAGCAGCTGGGCTGTTTATAATGCATAATAGGATTGCTTCTGCCCTCTTTAATTTCCAGGTAATGACTGCAGAGTGTCTGAGGTTCTCCCTTTTACCTATTGCAAATGCATTGTATATATTTAGCCACACTTATTTCCTCCCTTTAAGTGTCCCAACTCCATGAATATTAAGCCAAGTAATTCCGTCAGACCACAATGGCAACTTATTTGAACCAGTATACTCTAGAGGGGGAGAACCGTGGGGGCCAGGCTTGTACTAGCTGCACACTGAGTGTATAAAGAAATGTATCTTCTCCTTTGGAAGGCTTAAAAATAGTATCTTTGAAAAGTCCAAATATTTTCTCTCTCTGCTTTCCAAAGTAGTCATTATTTTCCCTACTGTGAAGGGGCCCCAAATCCCACTGAGTATCATAAGAGTGAGAGAGGGAGATATTTTCACTTCTAATTTTGCTTGTTCTCAGGAGAACTTTTTTTCTTCATTCTCAGGAATGTAGCCTGATTTTTATTACCATCGACCTGCTTTTACAAAACCTGGCTTTAAGGAATGTTTAGGGAATTTATGAAAGTTAGTGTTTTCTTTTTTACATGATTTTTTTTCCCTATATGGTGATAATAAGAGATTTGTAGTGAAGAGGACCATCATGCGCTTGTATGATATTTCTCTGTAGACATTTGTCAAACTCCTTCTAAAATGACTTTCTTTAAGGTTTGCTTAGGTCATCTCTTGTATGTGTGTGTGAGGGAGCGGGGGTTGGAGGGTGGGCATTGTGGTAGTGAAGGTTCTTCTGAGCTTCAGCTTTGTTCTTGGAGATTTCCAGGGCCATGGAGCCTTTTGCCACAGAAGCAGGTCATGATTGTCTTAGTCTGAGTCTCATGACAGCCCTCATGTTGTTTTCTATGTGGACTCCAAAGACTCCTGGGAGAGTGAAATATTTGCCTTCTTTATTTTGTTTTAATGCATTTCCTCCTGAGTTTCAAAATATAAAACCCCATGTCCTGGAGACCTCTTTAGTACCATAAAATCCAAGAAGAGTCATTGCTTTTTCTACCCAGACTTCTATTTGAAAATTTCAAATGCACTCGCAGGTCTAGGCACAAATGTTCAGCTGCCACAAATAAGTTCTAGGGAAGCCTCAGCACGCTTCCAGTGGTGTTTTGGCCCTTGTGCCTTCACTAAAAGAAGACTGTTGGAAACCATTCAGTTTACCATAACGAGAGAAGAACTTGAAATGCTGTTTATCTTCGTTGGTTTGATTACTAGGTGATATTTGTAGATTAACAAAATTGGTACATTTTTCTCTTTATTTTGGTTACTTTATCTTACCATGCATAAGTTTTGTAACTGAAATAAACAGTAATAACTTTTGAGTATTCTGGAGTACATACATATATATATATATATATATATATATATATATATATATATATATATATATATATGTGTGTGTGTGTGTGTATGTGTATATATATGTATATGAATAAAAGACATCTTAAATTTCATCTAAAAAAAAAAAAAAGAAGACTGTTAGATTCTATAGCTGTGAAGCCTGGCAATTCAAAGCAGTCTATGGGCTAGCACACAGCAACAATGGGCAACTCTGGAAATGTAGCAGACCTTCAGTCTGGACCTAGTCCTCAGACATCCTGAATGAGAAAGCCCAGGTGATGCACAGGAACCTTTGGGCAGCCCTGCTTCCAGGTCCTTCTAATTATACCCTCCACCCTTCTACCCCTCCCTCCTTGTGCTTGATCTTTGTCCCAGAGCATTATAACCTCATTAGGAACATGTCAGTGCTAATGAGCAATTTGAATTCAGCTTAGATACAAAGTTTGTTGTGTTTCATGAAGAAAGGATTAATTTGTTGTGCTCTTTACCCTGGGGCAAGTGCTGCTGTCTTTACTTTCAACTGATACCCCCTTCTCTCAGCAAGCGGTCCCCAGAGGGCAAGGAGTGAGGCTCTATATTCCTGCACAAACAAAGCCCCACTCTCCTCCCACTTGCTAAACTCTAGTGCTTAGGTTATTTCTTTTTTGTCAGGCCCATCACTGGCTCCTTTTCACTATACACCAGTTCTTTGTTTGATGTGAGTGACTTTGGAATCCTGTCTTTTGCTGTCTTACTTGTACCTGACTGAAGCCCACATCTGTGGTAGAGGCTTTCCTAGACTCCATGACTCAACACCAGCAGTTTGGTTGACAGAAGCAAGTAAATATTTGAAGTTGGTCATAATACCCAATGTCCAAGAGCAAATGGCTGCTCTGTTCAAGACAGAGTCAAGTTAAGATTGTTAAATGACAACATGCTTCAACTTCACGGTGCTTCTCATGTTGTTGGTACCATGGAAAGTGTTTATTCCCAAGCTCCTGCTCCTAGCAGCATTCTTTCAGGAACCACATGACGATGATGTCAATTCAGGACCTTATCTTAGAGTATTATATCAAGGAGCATTGCCCCCCATGGTCTCCCACTGATGAAAGGGCCCACAGAGTTGTGGGAGTTTCTTTAAATTTTTAAAATTACATTCTTATTTATTTATTGTGTGTGGAGGAGGACATGTGTGCATGCCGCAGTACATGTGTGGAGGTCAGAGGAAAATGTCCTACCATGAAAGTTCCTGGAATTGGACTTAGATTTTTCAGACTTGGTAGCAGGAACCGTTACCCACTGAGACATCTTGGCTCCTGTACCCTGCTTTTATTCTTATCTCCAGATTTACATAAATAATTTCCTCTGTGTTTATGTAAAATGACACAGAAAAAGTATAATTCTGTCTATAGCATGTGTGCATGAATCCTTTTAGATCTTCTTTTTAAATGTTTTTATTAGCTCTTTGAGAATTTCCTACAATCTATTGTGATCATCTTCACTGCCCTTCTTCTTGAAACTTCTTCAAAATCTTCCTTGTCCCCTGTTGAGTCCAATTTGTGCTGACCTTCTACTCCTGGGGATGGGGATTTTCTTAAAGTGTGGTTGATATACCAGGTGTCACTCCATTGAAGAAATCTAGCTTTCCCTTGCCCAGCATCAATCAATCGCCAGTAGCTCCTCAGCTAGGCGTGAGGTTGTTGTGTACCTCCTCTCTTCCATGATGACATCGTGTCTAGCTTGAACTTACACAGGTCCTATTCATGCCCTCACAGTCTCTGTGAGCTCATATGTCTATCTACCATGTTGTGTTTGCAAAACACCTTTTCCTTGACGTCATCCACCACCCCCTTTCTCTGTCCTTTAAATGCTGACGTATTTGGAGGTTGTGTGATCTGTGAACCTTCCTTTTCCTTCAAGTACATATATGCTTCCCAAGCCACCCTAGTTATTTTTACATGCAGTGATGATTCCTCAATGTTTCTTCCAGGTATACTGAACTTCAGCATTGGCTGATATGTTAGTCACTAGGCACACACGGTTACTGAACATTTGAAATATGGCTAGTATAAATTGAGATGTGCTCTAAGGATACATTATACACCATATTTCTATGATGTTATGAAAACATAATAGTACAAGCTCCAACAACTTGCTGTTACTGGTGAAGTTGAGATGCTGTTTAGGATATATTGAGTTACTCTGTGGTTAAAATGACTTTCAGTGCTCCTTTTCACTTTTTAAATTGTGGCTACTACAGAATTTTAAATGAGAGACCTATGGCTGGTGTTTGTGGGTCGTTTCTATTTCTACTAAGCAATTCAGTATTTCCACTTGTGTCTTTCACATCCATTTCAAACTCAGTGTGTCTGTACAGACTAAAGTCTTTACTCCACAGACCTGTTTCTCCCTGGGTGTTTAAGACCCTGCCAAAGCAAATGCTGGCCTTAACCAAACACACATGTTATCTTCAGTTTCCTTTTTATTCATTTTGTTCCATTAATTGACTACCAGCTTCCTTCCCTTTCTTCCCCATCTCTCTCTCCCCTTCCCTCATTCCTTCCTACTTCTTCCTTATTTCTTTTTTTTTCTTTAAAAGTTCTTTTTTTCATTTTACATATTAACCGCAATTCCCTCTCTCTCCCCTCCTCCCACTTCTCTTCCATTTCCCCCATCCCACCCTCATCCACACCTCCAAAAGGTAAGGCCTTTCATGGGGAGTCAACAAAGCCTTGTACATTCAGTTGATTCAGGAACAAACACCTCCAAGTTGCATCCAGGCTGAGCAAGGTATCCCTTCACAGGGAATGGTGCCCCAAAAGCCAGTTCATGCACTAGAGATAAATACTGATCCCACTGCCAGAGACACCATAAATGCCCAAGCCACATGACTGTCACCCACATTCAGAGGGCCTAGTTCAATCCTCTGTAGGTTCCCTAGCTTTCAGTCCAGAGTCCATGACCACTAGTTCTAGTCAGCTGTCTCTGTAAGTTTGCCCACTATGATCTTGAACCCTTGCTCATATAATCCCTCCTCCCTCTCTTCATCTGGATTTCAGGAGCTGGGCCCAGTGCTTGGCTGTGTATATCTGCATTTGCTTCCATCAGTTAAGGGATGAAGGCTCTATGATGATGGCTAGGCTATTCATCAATCTGATTATAGGGGAAGGCCAGTTCAGGTATCCCCTCCAGTATTGCTAGACTTAGCTGGGATCATCCTTGTGGATTCCTGGGAGTTTTCCCAGCTCCAACTTTCTCCCTAACCTCAGAATAGCTCCCTCTATCAGGATATCTCTTTCTTTGCTCTCCCTCTCTGTCCTTACCCCAGGTTGACCATCCTGTTCCCTCATGTTCCCATCCCCCCACCCTGGCCCCATGCTCCCACTTTACTCATAAAATGAGGAGACATATGTGATTCTACATTATCCTCCTTCTATAAAAAATTTTATTTTAAGGATGCACACAACATAATGGCTTATTATAATATTTCCATAAATGTATGTACTTACACTTTGTTTTTATTCACTGCCCCCTGCCCAGCCTCAAGCCTGACATCAGTCTGTCCTGGTGCTGGTCCCCTTCTTCACTTCAAATAGCCACCCTGACTCAGTTAGCTTTCTGTTGCTGTGATTAGACACCATGAGCAAGTCAACTTGAAGAGAGTATTTATTTGTGACTTACAGTTTCAGAGGGTTAACATCTGTGACCATTATGGTAGGTAACATGGCAGCAGACAGGCAGGCATGGCACCAATCAGTACTAAGAGTTTACAACTTGATTCGTAAGCATGAGACAGAGACATCTACCCAGGAAGGCCTGGGCTTTTGAAACTGCAAAATGACACACCTCCTCCAGCAAGGCCACACATCCTAATCCTTCCCCAACTATTCCACCAATTGAGGACCAAGCATTAAAATACATGCTCCTATGGGGACCATTACCATTCAAACAACCATCCACCCCTTTGGTTTTCATGTTATAAGTATTTATTACCTTCTTTTTTCCCGTCATCCCCCTGTTATGATTTTTATCTTTGATTTCATGGTTCCCTTTGTAGTTTCATAAAAGACAGATACACACACACACACACCACATGCACATGCACACACAGGTTTAAATTTAGATTCTGCACGTGTGATGAATCCTGTAGGGTTTGTCCTAAGTCAGTCTTATATCATTTAACATAATAATCCCTAGTTCCATCCATTTTTCTGAGACTATCATGATTTCATTTTTTTTCTCACTGCTGAATACAATTCCATTGTATGTATTACTTTTTATTTACTCATTCATCTTTAGATAGGAATCTAGGTTGATTCATTTTCTTAGCTAATGTGACTACTATATCCATAAGCATGGATGTGCAAATGTCTTTGCAATGGTAATTTATAATCCTTCAGGTCTATACCCAGGAGTGGTATATGTAGATCATTAAGTAGTTATAGTTTTGTTTTGGTGAGGAACCTCCATAGTGACTTTCATAGTAGCCATACCAATTTAACATTCCCACTGGCAGGGAAGGAAGGTCCTTCTTCCCAAATCACCTGCACTTGTCCCTGTTTGTTATCTTGATACAGTCATTCTGATTACTGTAAGATGAAATCTCAAAGTGGTTTTAATTTTGGTATTAGCCTAGGGATTGTGGATGTTGAAGACCTTGTCATTGTTTCATTGGCCATTGGAATTTTTTTTCAGATAACTATCTTTTTAGTTAGTTGTTCTACTTATTTATTAAATGATTTATTTTCATTTCTCATTCTGGCATTTTAACAAAATTCTTTGCATATTCTAAATTTTAATGCCTTGCCTACACCATAGTCCTCCCCCCCCCCCCCAATAAAGGTTGTATCATTACTCTGGTGATTTTCCTTTCTATTTCTCTTTCTTTCTTCTTTCCTTTCTTTTTTTTTGGTTTGGAAAAAGCTTTTAAATATTATGTAATCTATTTTGAATTGTTTTTTGCTTAAGGTGTGTGTGTGTGTGTGTGTGTGTGTGTGTGTTGGAGCAGACCTGTGGATCTAGTTTCATTTTCCTACATTTGAATAACCAGGTTTAGTAGAACTATGCATTGAATATACAAGGACAGAAATCACATGATCATCACAATCCATGTAGAAAAAGCCTGTGATAGAATTCACTACCTCTTCATGATAAAAATCTTTGAAAAATTTAGAAGTAGAAGGAGCACGTTTTAATGTAATACACTTGACAGACTTGTATTCAACATTATAGTAAATGGTAAATGTAGTGGGTAGCCATCCCAGCATTGGCCTGGAAGTTCCAACCCCCACTGAGGCTTTGGTAATGGTCACGCCCACAAGGCGGGGCAGAGGAGGAAGCGGAAGACGAAGGATCGGGAAGACTCACTGTCTTGGTTCCCGGACTCTGGACGCTGGAGGTAGACCGAGCAGAGTTCTCCAGAGAACAACGCCGGATTGTGCTATACCCTTGCCAGACCCTGTAACCTACCCCCTCATTTGTAAGTACCCCACAAAATAAACCTCCCTTTTAACTACGTGGAGTGGCCTTAATAATTTCACCAATAGGTAAAAATGCTAAAAACAATTTTTCTGAAATTAGAAATGAGACAATGTGTTTTTTTTTCCAAAATGGTGGTGAAAGTCTTAGCTAGAGAAATTGGGTAAGAGAAAGAATAAAAGTTATACAAACAGGAGTAAACTACCTTGAAAGTATTTTTGCCTGTAGACTCTGGCAGAAAACTCACAAGCCTGATAAAATCTCTCAGTACTGGATATAAGATAATGAACTTTGTAAGGAAGAAAAGAAGAAATCCCATTCACAATAGCTATAAAAATGCCCAGGAATATATCTAACCAGGAAAGTGAAAGAACTCTACAGTGAAAACTTTAAGACACTGAAAAAAGACAAACAAGAAGACTCTAGAAGAGGAAAATATCTCCCATATCTATGGATTAACAAAGTTAGTATTGTAAAAGTGAATAAATTACCAAAAGTGATCTACTGATTCAACATAATCCCCATTTAAATTTCAAAGATACTCTTAAAGAACTAGAAAAAGATTGTAAAATTCATACACACACACACACACACACACACACACACACACACACACACACACACGTACACAGAGCCAAAGCTATCCTAAGCAAAGTGAGGAAAAATGAAGCAATCAATACATGACCTCAAATTATACTAGTAACACAAACTACATCACATTAGCACAGACACATGTAGAATCATGGAATAGAAGAAAGTACCCAGAAGTAATCCCACACAGTTACAAACACTTAATTTTCAAAACATATATTGATGTAAACATTGTTCCATCCCTTCCCTTCCCTCTCCTCCCTACTTCTCTCTCCTCCTCTCTTTTCTCCTTGCCCTTCCTCCCTTCTCTCCTCTTTTTACTTTATTCTACCCACCTTCTCTCCTGTCCCCCTTACCATTTTTTCTTGTTGAGTCTCATTCTTTAGCCTCCTCTGGTCTGGAACTCACTATGTAGCCCAGGTTGGCCTCAAAGTCTCAGCAATCCCCCTGCCTTCTGTATACTGGGATTTAAAGTCTGACCTGCTTGCACAGGTTAGTTTCTAGGAGCGGTCCATGTTGAGTCATTTCCCTTGGCTAATGCCCTCTTAGTCCAGCTTTAGTTATCTTTTACCTGTGCGCTCACAGGCACATCTTAGCTTGCCACTTGATGATGCCCTAACCTGCTTAGACCTGGTCTTGCCCTTCTTTCCTTTGCTTAAAATGTGCTTCCACATGCTTCCTGAGGCAAAGCCTCTCTAGCCCTTTATATCTGCCACCTGCCGAAGGCCTTGGCATCATCCGATGTTCCCAGCTCTCTATCCCATATTTACCTCATTGCCTGTTTCTGTTTATAAGGTTCAGCTTCCATGAGCTCAGCATGGAGGTGATTTTCTCTGATGAGTTTCCTGGAGCATCTTGCACACTTTGTTATCCCTGCTGTGTGCTTGCTCTTTAGACTTCCTCTGATCAATACTCATAACTCCTGCACAGTTTTTATAAGCTGCCTTCCTTTGCAGATGTTAAGGAGGGTATCTGGGTAGTTTGGTTTGTTGTACATCTTATGGCCCTAATACAACATTGAGCACACATTGACTTAAATTAGTTTTATATAAATTAAAAAATTGTCACCTCTAAATGTTCTTCTCATGGTATTATTTCCCATGTTTTATGTCCATATTTATGAGGTCTCCATTACATTTACTTTTTCTCCAGAAGATTCAGGGATTAAAATGCTATCTTTAGTCCTTATCTCCAAAATTTTAAAAATCATATAACACTTTATGCCCTTTCACAGTATCTTAAAAGTGTTCTGCTGTCCTGGGGCTATCAATTAATTTAATTAGAGTATATATTTTAACATCTAATTCTTTTCTTCACTGCACCCCCACCCCCCACCATCCAATCTGTTGCCAACATTTGCAAATGTTCTCTGGTTATATAGAGACTTTATTGTGATGGGGAGAGTGTGATGAGGGAGAGAAAGAATTTAACCCTCACGATTATCAACTGGGAAACACGTTTGTTTTTTGTTATTGGTCTCAAGTCTCTTATACTCTTTTCAACTGTCTTCGGCTTGTTTAGACATTAACAAAGCAGACAATGATTTGATTTTGCTTTCTAATTAGTGAGTGGATGGGGGTGAGGTAAGAGCTTGAAAAATGTAGGCTGGCCAACCAGTCTTTCTGAGTTTTATAAATGGCACATAAAGTATGTTGAGGATGCCTGAATTCCATGTTAGTCTTCAGACACTGGAAGATGCAGAAGCAGTTGGGAATCGCTTCTCAGCTTTCCTGGGTGTGTTCCTTTCAACAAGTTACTTTACCTCATCTCACTTCATTTCTCACATCAGTAAAATGAACATAATGGTATTTATTTCACAAGGTCATTGCCAGACAGAAAACAAATGCTCAATAAGCCCCACCTTAAAAAAGTCTATGTTGTATCTGTTATTTAGAAAACAACATGTAGGCATTCTGTAATGAAATAGTGTGCTGTAGGTTTATATATTTATGGGAAAATATGCCTGGCAAAACAATTAGCTGTGCTCAAATGAAAGGGGAATGATTTTCAATAATCACATGATATTATGCTAATCTGGTAAAATCCCCTGGAGGGCACAGAGTCTGAGTGATTCATAACCCAGCCTTTGGATTCGCTGTGTCCTTGTGTCCTCTGATTCTCCCTTTCTCCTTCCGGGAAAGGAAAGGTTAATGTTCTTGTTGATCACCTTGATTCTTAGCTCTTGCTTAATACCCTCTCCTGTCGTGCTTGCGTTCAGTTTTTACCTATGCAACTGCTCTTAATGTGTTAGTGTGCAAAGTATGAGGCACCCCCTGCCTCTGTGAATGCAAAAGTAAAGAAGAGTTCAAATGGAAATTTTGGCCTAGCTTTTCGTCTAATAATCACCTAACTCCCTTCCTAGGGATAAATAGGCATAGCATCACTAATGGTATCATTCAGTCCTTTAACAAAACACCCCGTGAGACAGGATGATTTTAAGATGTATTATCTTCTCTTGGCAGTAGAGGTTACAGAAGTAGAGCAGGACATCATTTAAAAATCATGATGAACCCCAAACTGAGGAACACCAATAACAATCCTATATGATCATTGAGTTTAATGAGTAATAAAAGGGCACATTGGCATATCAATGAATGTTTATCAACTAACATTCCAGAATAAAAAGCCTTGATTTGTGGCATTTGCATAATTGTAAGATGAACAGAGTTTCATTTGGTTTATTTGAAGCTACAAGAAGATGCCAAACTTGGAGTTAGGAGAGAGGCTCTTATGAGCAACTGTTTGTCAGTGAGCTGTGTCCAGTACCAAATGTCTAGACATAAGAGAGAAGACAGATCATAGCCTATCTTCCTACCTAATATAGGCACAATTATTTTTCAATAACCTTGCTAAGTAGTTGCCTACTTCCTAGTTGCATGATTCTAAGGATGCATTCTTTCTGAAGAAGGATTTCTAGCTACGTTCATAAGGCATGGAGAAGAGATAACATGGTGGGTAAAGTATCACTCAAGTATCATGGTGGGTGAAGGTGCATCATTCTTCACAGATTAAAACAGAATAAGCGACAAGTAGCATCTTAACATGGTAAGAGTTGAATCTATTGCAAAGCAGTAGATGATACCTTTTAGGAACTATGAAGTTGTTACTCAGGTTCCTCTACAGCAAGTTTTCACTTTGACCAAGTCTATATCTACACAAAGACAGAAACATGTATCTGAAAAGTCACAGAGGACAATTAGTGGGCTGTACTCTCCAGAAACACAAGGCTGATTATAAGAAATGTTCTGCTCTCTACAACCATGTAATATGACAATGTAAGAATTGTTAAAAGTTTGTAGTTTGTGGAAGACTGAATGTTGTACTCCTCCCTTTCTTTAGGTTTATTGTTCCCTTTCTCAGAAGGCAGAATACTGAAATGTTTTTTGAGGCACTTTCTTGTTCTCTCCCTCTCCCTCTCCCTCTCTCTCTCTCTCTCTCTCTCTCTCTCTCTCACACACACACACACACATACACACATACATACAGAACACACACACACACACATACACACATACATACAGAACACACACACACACACACACACATACACACATACATACAGAACACACACACACACACACACACACACACACACACATGCTGGAAAAATAACTGCATAAAATGTCAGTGTATAGTGGATGGTGACATGTCAGAACCCCATCATGTCTGATGAAGGGGAGTGAGCTCAGAACAGTTGTGAAGGATGCTCATGGAAAGGCATGCCAGCAAGGTTTTTTGGTGCTCCTCAAAATTTTGATTTTGTCCTGTTTTGTCCAATAAAAAATGTGCATGCAATAGGAAGTGTAAATATCCAAGAGTTGCTTGGAGCAACATTTGTGGCTGACTATTATACATCTGGCTTAGGAAATATGTAATTATAGAGGTTTTATTTCTGAGTTGTTCAGATTTGATAATATTTAGAGTTTAATGCAGTGTTGTTGTTACTATGTAGAGATATGGACCCTCAGAAAATGCAACCTAATGGTGAACACAAATGAGGGAATTGTGCTTGTTCCCACTGGTATTGTTTGGTGGCCTAACAGATCCTTTGTGGGAACTCTATATCCCACAATTATATGGAGTATGTAGCCACTGAATTCCATTACTGTGAAGCAACTAGGATGATAAATTGTTCTGCTTGTTTGGAAGTTTTATCAATAAATACATTAGTATTCTAATGAATCATATCACTTAATTAAAAAGAATCATTCCTGGGGCTAGAGAGATGTCTCAGTGATTAAGGCACTGGCTGTTCTTCCAGAGGACCTGGATTCAGTCCTCAGCATACATATGGCAGCTCACAATTATGTGACTCTAATTCCAAGGATCCAATGCCTTCCTCTTGCCTCCAAGGCCAGGACCCTGATGTTGTAGTATACATATGTTCAGGGAAATATTTATACACATAAAATAAATAGATAAAAATATTTTTAAAGAAGTCTTCTTTTTGGAGGGTGTAGCTTCTGGTAGAATTCACATGCTGTCATAGATGGTTCTACCACTATGAATATATGGGCACAAGTAACTGAACTCAGTGAGTCAGTAACCACAACAAAACAGAAAAATAAATGTAGTCATGGGAAATGTTGAGAGAGATATGGGAGAAATTGGAAGGGAAATGGGGGTAGATATGACCATATTTCATTGCATATCATTCAGTCCTTTAATAAAGCACCCTATGAAACAGTCTGATTTCATAATGAAAGAAAATACAGCATGTGAGGCTTAGAGTCCTTTTGCGTTTCTGATGGTATATGGGAACTGTTGCCTATGGAAATGTAAGGGTTAACATTTAAAATTGACTGGTTGCCTCTTGATTTCTTGCACATAAAGCCATGCGAAGTTCAGGGAGAGACTTCTTCCCCTAGTAATGAAGCTCTCTGCTGCTAATGGCCCATGCAGACTCCCTTGGCTCCTCCAAATTAGAAATACTTTTGTGCTCCTTTGCTTCATTAACAGTAAAGAGAGGGAGATTGGTGGCTATTTAGGGCACAGGGAAATTGGTGGCTATTTAGGGCAAGCAAAGATTGTAGTAATTATGGTTGGTAAATTCTCTTCATGGTGTTCTTTGACTCTTGATGTTCTCTTGGTGCCTTTCAGAGGAGCCCACCACTGTCAATGCTGGCATTTGGCCTAGAAGGATAGGACTTGATCTGACTTCAAAGTTTTGGCTCTTGGCAATGGTCAATCTTACCTGCCAGGATATGAGCCTTTTACATTTTGATTTGCTCTTTAGAATGTGCAATATGACTCTGCCACCAGCTGTAATGAAGACATGCTTGGTATCTACTTCTTTATTTATACTACAGAAAGTTGGCTTGCTCATGGCAGCCTAGGAAACTCCATCCTGAATGGTTGAGATGGCTGAGAGGGGCTTGATAGGCTCAGGGCTCTAAGCTGTCTTAGTGTAAAGAGGTAAGAAAAACGTTGGTTTAGAATCACAGTGTGTGGTGGTGGGTCTCTGATTGACCCAGTGGCCACCATCACATTACTGTGTGCTGATGGAAGAGAAGAATACTCATTGGGTGGCACAAAGGGCCACAAGATAAGAAGAACTTCACTAATGGTATCAGAGTTTTGATAACATTTAAAGAGGGGAAATGTTTATAAAAGCCTTTAGAAACTAGGAAAATGTCCTCATTTTTTTTTTAAAGAAACTGAACTTAGGGGCTGGAGAAGAGGCTTAGTGTTTAAGAGCACTGCCTGCTCTTCCAGAGGAACCAGGTTCAATTCCCAGTACCCACATGGCAACTCATAACTGCCTGTAACTCCAGTTTCAGGGGCTCTGACACCTTCACACAAACATACATGCAGGCAAAAATGAATGCACATGAAATAAAAATAAATACATTACTATAAAAGAAGAATAAAAAAGAAACTGAAATTATAACCTCTATAAACTGAATCTAGAAATTATCATCCTAATTGATTAATAAAAAGATAATGATGTAAATCTGATAGCTAGCTCTAGTAAAATGATTGGGGGTTTCTTGGGGATACATGTCTGTTCCTAAGAATTAAGAATAATTTCTCAGAAATCTATCCAATTGATTGTATTGAAATATATTAAGATTTAAATAGCTATTAAAATATTATAAACAATAACTAGGAAAAGAATAAGAAATGTAGGCCATGAATGTTAAAGATATTTGAACATTTTTTTTTCATTTAGTGTATTATTTAAACTAATTTTTGTGGCCCAACCTTAAGTCATAGTTTTCTGACCATTATCCCTGGACAACGCAAGCTCCATGGAATGTTACACCTTCCTCTCCATCAATTGTTACTTTTGGTTGCCCAACCTGAGTCTGGTTGGCCAGCAATGTAATCTGTGTAGATGAAGGATCTGTGGGTCTCAGATGACCAGATATCCATGCTTTATTATATCGGCTCTTAGGGTAGCTGGTGCTCTGGGCACCTACCTGGTTGTGGTAATACTGGAGGATTAGGTGGAGATGAGTGTCATCTGGAGCCTGGAAATGATGAAAAAAATTAATGAATGTCTGGCCTCCTCCAGGAAACTAGAGACTCATAATTGAAGATGGAAGAACAAAATTTGGGAATGCATGGAGGAAAAGGAGCTTCAGGTCAGAGTAAGGGTGTTACACTCAAGATTCCCAAAGAGCAGATCTTTGCAAATCCCATGGGTAATGCCAGTAGCCTTCTGGAGATCAAACCGTATTGTTCCTGGAGATTTTAGAGTCAGGTATGAGATGGGCTGGTTATATGTTATCATAGTTTGAATGAGAATTGCTTCTCCTAGGGCATCAAGAAGTATTTGAACACTGGGTCCCCTGCTGATGGTGTTCTTTGGGAGAGGTGTAGGTGGTGTAGCCTTGCTGGATTAAATACATCCCTGGGGGCTGAATTTGAGTATTTAGAGTCTCAAACACTACCTCCTCTCTCTCTGTTTTATGCTTGTATTGAAGAAGTAGCCATTTAGCTTCCTGTTCATTCTACCATGCCTGACACTTGCTGCCATGCCTTCCTACCATGATGGATTCCCACCATTTTAGAACCATAAGCCTAAATAAATCCCTTCTCCTTATCTAAGTTGCCTTCTTCATGGTATTTTATCACAGTAAGAAAAAAGTAGCTAGTGTATGCTCTGATCTTTGGAGAGGAGCTATTGGCTCTGCAAGGTCACTGTTAATACCAGTATCACTTGGCTGCTGTAGTGATGGAAACTGAAGCTTTCAAGGAGAGGTTACTGTTCATAAAGAAGAACCATGAGGAGGAATTTAAAGGCTTATGATACAAGACTGCCAACCTTGGGTTGACTATGGAGGCAGATGTCCCTAAACATCAGTAACTCATCAAAATCATGGTGGACCTTTGGCTCAATATGATGAATTGGCTCAGGAATGGGAGACAGAAAAGTACTTGCATATTGAGGAGACCATGATGGCAGTTACTTTATACTCCCCAGAGATTTAATATAGCAAATCAATGATTAGAAGTACTGACATTTCATTTATTCTCCCCTGGATTAGGTCTTGCAGTTCATTTTATAGAACTATTCTCTGAACTGTGAAGAATCCCATTCCAAATTGGACCATGGTGCTCACTGGAGCAAACACATCTATCTCCTTGATGTTTCTTGCTTCAAACTTATCTCTTCTCATATCACCTTCATTTTACATTTGTTTCTTAGACATCTGTTTTATTTCTCAATGTATTAGTTGTGCAAATTATGCTGTGTACACTCCTAGGACTCATGGCTCCACCCAGTCAGTAAATAACTAGGATGATACACAACAAATACCTTAAGAAAAATGTTTATTATTCTAAAGATTTTTTTTCTAGACATTATAGTTTTATCTGGGTGTGGTGACACATATTTGCAGTTCTAAGTTTAGGGAGGCTGAAATGGAGCATTCAAAGCTGGCCTGAACAGTGAGTGTGAGATCAACCTTGGCTATCTGATGAGACCCTGTCTTAGACAATAATATTAAAAAATGTACCTATAAAATTTCTAAGTAGACCCTGAATGTATCATGAACTGAAAACAGGGACAGGGTGAAATGTAATGGGGGAAACTAGGCATCGGATTGACATTGGAATAAACCTCCTTCATATCCATTCTGGTTCTAAGAATTTAAGTTAAGACCTGTCCAGTAGTTTCTAATACAAATCCTAGTAGAAATGCATGAGGTAAATCCTATGTTTCTAAAACCTAAAGATGGAAAATGGCTTCTTTTAAGTTTATGGTGATCCAGGTAACACTGTATAGGCTTATCATGGTACACAATAGTTCTTTTATTCCAAATGCATCATTTTTTGATCACTCTTATTTCATTAATAGGGGAAATGTATGTTTAATCTCACAAGAAATACCTAGGTCAGTGATCTGTAACATGAAAACTTATAGTCATGTGTTAAAAGGGCAAAACTTCATAAATAACCTTCCAAGACATGCCAAACCATTGACCCATAGCCACAAATACACCATAGTAACTCAGTACACAACATCAGAAAATCCCAATCTTACTTAAATGGGAAAGTTCTTTGTTATTTTATTTTGTGCCTTGATAGTGTGGTCCCCAATATGTACATTGTTGATAGCAATGCTGCTTCAATGTCAAAAGGCATGTTTGTTATCGTGTTATTTGTGTGACAGTTTAGGCATCCAAATAAGTGGTAAGGAATGAAGAATACATTGTCTCCATGCTGGAAGAAAGGAAGCCACAATTTAAAGGGTTAGTAAGTTCCCAAGTTCACACATACTGGTGTGTATAGTTCATCTTTGTATTTTACGTCTATTTTTTTTTTCATTTTATTCTAACTTGGAAAGGCATTTTTTATTTCCTTTTGCTTCTTAGTCTGATTCCGATTGTTATACTAGAACAGTATGATCAAAAACAACTTGGGGAGTAAGGGGTTTTTGACTTACGTGTCCCTACCACAGTCTATCATGAAAGGAATCAGGGCAGGAACTTGGGAGCAGGAATGGAAGAAGAAGCTGTGGAGGAGTGCTGCTTACTGGCTTGTCCTCATGGTTGGCTCACTTTGCTTTCTTAAACACCTCATGACCACTTGCCCAGGGGAGACATCACCCAAATTGGGCTAGCCCTCCACATCAGTAATTAATCAAGAAAATGCCCCATGGACTTGTCTACCAACCAATCGTATGGAGGCCTTTTTACAACTCCAGTTCTGTCTTCCCAGATGACCTTAGCTTGTGTCAAGGTGACAAAACTAACCAGCACAGTTAGAGTCTCTCTCTGTGGCCCAGGGAGACCTGCAACTTATTATTCTTTACCCAAGACTCATGTTCGCCCAGCTACTTATTATTATTGTCTTCACCTATTCCCAGTGGCACATCCCTATAATGTCAAGTACTTACAAGGTAAAGGCAAGGATTGATTTGAACCCAGGAGACCATGACAAGTTTGGTAATGTTGCAGGAACTGTTTCTCTCACAGTGTTTCCTTTTCATAATATACCGTTGGATTATAAACTGGGTTTAGATACACTCAGGTTCCATCTCACTGTGAAAAGTTTTTACCTTTTCTGTCTCATTTCCTTTTCCTTTCAGAGCTCAATTATCTGCTTTGTGGATCACTACCATGGTGAAAATTTTCAAAAAATCTAAAATAGATATATGCTTATTGAACTTAAAAAGATCTTTTCCTGATGTTTTTATTTTCATTTTGACTTAGGGTCTTAGGTTTTGACTAAATAAATGTATGTTCTATCAAAGTCTTAAAACCATTTTGTGGAATGGGCTACAGAGAACAATTCAGGGGACCTAAGTACTGCCACGATCTGCCTTAGTTTTCTAATTTGTAAAATAAGCTCTGTATACAACCTTTTATAAAAGTTAGCGAGATGGAACAGGCTGCTTTTTATAACAAGCATGGTCAGCACCAATGTCTGTAGACCCCTGTGCTGAGAGAGAGGTCACCAAGGGGAAGAACGGTGTGTCTGACTCCATGTTAGTACAATCTGTAGTTTACAGAAAGCAAAACCAGGAACATCAAAGGGCAGCAGTGGCAGTATGTTCTGTGCAGTAGGCCAGACCCTGGGTGAGATGCCAGAACTTTCATTCTAGGGAACACTACTAAAGCCGTTTCTCCCAGGCAGTTGTAGAAGGGTACTGAATAGTTAGGCTCATCAGGTTCTGGGCTCGTGAAAGCTCCTCTAGGAATATCAAGTTACTCAAAATAATGTGTTTCCTGCTGTTAACAAGCTTGCTACATGGCAAAACTCTTAGGGTAGATATTTGTTAAATTAATTTTATTTTATTCTAGCCTATATGGACTCATTAAGGTGACATTTATTAGTGATTTCAGATACTAATGTTACTTACCCATTTTCTACCACAGTAATGTAATGTATGTAAGGCTTCTGGTGGCAGTCTCCTAGTGGGTGTTTTGACTAACATAGATTGTGACCATGTAGACACATAGGTAGAAGCCCCACGACATCACCAACAGGGAAGAATACAGATGATGTAAGAGGAAGATTTAGAGTGGGGAAATTACCATGGAATTAATTTTTTTAGAGTGTATTTATTCATTTATTTTAGATATATGTGTGCTTCACCTTCCTGTATGTCTGTGCACAATTTATGTCAAGTGACCATAGACTCCAGAAGAGGGAGTCGTGTCCCCTGAAACCGGAGCTATGTAGAGCTGTTAGCAGGCCCATGGGTCCTGAGATTCAAACACAGGTCCCATGGAAGAGCAGCAAGTACTCTTAGCTGCTGATCTATCTCCAAGACCCTACCTTGGAACTCTTATTTACCATTTTTTCTTTTTAATTCGCTATAGAGAGAAGGCCCTTGGTGTTCCTAAGAATTTAATCATAACTGACAGCAGAAACAAGACAATCACTGTCAATTACGTGGGTGACACAATGTCTAACTATTATGGCTGGATGGCTCTGCTCTTGGATCAAGAGACCTACTCGCTGCAGTTCCAGAGCCCTTGGATGGACAGGTCTTTGCAGGTAAACCCATGTACTGGCATTGCTTCCCACACGAAGTGGCTCCTCTCTGCACTTCTGTGAAGGAACAGGCTGTAACTGTTATCTGATGCTCACAAAGGAAGCTTCAGCAGCAGTTTGCTAGATGGTTGGTTTGTTAACTTGAATCCTTTAGTACTTAAATCGCATCTTGAACGTGAAACTAGTTCTGCTAGAAATTTAGTGATTCGGTGAAAAGTAGCCTTTTCTTTTCTCCTTCTTCCTTCCTTCCTTCCTTCCTTCCTTCCTTCCTTCCTTCCTTTCCTTCCTCCCTTCTTTTCCTTCCTCCCTTCTTTTCCTTCCTTCCTCCCTTCCTCCCTTCCTCCCTCTGCTCCCTCTCTCTCTATCTCTCTCTGTCTCTTTTTAAAAATATAAGCTACAACCTAACTTACCCTTGTTACAATGGTTAGAAGCCAGAGAAAATTTCTTAACTGGTCAATCACATGTTTCATACTGCCACCTTGTGGCTCAAGATGAATTTACAAAGAGATCTATCTTCATGCTCCTCCAGGCAGGGCTCAGTAGAAAGAATCAAATTGTTAGGGGTAATGGTTAGGTAGAAAGCGAGCACATTTTTCAAGACGTTAACAACAACAATAATAATAAGACATAAAATTTTAAATGGAAATGGTAATTCAAGGTGTTTCTTTAAGCTTATTCCCCTTTCACATAGCTGGTTCTTTCTGTGTCACACACAACAAAGTCCATATAGTTGTGGAAGTGTATTTCAGGGATATTGGAGGTGCTTATCTCAGCTGATCTTCTCACTGTGGCCCTCAGAAAGGATATTGTCCCCCTGCCTCTCTTTGCTGTCCATTGGGTTTACCATAAGAACACTCCAAGGAATTTTCCCCAAAGGTAAGATTAAGGATGTGGCTCAGGAAGGTTTGTGTCCTGACTCTGCACTGTTCTGCCTTGTGGTCCAAGCAATTGGTTGCTGCATGCTCTAGAATGGTACAGTGAGATTAGCAATCACTAGGCTCTCATGGGTTGACTGAATCACCAGGTGCCCCAGCGGCGTAAGCTGTAGCTGTTACTCATGCACAATTCTTGACCACCTCTCGCCTCTTCATGTCCCGAGGAAAGCTGGCAAGCAACTGTAGACCTGGCCCCTTCTCTTACAGCTGTTTGGCCATGAGAAGTCAGTTCACTTGTCTGGGTCATGGTCTCCTCCTCTCTTCACTGTGGTTATAAACAAGAAGAACCCCATGGCTTATTTCAGTCTTCACATTTAGTGATTTGGTAGTCTAACTGTGAACTTCTATGAAATAGGTTCAAGTAGGCCCATTTCCCTACAGGAAGTGTGGTTTGGCGTTGACCTGTTCTGCTGCTAAATGACTCCTTTTGAGGGGAGGGGTCTTCTTGCTCATCAATGTGTTTTTCCTTTCTCACTTTAGTACTCGGCAACCTTTGACAGCTTTGCCCCCCAAAATCATCTCCTGCTGCAGCACGGGGACCTCCCGCCTTACCCGGATATCCTCATCAGATGTGGGAATCTCCTGGGTCAGTCACTTCCATCTCCTCCTTTGCCCAGCCATGACAGAGGCTGTGACTGGTTCTTCAACAGCCAGTTAAGGCAGCTCACCTATCTGGGTAAGGATCCACCCACAGAAGTAGTTTTTGAGTGCATATAGTCAGAAAGCTTTCTTTATTCCTCCTCAACTTCAACTTTTGTGCTGTGAAATAAATGAGGAATAAAGGGGATGGCGGTGCTGTATGTTGTAATTAAATGGGTGGGCTCTAAAATCAGATCATATAGGTTTAATTCTGAATCCCAAGACTCAGTAGGAAGTGAGTGATAGATAAATAGGTGCTCTATATCTTAGTCCCTTTATTTGTAAAATAACAATAAGATCTACATCATACATGCAGTTAAATAAGGGTGGCATGCAAAATGCTTTATCAAAGTTCTTAATCTATATTAAGTGCTTGATAAGTATGATATTAATATTTAATTGATTTTAAGGTAGTATCCTATTTGTAGTAAAATAATTGCAAATTAAATCTGCTCTGAGATGGGGCTGGAGGGGTGGCTCCATAGTTAAAAGTGCTTGCTGCTCCTACAGAGGACCTGAGTTTGCTTCTCAGGACAACAGCCAGTAACTCCAGCTCTAGGAGATCCAGGGGAATCTAGTGTTTGCAGGCATGAGATACATGCTCACAAACCCATACTCAGACACACATACATATACATAATTTTAAAAGGTCACTCAGAGAGTCCATTTCACTCTAGTCAGAATGGCTATCATCAAGAAAACAACACCAAATGCTGACAAGAATATATGGAAAGAGGAACCCTTTTTTGTTTGTTTGTTTTTTGAGACAGGGTTTCTCTATGTAGCTTTTGGAGCCTGTCCTGGAACTCTCTTTGTAGAGCAGTCTGGCCTTGAACTCACAGAGATTCACCTGCCTCTGCATGCGCCACCATCACCCTGAAGGAAGAGGAATTCTTATTCACCTCTACCAAGAATGTAAAAGTAGTAAAGGCAATATGGAAATCAGTCTAAAGGTGTCTCTAAAAACTACATGACCAAGGTATACACATGGAAGATTTAGATCAGCATATTAAAGACTCTTGCTCACCAGTGTTTATTGATGCAACCATTCACAATAGCTAGGAAATGGAGTCAGCCTTGCTATCCATCAACAGAGGAGTGTAAGAAGAAAATTAATACATATATACCATGATTTTTTTTATCTGAGAAGAATTCCATTATGACATTCAGAGGAAGATGTATAGGAGCTAGATTATGTTTTACCCAATTAGACAGGTTCAGAAAGACAAATATCTTGTTTTCTCTCATGTGTGAAATCTAGATGTGTGTGTGTGTGTGTGTGTGTGTGTGTGTGTGTGTGTATGACATTGGAGGAGAAAAGAGGGCTCTGAGAGATTAGGACATGTTCTAAATGGAAGGGAGATAGGAACAAGAGAGTAGAATATGTCTATCATGAAAGTTGAAGAGGTGGTAACTGTGGGGGGAGGGTCCAGTAAGAGGGACAGAAACGGGGAGTGAATAGGAACAGAGTCTAATGATGCATATATATGGAAAGTCACAATAAATTCCACTTCTTTGTATGCTGATCAAAACATCAACAACAACAACAAAAAAATAGAAAACAACCAACAACTAACTTCACCCTGTGAAGGTGATAGGCCGGCTGATTGCACTGGAAACAGCAGAGACTATTTGCCAATGCTGGTGCAAGTGAGCATGTGTGTGGCATTTGACAAGAGAAACTTTGGAGAGCTGCTGAGCTTAGGGGGACTAGATGGCATGAGCTAAGGATCCCTGGACTGGAGGGCTGAGGATAGGCTGAATCTGTCCAGGATCAGGATTAGAAGGAGGAGGAGGGACCCTGACAACCCCTGTCTTTGCAGTCTGCGGGCAGGAGTTCCTAATCTTCTCATGTGTGTGTTACATAGCACCCCAGTGTTAGACACAGGACTGTCCATTTTTGACCTCCTGAAGTCTATCTGGTTTTTTTTTCTACTCCAGTGTCCTTATGGGTCACTGAAAATCATGATGTCCACTTGTATCCGCCTCGCCAGTTCACCAATATGATCTAATCAGTGGTACTCATCCTATAGATGACCATTTCTATAGAAGACATGTCATTAGTTCAGTCCTTACTTTCATTTAATTGTTTAGCTTTTGTGACCTTTTAGGGTTTAGTGGCTACACCACATTTTTGTGGTGGTGTGCAAGAAAGAGTATCTGATAAAATGGACTTCTGCAATGATGGCTCTGTTATAAATTGTTCTTAATAGATTCTGACAAATTCAGGGAGCCTGATCAACATAGCAAGTCTTAGCCCTGCCACAAGCCAGACTTGGCCCTAAGGATAGTAAATAGTAGGCAGTTGCCCTGGGTCACTTGTCTGTCCCACTTGCACATAACCATATGAAAACTGGGTCTGACCCACACAAAAGCTTTACCACTATTGAATTTTAATAAAGCAACAAAGGGAGAGTTGGTGCTTTCCTGGCATAAAAAGAAAACTTCTTGACAAATGGATTAAAATATATGTTCCTTGCATTGAATTTGACCATTCATATTTCATTTCTAATATGAACTAATCAAATGATAGTCATCATTTTGATAGACATTTTATTAGGTAGGTAGATTTTACTAATGAATATTTTTTTGTATCAAAATATCCTCATAGTCTTTCCTTTGCCTATGATTTGGAAAAGAAAAAGGAAGCCTTGGAGGGTTGCTTGAATGTGTAATGTACTGAAAGACTCTTGATTCTTGAAGAGGATGATCAATAGGAACTTGTGTGGTCAGTATCGCCTCGTTTATACTGTAAGTGAATGGGGCAAATGAGTGACTACAACCACTTATGGTCCCATTTCTGATCTGGAATTGAGGTGTGTGCTGTTCCCCTGTGTTAGCTCCCCACACAGCTACATTGACGATGCACATTGACCGTAATTATGGATATCCTCTGTATAAAGATTACAACTTCTGTAGAAATGAGGTGGATAGACTACCATGCATTCTACAGACCTGTGTGTCTTTCCTCATAGCCTACTAATAGTGAGGTTATTATCACAGCCAGCACACCAACACAACCCATAGGAAGTACAGTTAGAGATTTGTGTTGCAATTTGATAAATTAGTTAGATCCTTACTTTCATTAGTTGCTTGCTTTTGTGACCTTTTAGGATTAGCATTAGAATAATTCACATAGAATATACAAATCAAGATTTCACACATGTATACTAGGATGTGAGACATCAGTAGAGTTGCATGTATCGTCAGGAAACTGCCTGACTTCCTGAGGTACAGACTCAGGTCAGTTTTTCTGTGCTGTTCTTTCACTTAGCTGCTGTTTCCTTCTAAGGCAGCCTCTTTGACAACTGGATGGATTTCATTTATTAATTCCTTCTTTTATTATTATTATTATTATTATTATTATTATTATTATTATTATTTTCATACAATATACATTGATCCTTTATTCCCCTCCCTCAACCTCTCCCAGACTCTCCTCATCTCCCTACCCACTTAACTTCACTATCTTTCTCAATCCTCCCAAAATAACAAAAATAAAAACAATCAAATTATGGTGGCACACGCCTTTAATCCCAGCACTCGGGAGGCAGAGGCAGGTGGATCTTTGTGAGTTCGAGGCCAGCCTGGTCTACTGAGTGAGATCCAGGAAAGGTGCAAAGCTACACAGAGAAACCCTGTCTCAAAAAACCAAACCAAAACCAAAACCAAAACCAACCAAACAAAAAAACAAGCAAATCAAACCCAATAAATAATTAAAACAAAACAAAAAGCACACACACACACACACACACACACACACACACACACACACACACACACCATGGGATTCATTTTGGTTTGTCAACTACTCCTGGGCATGGGGCCTGCCCTGGAGTGTGGTTGATAAACCCAGGACACTCCATTGGAGAACACTGACTTTTTCCTTCGCCAGTGGGTATCAATTGCAAATAGACTCTTATTCAGAGGTGAGGCTATGTATACAGAGCCCTTTCTCTGTGCTGAAAATTTTGTCTGGATTGAACATCAGCTGCTTTTAAGTGAATAATCTGATGTGCTGTCTGTTTTTGACCTTACCACACCCCATTGCAGGAAGTTTTTTTTTTTTCTTGTTACAGTTAGTTATATCTCTTCTACTTAACTTCATCACAAGAGACTTACGTTATTTTTCTTACTTCAGGCCCAAACAAGAACTAAAAAGAACAGAACCCAGGCATTCTAGCTCCTTGCTCTGGGTCTCTCCACTAGAGTGTGCTACCCACTAAATAATCATTGATCACCAACCACAAAGGATAGAGAAGGGGCTGCTAGGCAGGCTGCCGAAGAGAACTTCTCCCTGGTTCCCAGCAATAGAGAAAAAATACACCATACACACGTTTGACCCTCCATTTCTCCTTTCCAGTGAGGCTAGCTTCGTCTTTGCTCAGCAAACATCTTTATGGAGTGCTGGGTTTCCAGAAAGCTCATGGCCAGTGCTTGCTTTGGGCTTAGGGTTTTAATCAGTAGCTGGCTGGTTCCTTTTCCTAGGGCATGGTGCTATAATTGCTTCATACCTCAATATGTTCACTTCTACAAGGAGGTTAAGAATATTTACTTGTCTCTTGGAAATGTGATACAAAGCATTCAAATACGTTAAAGCTTGTTTAGCCTAACCTACTACTCTGGTAAAACAAAAACAACAACAACAACAACAAACAAAACAAAACAAAACAAAAAAAACCCCAGAACAACAACAACAAAAAAAACAAACAAAACAACAACAACAAAAAAACTTTCTCAATGGACTCTTCCTCTTCTCTCTCCATTAATGAAGTATCTTCATTTCAGTGTTCTTACTACAGTCCCTCTTCTTTGCATGTTCGTGTGTGTGTTGGTGCCCACGTCCATGGGTACACATGTGTACATGTATGTGGAGGCCAGAGGCTAATTGGAGATGTCAATCTTCAGGTGCCATCCACTGTGTCTTCTGTGACAGGGGTTCTCAGTGCCCAGGAATGTCACAATTAGGCTAGTTTGGCTGGCCAGTGAGGTTCAGGGGTCCAGTTCACCTGGCTCTGCCTCCCCAGTGCTGAGATTACAAGTGCATATTCCTCCTGTTCTCGGCGTTTTTTCCCCATGGGTTCTGGAGACCAAATCCAGGTCATCAGGCTTACAGGTCAAATACTTTACCAACTGAGACATCCCCAGGCTCTTTACTTTTTTAAAAACTGGATTTTATATTACTTGAAGTCCATGACCATATGATGTACCTGGCATGTTGCTGTGAACAGGAATTTAAACAAGTGTTATACACTCACTTAAATATATCTTTTGAGGAGATTGGTTCAGGTTGCCTTTCCAAAGCCACTGAAAATATTGCCCAGGAGAGTTGTGCTGTTGAAGTTCAGGTTAGGACCCAGAGGAAGCAGTATTTGAGGTGGTGAGCGAGAAGGGATGGCAGGCCCTGGCTGTAACTTCCAAGTTATGCTTGGGAACACGTGTAATTGTAAAATGAGTGTTCTCTCCTGCTTGCAAGTGAGGAATCAAATTCAGCAAGCTCATTTCTCCACTCACATGGTTTGACTGACAACTCGTGTCTCTGCCTTCCCAAGCTACTTCCTTCCTACTTCCACTGCTGTCTTCCTCCCACCCCCAGGAATGTTTCAGTTCATGGTGAACTATTTTTATTTTTTAGTTACATTAACGCTATGAAATAATTAGTCAGCTAATTAATCTGGTTTACAAGCTTTGTAGGATTCTTCAGCTGTCAGTCAGGCCCAAGCCTGAGGCCTCCATCTAGTCTCATCTCTCTTGCCCATGTGATTCTTGTTGCCATGGCTACTGGCTACATCTGCTGACACCCCACTCTCTATTTATTGCTTAATTAAGAATTTCACGCTCAGCCCTTATCTGCCTCTAAGAACAAGTGCACACTGTTAAGAAATTCCAAATTTAGGCCCAGACACAAGGAAAGCCTTTCTTACGGACTTGGCTGTGTGGAGCCTCTCTAAGGATCCTCTCAGCATCCCAGCCGCCACCCTTCAATCAAAAATCATTAAATGGGGCAGAGATAATGAGCATGTAGCATATCAAAAGAAGGATGTTTGCTTGGTCCAAAGGAGGGAAAGCTGCTAGGCCCCATGCTCAGCTCCACTTCAAAGGGAGATGAGACCCCTCATCACCGAGGCCTGATAAAGCCTCATTTGTTCTGGGCTTGACTTATGCAGAAGGTCTCCTATGTTGGACCATCTCACAGACTGGGTTTCCCCCACTTCTTGCCTCCACCTCTATGGGCCCCCTCCCTGGTCTTCCGCATGCTCGTGTGTCAGCACTTAGGCAGCTGGGTCCCTAAGCATCAGGCCAAGCGTGTAATCACTGACTCCCCACTCACAATGGCCACTTGTAGGGGGGTGGCCAGGAGGAGGTCTTCATTACAATAGGAACACAATTATTGCAGCTGCTAGGGAGGGCTATGCTTCTTCCTGTAGCAATATAATAGGACTTGCCCAAACCAGGAGGTGAAGGCTGGCGGGAGGTGGTGAGAGGCTGAGAGGAGTGAAGAAAACAACCTTGACTGGATTATTCATATTCTGACTCTTGGAAGCCCGATGTGGAGCCAGTGGGGTTCCAGCAGCTGCTCCTCCGCAGACTCTTCTAATAATTGTACATTCTGTCAAGGGTCAACTTACTTTTGACCCTGTCCTTTTATATTGGTAAAAGGCTCTTTAGGGCAAACTGTTGGGTTGTGGCAGTGTGCATTAAATACTCACAGCCCCCACTCCTTGCTTTATCCTGCACTCCATCCAACCAGCAGCCTGTGATAAATTCATATCAGATGCTTCGCCATTCACAGTTGTCCTCCTGAATTCACACAGCCTCCAAGCAGAGTAGAGATGGCTACTGCACTGGGACATTGTGTGAGGCAGCAGCTGAAAGTACATCTGCAAGGCTCAGAGGCTCCTGTGTCACCACCTTCTGACTGGACAGAAAACAAAACCAAATCATGTCTTGGCAGACTAATGTATGTGTTCAAATGTTCCTTTCACCAAGATAAAGGCTGGCTATGTGTTGAGGATCTGGGGGTTGTTCTGTATGAAAACAAACATGGTATGACGAAATGGATTTTTGTTTTGTGTGCCGAGTTTTTTTGGAGAACTCATGTCACACTACAGAGATGCACCAGAAATCTTGCCGCCAACTTGTAAGATCCTGAAAATAGCGATTCTTTCTTGAGTTTGAGGCTAGGTTCATGACCATAATGTGGCTCTCCTAGTCTCAAAGCAGTCAGGATACTGGCTGCCGTCTGGACTCCTCTATGCTTCTGTGGGTCTAAAGATGCCATGCACTTTCTGGCAAGGGAATCCTGTGAGAATATAAGAAGACAGGATTGAACTGCTCTCCAGAGCTCTTGGGAACATCCATAGGCAGGGCAGAATCATAATCTTTCACAATACTGTCGTCCTCCCCATGCTGAAGGCCTCTAAGGCAATGTATAGCATTCTAGTTAATAAATTAATTTACATTCTTATGGAAAACTCATTCTCCAAAGATCCCTAAGGACTTTACCACTAATGTAACTGATTGACTTGGAAATATACTAACCTTTATGGTTAAAAAAATTCCAGATAGCAGGGACAGGAGCTTGGGATGGGAAAAGGAATTCTTTGCTTCTTGGTTATAGTAGCTTCTGCTCCAAAAGGAAAAAAAAAAAAAAACAACCAAGAGAGGTAGCAGAGAGAATGAAGGAAGAAAAAGAAGGAAGGAGCTAGAGAGAAAGGAAAGGAGAGAGACAAACTTGGATGAGTTATTGTGGATCTTTTAGGAGTGACAGAGGTAGGAAGGTTATTCTTAGTAATGCCAAGTGGTGAACCTTAATTGACATGGGTCACAGGTGAGGTGACTTCTATTCTAATACAGCTGTTCTGACTCTAGGTTCCATGTGTTTTCTTCTCTAGTATCTTGCTTTCTTTTTAAAATTTCATGTTGAACACTTGCCCTGGTAAACCAATTCTTCTGTGAGAAAACCGTGTATGTTTAGCCGACACTATGCTTCTTGAACTTTAGATACATGACCTCTATCCTTAGAATTTTGTCACATTTATTTCTCTTTTTGTTGACTGCTCAGCTGCCACAGCCTCCTGAGACCTAGGATCACAGGTGTGAGCCATCACACCCAGCCCTTTCATCATTTTCTCATGCCTTCTCTATTATTTGCTTGATATTTAAATCCAACTGTTACACTGTTGTATTTTTTAAACACAACCTTTCCATATGCAATACTATCCCTAAAACTATGAAAATTAATAGGACACTTGTTTCTTTCTAAAACACCTTAAAAGCCAATAGCCATTAAAATACAACATGTTATGCTACCAAAATCATGGCTATACATATACTTGGGAATGATAATGTGGCTTACCAATTTTTGTCTGATTTCTTCTAGTAACTAGTGTGACCCCAGGGGTATTTTCCACCAAAGTGTCTCTCCTTAGTTGATAGGAACACCACTTCCCAAGTACAAACTGTGTTGTTGTTGGTAAGTCCAAAAGAAATTACATACTTATGTAAATAGTGTTTTTAATTTTTTTTTTCCTGAGACAGGGTTTCTCTGTGTAGCTTTGTGGCTGTCCTGGAACTCACTTAGTAGCCCAGGCTGTCCTGGAACTCACAGAGATCCACCTGGCTCTGCCTCCTGAGTGCTGGGATTAAAGGCATGCACCACCACCACCTCCTGGCCCTGTTTTTAAAACTTTACCTCATAAGGGAACTCCCATCTGGACCAGAGGTGAGTGCCTGGGGTTATAGCCAGAGAGGCAACTGCCCCTGGGTCACACCCCTGGACACAGGCCATCCCAGGAGGACCTGACCAACTTGGCCCGTTTCTGGCCAATCAGCAGGCCCTACAGGAAGTCTCCCCTTCTCCAAGACTGGAGGCAGACCCTGCAGGCTCAGTGTCAACACCCTGCCCACACACCCATTTACCTAAGACCCCAGCCACTTCCTGAGACTCAGAGACCAACCCCCAGCTTCCATCCTTCCCTGGAACTCCCATCTGGACCAGAGACCAGAGGAACTCCCATCTGGACAAGAGGAGCTCACATATGGACAAAATAAGGAGAGCCCAGGGACTTCCCAAGACTCAGAGTCCAGCCCCCAAGCTCCTATCTGGCCAGCACTCTCATCTGGACCAGCGCTCCCATCTGGCCCAGAGCTTCCATCTGGACCAGAGAGAGGCTCCCTAAATCTGTAGCTCTCTCTGGACCAAATACACTGATAAGACCAAGAATGAACCCAAGAGGAGATGGGCAGACGCCAAGGCAGAAGTACATACAACAAAATAAAGAGCAATACAGCATCACCAGAACCTAGCCCTTCTCCAACAGCTAGACCTGAACATCACGGAATGGAAGAAGAAGAAGAAAACAACCTTATAAGTAACATCATGAAGACGCTAGAACCTTATATAGAAGAAATCAAAAATAAAGTAGAGGAACAGACAAATAAAAAATGGGAAGAATGCTATAAAAAAACTAGAGGAAAGGACAATTAAAGCAGAAGAAAACAATAAGTCCTTGAAAAAAATCATGAAAAAGCAAGGGAGACAGTCCAAGACCTGAAGAGGGAAATAGAAAAATGAAGAAGACACTATCAGAAGGAATGTTGGAAATATAAAATCTGAGCAAACAAACAGGAACTTCAGATACAAGTATAACCAACAGAATGAAAGAGATGGAAGAGAGGATCTCTGGTGTTGAAGATACGGTAGAAGAAATAGATTCATCAGTCAAAGAAAACACTAAAACCAACAGAGTCATGACCCAAAATGTCCAAGAAATTTGGGATACCATGAAAAGACCAAACCTAAGAATAATAGGGATAGAGGAAGGAGAAGAATACCAACTCAAAGGCACAGAAAATATATTTAACAAGATCATAGAAGAAAACTTTGCCAACTTAAAGAAGGAAATGCCTGTGAAGATACAAGAAACCTATAGAACACCAAACAGACTAGACCCCCAAAAAAGTCCCCTTGCCACATAATAATTAAACAACTAAATGTACAGAATAAAGAAAGAATATTAAGGGCAGCAAAGGAAAAAGGCCGTGACTTATAAAGGCAAACCCATCAGAATAACACCCGATTTCTCAATGGAGACTTTGAAAGCCAGAAGGACCTGGACAGATATAATGCAGACACTAAGAGACCATGGATGCCAGCCTAGACTAATATATCCAGCAAAACGTTCAGTCATCATAGATGGAGTGAATAAGACAAAACCAGATATAAACAATACTTATCCACAAACCCAGCCCTACAGAAAGCACTAGAAGGAAAATCCCAACCTAAGGAAGGCAGATACATCCATGAAAACACACAATAGATAACACCACAGCAGTAAACCCCAAAGAGGAGAAGTACACACACACTATTACCAAAAATTAAAAATGACAACAGGAAAAAACAATCACTGGTCATTAATATCCCTTAATATCAATGGACTTAATTCACCTATAAAAAGACACAGACTAACAGAATGGATATGAAAACAGGACCCATCTTTCTGCTGCATACAAGAAACACACCTCAAATTCAAAGACAGACACCTCCTAAGAATAAAAGGCTGGGAAAAGACTTTCCAATCAAATGGTCTTAAGAAGCAAGCTGGTGTAGCCATCCTAATATCCAGCAAAATAGACTTCAAACTAAAATCAATCAAAAGAGATGATGAGGACATTACATACTCATCGCAGGAAAGATCCATCAAGATAAAGTCTCAATTCTGAACATTTATGGCCCAAACACAAGGGCACCCACATATGTAAAAGAAACATTACTAAAGCTTAAATCACATATAAAACCCCACACATTAGTAGTGGGAGACGTCAACACCCCACTTTCACCTCTGGACAGGTCAGCCAAATTGAAACTTAACAGAGACATAATGGACTTAACTGATGTTACAGCTCAAGTGGACTTAATCAATATCTACAGGACATTCCACCCAAACAAAAAAGAATATACCTTCTCAGCACCCCATGGAACCTTCTCTAAAATCGACCACATACTTGGCCACAAAGCAAATCTCAACAGATACAAAACAATTGGAATAACCTCCTGTGTTCTATCAGACAACCATGGTTTAAAGATAGATTTCAACAACAACAACAAAAAAAACCTACAGAAATCCTACAATCTCATGGAAATTGAATAATTCTCAACTGAATCACCAATGGATTAAGGAAGAAATAAAGAAAGAAATTAAAGACTTCCTAGAGATCAATGAAAATGAATACACCACATACCCAAACTTATGGGATACTATGAAAGCAGTGCTAAGAGGGAAATTCATAGCACTGAATGCACACATAAAGAAGCTGGAGAAATCTCATGCTAGGGACTTGACAGCACACCTGAAAGTCCTGGAACAGGAAGAAGCAAAGTCTCCCAGGAGGAACAGATGCCAGGAAATTATCAAATTGAGAGCTGAAATCAATCAAATAGAAATAAAGAGAACAATACAAAGGATTAATGAAACAAAGAGTTGGTTCTTTGAGAAGATCAACAAGATAGACAAGCCCTTATTCAAACTAACCAAAAGACACAGAGAGAGCATCCAAATTAACAAAATCAGAAATGAAAAGGGGGACATAACAACAGACAATGAGGAAATCCAGAGAATCATCAGGTCATACTTCAAAAACCTCTACTCCACAAAACTGGAAAATCTAAAAGAAATGGTTAATTTTCTGGATAGGTACCACATACCTAAGTTAAATCAAGACCAGATAAAAATTTAAATAGTCCAATAACCGCTAAGGAAATAGAATCAGTCATAAAAAGTCTCCCAACCAAAAAAACCCTAGACCTGATGGTTTCACTGCAGAATTCTACCAGATCTTCAAAGAAGACTTAATACCAATACTCTTTAAATTGTTCCACACAATAGAAGCAGAAGGCATATTACCAAACTCCTTCTATGAGGCTACAATTACCCTGATTCCTAAACCAAACAAAGATGCAACAAAGAAAGAGAACTACAGACCAATCTCCCTCATGAACATTGATGCAAAATTACTCAATAAAAATTCTGGTGAACAGACTCCAAGAACACATCAAAACAATTATCCACCATGTTCAAGTAGGCTTCATCCCAGGGATGAAAGTGTGGTTCAACATACGAAAGCCCATCAATGTAATACACCATATAAATAAACTCAAAGAAAAAAACCGCATGATCATCTCACTAGATGCAGAAAAGGCATTTGACAAAATCCAACACCCCTTCATGATAAAGGTCTTGGAGTGATCAGGAATACAGGGAACATAACTAAACATAATAAAGGCAATCTACAGCAAGCCAACAGCCAACATCAAATTAAATGGAGAGAAACTTAAAGCAATACCACTAAACTCAGGAACAAGGCAAGGCTGTGCCCTCTCCCCCTACTTATTCAATATAGTATTTGAAGTTCTAGCCAGAGCTATAAGACAACATAAAGAGAATAAGGGGAAACAAATTGGAAAGGAAGAAGTCAAGCTCTCCCTGTTTGCAGATGACATGATAGTATATATGAGTGACCCCAAAAATTCAACCAAGGAACTGATACAGCTAATAAAAACCTTCAGCAACATAGCAGGATACAAGATCAACTCAAAAAAATCAGTAGCCCTCCTATATACAATAGACAAACAGGCTGAGAAGGAAATCAGAGATACATCACCCTTTACAATAGCCACAAATGATATAAAATACCTTGGGGTTACTCTAACTAAGCATGTGAAGGACCTATATGACAAGAACTTTAAGTCCGTGAAAAAAGAAATTGAAAAAGATGTCAGAAAATGGAAAGATCTCCCATGCTCATGGATAGGCAGGATTAACATAGTAAAAATAGCGATCCTACCAAAAGCAATCTACAGATTCAACGCAATTCCCATCAAATTACCAATACAATTCTTCACAGATCTGGAAAGAACAATACTCAACTTCATATGGAAAAACAAAAAAACCAGGATAGCCAAAAGAATCCTGTACAATAAAACAACCTCTGGAGTCATCACGATCCCCGACCTCAAGCTCTACTATAGAGCTACCATAATAAAAACAGCTTGGTACTGGCATAAAAACCAACATGTGGAACAATGGAATCGAATTGAAGACCCTGACATTAACCCGCACACCTATGAATATATAATTTTTGACAAAGAAGCCAAAAATGTACAATGGAAAAAAGAAAGCATCTTCAACAAATGGTGCTGGCATAACTAGATGTCAATGTGTAGAAGTCTGCAAATAGATCCATATCTGTCACCGTGCTCAAAACTTAAGTCCAAGTGGATCAAAGACCTCAACATACATCCAGTTACTCTGAACCTGGTAGAAGAGAAAGTAGGAAGTACTCTTGAACGCATTGGCATCAGAGATCACTTTCTAAATATAACACCAGTAGCACAGACACTGAGAGAAACAATCAATCAATGGGACCTGTTGAAACTGAGAAGCTTTTGTAGAGCAAAGGACACAGTCAGCAAGACAAAGCTATAGCCTACAGAATGGGAAAAGGTCTTCACCAACCCCACATCTCACAGAGGGCTGATATCCAGAATATATAAAGAACTCAAGAAATTAGACATCAAAATGCCCAACAGTCCAATTAAGAAATGGGCTATAGAACTAAACAGAGAATTCTCCACAGAGGAAGTTCAAATGGCTGAAAGACATTTCAGGAATTGCTCAACATCCCTAATTATCCGGGAAATGCAAATCAAAATGACTCTGATATACCACCTTATACCTGTCTAAATGGCTAAGATCACAAACACAGAAGACAGCTTATGCTGGAGAGGATGTGGAGCAAGGGGAACTCTCCTCCACTGCTGGTGGGAATGCAAGCTTGTACAGCCACTTTGGAAATCAATATGATGCTTCCTTAGAAAATTGGGAATCCATCTCCCCCAAGACCCAGCTATAGCACTCTTGGGCATATACCCAAGGAATGCTCAATCATACCACAAGGGCATTTGCTCAGCTATGTTCATATCAGCATTGTTTGTGATAGCCAGAACCTGGAAACAACCTAGATGCCCTTCAACTGAAGAATGGATAAAGAAAATATCGTACATATACACTATGGAGTACTACTCAGCAGAGAAAAACAATGACATCATGAGGTTTGCAGGCAAATGGATGGGTCTAGAAAAAATCATCCTGAGTGAGGTAACCCAGACTCAGAAGGACAAACACAGTATGTACTCACTCATAGGAGGATACTATGTGTAAAACAAAGATGACTAGACTGCTACACAACTCCAGGGAGACTACCTAGAAAACGGGACCCTAGGAAAGACCCAGGGATCACCCAATGACAGAGAAATGGATGAGTTCTACATGAACAACCTGGATGACAGTGGGAATAATGAAGGGCAAGATTTGAGGGAAAGAAAGCTTAGGGGAGCAGCAGATCCCAGCTGGATCAAGAACAGAAAGGGAGAATGAGGAATAACAGACCATGATAAATGAAGACCACATGAGAACAGGAATAGGCAGAGTGCTCGAGAGGTCCCCAGAAATCCACAATGATATATCCTCTGTAGACTGCTGGCAATGGTCGAGAGAAAGCCTGATCTGACCTAGTCTGGTGATCAGATGGCCAAACACCCTAACAGTTGTCTTGGAACTCTCATCTAATAACTGATGGAATTGGATGCAGAGATCCTCAGCCAGGCCCCAGGTGGATCTCCAGGTGTCCAACTGTCGAGAAAGAGGAGGGACTGCAAGAGTGTGAATTGTTGAATCCAAGATTGCAAAAAGCACAGGTACAAATAGCCAATCGAATGGAAGCACATGAATTAATATCCAACAGCTGTGGAGATCCCAGGTGGATCAGGCCCTCTGGATAAGTGAGACCACTGAATAGCTTGATCTGTTTGGGAGGCACCCAGGCTTTGGGACCAGGACCTGTCCTTAGTGTATGAGCTGGCTGTTTGGAACTTTGGGCTTACACAGGGACACATGCTCAGCCTGGAAGAAGGGTTAAATCCACAAGGTTTAAATGAATCCCCAGGGGTGTCTTGGTCCTGGAGGACATGGGAATGGAGGGGAGTGGCTGGTGGGAAGAGGGGGTGGGCGCGGGATGGGGGAGGACAGGGGAACCCATGGCTGATATATAAAATTAAAACATAATAATAATAATAATAATAATAATAATAACAATAATAATAATAATAATAATAATAAAATTACCTCATAAGTAAACAGGATACTCATTCCCAGATTCCTCTGAAATTCTTGTTTTTGTATGTGTGCGTTTGTGCAGGAGGGCCCAAGATATTTAAATGCCTCCACACAAATATAGTACACAGTGTTCTGAGTCAGACTCATAATTGTTATTGCTTTCTACATTAATTAAGAAGGCTTAATGAGATAGCTCTCAGGACTATGATTAATGCAGACATATCTGTCAATCTTGATTAAGTTATCTTAAAAAATAATAGTGTGCCTATGAGTGGGGGTAGGACAAGGCTTGAACATAGAATGTCCCTCTATTTCGATATGGTTGTAATTTAAGGGATCATGTGTTATGAGGGCAAAAATGACTTCCATAGCTTCTTAGTGATGCTGAAATCAGGCAAGAGTATGTATCATCCTGTGACTCAAACTGCCTTGGTCCTCACCGGCAAACAAGTGTTTCCTGCAGCTAAGTCAGAAGACATTAACTTCTGGGGCATGAAGTCAAGTTTAGAGCTCAGGGAAGGAACTTGAAGCGGATCCTTAGAGATGGATGCAGCAGACATGGAAGCTAGAATGGAAACACAGAAAGAAGACCAAATACAACAACTCTCTTAGGAAGCCAGCCCTGGCGGGCATTGGCACACTTTTTCTTTTAGAACAGATAAGTACTTACTTTCCCTTCCAAAACTTCAAAAATGCCTTAGGCTTGCTTAAGGGAAGAGTAGGGGGTACTTACTTTTTTCTCTTCTCTAGGACTCCAGACAGGACAACCTTTACCAGGCACAGGATCTTAACTTATTGGGCATGTACGTCCTTGTCCTTATTAACTGTATAACTGTCTTCTTTTTTCTCTTTCCAGGAGCCATTTTCTAAAAAAAAAAAAAAAAGGCTCTCTTTCTCTTAGATGTCTCTGTTTATAGCAGGCTTACATCATATAGCATTTACCAGTGACCCGAACACTGTTTTTGAGGACTACTTCCTACAATCTGGGAAGGATCAACAACAGGGCTCCACTTATAAACAAAAATGATTAGCCACCCTCATATTTCAAATACAAAATTGGAAGTCACAACCTCAGAGAAAACATATGCATAATATCTCAGCTTGCACAAAGCCTTTAAACTCTTCCCAAGTCAATACCTATATTATTTAAAGATTTTCATCCCTCCTTCTCTTTATTCAAGTTGGAAATGACACTTCACATTTACAGTCTTTAGGAGTTAAGACACTTAGTAAAATTAAGCAGATCTCTTTAGGTTGTGTAATACTATATACTCCTCTTGATGAGATACAGCTGTGGGAAGAGCAACATTAGTGAAAGCAATTTCTGGAGCCTTGGTAACCTGAGCCAAGAACTATAAGGATGCTGTGATAGTGGTATCAACAGCAGCTAATATTTACTTCCTATGTGCCATGTATTGTGTTAGCTCACATTTCTTCACCCAATGACCCTATCAAACAGGGTAAGTCTCTTCCCTGCTAGCCCCTTGTTTCTTGGTTATGTGAATGAGGGTCAGAAATGGTGACTAACTGGTTGTTCCCATGTAGGAATAGGGAAGAGCCATGATTCAGCTCTCTGCTGTTGTGGTCCATTGCCCATGGATTTGCTATCATCCTCTGTTGCCTCTTTGGACTTAGAAATGTTTGAGAATGTTTTGTCATCTGACCCATATATGCACACTCAGAGCCAGCGAGCTCCAGTCAGTCATTCATGCACAATGGAAGTTTGGAAAGCCAGACTCCTGTGATTTTTGTCCTATTTATAGCTTTTCTCTGTCTTCTGAATCTGCCTCACACATAATAAAGTGGAAAATGGGTTCTCAGTATACTTTTAGTTTTGCAGTATTTGTTTGCTTTTGGAATTACACTGGATACACTGGAAGGAGATGTGTATAGGGGGTCACACTGGAGGGGGATGTGTAGAGGGGATCACATTGGAGGGGTATATGTAGAGGGGATCACATTGGAGGGGGATGTGTAGAGGGGATCACATTGGAGGGGTATGTGTAGAGGGGATCACATTGGGGGGATATGTGTAGAGGGGATCACATTGGAGGGGTATGTGTAGAGGGGATCACATTGGAGGGGTATGTGTAGAGGGGATCACATTGGAGGGGTATGTGTAGAGGGGATCACATTGGAGGGGTATGTGTAGAGGGGATCACATTGGAGAGGGATGTATAGAGGGGTCACGCTGGAGGGGGATGTGTAGAGTGGGTCACACTAGAGAGGTATGTGTAGAGGGGGTCACTGTAGAAGTGGATGTGTATAGGGGTTCACACTGGAGGAGTATGTGTAGAAGGGATCATACTGGAGAGGGATGTATGGAGGGGTCACACTGGAGGGGTGTGTGTAGAGGGGTCACACTGGAGAGGGATGTATGGAGGGGTCACACTGGAGGGGATGTGTAGAGGGAGTCACACTGGAGGAGGATGTGTAGAGGGGTCACACTGGAGAAGGATATGTCATGACTGAACAGCATCAGCACCTGCTCAGTCTAGGCACCATCTCTAAAGTACAGTGGAATGAACTGCTAACAGGCTAGAACATGGAGCCAGAAAGCCTTGGCCTACTAAGAATGTTACCTGGATGAGAGCTGTAGGAAAAGAATGGAGTGTATTAAGGGTACATTCTTCAGTCCCAGCATTTATCATCCTGTGGTAACCCCATTGTGTGGGCATGAGTGGTGGCCCTTTATATTAGGTCTTTGGGATTCATGAACTGCTTTTTCTCTAACTCTAAATATTTTGGTCTATCTAATGCAGAGAATAATTGCTAATTTTTATTTCTCCAAATATGTCTCTTATGCTATTGTTCTTTATGTTTTGAAGGATTAATATTGTAAAGCATCTGTAAAGCTTTATAAATGTCTTCTGATACGTACCTATTACTACTGCCTTATCTCTAGCTGTATTGTAAGAAACAGACAATGTATGTGCTGACCATACACGTACAAGCCTATTAAACCCTATGCTATTTTGAAACCATGAATAAGAATGACTAAGAACTTTCATAGCACCTTTAAATGATCTCATTTCTCTTTTCAGATGTTTCCTGGGAGATTTTCTAGTTTGTCTTTCTTGGAGATTGACTAGGTGATACTATTTAATGCCAACTCCTAACTCTTACAGAAAGACCTTCTATCTTTGTCATTATTTCCATGTTTCCTAATGATATTTTGTCCATATTTCCTTTTATTCCAGTGAAAACCAACATTATCATTATTACCATTACTACTATGATGATGACTATTCTTTCACATCTGTGGGAGGAAGCAGAATGCCTTTCAATTGTCTAGTCTGAGTAACCAGACTAGAACACTGTGAACTTGAGTTTTGTAAATCATTCCATGAAAATAAAAAAGCCCTATACTTCCAGAGGTACCAATGTCAGAAGGTACATAAGAAAAACCTCTCTTTTTAGAAGAAAGTATGTCCACTGGGTATGGGTGTAATTCAGAGGTACAGTGTCTGTACCTGTATAACAAAGCTAAACAAAACAAAATTGAGAGACAATGTTAGTTACTGTTACAATGCCGAATTACTAATTACTATGTAATTATTATTGAGCTGAAAACAAATAAGGTAGATACCATGTTCAGGAACTGGTAGCAATTTTTCACATTAGTGAGGCACAGAACTGTTCTAATAGAAGTGAATGCATTAGACCTTAAAGAAAAAGAAAAGGTGAAATTGTTGACTGGTGACTTAGTTTTAAAGCTATTTTTATTTTGCTTGTAATTAGGTGTATGTGCCTGTGCATGAGTTTATGCAGGTGAGTGCAATGCTTGCAGAGACCAGAAGGGGGCATTAGACCCCTTGGAGCTAGAGTTACAGGCAACTGCCCAAATGGGTGATGGAAATGTTACTAGGGTCCTCTGGAAGAGCAATTAGTGCTTAACCAATGAACTATCTCTCCTGCCCCATTAATTAAGAAAAAAAAAGAAAAGCAAATGGAAGGAGGAGAGAGAGAAGGGAGCATGCAAAAGAGAGATAGGTAAGTATACAACAAGAATAAAATAATAGGGGTTGGGGATTTAGCTCAGTGGTAGAGCGCTTGCCTAGCAAGCACAAGGCCCTGGGTTTGGTCCTCAGCTCTGGAAAATAAAAATTAAAAAAAGAAGAAATTAATAATTTAAGGAAGGTCTTAGAAGTGATCATAAAAAGGAACACTTTAGCCTAGGGAGACAGCTCAGTGGATAAAACACTAGCCATGCAATCTTAAAAACCCAGTTTAAATCTTCAGAACCAATATAAAAGCCAGCTACATATAACATGTGTGTAACCCTACCCAGGATTCCTGTGGTAAGATGGGAGGCAGAGACATAATTCTCCAAAAGCTTGTGGGTTAATTAGTAGACATATGCAGCAGAAAACCAAAAAAGAGTCAAACAAGGTACAAAGTGAAGACCAATGCCTGAGGCTTAATACCCAAATATCAAAACCTGACGACCAATACCCAAAGACCAATATTTGAGGACAAATACCTGAGGTTATTTTCTTTCTTCTACACAGGTACTATGGTACACTTATAAATGCACTGCTCACCTTATATACACACATACATATACATACATACTTACACACAAAAGGAATGTATCAAGAGTGTGTTGCCAATGTGCCTGGTCTTAGATGTGCTGATAGAAAGGGAATACTAAGTCTCATGTATTTTATAATTGAAAACCATGAGAAAGTGATCAAAATAGGAGTAGAAGAATTTGAGAGATCTCATCTTGGATCTCTTTGGGATTATTTTCTTTCTAATGTTCTGAAGTGTATGCTTTGCAATTAAAAAGAATGACATTTGTTCTGTCCCATCTGTGATGGAAAAAAAGAGTTTAGGGTCCCAGTGAAACAAAAATGGAGAGCATGTTTGGCCAAGACCCCAAGGCTGCAGCCTGCAGCTGCATTAGGTCTTCCAGTGATGGGAAGGGCTGGCTCACATGACATCGAGTAAGGCAGAAAGGTAATTAACCAATAAGAGACAAGGTGTTACCAGAAAGATAGAGTTCGCGCACCTGATTACTAATTAATCAGGCATGAGAGCACCTTGTAGATGCATCCACTATTTAATTATAGCAGCCTCTCTTGGCAAAGGAGCATATGTTTCCAGCTTAATCTACTGGTTTATACTGACATCAAATTGTCATTATCAGAAAGAATCAGGCTTTTTGATTATTTCCACTAATTTATTGAACACTTAAAATTAATGAACCCCAGGCCTTTTAAATGTGCTTAGTTGGTTTGGAAGAAGGGAGGAGAAGGGGGGGAATAGGGTGTGTGTGGGAGAACCTTCATTAAAAGGACCATTTGTTTGGAAAAAGGTAAAGCAAATACATTTCATGGGTGATCTCAACTCTGTTGGTGAGAAATCCATGCACTCTACAACTAAGCCCACAAAATTATGGACGTAGGAAATCAGGCACACCTGCTGGACGCCAGTAGCCTCCACAGAGCACATGCTAAAGCGTTTCCCTCCCTCACTGCTTATCTCTCTGCCACAATGCTCAGTCAAATCAACACAAAAAGAACAGAATGGTAGAAATCAAGTGCTTGATTAATTAACAAGGACTCCTTTCTCTTTCATTTCCGAATTTTGTTTTGGGTGGGAAGAATAAAGTGAAATGCCATCATTCTCTATGTGTGATACCTTTGCAGCACATTCACTTTTTTTTTTTTTTTTTTAGTTTCAGGTGAGGGTCAAGTTCAGGTGTTTCTCCAGGTGAGGGAAGGTGTGGCTCCCACTGTTTCAGGTGAGTACCAACCACTGAATAGAATGCCCAAGAGAGCAGAATGTTCTCCAGTGGTCCTATGGATCCCTCCTCTCTTTTGTTTATAAACAGGCAAGCATCAACCCTCATGCTGTTGTGCCTGACAGCTCTCTGCTGTGTTGTCCTATAATTAAAAATATGTCTGCATGTCAAGGGAAGATATAGGACGCATTTGCTTTTCAAAACAATAGAAAGTAAGAATTGTAACATGTAAATAAGCACATTTCATAAGTTATGAGCCATATGTGCACACAGGACTCCAGATCTGCAGATGGGCCATTAGGCCCCCTCCAAATGGAGAGAAAAAATCCAGGGTATTTCTAAACTTTAATTGTTCCTGGTAATTTCAGGAAATCAGGATAAACAAATGCTCCCCAAAAGTCAAATGGTTCTGTGAGATCCTGCTAACTCAAAAGAGCCAAATTCTCAAAGACTAAACATCTCATAATCACCTTTTAATGTATGTCTTAGTTTGTTTTTGTTTATTGTAAGTCAGTTTAACTGTACATTTGCAGGAGGGATAAAGCCTTTCAAAGGCAGGGGTTTCCTTTGATTTTTCAGGGGAATATTTGTGTTATGTCAGAGAAGAGTCATACTAATCAAAAACGTTTAAATTCTTCCATTTCAATTAGCAAATGAGGTAAAGTGACCACATTGAGCTAGGAGAAGGAGTTTCAGCTATCATCCTATGCTTCTTTATACTGCAATAAGGACAGTTAAGACTGGCTTCAACCAGGCAGTGGTGGCGCATGCCCTTAATCCCAGCACTTGGGAGGCAGAGCCAGGTGGATCTCTGTGAGTTCGAGGACAGCCTGGGCTACCAAGTGAGTCCCAGGAAAGGCGCAAAGCTACACAGAGAAACCCTGTCTCAAAAAACCAAAAAAAAAAAAAAAAAAAAAAAAAGACTGGCTTCACAGTGGATTTCATGTATCTGCTGTGTTTCATGCTGTAAGCTGCCATTTTCATTCAGGCTTTTCCTTTAGGTGCCTCAAAATCCCCAGGTTATTGATTGCCTCTCTGTAAGGTGTGTGTGTGTGTGTGTGTGTGTGTGTAGCAACAGTGAGCAAGGAAAAATGGTTCTTACCTTTATAATGTCTTACTGTCTCTGGCAGGTGTCCAATAAATGACATAGTAATTAATTAAAATTTCTTTTTTTATTAAGAAAAAACTTGCATTCATTTTATACCCCAAAGATCCTCCTCTTCCTTCCTTCTGCCCCCAAGCCTCCCCTCCCAACCCATTCCCCACTCCCTCCCACAAGAAGGCAAGGCCTTCCATGTGAAGACATATTCAGTACATGCAAGCCCAAGCCATTCCCCATGCCTCAAGGCTGCATGAGGTATCCCATCATAGGTAGCCTGCTCATGCAGCAGAGATGGATTCTGATCCTACCACCAGGGGTCCTCCCAAGCAGATCAAGCTACACAACTCTCTTGCCATGAAAAGTACCTAGTCCAGTCCCATGTGGGCTCCACAGCCATTGATCCAACTGTTATGAGTTCCCTGTAGTTATGGTTTGGTTGTCCCTGCATGTTTTCCCCTCATGATCCTGATGCACTTGCTCATAGAATCCCAGATACTAGATATAAAGCAAAGGGTAATGAAGCAACAACCCACCACTCTAGAGAAGCTAACTAACAGGGAAGACCCAAAGAAGGAAGCATGGACCACCCTGGCAAGGGGAAATAGATGAGATCTCCATTAATAAACTGGGGATGAGTGGTAGGCAATGGAGGGTAGGGGACAGGGGATGAGAACTTAAGGGAATGGGATGGCTGAATCAGAACAGGAAGGGAGAGGGAATGCAATGAAAGAGGTATCATGATAGAGAGAGACATCATGGGGATAAGAGAAAAACCCAGTGCTAGGGAAGTTGCCATGAATCCCCAAGGATGACCCCAGCATGGGCTATTAGCAATAGTGGAGAGGGTGCCTGAACTGAACTGGCTTGCCCCAGAGATCAGACCAGTGAATACCCTAACTGTCATCACAGAACTTTTCTCCAATGACTGATGAAAGCAGATGCAAAGATCCACAGCCAATCACTAGACAGGAGTCCAGTCAAAATTTTCCTTTTAAATAACTATTACTAATTCTTTTCTCTCTGAAAATCTTATCTCCAAATTCCACAAAATTGTGTGAGTTCTTATTTTACAGGTTCATACCATTTGCAAAGGCTGTCTTGTGCCAGGGTCCTTTAGGGTATGTGGGACTACATGTGATGCCTAGATATTAAAAAGTTTACATAGTCATATCAGCAGTCAGTGGTTGAGCCTTGGTGAGAACTCACATGTCTCAACTCAGTTCTGTGTTCTTTCTGCTATACCATGTTGTCTCCAATATGCTTATATTATTTGCGGTATTTATCTACACATGAAATTAAGCTCTATAGCCAGTTTTACTCTCTTACATACTTTAGGACAGAAAGTATTACAATGTGCACAAAGCCAAAGAGTCAGTACATCAGTAAAAACATTTCAGCAAAGAGGATTCCAGGGAGTTCCTTGACTTCCAAGATACAGAATATAAAGTTTAATCATAAATTTAAAATATGACAGTGCATTTTATTTAATAAAGCAATCTATGGGAACCAATGCAATTATTGCACTATCAACACTAGTTTTCCATAAACAAGGGTATAATGATTAGTGAAATTCTACCTATGTGACACCCCATTACAAGCTTCAATATGAGTGTGTAATGCAGTTGAAACTGTTGATAATATGCTTGAAGACTCTCTACATTGATCCATTAACAGTGATCCTATTACATGAACAAAACTATGAGGTTGTTGTGAGGATATGGTGACAGGAAAATTCTAGGATCATGCCAAGAAACCAGTGTAAATCAACCAACCAACATCCCTCCCCCAACAACAGTGCGTGAATGAATCTCCTTATAGCTGTTATTTATCATGGATGCTTCTTAAAAGACTAGCTTTCTCCACGTAGAGCCACAGAAATCAGGAGGAGGTGAGTGAAGCATGAAGGAGTAGTTTGCAATATTTGCCTGATACCCCTTCAAATTTGAGCTGCTGCTGATTAACAAATTTGTATAGAGAAGTAGGATGAGCATTTATTATAAATGTTGGTCCTCACCAAAAGTGATCTAAAGGTTTGGGAGAAGAAAAAATTCTCATAGCCTCCACTGCTAAATGCAACCTGAGCTCTTCTTTTTCTTATCTCCAGTGTACTCCTCAATTCTCTGTAATATGGTTTCTACCTCACCCACTACACTGGGACTACTCTCTTTTTCATTTGTAATTTTTTTCATACAATTTAGTCTGATTGTATTTTTCCCCTCCCCAATTCCTCCCACGCCCACCAAAAAGGCCCAAATGTCCCAAAAGAATACCAATGAAAAAGTGTACACACACACACACACACACACACACGGAATTTGTTTTTGTGTTGACCAACTAAGTACTTCTGGGCATAGGAGTATGTTTGATATACCCAGTGACATTCTATTGGAGAAAACTGATTTCCTTTTTATCATTTGCGAATAGCCTCTTAGTCAGTGGGTAGGGCTTCATGTCCACTTCCTTTTTCACTGTTGAGATTTTATCTGGTTTGAACTTGTGTGGGTCTTGTGCATGCATCCACAGTCTCTGTGATTTCATATGTTTATATGTCTGGAAGATGCTGTTTCTTTGGAGTCGTCCACTACCTCTGGCTCTTACAGTCTTTTTGTCTCCTCTTCCACATAGGTTGCTTAGCCTTGAGGGGAGGGGTTTAATAAGGCATCACATTTGTGGTGAGTCTCCAAAGTCTCTTGCTCTCTGCACATTGTCCACTTGTGAGTCTCTGTGTTAACTACCATCTACTCACAAGAAGAAGCTTCTCTGATAATAATCTCATCTTGATCACACATTCCCTGATTGTCAGACTCAACAGTTGGCTTTTAGTACTCTCTTCTACAGAATTTTACTGTCAGCGAGATCTCGTCTTGAACTTATTCTATTGTATAAGATTCCAAGAAAAGATAAGCAGTATATTGCTTACTGCTTAAAAAAACAAAACAAAACAAAACAAAAAAAACCCTCAGAGTTCATTTTCTCTCCCCAACTTTCAGCACAATATTAGTCATATAGAAGCCATATAGAAATCTAGTAACTAACAAGAAACTGAAAAACAGGTTCTTAAGGCAGGATAGAATTTGTATGTAACAGTCATCATTAGTCACACTGGAAGGTCTGGGTTGTTAGATTAAAAATAATTCCAGCCCTTTTCTAAACTATAGTGATGATGGCAGAAGCACAGGATGTTTGTTTCCACCATCTGTGACATAAATCCAAAGCAACTGTTTTTCTATTCTCTTTTGTTTGTTTTGAGACTTTGTGAAGTTTTGAAGAGCCTAGTCATTGTCCATCAGATAAATTACTGTATATAGAACATCAAAAACACTGCCTGGCCTCTGTCGTACTAGTTAGTGGTTATACCAACACATGCCCTTAAGCCTTTGGCCTGTTCTCTTGGACTGTTTGGCCATATTGAAAACCAGGCATAGTAGAGAAAAAGCATAGAAAGGTATTACAGTGTTAGTGTCACAGCAGAGAGAAAGCATAGGTAGATAATACAGTTTTAGCATTTATAAACTGTTTGTAAAGCTTCTTTCTTAGATAGGCCTGCTCTAAGAAGTGCCTTATTTCCATGCTGTGGGGTGTATTTATATACTAATTGTTTATAATTTCTGCATGACCACAGTCTGTATACTTTTGAGCTGTTCTAGAGCTCAAATTAGAACATTGCTGCTATAGATTTGAGTACAGGTAGAAAAACCAGCAGGTTATTCCCATGCATTTGACATTAGGCATTGTATCTATTCATGCTGATACCTTTGGTAATATCACATTCATCTTCAAAGACTGAAATATGACCTAATGGCAGATGATGACCAAACCCAACTTTCTTTCTCAGTATTCTGTCTTACCTTTCAAAACGATGTTCATCCACTCATTGCTGTTCATCTCCATCTGGATATCTCAAATTTTCTCCAAATACCACCTGCTCAAATCATTAGAATTTGATAGAACTTGTCAGCTCCTACCTTAATAGTCTAGAAATCTTTGGCCTCTCTGCTTTCATAATATTTCACTCTCTGGCCACTTGTTATCTTTCCAGACTCATCATTTGCCTCTTTCTTTTTTTTTACCCCCTCCCGCACCCCCATTTGCCTCTTTCTAACTCTGTCCCACCAAGTTTCTGTTGATTTCCCTCTTAACATCTCATTTCTCCACTTTGCTTATGCTCATGTGCATTTCTCCATCTGGAACAATGGCCTTCTCCACTTCTCCCTCCCTTTATCCGCAGACTCTTTAAGCCTTTGAAATGCTAGTCAGTTACTACTTCCTTCAGTAAGCTTCTCTTTAAAGAGAGCAGTTCTCAATCTGGGTGCACTTTTTTTGAAAAAAAAAAAATCTCCTTAGTATTTACTCACACTGAATCTTAGCTGCCTGGAAGCAAGGGCAATGTTTTTCAATTGATTTGGGACTCACAGCCCTATAAGGAACTTCCTGGAAATGATGGTCATTATACTTGTGAAACTAACCATTAATTAGGTCAAGAGGTGGCTTTTCATCTTTACTTTTTGTGACAACCTTCCTGGCCCATAGCTGTACTAATGTGTCATGGAAAAAAAAAAAGTAAAAAAAAAAACAAAACAAAACAGAAAAAGGCAACTGGATACAGCTCAGCATGGCAATGTCCATAAAGTGGTTCTAGAAGTCTCTTTAGAAAGTGGTTAGTGGTTATCAATCTCACGATTGTGGTACCACTAGAATGTGAATGTTCAGGGACAGAATCAATAAAGAAACATGGTCTGTACACAAATTACTATCCCAACAAATGTCTTGGTCATAATTCCGCCATTTTCATACATCAGGAGCTGTGGCAAGCTGATACTATGACTCAGCCATTCCAAGAAAGAATTTATCTTAAGAAGATAATCAAGATTATGGTTAGATTTGCATATAGACTGCTCAAATTATGTATTTTACCATTAGAAAGACTCTACTTGTGGGATGTTACAGAGTAAGAGAATAATGGATTTCTAGTATGATAGAATATTCTGTAATCAGTAAAATTGTTTATACAAAGAGCTTTAATGTCATTAGAAAATATAACTAAGCTAACAAAATAAAACTGGACCTGATATAATTTTAATTATATAATTACACTGAGATATTATGGGAGCAAACACAAATAAAAGGTTGATTTGGTAATTATTATGTGGTGAGGTTCTGGGTAATTATTAACTTTTCTTTATTAGCATTTTCAAAATAATCCATAATAAGCATATATAATATTTATAATGAAGCAGAATGCCAGTGTTTAATAAGTTTGCAGTATATCTTAACAAAATTGTAAGAGTTGGATAATAACTTGATTTCTTGTGATGAAATGTTTTATAGAAACTTCTAATATTCAAAACCAGCTAGTTAAAAAGGTGAAAATACCAGTCATAAAATAACTACATAATCCTGAACTTGTCACAAAGACTTGGGTTTTTAGAGTTAACCTTGCACCTTTCCTGTGTATTCCAGCTTCTACATTTGTACCTGAATCACCTTTAAAATGGTCCCTTCCTGAAACATGGCAAGACATTGAAAAAGGCTGGGGAGGATACAACCAGACTGTCCCAGGACCTGGTGATGACGTCTTGATTTTACCCAGTGAGTGAAACCAGCTGTAATAGGGCACAGATGAACTGAACCAAACCAAGTCTGACAGGGGATAAGATTGCATGATGTAGTGCAAGACAGGAAAAGAGTAGAAATAAGTATAAAAATCTACTTATTTTTATGACCCCTTTGGGTCAGTTAATATTGGAGAGGAAGCATTCTAAGTTTTTTTGAGGAACCTCTATGTTGTTTTATATAGTGGTTGAATCGGTTTGCATTCCCACTAGTGGTGAGTGAGTGTTCTGTCCCTCTAATATCATTGCCAGAATTTGTTGTCATTTGTTTTCTTATTGGTAGCCATTTTGCTGGGATGAAATTGACTCTTCAGTGTGGCTTTGATTTGCATTCCCTTTATGATTAAGGATATTAAGTACTTTCAACATATGTGTTGGATTTGTACTTCCTTCTTTGAGGACTGTCTGTCAATCAAGTTCATCTGTCTATTTATTAATTAGGTTATCTGTTCTTTTGGTGTTTAGTTAAATTATTTATTTTGGTCTTAGGGATTGAACTGAGGATTTTATATATGTTAGGCAAGCACTCTACCACTAAGCTACATCTCCAGCCCTTGAACTCCTTTTATATTCTAGATATTAATTCCTTGATACATGAATAGTTGGCAAAGATTTTCTACTGTTCTGTTGATTGCCTTCACTGTTGAAATTGATTCCTTTGTAGATTGTCTACTATTATTAGTTTTAAAAAACTTGGATCAATGGAAGTGAACAGATGTAGAAAAAGATAATTTCAGAATTACACCAAAGCGTGATTATATTTAAAACACTCATTTTCCTTAAAGGAGAGTTCATCAAGGTTCCAGGTAATTAGAATATTTTTTTCAGAGCTGAGGACCAAACCCAGGGTCTTGCACTTGCTAGCCAACCACTCTACCACTGAGCTAAATCCCCAACATAATTCTATTTATGGTCAATGTGACTATCTCAAGGTTACAGTAAACAAAAGATCTGCAATGGAGAAAGAACATTTGTCTATCTGTGAATCAATAATAATGTTAGACATTTACTGAGCACTAACAATGTATTGGGGCTGTTCTTTGTGTACTTACTTAACCTTGTTAATAGATTAAGGTTGTTGTCTTCATTTTACAGAGAGAAAGAGAGACATTTGTGCAGCTGAGTAACATACATGGTCAGAGTTACACAACTTGCCATTCAGAAGAATTGGGATTTGAATCCAAGCAATTTGATTCTAATTCCTTATTTTTAAGCAGCCAAGTGCATTTCTTTTCCAAAAAGACTAAGTAAAATAAAAACAGAGTAGATATGTTGTTCACTTTATTTACAATATCAGAGCCAGTCAAAGCACACTGGTCCCTTTTCAGCCTTTTGTGATGTTTTTAATAACTGCACAGAAAGATGAAGGATGGGACATACAAGTTAGTTGTCTAATGCAAATGTGAAATATTATCATCAATTTTCCCCATTATCCACCTATGTATTCAATGTAGGATGTAACTTTTTGAATAAATAGGCTTATGAGTCATTCCTATATTGCAAAGAAAAAAAAATCTGTTCTTCTTCAGTCATGTCTTTGATGAATCCAGCCAATGGATTTGCCCCAGGCTGTGGTTTTTGCCATGAAGCTAGCAATTTCCTTCATTCCATGCAGGAAGCTAGGGAAGCTTTTGAAAGTTGCCAAGCTTTTAGTATCTTTTGGGGCTTTGATGCTGAATAAGCAGTGGTCTCAACTATCTTGCTTGGCTTTGCAAGCTGTGTCTACTGTGTGCTCTGATGCCTGGGAGTCCTTGGTGTTTTTCCTTATCCTTCATCCCTGAAATCACCATCAGCTCAGATGACGGGTCTGGATTCTCCAGGCAGCTGCTCTGAAATGCACAAATCTATATTGTAAGGAAAGGTAGGTTGGGAATGCAGCCATAGGTATAGGATGCATATAAGGTAACTTTTAATACACCCAGCTGTGTTGTGAGAACAAAAGAGGAGAGAATATTTAAAACATACCCAGTTGTTGTTTGTTACATTTAGCATTTGAGTAAAAGAAGAGATGAGAAAAAGGAGCCATGGAATATGTAATGAAAACCTTGCTCCTTGCCCATTGTGTTTTCTTGCTCTTGTACAAACCTTTCAATGACAGCAGATGGACTAATAGTGGCCTTCAATGTTGGGCCTGAGACAGGAGCTTCTGTGTTGTTCTTTGACAAATCTCCTCAATGATCTGGCCTATGGTGGGTTTTCATGCCTAATCTACTTCCTGTGTTTCCACATAGATTTACTTATGTCTAAATTCATCATCCTTTCATGACTATTTTTGTTTCCTTAGTTCCCAACCTTCTTCAATTTAAGTGTGATCACTGACTCTGGCACAAGTTAGATACTAAATGCTGCTTGGATGAAGGACATGAACTTTTAATGTTGTCATCTGTAATTTAACAGCACAAACAAATCTTTGAGGTTGAAACGTTTAACATAGTACAACTTCGAGACTGTACAAGTCAGTAAAAACTAATTTCTTACCCTTTGAACAGATTCCTAAGAATTGTAAAGTTTTTTTTGATGATAGCGCTTGGTATCTCTGTCTCCCACATACATGTGCATAATTATACATGTGAACATATATACAGCACACACATGCATGTTCACACATACAGCTACGCCTACACACACACACACACACATACACACAAACACACACACACACACACACACACACACACACACACACTCACTCACTGGTACTCAAACCTAGAGCCTTGTATATTCTAGGCAACTACTTTACCAATGAAACCCATACTTAGCTTTCTTTATTATATTTCCCTCTCTTTTTAAAGTTACCCTATCTAAGTGCTTTGATTTTTGAAAATAGGCCTACTTTATACAAAAATTATATTTTAGAGTGTACTATTCACATTATTCCTTTAACTAGAAATACAAAAAAATTGATATATGACATATTTGCTCATAGAAAAATCAGAGAAACTGCTTAGATGGGAGCCTATCACAATAAAGCATTGATAAAATCATTTGCCTGTGTCTGAGGTTATGTATCATGTACTTAGTAGCTAGGCACCAAAAGTGAGTAAGCTAAACTCATGCTCTCAGACTGTCAGGGATTTGGCTGTGTTAATAAAACATACAATGAATAATAATCCCAAACTACGAGAACTACAGTGTAGTTAGATGCAAACTGTCTTCAATGAATAGTGGAGAAGTGGATCTTGGAGGCAAAGGTGTGTGAAATGGACTGTGAAAGATGGGGTATGAATTCAAAACTTGATTATAAGACACAAGGAAACTGAGGAATTCCTCAGTGGATATGGAGTGAGCCATCGAATAGGACAAACCTGGGTTCACTATTGGATTCCTGACCTTTACCAACTGTGTAAATGACCCTCATCTATATAACATGAGGACTAAGATTAATATATCATAATATTAAGAAGATGAAATGAGATTGCATCAGTCCACATGAACCATGGCTTTGAGTGTTTGTAGTAATGGAACTGGAGGTGAAGGCTGTGCTTTGTGGGGTATGAGCAGTGCTCTTTCCCTTTCTTTTTGCCATCTGGCTGCCCCTCTTGGCCTCTGATATTAGCGACACTTTGTATTTGCTTTCCAAAGGCTTATTATTTAATTTTCACAACATCCTTGGGAGCTAAATAGGTAATAACTATTATTACAGTAAAAACCCATTTTTACATAATACGATTTTAATGGAACTGCTGATTTTACAAAATGAAAGTGACTGGTAAAGAAGATTTAAGTGATACTTTTGAACCTCTAATATAATTTTATGGTGTTTTGTGTATTTTAATTCATTAATAAAGGAAATGTGTAGAACATTCCCATCATTATTCAAATAGAATAGCATAATTTTTCAATAAAATTCTTAGAGTAAATTGCCTATTTCCATTTTCTGGGAAATCAATTTTATGGAATGACCTCAGACCCGTTCTTTTCCATAAAAACAGGGCTTTACTACCCCAGTCCAAGGCATGAGTATCTACCAGTCTAAGGCACCAGTATCTTTAAGACGATCCTGTTTTCCTTTAAGGTGGTCTGTCTTTGTAGACATTGGGCTCTGAGAAATCTGTAAATTTCTCCCTATGTTATTACAAGCAGTAAGCTTAGGAAATTGTGAAGAACTTGATCTTGTGGCTTAATGTATGATGATTTCGTTTCATGCAGCAAACATATCTGTGTTACCTCATCAGTACTGGAAGAATTGGCTCTATCCATTCTAGGTGTCCTAAGTATTGAGACAAGTTCTGTCTAACCAAAGATACCAGTTCCAAACCTTCCTAAAAAATAGTTGGCCAGTTTGCAAAGCAATACATCTAACTTTTCACTTACGTCTTGGCCTGAATTTACCTGAGAAGATTTATATAACATGCTTTCAGAACATCTTCTAGAAGAGCTCTCTCAGTCTTGGTAAACAGACAGACAGACAGACACACACACACACACACACACACACACACACACACACACATACACACACATACACACAAACTACAGTGAAGTTTTAATGGAAGGTGAATGTGTCATAATCCTAAAAGATAGGATTCTTCTTCAAAGGCCATGGCCACACGTCATGCATGGAGTCTCTGCAATCTTTCTGAGTGTGCTTGTGATGGTAGAATTCCCAGTTTCATTTCCTCTCTTACATTGAACTAGTCTTATTTGAAGGCATGAATGGGGGATACTGTTTTTTCTTTTATAAAGGCCCTTTTGTTTGCTCTGATTTTTAATACTTGGGTACTTTGAACGACAGAGAATCTCATCAAAGCCATGTGGCATTCAAAGATGGCAGCATCTAAGGCATTTCCTGGTTAAATTGCAAAGCATTATAATATATTGGTGATGTAAGGCAAGATGATTATAATCAGAAAGTAATTTCTGAAAGGAGAAATTTCTGTAACATGATGCAATTATAGAATTGGTTTTATTTGGTGTGGGAAGATGGCCCAATAGTTAAGAGCAGGTAGTGCTCTTAACAGAGGAGACTTCAGTGTTAGTTTCCAGCACCCCCACTGAGTGGCTTACAACTACCTGTAACTCCATGTCCAGGGACATCCAATGCCTCTGATCATGGGCACCTGTGCTCACACGCACATATCTCCACACAGATACAACTAAGAAGAAAGTAACAATGAATGAATGAATGAATAAAAGTAATTGGCTTCATTTACTTTTCTTTATTTTTTTCTAGCTGAGACTAGGTCTAATTTAGGATGACATGTGTACATAAATATATAGGTATATGGTAACAGTTACAAACCAAATGCACACATTTATGCTATTTCTGTGGCTGGAATATTTCTTATCATTTTGGTCTTGTAACACTTAGGAGGTACAAAAAGATCATTGAGACCATCACCCGCTTATTCTGGTTTACTAAGAAATGGGAGAGAAAGAAATTTAGGCTTGAATTACCAGAGTCCTTACAACGATGCAAAGCATCAGAATGCTTGTTTTTAGTTTTGGATATTCTATAATTCCATCATTATCTTTTAAACGCCCCAGAAACCTAACCATTTACAATACACACTTTATTTTGCTCACAGTGGAGAGATAGCAGGCTAAAGTGGTTCCATTTAGATTCACTTACATATCATCGTCTGTCATCAGATGGTGTCTGGGCCAGTCATCTATAATCTTAACTTGAATGGATACTCATACAACTGGTGGCTAATATTGGTGATTGGCTGGCAGCTTATCCAGGTAAACTGGCTAAGAGGGCTCTGGCCCTTTCCTCTTAGGGTTTCTATTTGGCACTGCCCGGCTTTCCTTGCAGCATGGTGGTAGTATCCAAGAAAGGGTAGTCTAATAGAGTGCCACCAGAGTAAGTGAGCCATGAAAGTTAGGTGAAGCCTAAGAGCCTCAGAACATCTTGGCTCTCACATTTTGTTAGCCAGGGAAGGCCCAAAGTTCAACACAGATTCATGGGAAGAAGGCTAGTCTCCATAGCTAACAGAGAAGACTGGCTAAGCATTTACAGCTGTCTCTAATCTACCACTGTATGTTTGTTTACATGTGTGTATGTGTATGTACGTAATTAAGAACAGATGTATCTGACTCAATTCAAAAGGTGTTTAGACCTAGCTAAGTTTGTGTTGTTTTTCGTCTGTAGGCAGACTTTATTTAGATACTGTCAGTCTGTGTGAATCAGAAATTCAGAACACTGGGAGACAGATTGGTCAAAGGATTGATTTTCCTTGTCCTTTGTGTTACCTATAATGCTTAGTGTTATGACCCTACCTCCTTGTAATCAAGAATCTTTAAAGAAACTGGGTTTCTGATGTAACATCCATTACTCTGAGACTGGGATGAACAGCAGAGATTTGGCTGCCGTCTGTGCCCACACTCCTCATGCACAGCCAGGACCCTATCCTTGGAAGAGAGACCGATGGTGATATAAGCAGATAAATGAAAAAAAAAACATTCAGAGCCCTTCATTCTAATGCAGAAACTAAGAGCCTAATGAGAGAACAACTATACTTTCCTTTGGCCTTATTTTGAACATGAAGATAAGAAGCCTCTTGAAGGTTTTTTTTTTTTTTTTTTTTTAAGGAAGACTAGATAAATATGCTTTTCAAAATAACACTTTTGATACACATTCTTCTTTCAGCATTATTACCAAATAAAAATGAGCAAATAGAAAGAAAATCTGAAGCAAAGGATGAAACATTCTTTGGAAACTAAAACTTAGGAAACCTTCTGTGGTCTTCATGCATCTGCTACAGAAAATAGAAACCCAGAGTTTAACATGAATTATAGGTATTTCCACAGTTTTTCCAGGAAGTTTGTTTTTAAAATATTGAATATTAGTAGAATTTCCATCTATTGAATTTATCACCTGTAGTAACTTAAGTACAAAAATCCATTGTAATATGGAGCTGTAGACAAGGGGAATTATTAGTAATTTATTTGATTAGTTATTTTTATTCATATTAGTATTATGTAAAGTCATATGAAATTTTTATATTTATAAAATATATAACTATTGAACTTTCAGAAAACTTCATGGCTATTAAGATAATGCAAGAATATTATAAATTGTAAAATGCTGTTAAACATGTTAATATTATCATCTCAAATTTTTATACCAAGGTGAAGAATAGAATTTTAGCCTCCTTATTTTCAACACTTCGTTATAAATTACCTTCTAAAATGCATGAAGTGAATTTTAGAGCTTTGTGTCCCTAACATAGGATTGAATTTATGAAATGAAACACTGGAGATAAGGAATTCACATGGCTTTCCCAAGGGAAGACTACCAGTGGCCCAGTTTAACCACCAAGCCCTCTTACTCAGTGTCCTTGCTAGGGTGACCGACCCAGAAGTAGACTGGCATGTTAATTTGAGCTGTATTTTCTTTTCTCTATAAAAATAAAATTTCAATTAAAACAAGAGAAGCTACTTTTGTTTCCTCTAAGTTACAAAAATGAGCCTAAAATGTAAATAATGATGGAATAATATTGAGATAGATTTTCAGCCTTTCTCTAATTCCAATTTGTCAATCTTGGCTTGACTCAATCATGGGGCTAATTGGAGCTCACTTAGACTCTTCTCCTGGGATCCAAACTCCTGTAGGCCCTGACACTCTTTATGGCTTGCTAACTTGCTGGAACTAATGACAGTTTTCTCTAATCGAGTAGTTTTCCAAACCCTTTATATTCTCACTCACCTGAGAAATGTTCTCACTCTAGAAGTCCATTAATATCACTATCATAAACTGCAGAGATTACAGGAGGGTATATACTTCCTCAGGGTGCACAGATCTTAATTTAGGTGGGGTAAGGGTTGGGATTTGGTGAGTATGAGGTAAGAGAGCCATGTTTATTTTGCCACTTAACCTCATCTAGCAAATCACTGCTTTTAAAACTTTTCTTCATGCTATCCCAGTCTCCTAGATGTCAGAAGCTACTGGACACCTTGTGGGTTAGAATAAGAAGAAAATAATAAGTATATCTTGATGAGTACTCATGATGCATTTCTTTCTCAGATTAATGTGATTTTGCAGTTGCCTCCTGTACAACCTCTGAAAACTTGCATGTGAAGTTTGCAGCTATTTCTTTTGTTGTTGTTATCATGTGTGTGAGTGTGTGTGTGTGTGTGTGTGTGTGTGTGTGTGTGTGTGTACATGCTCCATGGCACAGCTGTGGAAATGAGATGTCACCCTTAGGTGTTGTGCCTACCTCCTTGTTTGAGATTGGCTTTCTTGTTTGAATATGCCTGGCTAGCTGGCCCACAAGCTTCTAGTGATTCTCTTGTCTGCCTTCCATCTTGGTCTAGGTCTAGGGGACCTAGTGGTTACAATGTGCATTATCAGCTTCTGTGTGCATTCTGGACATTCAAATTCTGGGCCAGACACTGGTGCACTAAACTATTTACTCATGCCCCCTGGCCCTACAGCTATTTCTAAAAGGTACCATGCATTAAGATTTTAAAGTAAACATTGGACCTCTTATATCAGATTATAAACCTTTATGGTAAATACAATGATTACTGTGGAAAAATACATTTATTATAAGGGAAATCAGAATTGTTGGGACTTGGCCATTTATCAATTATGCAGGGGAAAGGAAGTTATGGTAGGGGATGACCAGATTGTTTGCACACGTCCTGGCAAATGGGCTAAGGGTATTCCTCATAGAAATAGAGGATGCAGGTTGGGTGGTTTAAATCAATTATCATCTTGACAAGAGTCACCTAGGAGGCAGGCTTCCAGGCATCTTTATGAGGGACTATCTGGATTACAATCACTTTTGGGCATGCCTATAACAGATTATCTAGATTAGATTTGCCTGTGGGCATACCTGAGAATGATCAAATGGTTTCCTACCTCAATGACCATACATGCCTTCCCCGCCTCTTGCCATGTTGTCCCTGTCATGAGAGAGTGATCCCCTTGAGTGATGCATCAGAATAAATCCTCTTCTTCTTTAAGTGGCTTTTCACAGTCATTTTGTCACAACAATGAGAAAAGTAACTAACACACTCAGGAAGGGATAGATCTACCAAGGAACCTGATCACAATCATCATCTATTTATACTAAATTTCATGTGTAAACACCCAGATGGTAATAGGAATTACCTGGAGGAAAGTTTTCTGGAAACATGCATTTAAATTTGGAAATCCTGGAAGAACTTATTAAGAAAGCTTTGGAAATACAATAAGAACCAACCTGTAAGAGCTGCTGCTGATAGCTGTGAGGAGGAAGAAGAGGACATCTTGGATGAAATTATCATTTATGTGGAAGTAAAAGATATCAGAAAAAGCAGTTGCAGAATGAGAAGGTCTATGACTGCAAGGAGCAAGTAAAGAGCATTCAGTGCTGTTAGCAACAAACCAAGATGTTCTAAGCCTGAAGAGTAAGCCATTTTATTCATGGGGAGCTCCTACAAATCAAATGTGCAATCTATGCAACATTACTTGTTTGTCTTACAGTCTTACATAACTGGGTTAGATCAGCCTCTTTGAGGATCCAAAGAATTTGGTTAAAATTAAAAGCCATGCTCCCTTGTGAAACTGTGGATTTTCAGTGGGGCAAGTTGCTGTGCCTTGCCCTCTGGTTATAATGACAGCATGGACTTCACTTTAAGAGGCTCCTGTGTTAGGTACAGTTTAGTTGAACAGCCAATGTGTGCAGTTATCAGTTTACTGGGAAAGCAGGGTGGACTATGTCTATAAGACATTATGATCATTTTCTAAAGGGCTATAGTCCTATAAAAAATATAACATTTAGAGATTGTGTCTGCCTCTTAAAATGAGTACACTCCCAGAAGTAAGAGTTGAAGTTCAAATTATTTAAAATGGGCAGCCTTAGTCATTCAGAACACTGATGGGTTCTTTTCAGTTGTGAACACTGAGAACAGCATCCAGTGAAGCTGAAATTAATTTAGGGATATTAAATTATAAATCAATCCCCTGAAAATCATTATTAAGTAAGTGACTGTCTATCCTAGTTAAACGGACTGAAGGGTTTCCTGGGATTTAGGGCTTCAGTGATAAAACCTAGAAAATATGAAATCAAGGAATGCATACCTGTCATCCAATGAGAAGCCACCACCTTTAGCTTGTCCTACCCTGTATTGTTTGTATTACAACCTATGTGCTAATTTTTTCTTGCCTTCACATATACCCATTTTACCTAGTTTTATTCTTCAGAGACCTCTATTTCATGGAATTAATGTTCTTTGAGAAGATGTTGGAGTTTCTTGCAGGAGAAGGGGACCTGAGTGATTACATATGTTCCTCCCTGCTGGCTAGTGCAGGGAGTGTGAGCCAAGCAGGGAACAGTGCCCATGGAGGTTTGTAATGTAGAGCAGGGCTTTATTTGCTTGCTCTAATTGAATTAGTCTTTTGCTCTTTTCTTTATGGTCTGCTTTCCATGCAGATATTTTTGGAATGCAGAATTAAATAATTCATGATTTCCTTATTATTGGCTTAGGTATAGTCGCCATTTCTTGAGTTGATTATACTCCCTTGAGGGAACTTCTGGAGTCTCCTCATAGGCAGCATTTAATGATAAGAATTTGGCCAAGTAACTGGGCATCTTAGGTAAAGAGGCCAGCAGGGGCCTTGGGTTGAACCTTGGACTGCCACACTGCCTCTTTGACCTGGGTTTTTTAATGTCTTTTGTGGCCTCAACCTCTTCAACAGTCTCATGAAGGATTATCTCTCTCAGGATAATGGTTATGATACATAAATAACCCATTAGAATTACAAAAGAAACCAGTTTTATTGATTTAGCTCTGAAAATATTTAAAACAAACATGATGTAATCATTCTTCTTTTTAGGATTAATAAATATCTCATGTAGGGCCTAATAATTGTCACCATTTCAATGTTGCTATTGCTAATATTTTCCATAAAAGGCTGCCATCAATTCTGTCCCTTTATTTAGAGCTATATTGTTCCTTCCTCAGTGGTGCTCATTCCTGTCTTGAATCTTTGCTGCTTTGGTGATGTGCTAGAAAGAATGTACATTTAGTTCTGGGAGTTCACTGGCTGGGTAGTAAGAATTCTTGCAGTAGAAAACACGTGCCTCACATGCTATTGGGAACTTCTCTCTTTTAACTTAGTCTGTAGGGAATCCCAAACTATGGGAATCTCAAACCACATAAAGAGGCTGTGCATGTCACATGGGTTGAAAGGCCCATATAAACTCCAGCCAGCAACCAACACCAATTTTAAGAACTCATGTAAAGGGTAGACAGATGTGAAGGCTCCTGTGCATGGCAGGGCCTGCCCTCTATCTGGTGGTTTATCCTCATGTTGTTTTTCATTTGTAGCATCAGTAACTTTCCAAAAGCCTTGGATCCCAGGTGAAGCCACCTGTTTACCTGTCTTTATTTACATGATAACTCCACCACCTGATAACATCACCTAATGTCTAGAAAAGAGCATAGAGCTTTGGTTTGCCTTCTGTTTTGATGGAAGTGGAATAGCCCATCCAGTTGTATTTTAGAGGCAGCAACACCATATGCAAAGGAGGGATCTGCAAAGGTCTTACAGAGGAAGTTTCAGAGATGATACATGTTCTATATTCTGCCCAGCCTGGATGGCTGTGCCAATGGCAGGCATTTCTCTGCTGTCTTCTTGAATATTTTTTTTTTTTTTTTGGTACCTGTAGGGTATTCTCATCTTTGTGTTTTCATTGTCTGCATAGCTCTGGGATAGCTGTTGTTATAGATTGAACTATTTAACGGATTCCCAAAGGATGACTGTGTGGAGTTAAGTTTTCTTCCACTGGTTCTGATGTTGAGTTCTTACTATAGTGGGTTTTTTCTTTTTTCTTTCCTTTTTTTTTTTTTTTTTTTTTTTTTGGATTATGCTGCCACAGTGGCCTGAACCCTCACACATCAATCATCTCTTAAGGTACTCTCTCACAGCCACGGCCACAGACCAACATGATGGAGCCAGCTGAGGTTGTCTTTTCCCAGTTGACTCCAGGTTGTTTCAAATTGACATTACAGACTAACTGGAACACTATTTGTATAAAATCTATTACGTTCATAATGCTATATTTTAACAGGATTATTGTGGCATGTGTATGGATTTATCAACTTATCACCACATTAACAAAATAATATTGAGGATATATACTTAAAATTTTATTTTTCTAGTAAAGGTGTATTGAGCATTTATTTGAGTTTTAAAAAACATACTAGCATTTCCTATAGGAAATATGAGTATGGTACATGCACTATTAAAATATGTGTCATATATGATATATATGATATCATATATGAGTCAGCAGAGCCTGGCACACTGAGCCAAGGCAGGTCCAAGCCCCTCCCCACTGCCACCAAGGCTGTGCAAGGCATCACACCACAGTCACCAGGCTCCCAAAAGCCTGCCCATGCACCAGGGATGGATCCTGATCCCCTTGCCTGGGTGCCCCCCAAACAGTTGGAGCCAAAATACAGTCTTTCATATCCAGAGGGCCTAGTCCAGTCCCATGGGGGCTCCATAGCCACTAGTTTATACAGTTCATGGGCTTCCACTAGTGTGGCCAGTCATCTCTGGACGTCTTCCCATCATAATCTAGATAGACGTCCCCCGCCTGCAGAATCCCTCCTCTCTCTCATCAATTGGACTCCTGGAGCTCAGCCTGGCTCTTGGCTGTGGATCTCTGCATCTGCCTCCATCAGTCACTGGACAAAGGCTCTGTGATGACTGTTAGGGTATTCACTAGACTGGTCACCAGAGTAGACCAGTCCAGGCACCCTCTGGACCACTGCTAGCACTCCTAGGTGGGGTCATCCTTGTGGATTCCTGAGATCAGCACAGTATTTATTCAGAATTCCTGGGCCAGACACTCACTCTGTGAGATAGGTTTTCCCACACGGGGAAGAAGACACAGCTTGCCAGGGAGGGAGGGTTCCTTCCTTTTCTTAACGGTTAGTTCTCTCATTCAGCTCTTCCCAGGAGGTGCCTCTCCTTTTCCTTTACCCTTGGCAAGCCTGTGGCCTCTCATTCAAGCTCCTTCACACAGCTTGCCTGCTTCCTCTTCCTTCACCATCCACCTGAGCAGTTGATGGCTCCCCTGTGGCTCAGCACCCTAGGGCCTCTTAGGCCTGGTGGTTTTTTTTTTTTTTTTTTTTTTTTGCCAATCAGGAGTTTAGAGCTCACTGGGGATTCACTGCCTCCCTGCCTGCAAGCCTCCTGTGGCTTAGCAGCCAGTGTTTGACACTCCTCCTGTGGTTTTAGTTAGGAAGCAGCTTGTGCGTCTTCTGTTAGCTGTGAAACAGTTTCTGAGGTTACCTCCTCTCATTTGCATAGCGTGGATGCACCTGTTTCAGTTATGTTTCCACTCTTTAGCAAAATGATAAGGAAAGCGCAGCAGAGACAACCCTGATGCCAGCCGAATAAAAGGGCCTGAGTTGTGCTGTCTGAACTTTACTAGCAGTATTGCTGAAGAAATTAGCTGTGACCGAGGGACAAGAGAGGGGCCTGATGTTCTTTTAGTTTCCTAGTATATGTATTGGGTATGTGCCTGACAAGATCTTGCCCTGCTGAATGGTTCAAATATCTTTTTTTGTTTTTTGTTTTTTTGTTTTGTTTTGTTTTGTTTTTCGAAACAGAGTTTCTCTGTGTAGCTTTGCACCTTTCCTGGAACTCACTTGGTAGCCCAGGCTGGCCTTGAACTCACAGAGATCCACCTGCCTCTACCTCCCGAGTGCTGGGATTAAAGGTGTGCGCCACCACTGCCCAGCCATCGTTTTTTAAAATGATCTTATTCATTAGGAAGTGTCACTCAAGGGAAGGCTGTAGGCTGAGAAAGCCGAAAGATGTTTCCAGAAAAGTAGAAAGGAAATAGTTAAAAGACTTTAAACTGCTAAAGAGGGCTTTTTTTTTTTTTAATATGAGGAAAGCAGCAGTTTGCATGGAAATCACAGGTTTTATACATTAAGTATGGTTATGAGTCTTTTCCCTAAAGCTGTGTAAGAAATGTGGGCAGCCCCTCACCCCCCAAGAAAAAGCCCAGGACTAAAGACTTACGTGGCTTCCTGCCAAGGACTTTCAGGTAACTAAGAGAAGGCAGAGACTAATTGTTTCCCAGAAAATATAGGATTTGATTGATAACATATATTTTGCTACATCACGTTTTGTCCAAGCATCACCAAGAAAATAAAGTTAACAATTTTTATAGACCAGACTATCGCAATATCTTCTACTCCCCTCCCCTTTATTGTCACTGTCTCCCATCATAGGCAAACACAAACCACAGTTCTTATTAATGAAGATGGTGGCAGCCACTTTCCATTGCTGTAAAAAAAATGCCCAGGAAAAGGAGAACCATTTCTTTTGGCTTGTGATTGCAGCGACTTTAGCCCATGGTTGACTGGCTCAGTTGCCGTGGACCTGAACCACAGAAACAGAGGCAGTAAGGTAACTTCTCAGGAGGAAGGAGTTGTGGGAAATCCTGCTCACTTGGTATTGGTCCAGAGCAGAGAGAGCGGGAAGGGTAGAAACAAGGTATGCCTTTCAGGGATTGCTCCAGCTATGTCCCACCTCTTCATAGTCCTTTCAGCTATTAATCACAGAAGCTATTAATCAAATGCATCTGAATCAAACTATATGGTATTTGTAGCACGAATTGTTAGAAGGTGGTCTTATTAATAAAAACAAACCTGGAGCCAGGTATTGGGGTAGACGCTGAAAGATCAGAGAAACAGACATTAACCACAGCTGACCTCACCTCACCAACTTCTCAGCTGATCCTGTGTCCTCGAACTGGAACCCTCTGAGTCCGTACCTAAATGAATCTCAGTTGAACTGCTGCTAAAAGCCTAAAAGCTTAACAGGCTTCTAGTTCCTGGTCCTCACACCTATATACCTTTTTGCTCCCTGCCATCACTTCCTGGGATTAAAGGCGGGTGTCACCATGCCTAGCTATTTCCAGTGTGGTTTTGAACTCACAGAGATCCAGATGGATCTCTGCCTCCCAAATGCTAGGATTAAAGGCGTGTGCTACTACTGCCTAACCTCTATGTTTAATATTATGTCTGTTCTGTTCTCTGACCCCAGATAAGTTTATTGGGGTGCACAATATATCACCCACAGGTATTAAAACATGTGTAGTCTAAATGTTGAATCAGTTCCAGTAAGTTGTACTGGAGCAGGGACTGCATTGTTGAAATACGTCAATACAAAGTACTCAGACACTGAGTAACTTAGCTTGGTTTCCACAGCAGGAGAATGGCTGGTTAGGATTTTAGTGCAGGTCTATGTTCATTTTATATTCCTTTGTTTTCTCCACCCTCTTCTTCAGGTTTCTGTTTGCCAGAATGGAAGATTAGCATGTTCCTTGTGTCATTCATCACATTCCCTATTCCTATTGGAAATTCTTACCAGGCTTTTGTAAATTTATTTAAAAAAAAAACACATGAGAATTTCCTGTGAAAAATAAATCAATAGAGATACAGAAATAACCAATAACACTTTTAGTCTCTTCTTTGAACTGTTTTCATCTATTTAGTGTGTGTGTGTGTGTGTGTGTGTGTGTGTGTGTGTGTATTAAGTATATAAACACAACCTGTTGAGTCCTTTTAGTGTTGCTTGCATGTTCCTAATTTCAGCAATTACTACTTGTTATTGGATAACCAGTTAGGTGACTCAACCCTGGGGAAGATGACTTCTGCTTTCACATCACTTGATTGCTTATAGTTCTTTGTCTAGGAGTCTGGCCCCAGAAGCTTTTCCCCATCCATGTTAGCATGTCTGTTGGTGTAGTCCTTGTTCAAATATCATTGAGGCAGCTTCCCTGTCATTTTGAGGGGACTTACTATCACAGTAGATTTCCTGGTCCCCTGGCTGTTATAATCCTCTGCCCCATATTATGAGCTGCTCCCTGAGCCTTAAGTGAAGGAGTTGTGTTGTAGATGTATACCACTGGGACTGAGTGCCCTGTGATCAGTGCTGTGCATTTTGCTGAGTTATGGTCTCTTGTGGTGTTCTCTGTCTGTTACAAAGGGAAGCTTCTTTGTTGAGGACTGGGAGCTCACTTATTTGTGGGTATAAGAATAAGTATTAAAAATGCAGTTATGAATTATGTTGGTTTGGTAAAATGTTGATAGTCTTCTTCTCTGACATCAATGACATTACTAGCCCCAGGTATTTTGCTAAGTTTCCAGTACAAGACATGATTTCTTCCTTGTGGAGTGGGTCTTAAAACCAGCAGGACAATGCTAACTTGCAGTAAATCATATCACAAGAGTCACCTATGCATACATTAAGTATTCCTGCTACATTATGTAATCACTACGAGAGACAAGTTAAACGTCCCACTTAAAAATAAAGGAAATGAAAAGTAAGATAGAAGCCTACTTAAAAATTCTTTTCCCATGTGTTTCATGCTTCTAAATTGTGTACAGATCATCTACTCTGCATGCATTTGGTATATTTGGGTTACTCACTTTTGGGATATTAATGGATTATTTACTATTCAGTATTTTTTTCATCCTCTGGTTCTGTATCCACAATTCTGTTTTTGGTTGCTCACAATTACAGGTGCACAAAATGACAATGAAGATATTGTACCAGAGCACAGTGTAATTGAGAAAGGTGGCCAAGTTTGTTCCTGCCCTAATACTAATGTAGCAAGAAGAACTTGCAGCCAGAAAAAAGAGACTGAACCAAAGTCTAATGGCCAATTCCTCCTGAGTACATAAACATTCAACTGTATGAAGCATTTTGTACAAATGTAAATCTAAACCTAGGAAGGAAAAGGTAAACTAGGAGACTAGAAACAAAATCAAAAGGCAAGTTAAGGAAGAGGAGACTTGATAGATGATTGTCTCAAGGAATGCTGGCTGGAGAGAACTTCAAGTGTAGCCAGGTCACAAAGAGAACTATAAAAAAGAGTCAGGTCCTTGTGCACCTCACACACAGTGTACACATAGGCAGGTTCATGTGCATCTCACACACAGGCAGGTCCATGTGCACCTCACATGCAGGCAGGTCCGTGTGCACACCTCACACACAGGCAGGTTCATGTGCACCTCAGACACAGGCAGGTCTGTGTGCACCTCCACACACAGTGTACACACAGGCAGGTTCATGTGCACCTCACACGCAGTCAGGTCCATGTGCACTTTCATCTGCAGTGCACACACACACACATGTTCACCTCTCACACAGGCAGATATGTATGTACCCTCACACACAGTGCACACACAGACAGGTACATATTTGCCCTCATACACAATGCACAGACAGGCAGGTACATGTGTGGTGATATTTTAATTGTGCTGAAATGTGAGATTTTGTTTGTGTGTTAATAAATAAAGTCTGCCTGGAGATCAGAGGTAATAGTGAGCCACAAACAGAAGTCTGGCAGTGGTAGCCCATGCCCTTAATCCAATCACAAAGCAGGCAGAGTCTTTGTGTGGTCAGGGACACAGCCAAGCATGGTAACTCGAGCCTTTAATCCCAGTACCAACCATAGAGACCTGGAGGTCTGTATAGACAGGTAGTGGCGAGGAAGTCATATGACTGGGCTTAGAGCCAATGAGAAGGCAGAACAGGAAGGCAATAAAAGTGAAGTTAGACAGGAATAAGGTCTCTCTCTCTGGGGAAGCTACTGCGTGGTGGTAAGCTAAGGCTAGTAGTGGCTCTTCACTCTTTCTCTGATTTCTTCAGCTATTACCCCTGTATTTGCCTCTGTATTTCTTATTTAATGAGTCTGTTTAGAAATTCGTCTACATACATGTTCACCCTCATACACAGTGCATACACAGGCAGGTACATATTCACCCTCACACCCAGTGCACACACAGGCGGGTGCATGTGCACTTTTACATATAGTGCACACACAGGCAGGTTCACGTTCACCCTCATACACAGTGCACACACAGGCAGGCACAGGTACATTTTTATATGCAGTGCACACACAGGTAGGATCATGTTCATCATGTTCACACTCACACACAGTTCACACACAAGCAGGTTCATGTTCACCTTTACACACAGTCCATACATAGGACTAAAATGCTTAATTTTAACAAATGGAAATCTAGCCAGTCTCGACTCTCAGTTTCATTCTCATCTTTAGAAAAACACTTGCATTAATTAATTAATTAATTAATTAGTGTGTGTGTGTGTGTGTGTGTGTGTGTGTGTGTGTGTGTGAGGGAGGGAGGAGGAAGGGAGAGAAAGAGAAGTGGATGCATGTGCCACCATGTGTGAAGGTGTGAGAACAAACTGTGAAAGTTCTCTCTCTTTTTCTCATGTATGTGCCCTGGAAAGGGAGCTGAGGTCACCAGACTTGGTACTACACACCTTCACCCACTCAGCTGTCTCACTGGCTCTAAGGCTTTAAAAATAGGCAGCTACCTACTTGCTTTCTGTTACATGAACCAATTTATGTTGGAGAAAATCTCTGTAACTATTTAGATGCCTGAGCACCCTTGTGACAGGAATTACATAGAAAAACATTCATAATTGAAAATTACTTTAAAGATTTGTTTTCATTTTAATTATGCAATGTCTGTGCTTTTTTGTGAGTATATGTATGTACATTCTTATTTCTGAGAAAGTTAGACCCTTGGAGCTTCTTGTAGAAGTAATTACTAGAAGTCATCAAAACCCAGACCTTGGTCCAGGGAATGAACTTGTATTAGAGGCTTGGCCATATCTCTATCCCTGTCACTATAAAGTAAAGCTTTTTTTTTTGTCATCTTGATTAGGACTTTAGACATAACAGTTGTTTTCAGTCTCAAGGAAAAAAAATGTTTCAAGTCATTTTAAATTGTAGCCATGAAGTAAGTAAATTATTAACTAAGTTCACTAAAGACTGGTGTGAAGACCACATTGTGACTTCTATTTTGCCATATGTGAGGTAGATATTGAAGTGTGAGATAGGTGTGGCAAATCCAATTAAGTTTATTTTGTGGACCTTCTGTGACTTTTGTCCATCTTTTGTGCCTTCACTTAGTGGGAATTAGTTAACTGCTGCAATGTAAAGAATGTGATGGCTATCATCTAAGTGTTCCTTTTTTATTTAAATGTCATGTAGTATGTGATCATTTATTTCAAGTAAGATTGTCTGTGAAAGGGTGGTAGATATTTGTTCCTGGTTTTGTTTTTCATATGTGTTCACAAATTCCCTTGAAATATTTTTTATCTAGCCTTGCTTGAATGTCAGTAATTAGTCATGAATACATTATAATTCATGAAAAAATAGGCAGCACATGTTTCTTGTTCCAAGGCACCAAAGAATATGTTTTGCACTTTTCCTATCAGTTTTTTTTTTGTCCCATCTCTTCTTTCAGTTCCTGGAGGTGACAAGGCTGCTCACTCCTTGCATACCCTACCAGAGATTCTATACTATCTCCACAAAATACAGCTAATTATCTACACATACTTTCATTATTTTCTACCTTTTCATAGATAGCACATTTCAAACTGCTACCCTTGCTTGAAATGATCCATTTTCAGATTATTCTGTATTACTACATAACATACTATATTACTTTTAAAGAGATGTAGTAAAGTTGAATTTGTACACCACACAACTCACCCATTTAAGGCTTTCAAATTGATGGCTTCAATGTATTTGTAGAATCATGGAACCAACATCACAGTCAATTTTAGGATGTTTCATTACTTTATAGAGAAACACTCACTTAGTATCCATCAGTCCTGCATATCACATCTTTCCCAGCCCTAAGCAGCTATTGCTTTCACCACAAGCAGCTCTTCCTCTTTCCCTCCCCCTCTTTCTTCTTTGGCCTTTTCTACACATTTCATATAAATGGAAAAATAGAATAGCTTCTGTCAATTTACATAAGGCTTTCAAGGTTCACCAATGTTACATCATGTAAAGTCTTTATCTGAGAGCGGATGGCAGAACGAGTTCATATGTGAAATGTGTTTAGTTTGCATATCAATATATGAACACACATACACTAATACCCATATTGTTCTCTTCTTCAGCAGTTATTAATCTCCTGTACTAGTTCTTATTAGGGGTAGCAAGTCAAATACCCAGGTTTCAGAATTACTTCACACAAAGGATTTTTGGAAGTCATTCTTAATTGGCTATTGACAAGTCTAGTCTAATGTTTAAATTGTATGATTTGAGGCGAACTTGAACTGTCCTTGTCTGAGTGTCAATTGACTGTGTTTTAATATTTGCTTTCTATACCAGTTCTCAGGCTGATCCCAAAAGGAGATAAATACACAAAGACTGCACTGCCGCTACCTCCTCTTTCTTTCTCCCCACTGCAACAGAGAAAGTCATCTATCTCCCCTCAAAGAAAACTTCATCACAGGCTCTCTCCATCCTATGCTCTTACTTTTCAGTCCCTTGGTCCATTAATCATCTCTTTTCATTTCATACCCATATTCTCCCCCACCCCCATAATCAGACATTTCCTGTCCAGAATGCCCAGTCTCAAATATCAGCCAGTAGCTCAGGCTTATTACTAACTAGCTCTCACACCTAAATTAATCCATAATTCTTATTTATGTTTAGCCATGTGGCTTGGTGCCTTTTCTCAGTATGACATTCTCATCTTGCTTCCTCTGCATCTGGTTGGTGACTTCCAACTCCGCCCTTCCTCTTCCCAGCATCCTTAGTTTGGCTGCCTTGTCTACACTTCCTACCTGGCTACAGGCCAATCAGTGTTTTATTACACCAACTCAAGTGATAAATGTTTACAGTGTACCAGAGGATTGTTCCACAGCACCCCTCAACATGATGTCTTCTGTTAGCACACACACACACACACATTTTCATGATTAAAAAATTTTCATTCAGTTCTAGTACCTGATTTTTCTCTCTTCATTCTGCCTCTTTGCCCTTGGTGATTTTGGAGAAAATTATTTTGCTAGTTATGAAGCCATTAACAGTATTAGAAACTATGAAATATTTGCTTCTTTTACCCACTCAACTTGAAATGTATCCTGTGACTTGCAGAGCTCTGACACTGAACCCAGGGATGCTCTCCTGTAGTCTGCCGCTCCAAGCTGTCACTTGCTCTTCTTTCCTCCAGCTGTCTGTCTTTAAGGCAAGAGGTCACCTTCTATTAATAATTGTAAAAGTGTATATTTTAGTAACACTCAGAAATCTGGGTAGCAAAGACAGGTTGAAGCATCAAGAGCAAGGGCTGGCATATGCACTGTCACATCTGGAGGGCACTTCTAGATGTTATACTCCTACCACCCTTCTTCTCCACACTCTACCTTCCGCTATGTAGACACAGTGATATTTTCAAATTACAATTCCATCATGGGATTTCTCTGTCTGCTGGAAACCCATCAGTCTTTGCCATCACCCCCGGGATGAAATACATCATTGTTTTGCACAACCACCAAAGTGCTGCTCTCTCTGCTCTTGCCTAGCTTTCTGACTCTCTTCTCACTGCTCTGCATCAGAGTACATAGTTCCCTTACTCTTGTGGGTTTGCAGTATTTTGAATGCATGGACCTCTTTCTCATTTTCCACTTACATACTGTTTCTTCTGTATTTGGTCATCTTTATCCTGTAATCTTTGCTATTGCTCTTACAACATTATGCACCTTTCTGCTTACTCAGCTGCACAGTTTGTGTCTATATAGCTGTTGTATGATTGTGCTTTAATGTTCACTTCCTCCACTAATTATTAGCTTTCAAAGTCTTGGCCTGTGTAACCTTGGTTCACACAACAGAGGATTGCCAGGTGTAGCATGAACATATGTATGTTTGGTGTATGAAGAGAAGACAGTAACAAAGTACTTTCCATGTCTAGCACTGGGCTGCTTTCACATGTGTTATTTCTCATAGTTTTTATCACCATTACTCCCATGTCTTTCTCGATGCAGTCTTTGTCAGAACCTGTAGGGAGGAAATACAGACAATTTGAGAAATGGTTGGAACTGCAGAACTACTTATATCTCCTTGAAATAGGACTTCACAGTGTTTACTTTATTGTCTTGATTATGATGATGGTTTCATCAGAGGCAAATACTGAAAGGCAAAGCCTTCAAATCTACTTCTTCCAAAGTAAAAATTGCCAGGCAGTGGTGGCACAAGTCTTTAGTCCCAGCATTCAGGAGGCAGAGCCAGGTGGATCTCTGTGAGTTCGAGGCCAGCCTGGTCTACAGAGCAAGATTCAGGACAGGCACTAAAACTACACAGAGAAAACCCTGTCTCGAAAAACTAAAACAAAACAAAACAAAGTAAAAATCACTTGATTAGTTGCATCAAAAGTATTTCTTCTCAAGTCAGGTATATACCCATAGGGAGAGGGGATAACCCAATCTGTTCAAAGTCAGACTAAGCTACATAATAAAACTCCATATCAAAAATAAAGAAAAAAGTTACTCCCTTTGTGAAATGGTATCATTTATACAGTGTTTGTTATTGTTTAAGACCTGGCTATATTGCTATATTAATGAACAGGTATGTGAGACAATTTATTCATCAAGGATAACACTTTGCTTTATAATCCTGTCTTGGAGAATACCACACACCCTGCATTGATCAGTGGGATTTTACAAAGGGAAACTTTCAGTACTTGTCAGTCATGTAGAGATACTTTGAGTATTGAGATTTTGGATGAAGTTGAAGAATCTGGGTAGTTTTGTCAACATACTTGGAATTATGAATAACAGACCATGATAAATGAAGACCACATGAGAACAGGAATAGGCAGAGTGCTCGAGAGGTCCCCAGAAATCCACAATGATATATCCTCTGTAGACTGCTGGCAGTGGTCGAGGGAGGGCCTGATCTGACCTAGTCTGGTGATCAGATAACTAAACACCCTAGCAGTCGTCTTGGAACTCTCATCCAATAACTGATGGAAGTGGATGCAGAGATCGTCAGCCAGGCCCCAGGTGGAGCTCCAGGTGTCCAACTGTCGAGAAAGAGGAGGGACTGCAAGAGTGTGAATTGTTGAATCCAAGATTGCAAAAAGCACAGGGACAAATAGCCAAACGAATGGAAGCACATGAATTATGAACCAAAGGCGGTGGAGCCCCCAGCTGGATCAGGCCCTCTGGATAAGTGAGACAATTGAGTAGCTTGATCTGTTTGGGAGGTACCCAGGCTGTGGGACCTGGACCTGTCCTTGGTGCATGAGCTGGCTGTTTGGAACCTTGGGCGTACACAGGGACACATGCTCAGCCTGGAAGGAGGGGACTGGACCTGCTTGTACTGAATACACCAGGTTTAAATGAGTCCTCAGGGGTGTCTTGGTCCTGGAGGACATGGGAATGGAGGGGAGGGGCTGGGGGATGGTGGGGGTGGGAGGGAGAGGACAGGGGAACCCATGGCTGATGTATAAAATTAAAACACATAATTAAAAAAAAAGATTCTAGTGAACCTCATGATCTCTGAGAAAACATTTGAATCTAAACAGAAAGAATTTGTATTGAAAACTCAAGTAAAACCTTTACATTATATTCACATAATTAACTGAAATCCACAAACAGAAAGATAGAGGCTTAAAGCCTCTGGAACACTATACATATATGTAGACAATCTATGGAAATTATTTGCAGATTTTTGTATAATAAAATCATTTTTATAAATTTAGGAGTATTACATATAAGTTGTTTTTGCTTGTCAATTATATAATTGGTGATAGCATGTTAAAATGTGTGAGTCAATATTTATTAGCATAACATCTTAAGCCTTCTTAAGCAATAAATATATATGCACAAAACAGTGTACATAAAATTTAAGAACAAAATAGACTACAAACATCATCATCTTTAAGGAGCATAGTAATGTTATGGGATTTAGAAAAATATGTTAAAAGTGCAAGAATAAGTCATCAACAACAATGAAGAAAAATGAAGAATCACATAATTTTCTGAATATATTTCCCTCTCTGTTTGAAGCAGAAAATAAATGGTGGACTTTGTTTCCAAAAGGAGCTCATGAGGAAATAAACACTGAATAGAATATTTGCTGCACAGACCTTTGCCCAAAATGCTTCATTCAGAAGCAAATGATTTTGTAGACTTCTATACCTTTTCTTCAGGGTTAAACTGTGAACATGCATGGATTCATTAGCAGCCAGTCTCATTGTTTTTCTGAGGGAAATAAATCAAACAAAACCTACATTGGAATGTGTTTGATGCCTAGTCTGATTTAACAAACTGTAGTATGTAAAAATATATTAATTGGATCACCTGAGAGTCACTAGATTTTTCCTGCCCACATAATATGTTTCCTTAGCCACATATGTACTATTAGGATTAGAGAGAGAACTTTATCCCCAAACCTTAGGTCAGCCTATAGTCATTTACAATGAGCTGAAGTAATAGAATTATGTGGCCAAAGCCAAACTGGTAGCTTCACACCTAACCTCAAATTCATCAAAATGCAAAATTATTCTCAGGATTTCAAGGTTTTATTTCTTTTCTTAATATTGTTCTTGAACCATTGGTACAAGCAGAGGAGTATGCTTGATGTTTGAAATTGCAGCTTCAAGCCAGGCTGTCTGAAGATTTTGAGGCTTTATGGAGAAAAGTAGCCATCTCAGTTAGGGTTTCCATGGCTGTGATTAAAACCAGGATCAAAAGCCACTTGGAAAGAAAAGGGTTTATTTGATCTTTCAACCTATACTCTATCATCCAGGGAAGTCAAGTCAGAAACTCAAAACAAGGCAGTGGAGGAACACTAGTCCTCATAGCTTGCTTAGCCTGTTTTTTGTTTGTTTGTTTGTTTTGTTTTGTTTTGTTTTTGTCTGTTTGTTTGTTTTTAATACTAAGGACCAGGGGTCACACCACTTAACACCGTGAACTGATCCCTGCATATCAATTATCAATCATGAAAATGCACAACAAGCCAATCTTGTGTAAGCATTTACTCAGTTGAGGTTCCTTCTTCCAAAATGAGTCCAGCTCACATCAATTTAACACAAAACTAGCCAGCACAGTAGCACAGCACAATCCCTGGATTAAAACAGCAAGGCCAGATCAGAAGAGAAAAGGCTTTAATTTTTTTTTTATCATTATGAAAACAACAGCACTTCCTGGCATTTTCCTTTCAGAATTGGGAGTTCAGAGGATTGATCTACTACTGTAGATAATTTTACTTAAAAAAAACCAAAAAAACAAAAAAACTCTTCTATTATACAGATTCACAATATTTTTTGTTTTTGTGGAACAGATGGTATAGACTAGAGGAAGAGACAAACATTGTATGTTAAACATTTTATTGATCAATTAAAATATCATAATTTTAAGTGTTGATTCTGCTGTGGGAATTATGCATGTCTGTAAAGGATTGGAAAAGACATTCAGAATGTGTGTGTGGGTGGGATGGGAATACAGTGTGTGGTTTAAATGAGAAGGGCTATTATCTCCCCCCTTGCTGTCTGTAGCTCTGTCTCTGTCTGTCTTTCTGTCTCTGTCTCTGTCTCTCTCTCTGTCTGTCTTACACACACACACACACACACACACACACACACCAGAGAGGCAGATGGTTTTCTGTCAAGGTGTGAGGAACCTGCCTTTCTTTCTTGGATCATGCCTCCAGGCCCTTTGCAAACTGCTTCTTTTGCCTATTTTTAAGACCAGTTTGAAAATAGATGATAGTCAGCAGGTAGAATAAAGGAACCACCTGTGTGGATTTGTTTAAAAAAAAAAAAAAAAAGCACTAAAGCTTGCAGCTCATTGAACAGAGTGCTGTTACAGGGAGACTGGATCCTCACTGCCAAGCACAGTCCTGTTCAGTTTTTCTAGCGGGGAGGGATCTCTTGAGAACCCAGTGCCATTGTTTCAGTAATGTATCACTTTGACATTAATTTTTAGTCATGTTAACCTTTCTTCCTGGTAAATTATTTATGTATGAAAGCATCCACTATTTTTTGAGTATTGTTTTGGGCCATATTTATAAATTATGATAGTCTATTCCCTTAAAGTTAAACAAGGCCACAAAAGATAGGAAGTACCACCAGTGACTGCAGCATATTAACTTTTCGTTCTGGACTAAAAATACTCTTCTCTGTTTTTAAAAGGGAGGTTAGCCCATTTACTAGAGATTTCAATGACATTAAAATTTACTTTTCATTTGCTTAATGTATTTATAGGAAAATATTGCAGCTGAGTCTGGATACAGAAACAAATCCATTATGGATAGAAGGTGCAGGCCAATGACAACCAACAAATGGTCCTTGTCTGCCCTGCTGTGCCCTGCATGCTCTTGCTCTCCCTCAGAAGCCTCATTTGTGTCCACTGTTGGAGCAGGCTGCCTCCCCGACAATGGAGAGTTGTAGTGGAAACTGTCCTCTCCATCTAAATTATGGGGCCTGATACAGTGCCTACCATACAAACAGTGGTCTTGTCTCCCCTAAGTCACGCCTGTACATGTGATCCCATCATTGTTCTAAGATCTATGCCCTTTGCCCCTGATCTCATGTCAGCAGGGTTTAGATGAGTATCAGGCCCTTGGAATGCTACCCAAATAGTGACCTTGATTCTTGGACTTTTCTGGGTGAAAACTGAGTTTAAATCTAGAGTTGAAATTGCATGGAATATTTTGTGATTATTTTAGTCAAATGACTCCTGGTACAAAAAGAAGTCCTCGTCCTCTGTCAGCAACAACTGTCTTTACAGTTGGGTCAAGTCTCCAGTGTTTTGTTCTTGGGGATGATGATGCATTTGTACAAGACTGGACATCCTTTGTTTTCATTAATCTTACATCAGGTGCACAGGGATGCTAAAGATGCTCCTTAGTGCTACATTTCCAGAGAATTCTTTTTTGATTGTCTAACTAGAACATGTTCAGAAAACAAACCAAATCAAAACAAAAAACAAAACAAAACAAACAAACAAAAAACCACTTGCTTGGCAAGAGATGCTAGAATAATGATGGTGGGTGTTTAGTACTTGATGGATGAACAAGTGGTAAGAGAGAGCAATTCGGTACCCAGAAATACCACACCATGGTTGGTCCTAAGCCCCTTTGGGGGGAAAGACAGTCTTTAATTACATCTGGAACTCATTATTTCTTTTTGGAGGCTTTTTCCAGATCAGCTCCCCCATCAGCCTCCCATTGAGCAACTGAAATTCCAGATGGTTCCCTCCATATGCCAGTGCTCACTCTCTCAAGTAGGATGGATTGGTCATTGACAGAATAGGATGGAAGAGCTTCATCCAACCAGGACAAGATAGAAAGTATTGGGCCACCGTCAAAATAGAGGCAGTCCATCACTTATATTTATTATGTGGGTTGGACAACTTTTTATGAGTGATTACTAGAAATGCTTTGAATAATTTCACAGAAATGATGCTACCTGTAAAGAATGTGGCATATTGGTTCAAATTCACACCTGGACACAAAGATACAAGCTGTCCTTTTGTCTGAGGACAATTTGGCCTGGCAGCTTATCTGGTCTGGAGCCAATATCAGCATGAACTGTGCATTCCATTGTTCATGTCCCCATCATCTCTACAATTGTAATACAAGGAGAGCCCTTTAACAGAAAATACTATATGAGATACATTTATTTCATTATCACAGAATTGTGCTATAATAAGTAAATTAGTACATTTTCCAAACAAAAGTAGCTGGAAATTAAAACAAAAACCAAACAAAACAAACAACAACAAAAAAAAAACAGACCAACATCAATTTATTTAAGGTATAGCATCACTTCAATTTTTTTTTTTTTTCGAGACAGGGTTTCTCTGTGTAGCTTTGCGCCTTTCCTGGAACTCACTTTGGAGACCAGGGTGGCCTTGAACTCACAGAGATCTGCCTGCCTCTGCCTCCCAAGTGCTGGGATTAAAGGCATGCGCCACCAACACCCGGCAATCACTTCAAATTTATAGCATTATTTTATTAATGTATTTATCATGGTAATTATACATTATATATGCATATGCTATATAATATATAGGGTATAGTAGTATAATTAATATATCTGTATATTGGTAAGGAATAACTCTCACTCATCTTTTATTTCCAACTTCTTGAAAGGTGTGGCACATTGCAGGAAAGGACAGGGACAAAAGAGTTGGAGAGCTGAATCCAGGAAGCTAGAAAGTACAAAATATAACGCCCAAAGAAATAAGTGCAATACTTCTCCTCTCTGAAGCCCATTCTTTTCCTCTGGCTACTGAATTTTATGTATATGTTTGCTACTTGGTATTATTCTGTGGACCTAATGTCCATCAGACTTTTTTTCAGACCCTGATAAAATAAACACAAGGAGGGAAGAAGTAATGTACTGGTCCCAAACTGTTAATCTGTGTTAATGATCCCTAGGGCATTGGTTGGGACATTTGGAATAGATAGGACAATTCAAAGGAAGAATTCCTTCTAGATGAGCATACAAATTCTATGCATTTGTCATATTTTACCCATGAAGTACCTTCAAAGAGTCTAGTATTGTGTGTGTGTGTGTGTGTGTGTGTTTCTGTGTACATTCTGTGACTGAAAGAAATATTTATTAACTATGTTTATTGTTTTATGTAATAGTTCTATAAGCAAACATTGATTATAGTTTGGGAGACATGATGAGCATTTGTACAAAACTTTAATTTTTAAAGGTCTTGACTTAAAAATACATTTTCATCTCAAAATTGTCAACCCATTAAATGTATAAAAGTACAGCATTCTCTGGATATTTCACTTTTATTTGAATGCTTTGGGAAGTACCAGAGATGAGGCTGAGAGCTATATTTTTCTCCATCTAGTCAGTTATCTTGTATCTGTTAATAATGTTATGAACTCTTAAATTGAAGGTATGTGTGGACTAAATTTACCAGAGACAGAAACACTTCTTTTATGTCTTTATTGTCAACAGTATAAGAAGCATGGTTCTTTTATTTTAGAAATGATTAGTTTCTTCTAAACATAGGAGAGGAAGGACTGGATCAGTGATGAAGACTTTTTAATATGCATTAATGTGTGTATGGAATGCAAACAATACATTTTAGTGTTCTGACTTGCGTGTGTAGACAGGGTTTTGGGAGTATGGAAGAGAAAGGTTGTTTCTCCAGAGGCAGTAGTGGTAGAGATCTCTAAGGAGGAGGTGAGGAGTGCTTTATTGTCAGTTAAAACCCAGAACAGTTTCTCATATAGTGGGTGATGCTGATAATGTCTGGCAATGGACATCCTTTGAGATCTAGTACTCTGTGTTCAGCTGAGAGAATTGAGGAGGGAAAGAACCTGCAGAGGTTACAGACTGGGCTAAAGGTGTTATGCTGGAAGTCTGCCTGCTTGTTATTGGCAACAACTCAGTCACATGGCTTCATTTAACTATAAAGACAGCCCCAGCCTGGAGTCTAAAACTGTAAACCAGGAAGGGAGGAGGAGCCAGTTGGCTTGCAGCCTTATAGTCTTTGCCACAGGAGGGCATGGCTGGTCTTCTAGCTAAAGGAACAGGCAAGGGCTAGTAAGATAACTACTGACAAGTTAATTTGCTTGGTCAGGTTCCTAAGAATAGCAGAGTACATTGTTTCCTGGGACGTGAAATGAGATTATGCTAACAAAAGAATTTCTTTAAAAAAAATCTGTACACCTGTCAGTGATTGTGATACTTAAAATTTAAGCAGAAACATTTATTTGACATCTTGAATTCATGTTGAAGTACTTCAGAGAGCAACACTTAATACTTAAGCATACATGAAATATTTGCTGTTTTAAGTGAAAATGTTTTATTCATACACTACTTTATTGTTAAGATCAGGCAAAATCCATGGTTATTTCCCTTGAAGTGATACAGACAAGGCTTTTATGAGAGGAGGAAGGGTGGAGAAGAATTGTTTGAAGTCACCATGAGCTCTACAAGCATGCCAAGCAAATGTAAATCTGTACACATAATGCTTTTCTCCAGTACTTGCTGAGTGTGCACTATGCACTTTGTATTACATTCTGGAAATTAGGGAGTTAAATGTGGCTTACTATGTTGTATTAGCACCTTGACCTATTAACTCATTTCATACTTACAAAAGACCCACAGGGAAGCAGATACTATTTTTATTCCCATTTCACAGACAAGATAATTGAGGCATAGATGGATAAAATTGGTCTTCCATCTAGTAGGTAGCAGAGCTGGCATTTAGAACCAAATTGTTTATCTTTTCAAGGCCAAGATCTTATCTGTTGTTCTGTATGCCCTGATATTAGTCAAAAGTGAGGACAAAGGTATAATGCATAGGGAGTTCATGTCTGTATGTACTAATTTAAAGATATAAATAAGACTTTTCATCCATAATATTGTTGTGGTAAGGAGTGACAAAACTTCCTAACTGTGACTGACTTTTCTTTCCAATTTGTGAATATGACTGCTTCATACACAGTATTTGTTCTGGTTACTGCAGTTGGCCTGACTCAGGTAACATGAGCAGTTCCCAAATTGCCAGAAGAGTGAGACATCACTGGAGGAGAAAAGGCTTTAGCTGCACACATCTGAGCAACATTTTTGTCTTCTGCAGACAGGACTGTTCTTGTGGATACTGATCTCCCAGTGCTTAGACGCCTCTATGTGCTGGGGACATTAGAATTCCCTGTGGACAGAAGCAATGTTCTGAGTGTGGCGTGCTTACTCATTGCAGGAGGGGAGCTGAAAGTAGGTGAGTAAATGCTTGGGGATTGGATCAGCCATGTAAGGATAGTCAAGTTCTGGGAAAAAGTGTTGTGGGACATGGAAGATAGCATGAAGAATTTGCTGCCTGACATAAGCTGGGAGGGCTAAGGCTAGGAATGCATTCCCAAGTGCATCTTTAGATGTGGACAGTGGTGACTTCTTTCTCTTTTTTCTTACTGACTGTTGTCAACCCCATTTTGTTGTCCTAGAGGGATTCTAAGTTAAATAACCTGGGTCCAAACTTGTTACAGCCTCACACTGGCTTTTTGTCCTTAAGCAAATACACTCCAGGGGACCTCCATCTCCCTACCTGTAGCATCTACTCTTAAGGAGCCTAATTAGATACAGGTTTTTTTTTGTTTTGTTTTTTTGTTTTTTTTTTTTTTTTGAGCTGAGGATTGAACCCAGAGCCTTGCGCTTGCTAGGCAAGCACTCTACCACTGAGCTAAATCCTCAACTTTTTTTTTTAAAGGAAAGATTTATTAAACCAACCATACATATTGCTACATTTGATAGAATGCAGAAATCAGTACAGTCTTATAGTAGGTGTTTGATAAATATTACTTTATCAGTCAGGGTGTCCATACACAAATCAATAACATGAGTTGGACATTTTTTTTTTTTGAGAGTTAAATGAACTATTTATAAAATTACAGGTTTGGAAGGGTGTGCTCCTTGGGGCTAGTACAGCCAGATATTCTTGCTTTGTTGTAAAAGTTAGAGGGAATGAGTTGTTCCTGGAATCCAGACTTGTAAGTATAGAGCTGGTTGTTGGACATATACATGTGTGTTAGCATGGCTGGGGCTCAACCTGCACCCGAGAGTGTCTTACCGGAATCAATACTGTAGTCTGTCTCTTCTCACCAGTGTTGGAAGTCAGAGAGGACTCACCAATTCCATGTTGATAGGTCAGCTACCAGCTTAAGGGACATAGGCGCCAGCAGAAACTCCCCCATGTCATTGGCTTCCAGTTATCTGAACAGAAGCAATGCTCCTACCAATAGAGCCAATAAGACAACTGACCTTTGAGCCACCCCAGGCTGTTAGTCTTGGAAACTTTCTTGTCAGCTATAATTCCTTCTCTTTCTCTATGTGCTACTTCTAATAACTGTTTCCCCAGTGTTCATGTGTATAAGGCTTCTTTTGTTTTACCTTGGGTATTAGGGCAGCCAAGTATGCCTTTTCATCTGTTTCTTTGTTAGATAATTTCATCCAATCTCTCTGTACTGGGAAATGACTGTATATCCTGATATTTTCATTTCTGATTAAGACTCTTGTCCAATTTGTTTAGCATTCTATAAAATTCTCATCTAGCCACTGATGGAAAAAAGTAATTTTGTGATAGTAAAAAACTATTGGCAGCCACCACCTTCTAACTGGAGTTGTTCTTTTTAGGCTTTTGAGATCACTTATAACTTGTGGTCTGAAAATCTGTACCTTTGAAAGAAAGTCACACTGTGTTACTCTCCAGTTCTGCTTTAGATGTTTCAGATATTTTTGTATTATGTCTGTTCCTAACTTTATTTTTACCCATTACTAGATAATGGTGTGTCTTTTTTCTCTCTGTTTTATCCATGTGTTTCAGGCCTAAAGGTTGCTTATTGGAACCCATCTGCCCAATCCTATGTGTGTTATGCCTGAAGGAAGACTTTCAACCCATCTGTCTATACCTACAGAAATCCCAACATGAGAGAGATAATATGGCTAGTTAGTAAACAAACTTAATAGATGTGGACATTGGCACAATGTGCTGCCAGAGCATATTTTCTCTGTAATGGCATTTGATCCAAATCCTGACAGTGTGGAGTTCTGGTTCTTAGTGGTTAAGATTTTGAGGCAATGGATGCTGGCAAAAGATATCATCTGACTTTCAGAAACATAGAATGCTAGAATTGGAAGTAAAATTGGGATCAAAGTTGCATTTTAATGCCAGAGTCAGCTACATTCTTTGTTTAGTGCTTGTCTTGCTAATCCAACAGAACACATGCATGGGCATAAAGTATAGCAGATGAAAAAAATAGGAAAGAAAAGTGATAATTATGCTCTGGCTATTATTATAGTGGCTGATAAATGCATCTTGAGCAGAAAATCTTACCCTATCCTTGTAACAAAAAAAGTCAAATCCAAAGTACAACCCCCCATATATATTTCTTTAAAAATACTTAGTTTTAATTATGTATATAAGTATGTGTCTCTGTATAGGCATGTGCTTGTGGAGTCCAGAAGAAAGCCTCTGAGCCCTTCCCCTCCCCAGCTCTACTGCTGGAGCTGGAGTTGTAGGTAGTTGTGAGTCAACTGATATGAGTGTTGGGAACCTAGCTCAGGTCCTCTGTAAGAGCAGTTAGCATTCTTAACTGCAGAGTCATTTGTCAGGCCAGCATGTATTTCTTACGAGATGAGGAGAAATTTTTAATAAACTCGGCATCCTTTTTCTATTCTTTTACAAGTTAACTTTTGCCTTTACCTTTTCTTTTATAAACTTACTATATTTTTAATCACTGTGTGTTTATGTGAAGAGAGTAAGAGAGAAGAGAGGGTGGTTTTTGGTATGCTACAGTGCACTTGTGGAGGTCCATGAGCAACTTGTAGAGGTTGGATCTCTCCTTCTACAGTGTGGGTCTTGGGAATCAAACTCACAAGGTCATCAGGCTTGATGGTGGGTCCCACTTCAATGTGTTCCTAAGTGTCATTGAACATAACACTGAAAATTAACAGTTATCTACCTTGAGTAATATATAGAATTACTTTCATGAATAACATTCCTGGATGAAGAAATGAAGAAAATAAGTAAAAATTAAGAAGGAAATAATTCCTCAGTTGTGATGATTTCCCAGTTCCATTTATACATTTCTCATTTCCTCTCTTTCCCCTTTCTCTTTCATATTTTTCCTTTTATTGAACAGTTAGTTCAGTGCCGCCAGGCATTGTTTTGGGGCTGACTATTTTTCAGGCATAGGGACAAAGAGGATCCTGGTGTTTTTTCATTTGTATGTTTGGGAAAACAAGTGATTAAATAGTAAGATGAACAGGGATGAGATGTTTAGAATGACAATATATGTTCTAAAGGAAACTTAGGAGCGAAGTAATTTCAAGAGAGGTCTAGGTTGGCTGTTGGCCATCAGAGGTTAGGTGCTGAGTTAAGAACATTTCAATGAATCATGTAACTTCAGACCAAAGAGAACAGAAGGATCTAAACCAGTAGTTCTCAACCTCCCTAACATTGCAAACCTTTAATACAGCTCCTCATATTGTGGTGACCCCCAACCATAAAATTACATTTGTTGCTGCTTCATAACTGTAAGTTTGCTACTGTTGTATGAAGTGTAATATAATATCTGATATGTGACTTAAAGGGTTTGTAACCCACAGGTTGAGAACTACTGACCTAGACCTACAGAGATTGGTATAAGATGATCCCAGCCTGGATGAAAAGCTCAAGCTAAAGCTTTGAGACCAGAAAGTGTGTTGCAGGGTGGGAGATGGAAGAGCAGCTGCTGGACTAGAGAACAGTGTAAATTAATCTTCTAATTCTACTCTAGAAAATTCACTGTACAACTTCTAGAAATTTCTCTAAAAATAACTGTGATGTTGGGAGTTTCTGTGATTGTATGAATCATCCCTTCATGAGAAAACAGATAGACAGATATTACTTATTTGTTTCATGATCTTGTGTTTGGCAAAAAACAAAGCCATGTTCATCAGCTGTTGCAGTTTACTTTAATACTCCCTTCCCAGCTTCCAGCACTTCTGCCTCTATTAGGAAACCTTTCTTGTTTCTACCAGTAGGTTACAGTCAGTATCTTATTTTTGGCCTCGTCTACCCATTCTTCTTATCCTTATTACATTCACTTTATTAATAAAATGTATTAGTTTTCAAAGTATTCTCTTCATTAAATAGTAGAGTTCTGTGTGTGTTGTAAAATGTATTGTTAGCTTCTGGTAGTATGTATAATTGGTATATAGCTGAATGCATAGGTATGCCTAGGTCTATCCTTTATCTCAGTGCTTTTTCTCCCCTTCGAACATACCTTGCAGGGTTGGTGAAGACCTTTTCCCGTTCTGTAGGCTGTCGTTTTGTCTTGTTGACCATGTCCTTTGCTCTACAAAAGCTTCTCAATTTCAAGAGATCCCATTGATTGATTGTTTTTCTGTGTCTGTGCTACTGGTGTTATATTTAGGAAGTGCTCTCCTATGCCAATGCATTCAAGAGTACTTCCTACTTTCTCTTCTATCAGATTCAGAGTAAATGGATTTATGTTGAGGTCTTTGATCCACTTGGACTTAAGTTTTGTGCACAGTGACAGGTATGGGGCTATTTGCAGCCTTCTACATGTTGACATCCAGTTATGCCAGCACCATTTGTTGAAGATGCTTTCTTTTTTCCATTGTACATTTTTGGCTTCTTTGTCAAAAATTATATGTTCATAGGTTTGCGGGTTAGTGTCAGGGTCTTCAGTTCGATTCCATTGGTCCACATGTCGGTTTTTATGCCAGTACCAAGCTGTTTTTATTATGATAGCTCTATAGTAGAGCTTGAGGTCGGGGATAGTTATGTCTCCAGAGGTTGTTTTATCGTACAGGATTCTTTTGGCTATGCTGGGTTTTTTGTTTTTCCATATGAAGTTGAGTATTATTCTTTCCAGGTCTGTGAAGAATTGTGTTGGTAATTTGATGGGAACTGCATTGAATCTGTAGATTGCCATTTTTACTATGTTAATCCTGCCTATCCATGAACATGGGAGATCTTTCCATTTTCTGACATCTTCTTCAATTTCTTTTTTCTGGGACTTAAAGTTTTTGTCATATAGGTCCTTCACTTGCTTAGTTAGAGTTATCACAAGGTATTTCATATCATTTGTGGCTATTGTAAAAGGCGATGTATCTCTGATTTCCTTCTCAGCCTGTTTGTCTATTGTATATAGGAAGGCTACTGATTTTTTGAGTCGATCTTGTATCCTGCTATGTTGCTGAAGGTGTTTATAAGCTATATCAGTTCCTTGGTTGAATTTTGGGGGTCACTCATGTATACTATCATGTCACCTGCAAATGGGGAGAGCTTGACTTCTTCCTTTCCAATTTGTATCCCCTTAATCTCCTTATGTTGTTTTATAGCTCTGGCTAAAACTTCAAGTACTAATTGAATAAGTATGGGGAGAGAGGACAGCCTTGCCTTGTTCCTGATTTTAATGGAATCACTTTGAGTTTCTCTCCAGTTAATTTGATGTTGGCTGTTGACTTTTTTGTGTTTAGGTATGTTCCCTGTATTCATGATTGCTCCAAGAAGTTTATCATGAAGGGGTGTTGGATTTTGTCAAATGCCTTTTCAGCATCTAGTGAGATGACCATGTGGTTTTTTTCTTTCAGTTTGTTTATATGGTGTAATACATTGACGGACTTTTGTATATTGAACAGCCCTTGAATCCTTGGGATGAAGACTACTTGATCATGGTGGATAATTGTTTTCTTGTGTTCTTGGAGTCTGTTTGCCAGTATTTCATTTTTGCATCAATGTTCATGAGGGAGTTCTCTTTCTTTGTTGCATCTTTGTTTGTTTTAGGAATCAGGGTAATTGTTGCCTCACAGAAGGAGTTTGGTAATGTTCCTTCTGCTTCTATTGTGTGGAACAATTTAAAGAGTGTTGGCATTAAGTCTTCTTGGAAGATCTGGTAGAATTCTGCACTGAAACCATCTGGTCCTGGGCTTTTTTTTTTTTTGGTTGAGAGACTTTTAATGACTGATTCTATTTCTACATGAACAACCTGGATGTGAGTGGGGGTAATGAAGGGCAAGGTTTGAGGGAAAGAGAGCTTAGGGGAGCAGGAGATCCCAGCTGGATCATGAACACAAAGAGAGAACAAGGAATAAGAGACCATGATAAATGAAGACCACATGAGAATAAGAAGAAGCAAAGTGCTAGAGAGGTCCCCGGAAATCCACAAAGATACCTCCACTGTAGACTACTGGCAATGGTCAAGAGAAAACCCAAACTGACCTACTCTGGTGATTGGATGGCCCAAAACCCTAAATGTCATGCTAGAAATCTCATCCATTGACTGAGGGAAGCAGATGCAAAGAGCCACAGACAGGCCCCAGGTGAAACTCCAGGAGTCCAATTGGTGAGAAAGAGGAGGGCTTGTATGAGCAAGAATTGTTGAGACCAAGATTGGAAAAAGCACAGGGACATATAGCCAAACTAATGGAAACACATGAACTATGAACCATAAGCTGAGGAGCTCCCAACTGGATCAGGCCCTCTGGATAAGTGAGACAGTTGATTAGCTTGAACTCTTTGGGAGGCACCCAGGCAGTGGGACCCGGACCTATCCTTAGTGCATGAGCTGGCTGTTTGGAACCTGGGGCTATGCAGGGATACTGTGCTCAGCCTGGGAGGAGGGGGCTGGACCTGCCTGGACTGAATCTCCAGGTTGAGCTGAATCCCCAGGGGAGTCTTTGCCCTGGAGGAGATTGGAATGGGGGGTCAGATGGGGGGAAGGTTGGGGGGGCAGGAGTGGGGAGGACAGGGGAACCCATGGCTGATATGTAAAATTAAATTAAATTATAAAATAAAATAAAAAAGAACACACATTGCTTAAACATCTAGGGATTACAGTTTGAATGTTTAAAAGATCACAATACATTTATCTCCCATAAGAAAGAAACTGAACAAGTATGAAAACACAGGAAAAATTTGGTGATCCTGTTAGGATTCTGCCCTCACTCCTGCACATGTGCAGTTCATGGTCTTGAATCTTGTGTCATCAATGTGCTTTAGCGACTAAGTATGCACCTTAAAAAGCTGGACATAGACCCCATCCTCTATCTCTGCTCTCTCTGCTCTGCTCTGTTCCCCTTCCCATCATCTTCCTCTTTCTCCAGGCCTGGCTCTCCTCTTTCCCCTCCCCCCTTTTCCCTCCTAATAAAGCTCTGAAAACTAACACTGGGTTCTATGGTGACTGTGACCTTTCCTCTTGGTAACCAGCAGTGTTCATCATCCTTTCAGATTCAAATTCAGTTTTTACAATCTGTCTTGGATCAATTGAAATTGGCCAATACAATCTCAAAATAAACATTGTTTTGTTGGTTTGTTAATTTCTGTTTGTTTGCTTAGGAACACCTGCCTGAACCCATCTCTTTCATTTATGTGTTCCTTAAATGAGATATGGCTCCTATTCATTTACATGTGTTCCTTTTATCCTAGTTTTCACTGATGTCAGCATTATGTCATCAAATGTTCAATTCATTAGGAATTTTATGCTTTTAAAACTGCATGTGAATAGTATTTGTTTTGTAATAATTTGTAGGAAGACTTCAGAGGTGGATAACCAGAAATAGCATATGTATGCAAACTACTGTCAAAATAATATAAAATAATATATAAATATTTTATTATTATATAAGTAATATGGAATATTGGCATTTGTTTGCATAGAAAATTTATATAAATGAATATACTTTGTTTCATCCAAATAAATTGAGTAATGCATATTCTAATAACATTTAAAAAATTAAAAGAATCCCTAAATCAGCAAGTCACACTGACACATTGGTGAACCGGAGTAATTCATCATTTCTATGACTTGTCACAGTTCTATGAACTGCCTAGTTGCTTAGTAATTATACTAAGAACTTGGACTTTTATCCTAAAACTTGTCACGTTTTGTTTTTCAGGGCTAGGGATGGGTACTTGTCACTGCCCTCTCACAGTTGTAGCCAGAAGCCTAAATTCATCATTAATGCCTGGCTTTGATTGTCAAGAAATGAAGTACTAGGTGTATGGGAGCTTTCTTCATTGCTTCCATGACTGGAGCTTTCTCAATCCAAAAGAAGGAAATCTATACAGTTTATTGCCTTCTTAACAGGCAGTTCTGCAAGACTCATTGGATTATTAAGTAATAAGTAAATAAACCTGAGAAAACTATATTACATCCTTCAGCCTAAAGCCATGATATCACTGAGGAAACAGAAAACCATGTGTGTGTGATATTTGTTAAAAATAATGTATCAAGGGATAGAAAGTTGGCTCAGTGATTGTTGCGTTTGCAGAGGACCTGGATTTAATTCCCAGCACCCACATGATGGCTCACAACCATCTTTAATTCTAGTTCCAGGGGATCTGACACCCTCTTCTGACCTTGATGGGCACCAGACATGCAGCTCATGCGCATATGTACACGAGGGCAAAACACTTATTCACATAAAATGAGAAAATAATTAAAAATAATAGATTAAAATAAACACTAATGTCTTCTTTCAAGCAAATACACTTTTACTGCATAAATTCACCACTCATATTTCCACAAAGACATGTCTATGAGAGCTTCAGTGGACCACTCACCAGTCACTCGGGTTTCATGCTGACAGATCTTTATTCAAGGTAATGGTTGGTTCATAAAATTTTAAAATAACATTGAAGACATGTGCTTCCTAAATACTATATTTAATACTTAATGTTTATAAGTAGAGAAAACATAGGATTTGAATTTTGTACTTGGAGAGTTGTAATAAGGCTAAAAGACTAATAGTAAATAATATGTGTTTCAGGATGAGATTTGCTATAGAAAGATATTATTTCTGCATAAACATACTTTTTCACAAACATCACATTATCTTTCAATTTCACTTGCGCATTGTTAACCAAAACTCTAATAAACCTGAAAATTCTTTTGAGAAATGTCTTTAATTTTGAAATATTTCAAAAATCAATATTTTTAAATTTATGCTTCTAACTTATAAATTTCTTTAATATAAATTTAAGAATCTGTCATTTTTGTTTAATAATTAGCATGTTAATTAATGGTACTTTAATATAAGGTAAATTACATATTAAATAGATAAATTCATATTTAAAAAATAACCTATTAATTTGTGTCAAAAAGTAACTTTTTTCTTCATACATGAATACATTTTATTTTAATCAAATTTACCCTCACTCCACCCCAGTTCCTAGTGATTCCCTCCCACACATCCCCTTCCAAATTTCACATCCTCTTATGTATAGAAAACCTTCGTTTTAACACAATTACTTAGCTGTCTTTGGAAAAGATGAGAGGGAGATCCTGTGTAGCCCATGGCTTCAGGTTCCCCATATAAGCAAGGCTGCCTCTTAAAGTGTCTTCCTGCATCTACCTCCCAAGTGCTGCTGTTACAGACATGTGCCATCATGCTGGGCTAAACCTCTCATTATGAAATAAATGTTTTGATTGAATTTTGGTCAAAAAGCATGTGCTCTGTACTTCCAATATTTTAAAATACAAACTTGGTTAAACTTAAAATTCGGATGTGATACTGTATATTTGCACTTAGTTGGTAGAGGCAAGATCATTTGTAGTTCAAGTCCATCCTCAGCTATATAATGAATGGGAGCCTGGCTGGGTTGCTTAAAACTGTCTGAAAAAAATAACCCTAACTAACCAATTTTTAAGCTTTCTTTTTCATCATTGTATATCAGTTTTTATCTTGTACAGGTCTGAAAGAAATTCGCATTCATTATTTATGGATGCTTTCCCATCTATGGCTATTATGCCAAGCTTACTAATTGTCTTGCTTATTACCACAGTGTTCGTAGTATTTGTTTATTATATGAGCAGATGTTTCCCTTACCACTATTATTATCCATTTTTCCTTTTAGTTCCCTAGATTTCTGCTTTCTACAATTGGAAGCTATACTGCTAGGTACATGTATGTTTAGGATCATTATAATTTACTCACATTTTTTATTACCATAAGGTTTATCTCTATTGGGGTTTTCTGCAAGGAAGTTGGTCTCAATGAACAAGTTCACCATTCTTCTATGAAACATTTGAAAATTACTTCTTGTAATACACTGTTTCTTAGCTCACAAAGAAAATGGGCAAAAGGCACTAATGTTACAGTCTTGAAAGTTTTAAGGTAGAATATGGTATGCTGCTATAGCTAAGCGGGGTTGCTTAGCCCTGATTTAATTGATAAAGAAAGATATGGATAAAGATGGACTCTGAAGAGTTCACTGTGAGAAGGGGTCATTGTGGAATTCTGGGCAGAGAGGAAGAACATGTGTAAGGAATTCCTGTGGCTCAGCTGTGGAGCACTTTAGCAAAGGTGAAAAGAAGGAAATGAGCATGAAATAGAAAAAATGCTTCTCCTTGTCTGCTGTTTCAAAGCCTTTAGAAGCATTTGCCATGATTTACAAATAATCCTTGGAAGAACTTTGAGGATTTACTCATCTTTGTCTATATGGAGTGCTAAATGTTCATTCAAATTTCTTAATGTACAACAAGAGGCATGGCTAGTTTGATATACCCCAATTAAAGAACATAGTAGGTTTTTAGGAACTAGTTGGAGTGGAGCCAGGTGTGGATGGAAACTTAAGGATTGGGAAAAACAAAAATGACTGTGAACAGAAAGATCTGAAAGATTAGAAAATAATCCTGAATGCATTTGTTGACTCCAAGGTGTGGGGATTCATGTTGATAGAGGCGGCTTAAGTGTAAACTAGGCTTATATTTGATTCTATTGTAGAGATTTAGTTAATAAAGTAATAAAAGCTCCATTTCCCTTTTTTCTTATGGTTTGGACACTCATGGAATCCATTTGTACCATACCCCCCCAAATCAATAATGGTTATCTTTGGTATGCCAGAACTTATTTTCTTCCATCTCCTCAGGTGATTTTAACATCTGGAATCAATTGTTCTCCCCCTCCATTGCCCACCATCATGCTAAGTAGCATCAACTATGCTTTACTTCTCCCTTAGTCTTCCAGATGTCTTAGAATGGTATTGATTAAATCTAAGCCAAATGCCACTAAGTAATAGCTATGTAATTTCTGACTAGTTACATAAGCTCTTCCTGCCTCAGTTTCCTTGTGGGAATCTCTACAGTCTTCATTGAAGACCTATGAGAATGTAATGAAATCATGTATGTAAAAGCATGAGCAATGTCTTTGCAACACAGTGACAATTATCTCCTAAGATATAAACTTCAGGTTTCAAAGCAGCTTTACAAAGATATACACCAAGACACCATTGCCTCATCTCGGGTACCCTGTCTCAGAGCCAGCTACTCTTATTTACTGGTAAAGTTTATGTTGAAAAGAGCATCTGTCTCCTTGAGATTAAGAATGCAATTGAGTACAGCATTCCTGGAAGCTTCACTTTCACCAGCTTTTACCAATCCAGGAAGCACTGTGTGTTAATGTTAGAATAGTACACATTTCCTTCTCTTGCCTCTGCTTGATTGCTAAGTAGTTCTAGCCTCCATCTTTCCCTTTCCCATGTTAACAAAAAAGATTCCAAATCCTGGTCATTTCAGATTCTAAAAGATCATGGCAGGCTGACTAATTTTGCCCAGATTTTCTGTGAAGGCTCCACATGTGCTGCCGTTTTGGGTTGCATAATTGATTTAATCTCTGATTTTCGAGAAACGCACAACTCTTTTTGTGGGACTCTGCATACATTTTTCTCTAGGGCAAGAAGTGTCCTACTTTTCTTCTCTGGTATCTGTTTAGTGCTAGGCCATTTTTCCCCCTGTAAGACTTTATACCCTCAGTGAAATAAATGAAATCACAGTTGGAAAACGGCTTACTGGACAGACTTAAAGCAGCCGGAAAAGAGTCACATCAGGCACATTTGCTTAACAGTACCCAGTCCTCTGCTTCCTTCCTCTCTTGCTTTCTTTGGGCCCAGAGGATACCTTCATTGCTTAGCTAAGGCACTATGGCATCTATACAGAACTGGAGATTGCATTAGTGTTGTAGCAGAAACACCTCAGCAATGGGTTCCAGTGCTTACTCCAGACTCATGTGCTGTGCAGAATGAGTTGTTGCTCTGAATCTTGCTGTCAACACTTCTAACAGTAAATGGCTGGAGAGTATGATCTGAGGAGATCTGCATAGAGAAAACCCCAAATTTACACCAGGTGCACAGGAAGTCCTAACAGGGTTGTGGGTGTGGGAGTGTGGATTGGTTTTATGCCACCCAAGAGAAGAGTAACCAAAATGACAAGTAGGTGATTTTCACTTTACCATTTATTTCATACCATATTTGGCTGTCCCATATTCTTTTGTTTCCAGGAAACTGGGTAAACTGTAATGTCCAATTTGGTAGTAGATGATTATGGTGAACCTGGTTCCATAAGATATATAGGTTGAGGAGGACTTTTATACTGGTTATTTCTTCAACAATGAATTCTGTAAGAGCAGCATATAGGTCTATATTCACTAATATTGTATTAGCAAGTCTCTGATCATTCATCAAACTATAAAGAACATGATTGTTCCCTCAAGAGACTGTTAGAAGCAATTCCCTTATGCTGAGTGTCATAGCCTTATGCTTTCTGTATCCCAATGATACAAGGAGAACTTATGAGAAACAATTTATTATTAGTCTAGTAAACCCACCATTGTTTGAAGTCTGCTATATATACTGCTAGTTGGATAGATGTAAATTCATACTTGAAGCTTCAGGCCTCTTTCTATGTGGATATTTACATCAAAACAAGAATCATGCTTTTTAGGCTTGTAATGAACCTTACATGCTAAAACCATGTGAAGGAAATGGCAATTCACACCACCCTGTCCCCGGATCAGCTGGGATTTCCTGTGATAATGGTTTTGACAGCATCACTCCCCTATCTCAGTATTTTGTAAAATGAGTATTCCTATTAGACTGGGTTGAACCTGGCTCCAGCCTGCATGCTCTTCTCTAGGTCTTTCTGAATGTCTCTTCATTTAGATACCCAAGGATATGAGGAATTATATGATAGAAAAGAGATGTGGGGAATACTTGGCAAGTATTTACACTACCATCTGACAACTACCATTACTACCCCTCTCATCCAAACGTGACTAACCCAGAGCATTTCACAGAATCAGGCTGGCTAACAGGGGCCAGGAATGTGTACTCTGAGTCGATGATGAGGGGTAGCAGATAACTGAGGAATGGTCACCCAGTTTTCTTCAGAGAGGCTTGTAGAACTTCATGTTTTCTGCTGTCATTTCATTTATGTGACCCTTGCCTCTTCCCCATACAATCAACATTACAGCATTTGGTCTAGATTCTTTCTTTGCATTTCTAGTTATCTCAGATATTATACTTTGCTTTCTTGACAGGCACTTTAAAAAGTCCCTTAGAGAAAGAACAAAGACTTCTGATTCTCCTTAGAGCTTCAGAAGAAATCTTTTGTGAGCATTTGGATGGAATTCGTGTTGATCCAGGAACAATTGGTAAGAGTCAAATATAATGTATGTTAATAATAAAATGTGTCTACATGTTTGAGTATTTGTGTGTGAGAAAGACAAGACAGAAAGAGGCAGAGAAGCAAAGGAGTTCTGTTTCTTGGACAGCTGATAAATTGTAGACAGTTTATATTTACTGTTTCACTTGCCAGATGTTCAGTGTCCACTTACAGATATCATAACTGTGACCCAGAAATGATAAGCTATGTATGTGTGATGACCACAAGAACATTCACTGTTGACAGTGATATTGCCGAAGTATTGTAGTATCAAATCCTGAATTGGTCTACAAACACAGGGACTGGAAACACAAAGACTGGGATATCTTGTACTGACATATATGAAAGTTTCCAAATCAATGAGTATTACAGGATAAGATATTTCCCAATGGCACTATGTAGGCATTCTTTATTTTCTAAAAGGGAAACCTCTCAGAATGGAGTAGTCACTTTTTTTAAAGAAAATTCATTTATTTCAAAACTAGATCCCCTTACTTATTTTTTTTTTCTCTTCCTTATAGGAGGAGAGTTGAAATGAGTCAGGTCAAGGTCATTTACTATGTTCTTGAGTATTATGTTGTTGTATAGCCTAGATGTATATGTTACTGTCATAAGCCAGAATAGTGATTCCATTGGATTTTCCTTTAGATGAACAGATGTGTTGGATGTTTCAAAATGCAAATATAGATATGCACATATGTGAGGTTTCTGAACATTATGAGATAAATACTCAGATAGCATGGGGCTTGTTAACTTACTTCCAAAATGCCTAACAATTGCTGTATAATATGTTGGAAATGCTTTATAATTTTATTTTTTCCTATGAATTCTGTTTATTTTATCATTGCCATGGCATAGTTAGAAGAATATTTAGCTTTTCACAGTTGACCAAGAAGGACTATACTAGGAACATTTAATTTGATTCATTTGTTTTGTGGAATAATCACATTGGTTGAAACTTTCAGAAAGGAGTCCATACTACTAGGTGTGCTGATCCTGGACCCAGTTATATGCTTCAAATAATGTCTTTGAAATTTTTCCTCATAGCAATTGAAATAAAGAATTCACAGCATTCTTAGCTTCTATGATATCATAAGCAAATGGCAGGTTTTAATCATTTTAAATAGTTTATTACCTTCTTTAAACAAATAAGAAGTGGTATCATTTTACAGTTAACCTTTGATGATGTAAATAAGCAAGAAATCTACTTTTCTGGTTAATTAAATTTTCTGGATATTTCATATTTTAAAGATATGAATATTTTTATAATAATCATTGTTGTTGGAAATCTCTCTAAACTACCCCAGGATTCTGTCTGCTTAGGTACTTAGCCTATGATGAATAAAAGATGATTTTAGTTTTGTGGTTTGATATTTTGTGACATGTATTCATGAAACTATATTATGAAGGACTGATTCTAGGGCATGTTCATTCTGAATCTACTAATCCTTATTTTATCTTCTTACATGTCTTTCTGAATTAGAGTATAGAAGAAATTACAGACATTGGCACAGCATTTAATTAAGATCTCAGTAATTATGATTTTATTGTTTTGGTCCACACTGGATGAAAACCCAAGACACATTGTTGATATCTCAATGGTGTTTACTTCTTTTATTCATTTATTTTTTTTCAAAATATTATGAGTGTTAAGGTTGTTAAGTTAGGAGCTTGCAACAAAATGTTTCCATTTGTGTAAGGCTAGTCACATGACTCATTTGAGTGCAGGGTGAAAACATTAAAAGATCAAGTCAAATGCACAGGTTTACAGACATATATTATTCATCTATATATTGTCTAAGTTAAATAAATACACATATGGAGTTACATGGTTACTTTTTATTCTACTACTGGAATGCATGGTCACATTTTTTGAAACACTAGATTATGAGAAATTATACTTAATATAATTGAAAATGGCAATGAAGTACATTTGAGGAAATCCTCAAAAGCCTGAAGGGATATATGCATACTCAATTTACCTGGTAAGACAATAACTTGTGAATCCAAAATAAAACAGAATGTTTTCCTTGATCATTGATAGTAAGACAAAATGTTAAGTCTGAACACTGAAAATAAAACTAATAGCACTGAGGTCCCTCAGGAAATAGAAAGAGCCTTGCCACTTGGACAATCTAGGGTATATCATAAAACACCAAAACTAGTTGACTTCCATCAGATCAATAGAGTTCTGAAGTCACCTTAATGGCAGAAGGACATACCTCTTTAAATTGAACTGGTTCACCATTAGATGGTATTTCTCCACCTTTAGATTGCTATTATGTGCTGTAGCTTTAATTTCTTTGTAGGTCTTCGGGTTATATTTGACTTGTTACAATAGAAATATTCTTTTTTAGATAACGTGTACATGATAAGATATGGATTATATGTTACATATTTTGTGTAATAACCTTTAAACCGTATTTTACTTACCTGTCTTTAATTAAGATGGAAGTATTTTCTTAGTGATTTGTTGATTTTTTAATTTTTCAGGAGTTTATGGGAAACTTCACCTTCACAGTGCTTATCCTAAGAAATCCTGGGTACACCTTGGAGCTGATATTGCACCAGGAAATGAGAGGTAAGGAAAGAATCAGAGACTTTAATCTGTTGTTATTGTTTCATTTCGTTATTTGTGATATTTTACTATGATCTGAAACATTAATCAACATCGTTCAAGGCAGGGGAACTAGAAAAAAAATGTAACCTATTAAAAAAACAAAATGTAGGAGAAGAAAACTATATAGTAAGAGTAGTTTGAGATGCTTTTTGTCAATAATGTATAGAACTATGGGTTCTTGGAGATAAAGGCAAGGAGTATGAATGGAAAATACAATAGTGACGATTGATAAGGCACCATAGAGACACTGACAGAAATAAGGATGAGACAAAGCTTATGATGATGATGAATGGACCCACAGTTATCTTGAACTGAACAGATCATATGAAGGACAAACTAACAGAGATCTACTAGGACTTGAAAGACAAGATAAATAGATGAAAATGACAGAAAATGTGATTCTAGAAGTAAAGACCAGAAAGTGGAAAGCTCCTATAGGAAACTATTCTTATTAATAAGAACCCAGGCCATCTCCAATAGGAAGGATTGCAGCAACTCTAACTGGAATACATATTACAAAACTCAGAAGAGTCATATTTAATATAGTTAAATATATATTAAAAATAGTGATTGTAACATTATATGATCCTAATGGTGCAGGAAGAAAACTAAGTTAATAAGGAAAAAAAAGGGGCCCTTAAACAAGGGGCCTTATTAAAATCTAAAATCCAAAGAACACAGAGTTTTGATGTGCAAGGGTAGAACAAGGATGCTCTAACTCTAGGAGAAAGAGAAATGACCATATCATATATATGTATATGTACACATATACATATGTGTATATGTATATATATATGTGGTATATAAATGTAATTGCATGTATTTATATATATATATGTATATATAAATATTTCACATATATGTTGGGTGATAATGGTGCACACCTTTAATCCCAGTACTCATGAGGCAGATGTAGGCAGATCTCTGTGAGTTCGAGACCAGTCTGATCTGTGAGTTCCTGGACAGCCAAGGATACACAGAGAATCCCTGTTTTGAAAAACCAAACAAACAAACTAAGTAACTAACTAACTAACAAAAAGAAACAAAAAACCCAAATCATACGTATTAAAAATATGTATTCATTCTATATGATCATTTCTATTATATATTCTCATTTAAATCTCTCAGCAGAAATATGTGAATGAAGTTATTACATTATGTTTAACTAGAATCACAAAAGTTAAAAAGTATTCATTTATAAAGCTAGAAGTTCTATGACTGACTCTTTCCTGTTTTTTTCTAGTAATTAAAAATATTAAAAATAGCATTTCCTAGAATCAGTCTCAAAGAGGATTGTTTTAATGAAATTATAAGAAAAAAGTATAATTATCATAGTGTGCTGGTTTAATGTGTTGTATAGCTGTTTTCTCCTAATTGAAACATCCCCTCCTGGAGGGAAGAGGAAGGTTCATGTGGTTTGGGAAGTTTCCCAGGCCTGGAAGCTTACACCTGTCATTCTTGTAAGCAAAAGGCAAGATCATCTTGATTTCAAGGCCAGCCTAGATTATATAGTGAGTTCGAAGCTAGCTGCAGAGTGAGAAACTGTCCTACACCATTATTCAGAAAGCTCATTGATCATAGGCTACTCCTGAGATTTGCAAGAGTCACACAGCCATTTGCAGGGTTTCTTAAGAGGAAGGAATTTCTGGGGGAGAAGAGGCCCTTAGCTGAAGTTACCTGGTTTCCCCAAGAAACTCCAGTGACTTAGACTGCTTTCCTTAGCTGGGAAGGCTTTTCAGTGAGCCAGCCCCCATGGAGTCATATCTGCTGCTGACCTTAGTTTCTTACCTACAGTCCTGAAAGTGACTACAATAACGTCATTGGTTTATCAAGCTAGATATGGGTAGACTCTTTGGTCTGTCATTGTCTGGGTGCATAGACACTTGTTCATATATTTCCAGGAAAACATACAATATATGGATATCCTTTCTTTGCGAGTTTATTAAGATAACTTGACCCATAAAATTTGTCTGTAAATGCTTGATTTATTAAGTACTATTAGTCGGAAACCCTCCATGAAAATGCCCCTCATTCATTTATTGAACTTATTTTTAGTTCTTGATTGCCCAGCCAAAGTAAGGTCAGTGAGATACCTAAAAGAAAACTTACTTTATCTTTGCTCCATGTCATTTTTAAATTTACATTGACGTTACTTCTTACTTTACTTTGTTACAGTTGAAACTTTCGTGGAAACCAATGAACAAAATGGACCTTTTGTATTTAGAATTACTAAAAAACAGGCTATACAAAGACAAATGAGTTTATCCTTATACCAGTATGCTACACAGAACATGCACTGTCTGTGTAGACTTGGGCAGTCACATGCATGTGTTCTCTGAAAATAAGTGGTTACTCTGCCAGTGAATCTTAAGGTATTGGTATTTCATCCTACCCATTCATGGAGTTTTAAACAGGCAAAAACTAGGTCTGACCCATACTTTGAGAGAGAGAGAGAGAGAGAGAGAGAGAGAGAGAGAGAGAGAGAGAGAGAGAGAAATATGTGTTGGAGACAGAATCAACACTATGTGCTGATGGACTCAATAGTTGATGAGAGGAGGCGTCTAAGAGCATGCTAACCCTTGTCCCTAAGCAACTCTGTGGGAAAGGCATCACTGAGCACTGGAAAGCAGAGAGAAGAACAGGTTTATGGAGAACCTTTTGTATTCTTTTGTTTATTTTCTAGTTAATCATTTCTTGTGCTTTTAAAGGAAAAAAAAACTATATAAGGCTTTATCACGTTTGTTTTATTATCTTGTTTTTCAAATGTTTAATTGTTTTTAATTGACAAGTGAAACTATGAATGTTTAGCATGTTTGGAATTCTGTTTTGAGACCTGTATGTCATGGAATGACTAAACAGAGTAAATTAGCATATGCAATACTTTACATACATATTTATTTTTTTGTTTTGTGTTGAGCAACAAGTGAAGTTTGTGTTCTCAGCAGCTTTCAAATAAGATGTTATCCGCAATCAGCATGACCTACGTGAGTCTCCTAAATGTTTTTCCTCCTCTTAGATCAACACTTTAGATTTAATACATACATGAGATCAGCCAGTGTGTTTCTCACTGTCCTACTTACTGCACTTAACATAATGTTATCTGTGCTGTTCAAATGGCAGACCATCTTTCCATTTGAAGGCTGGATCATGTTCCATTGTGCATATGTACCGCATTTTTTGTTCTTTTTTTAGTGGACAGATACCTGATAGTTTCTCTGTCATGCCTGTGGTAGATAGTGCAGTTAATGAACATGGAGGTGAAATGTTCTTTGACACACTGATTAAATATTCTTTTCTTAGGTACTCCATGGTAGGATTTCTAAGACAGTTAATTGTTTTAATTTCTAAGATTCCTCCATCATTTTTCATATATAGCATCATATATTTATATGTAGATATATGAATGTATACAAGTGCACATACCTATTTATGTTTGAGCATAGGGGCCAGAGGTGGGTGTTAGAGGTTCTCTGTCACTCTCCACCTGTTCCTTTGAGTCAGTATCCTGGAGGCTCTAGAAGCCATGAAATCACAGCAACACTCCTGTCTCAACCTTACTTGGAGCTGGAGGCCACAGGTGTGCTCAAGACACCTAGCTTATGAACTGGGCTCTGGATTCTGTTCTTAATGGCAGAGCCATATATCCAACCCCTCCCTCCTGTTTTCTGTAATAGTGACACTAATTTAAATTTCTATAGCAGTGCACAATGGCCCCCTCTCCCTTCTTGTCCTCTTGTCACTTATTATCTTGCATCTCTTTTTCTGACAGCTGTTCTAACAGGCTTGAGTTGTCCCGAATGGTTTGTGGATACAGTCTGTTATCTACAAAGAAATCACAAATAACCACTTATTACTTGGTCCTGTCCCCAGGACCCAGGCCTTTAATTTGAACACCACCACTGATAATATCTGCTCTGTTGGTTCCTGTATCACATTAGTGATGTGCTTTTCAGATATCATGTGTTTGGGATATCACTGTTTCCTCTCTTCTAAGCAGTGCACATGAGGCTTTCTATGGCACCTTTGGTACTTCAAACTTAGACAATCAAATAAGGGTTTTAGTTGGTCTGCGTATCATTACACACCATCCTACTTATCCTTGGAGATTCAACCATTATCTCTTAATTTAGCATACAATTCCTTCATCAGCAAAACCACTGTAGCATGATTTTATGGTTTAAAATTTTAGGGAATCATAAAGCATATGGCTATCCTTTCTTTGTAAAAATTCTTAAAATAACAAGATATAACAAGTTGTATAAATATTAATGTTTCTATATACCTTTGGCTTGATATTCCCTGATGATAACATCTTGTATAGCCACAAAACTTTGGTGTGGCTCTTAATATATGATTATGGCAAGTTATTTAAACTGCACAAACTCTGTTCATGTATGTAGGTTCTGGAGAGAGGAAGCAGTATTTGGTATAATCTGTAGCATCTAAGAAAAGCACAGCACAGGCATCTAATCAATATCTTCTTGTGTCCTTTCTACAAATTAGAATATGTCAGCTTAACTGTATATTTTCTAGTATATCAGCATTTCTGCCTCAAATTAAAATTTAATGTTTTTTACATATTATTCAAAATATATTATTACCATAATTTATTTATCTATCAGAACATAGAGCTCCTTTCCCACTTACTAGCAATTAGTGATCCTATGTACAGTTTCTAAAAAGAGTTCTTCAGATCTGATGAAGCAGTATGTTCTAACCTCAAATGGACAACTTGTCCATGGATGTCAAAGACTTCACTTTAGGAATAAGGAGGAAAAAGAACTCTGCAATTAGAAGGCTTGAACAGTGAGATTAGTTTATGATTTACTAAATGTATAACTTTGGAAAATTACCCTCTTGAGTCATAGTTTCTTTTTCTGTAATTCGGAGAGTAATAGTGCCTAGCTAATAAAATAATTATACAAATTAAATGAATTAATGAATATGAATTTTTTTAGCTCAGTTTCTGACATAGAGTCAGCCCCAAGACAGGGACATTGATAGGCAGTCAAGCTTCTGTTAGAGGACTTAGAGGAACACCCTTTGATTCACTTTGGATTCAGGGCCAATCCAGCCTCTCCCTTTTGTTCCTATACATTTTCTGCTTTTCTATTTTGACCTCATTTTCCTACTTAGGAATGGTTTCCCCCACTGCTACAGACTATGCCTGATCTCAGAGACACTGAGCTTTATCCAGCTTCACAATCTGAGAGGGTATTACTCTCCCTTATGTTCATTCACAGTCTAGGGGAGAGATTTATCTCACAGGAGGTGAAAGAGTTCCTGGGATGAGGGAGAAAGGAGGCCTGAGAGGTAAATAGTCTGCTGGAGTTGTGGTTATCGCCTACAGCATTTACACTTCATTATGGAGTGGAGTTTCTTCAAAACCCAACACCCAAATACATCCAAAAATTATCATTACATTTCAGTGGCATTGATGAAAAGTGTTAATATTGGAATTAGGAAAGCAAGTGTTAGCATTTGTAGAGTTTCAAAGTCTGTGACTACTCCTGTTTCTTGAGGGAACTAATGTTGTATACTTTGAGACTGGTCAAACACAGATATTTTCATTATGATTCTCCATTAATGTCTGGCTTTATTCATTAAAATTATAGGTGTTTTATATGAATTATATGAATGTTTTATTCATAGTTGTAAAAACTGTTAAATGACATTTATAAAACTTGTTCTTTATAACCTGATCAGTGTTCTATGTATGGACAAGCATTATATTTTCCCAAAACAGCGTCAGATATTAATGTCAAAATAAAGAAAATGGAGCTAATTTTTTTTTAAGAAAAAAGGTTATCTTTTAGGAGCCTTCCACTGTTATATTTTAATTTTTTTTTCACATGATTCTCACTTGACACCAGTTGATTGGTGGATTGTTTTAAGAATATTTTTCTCAGAAAACAGTAAAGTTTGCACTCTTCTCTATAACATGGCTCTCCTTAGTGTTATACAAAAGCCTAGAATGCAGTTAAGACTTCTTATTCCCATAGTCATTAGATTATATCTTTTTGATGATTGGAAGTCAGTGACAGTGGTAGAAAACTGGAGGTTTGGAATGGATGCTGAAATCCTAGGAACACTGACTCTTAGCTAGCTGTACTAACTAGGTCTCCAGTACTCTCACCACAGTCTTCTCTGTGGTGCCCACTGTTAATGGTGCAGCTGCAGACAAAGGAGTCTCCTCTGGTTCGGTTCTTTGATATCAGCATGCTGTTCCTTTGGCAGACTGGATTGTAAAGCTTCTTAACTACCAAGGAGAAATACATCTCTGTGAGGCTGTAACATTTCAATAAGTGTGAATAGAAACAGTGAGGTTAAACACACTCATTTTTACCATAAAATGTTTGAACTAACAAATTACACAATGTTCGTGTTTCCATTAAGCAGCAACCAATACTATCAAAGTAGATGAGGGCAGGATAGCAGTCTGAGGCCTAAAAATTTGTTATGTCAAAAGTTTGGTGACAAAGGGTTGGGTCTTCCTTGAGAAGACCTCTTGAAGCACAGTACCTAAGCGAGTCAGTACTTTTGAGAATGAATGGGCCTCAGGAGGCCCATTTGGCTCCATTTGATTATCTGTCCTTGAGTTTCTATTTAATCTTTTTGTGTCAAAGCTGGTTCCCTACTTTATAGTTTCCTTCCTTCCTGCCTTCCTTCCTTCATTCCTCCCTCCCTCCCTTCCTTTTTCTTTCTTTCCTTCCTTCCTCACCTTCCTCTTTCTTTTATTTTTTATTTTGAGACATATTCTTATGTAGCCCAGACGGACCTCAAACTCTATGTAGCTGAGAATGATTTTGTACCTTAGATTATCCTAACTCTGCCTCACAAGTGCTAGGATTATAGGTGTACACCACCAAACCAAGCTTATGGGGTGCTGGGTATTAAACCCATGGCTTCATGCACACTAGGAAAACACTCTCCTCCAAACTGAGCCACAAGTCCAGCCTCCCATTTTACCTTTAAAAATAGCATTTGTTTGATTGTTCTGCAACCAAATCTTCTATGACATCATAGCCAACCAAGGACACAGCTGAGACTTTATGAGGATCTTTAATATCTGTCACTTATTAGTGGCACTGTCAATATATGCTTCACAACTAATGTCGTGTCCAGCCTCTTTTGCCTAGATGAACATTTATATGTGATACAGAATTGGCATCACTGTTTGCTAAGTTAGGGACATGGACTAAAGTGACAACTAAATTGGTACTAGGTAAAAGGCCACAGAATAAACTTGCAGTGTTGAAACAAGCAAGGAAAGTGAATGGAAAGAAAAACAGTCATATTCACAAAGAAAAAGGTATACAGCAATGACAGGTTGAAGAGAAAATTAATTCACTGTGAGTCTAAGAAAATGTACAAAGCTCCCATTGATTCACAGAGAGAGAAAAGCACAAGGCTTGGAATAGCACACTGCAGTAATATACACCCACTATTCTCCGTAATGCAATGTGCATGTCACGGTGAGATGGGAACGTTTGACTTCATCATTGAAGACACACAGCTGAAAAACTTAAACAGCTTTTTGAGATTGCACAGATGCTACTAGAATTCTAAAGATTCATAGCTGTAACTGTCTGATAGGCTTTCTGTATATATTGCCCCCAAAAGCTAATACATCTTCAGAAGACACGAAAAGAGATCTCCTTGGGAATAACTTTATTACTCAAGTTATTTAGCAGTCAAGAAGGCAAATGTCTCACATTACTGGGATTACAAAAATGAACCACCACATTTGATGTTTTAAAAATGGTTTCTAGGGACCAAATTAAGGTCTTCATGCTATCAGAGCAAGGACTTCATAAACTCAATATTTCTTCCATGTACAACAGTCAATGTTCAACAAAAGCTTTTTTCTTATGTTTTGTTTTTCTCCCTCTTTGAGTTTGCATGTTGAGATAGGCTCGTTTTTGTGGGTTTTACTTTCTTTTGGGTTACTTGATGATCTCTGTTGTTTTATTAGTATATCTGATGCCCACTTTCTGAGTTTACAGAATCATAGTAGATGATGCAGTGGATTGGAAGCCTCATGACAAAGTCATCCTCAGCTCTTCTTCTTATGAGCCTCATGAGGCAGAGGTCCTCACCATAAAGGAAGTCAAGGGCCATCACATCAGGATCTATGAACGTCTTAGACACCGGCACATTGGTAAGTGCTTTGCTTTGTTGGTTAAAGGAAATGGATGGGCCTTGAAGTACCTGCTTGGCAGCCTGTCCAGGTGTATTGCATTTGCTTGACATTAAGAGTGGAGTGAGGCTACCTGATTGCTGCCCTGCACTTAGAAACTTTCCTTCATTTTTCTTCCCCTGCTCACCTCCACTCTCCTCCCTTCTCCCCCTTCTTCCTTCTTTCCTTTCTTCCTTCTGCCTTTTAATATTTTTGTTTGTTTGAGACAGGGTCTGATTAAGTAGTCCAAGCTTGCATCTCAAACTCATTCTCCTATGTTAGTACTTCAGAGCTGAGATTGTAGACATATATGCCCCATGTCTTCATGTCTGGCTTATTATTAATTTTTATTTTATTTATTTATGTATTGAGACAGGGAATCATTATATAGTCCTGGCGGTCTTAGAACTTGCTATGTGGACCAGGTTGGCCTCAAGCTCAAGAAATCCACTTGCCTCTGTCTCCCTGGTGCTGGGATTAAAGGTATGTACCATCAATATTGGCATATTGTTTACTTTCAAAATAATATTTAGTTGTAACAGACATTTTATGATGGCAAGTCTGAGAGAAGAGTTGAAAATTTTTCAAAAATCAATCGATAGTTTTTGCCTAAGCCAGAAAAAACCTCTTTGGCACTAAGTATCTAGTTCATTTCATGGCACATTGAATCCTATAGTCCCTTGGAATACAAGGGATAGTATAATAACTTTATATAAAAATGTATGCTTCTTAACACAAACTATATTTTATACATTGTCTAGTAGGATTACCAAGAAAAACAAAAAACAAAAGAAACAGAGAAACTCAGATACCTTTTTGTAAAAACAAGTAGTAAGTTATGTATAGAAATAATACTCATCAAAAAAAAAAAAAAAAGAAAGAATACCCATCAAAGAAAAACCACCCTCCTGTGTCATATATGAAATAAATTTAACCAAGGAGATTTAACTAATAAAACTTGTGAAATAAGTGGGTCAGAGAGTTGTTCTTTTATAGGATATGTGAGAGGGGAACATAAATGTTCTCCTAGACTGTCTAAAGTCATTTCTAAGTTATAGTTTCAGGTAATAACTCCTCCTCTGCTTTCTATTGTTGCTGAGATAGATTTTTCTATGTGACTTTGGCTAGTCTTGAATTTCTGGGCTCTGGTCATTCTCCTGCTTCAGCTTCTGATTAGCTAGTATTATGTCCAGCTTGATTTTCTGTTTAAAAACCATAGCATAGAAAAGAGATATATATCTTTATTAACCCTGGCCAGCTATAGCCATCTTGAAATGTCAGGGAAACAAGGCTTCTCCTTACCCCTGCTTCAGTAGATGGTCCAGTTTGTAGAAGGCAGAAGTCCATCAGGAGAGGGGATTACCAAAGCATCATCCCATTCTATTCCCTTCTCTGTCTAACACTGATATTTACTCTCTACCACTGCCTCATCTGACCTGGGATTCTTTACTTCCATGATGGATGATGGAGGTATATAAACAATGTGCAGTCAAATGCCAGAACTTTACACTGTTGAATGAAAGGAAGGAGGTTGGAGACCCTACTAATTGGCCTGCCCTAGTACCCAGAGTTATTTAGAAGAAATGAATTATTGCTTGCACATTCTCTTTGATCCTAAAGAGGGACAAGCAAACAAGTTTTTTATTTCTCCGCTGACATCTGTGTGCCCAAGGAAAGGTTGGCTTTCAGGTTGGAAGAACTTCTAATAGGAATAGAAACTTTGATTTTGAGGTAGTGTGGGGTCCCCAGCTATCGATTTCTGTGACAGCCAGTTAAAAGTTGTTTTTCCCTGATTCCTGTTTCTCTAGGAAGTGCACACATCATAGAGGATGGTCAACACATTTCTTTGGCTGCTGAGGTTGGACTGTTGACTAGGAACATTAAAATTCAGCCTGACTCATCATGTAGAGGGAGACTCCTTGTGGGGTCCTTTAGGAAGTCTAACAGAGAAGAGTTTTCTGGTAAGTGAAATGAAATTTTCATTTTTTAATCATTACTGTTCAGCTACTAAGTAATTCTGAACCGCTCATCTGGGATACTCAGAAACTTCAGCTGTGAGAATTTTCACTTGTGATACAAAATGATCAAATTAGGTGGCTTCTTTGTGCTCCAGGAAGCTATGAGTTTTCAGCCCCAATCTTTGCTAAATTAGTAGTGTGAAGTTAAATAACATACTGGAGATCAGTGCATATGAGACTTTATACCTCAAAGAAAATACCTTCAGCACATCTGAGTTTTCCTCTGCTTTGAAAATGATACATGACTCAATAACTATTTGAATTTTATCACTCTCCTAATTTTCTCTTATGTTTTCCTGGTCATGTGCAACATCTAATGTTAGACATGAGTCATGCTACCAATTAGTGCCTGGATTTTAAATACAAATAATTCCCATATTTTAAAGTGGTTCAAAATCAATTCAGTCTTTTTCAAAGAACAATGGAATCTTTTTCTTTGAATATACTTCAGCTCTTTTAGGATTTTGTAAAATTATTTGATTACCTTATTTATTAAATGTATATTCTGGCTATAGTCTTACAAAGCTCTTCCTTACCAAATAGTTTGGGAAATGTTGTTAGAATAGCTCCATTTTTGAAAGCCATTGTATGTCTATCTTTAAGGATCTGAGCTTATTTGTAAAATTACTTTGTTTGATTCTTAGAAATTTCCTTTAATAGTTCTTGGAGCACACAGCAACTGCTGATTAATTCTATTTTCTTTTACCTAAAAATATTAGATTTTCTTCTACTACTTCTTAAAAGATGTTAGTTTGTTTGCTTTTGTCTTTTGAAAATTTGTGTTATTAGAAAATGTCTGGATAAATCTAGAAATGATTCTTTTAAGCTTTGGTTTCTATAACTAAAGGAAATCATTTATTTTTTCTATGAGATTTTTCATTCTGCAAGATAAAATGAGGCCGCAACACAAATGATGGACACAATATAAAGGCCAGGAGACAGAAGGATGTTCTCACATAGTTGGAAATTTCCCTGCTTTATGTAGAGGGCATAACTTTTATTCTAAGATGGAAGTTATAGATGTCTATTATTCATTTGCACACCTCTTAATCCTAATTATAGAAGTTTCTCCGTGAGGTGAATAGTTAGCATAGAAACACTCAACTGTGTAGGGTAAGTGTCTGGGAAGTGTTCAGCAAAAAATGATACATCAATATCACCCCATCTTAGGGTTTCTATTGCTGTGAAGAGACACCATGACCACAGAAACTCTTACATTTTTGGTTGTGAGCCTAGCTTTTAACAGCTGAGGCATCTCTCCAGCCCAGCACAGCAACTCTTAAAAAGGAAAACATTTAATTGTGGTGACTTTCTTACAGTTCAGAGGTTCAGTCAATTATCATCATGGTGGGACATGGTGGCATGCAGGCAGACATGGTGCTGCAGAAGTAGCTGAGAGTTCGACATCTTTCAAGCAGCAAGAAGTGAACTATCTCACTAGATGTGGCTTGAGAATACATGAGGCCTCAAAACTTGCCTTCACAAGTAACACACTTCCTCCAACAAGACCATACCTACTCTAAAAAGACCATATCTCCTATTAGTGTCACTCCCTTGGGGGTTATTTTCTTTCAAACCACCACAAACCCCCAATTACCCCATTACTCAGGGACCATGGCAGAGAAATGAGTAGAAAGACTATAAGGGCCAGAGGTTGGGCAATGCAAGTCCAAAACTGTCTTTAAGGCATGACAAGACTATGACATTCAATAACTCCTGGCAGCTGTGGTTGCGTACAGAAGACCTACACAAGATCAAGCCAGTCACTATTCCAGTGTGAGCCTCTGCTCCTTGGCTGAGCAGCCATTGACAAACGATGGCTTCTTGGGAAGAGAGAGTCTCTGTTCTTTAGTGGCATGCCTGGTAGGTTGAGCACCTTCCAGTGTATGGACGCTTACCCAAAAGTATATGAGTAGTACTAATTTGACTTATTGGGTCCAAAACACACAATGTATTTCATAAATATTGTACATATTTATGATATTATCAAAGATTTAATACAATATTATCTATTATTTTAAAGAAAAGGAAGTCACCTTGCACTTGCATACAATAAATGGTCAGAGAAGACCTGGCAAAACGTGTTCTAACCTTATATAATCAGCATAGTATGATTCATGGAATCATCCATTCATTATTTTGGTATTTTCAGATCGTAAATCAGAAGTTTACAATTTCTAGTCAGTAGAAAAAACCACTTTTCATAAGCTCTGTGTCTATATGTTCTTGCTAAAGTTGAGTTTGCCCACTAGGGGGAAAAATGTCAATATTTGGTGGTATTTATTGGAGGGATTTTCTGGTACTTAGTGAATAGTTACCAAATGCACAGGACAGGAACATACAAGAAAGGAATGTCTGGCTCAAGGTAACATGAGGTTGAAGTTGGGGTAACTAGGGAGTGTTAGAGGGAGGAAAGAGAAGATGAAATAATATAGCTATATTGTAATATAGAAATAAAAGAAATAATTAAAAGAAAACTAACCTGTATGAGAGTGTAGATGAAGTGGAATCTCAGGTATATATTATGGGTGCTGCAGAATGATTATAATGATGAAAACAAGTTAGGGCAGTCTCTTCTGGTTATTAGACATTTCAATGCTTTCCCCCCCGATGATATCTAGCTTGAAAGCTTTAAGATTATAATTCAGAAGGAAAGGTACTTGGGAGAGAGAGGCAGGAGGGTTGTCAAGTTGACACCATCTTGGGCTATATAATGCATTCCAGCCCATCCTGAGTTTCATATTCAAACTCTGTCTCCAAAAAATAAAATAAACTGGATGTGGTTTCTCAGGCCTATAACCTAAACTACTCAGGAAACTGAGGCAGGAAGATCACAAGTTATAAGCCTGACTGGACAATTTAATAAGACTATGCCAAAAATAAAATCTATGCTAGATGTATAGCTAGTGGTAGAATACTGGCCTAGTAGGCTTAGGGCTATAGGTTCAAGCATCATTATAGCAAAACAATACACAATAAAATGACAACATTCAAAATATCTTAGTGTCTTCAGTGAGATTGTGTAATTGTTAGTTTTCATCAAAGAGGTAGGAAATCTAATGGTTATAAAAAATAAAGTGGGGAAATATAGTATGGCTAAGATTAAAATACAGAAAAGGTATTTTGTGGAAAACAAGAAAGGACCCAACCTGAATATGTACATTTTCTTTGTAGGTGTTCTTCAACTTCTAAATGTAGAAATTCAGAACTTGGGGTCACCATTGTATTCATCCATTGAATTCACTGGTGTGTCAGCTGAATCCTGGGTAATATCTTCTACTATACATCAAAGCTGTGGCGTGGGCATCCATGCATCTGCCAGTCATGGGATGGTTTTAAATGACAATGTAGTGTTTGGCACAAGTGGCCATGGCATTGATCTGGAGGGTCACAACTATTCTCTCACTAATAACCTGGTCATCCTGACAATGCAGTCAGCAAGGTCATCTCCTTGGGTGGCAGGAATCAAAGTGAATTATGCGAAGGATATCATTCTACGTGGCAATGTGGTGGCAGGGTCAGAAAGACTTGGCTTTCACATATGTGGCCATAGGTGCTATTCTGAAGCACTTTGGTCTGACAATGTGGTCCACTCAAGCCTTCATGGCCTTCACCTCTATAAGAAACATGAACCCAACAACTGTACTGGTGTCTCTGGATTTCTGGCTTTTAAGAACTTTGACTATGGTGCCATGGTGCAGACGGAGAATAGTGTGGACCTGCATAATATCACTCTGGTAGACAATACTATTGGTCTTTTGGCAGTTGTGTATGTGTCTTTGGCTCCAGCAGACTCCATCAGAGCTGTGCAGATTGTACTTAGGAATTCAATCATTGTGGCCACTAGTTCCTCTTTTGACTGCATTCAAGATAGAATGACACCACAGTCAGCCAACTGGACATCAACAGATAGAGCACCTTCTAGTCCCAGAGGAGGCCGGATTGGTATTCTGTGGCCAGTTTTCACCTCAGAACCAAATCAATGGCCAAAGGAGCCATGGCATAAAGTGAGAAGTGGCCATCCAGTTTCAGGACTCACGAAGCTTCAAGGTAGGATTCTGGAGTTTATCTTAAAAATGTGGCCTCACACACCCAAGCACACAACTTTCAGGAACATTCCAACATCATAGGGCAAGAAAGTCCAGCGTGGCCTGGTGCTTGCTTGTCTAGCTGACATCCTAATGTTGAGGAATCATGACTATGTATTCAAGACAGAGAGTGATTCCTTACAGAAAGTACTACTTTCTATTTGCTGGAGAGACTTCACTGTAACTATTTAACTCAAAGGTAACTGTGGGATAGAATTTGCTTTTCCTATTATACTTTAAAGTAACTGAGACACAAAAACTGTCCATCAGCCAGGTTCGCTTTAGAGTTTGGTGCTGTAAAGATGGCTAGGTTTAAAGTCAGCATTTGAAAACTTGGGCAGTGCATCTTGTACCAGATAGTTTTGATAATTTTGTACTTATTACCCATCTATTTGAGTGTTATATAAAATTAGATAACTTTTCATCAAGGTTTTAGTTTAACTTTTCCTAAGACTGTAATATATGTCTTTTAAGGTATTGTTTTTTATTATTTTATGTGTATGAGTGCTTGCCTGTATATGTATGCATGCATGTATGTATGTATGTATGTATGTATGTATGTATGTATATATATATATGTGTGTGTGTGTGTATATATATATATAGATATAGATATATGTATGTGTGTGTGTGTGTGTGTGTGTGTGTGTGTGTGTGTGTGCAGCATATACATGAAGTATCCACAAAGGCTAAAAGAGGGCGTTAGATTCCCAGAACTGGTGTTAAAGAAGATTGTGATCCTTCATGTGGCTGCTAGGAATCAGACCTGTGTCCTTTGGAAGAATAGTCAGTGCTCTAATCACCAATTTTCTAGCTTGGAATTGCTGTCTTTTCTCTCTTCCTTTCTTCCTTCCTTCCTTCTTTCCTTCCTTCCTTCCTTCCTTCCTTCCTTTTTTTCTTTCTTTTTTTTTTTTTTTACATACAATGTCCATGTATGACCCAGATATTTTGTAACTGAGAATCATGTATACTTCCTGGGGTAATTCTGGTTAGATTAAATTGGTTCCGATATTATACATTATGAAAAGAATATTTAGTGTGCAATCTGTTTGTGTTTGGTGGTCACATGATATAATCTTGGGATGTATTGTTTAAAATTGCAGATGTCACATTTTCTAGTTTTGTGAAGAGTTGCTATAGTGGTGACCTGGATGTCAGCATCCTGCCTAATGAGTATAGCACTGGAATCATGTACCCAATAACAGCAGAGAGAACAAGGATGCTGAGGATGAAGGACAAAAACAAGTTCTACTTCCCTCCATCACAGCTCAGGTACCCCTTTTAGTTTTGACAATATACTATATTTATGAAGCAGTTTTCAACTCTTTAAATCCCTAAAACATTAAAAATTATAACACCATCACACAAATTGAAGTAAATCTCTGTAGAAAAGGTTGGTGCCTTGATTTAGATGTCCCAACATTTTACCCATGCCATATTCTTGCCCTTTCATATATGATTTTAAGAATTTTCCTCATGACTGTTAGGGTGTTTGACCATCGATCGCCAGACTAGGTCAAATCAGGCTTTCTCTCGACTATTGCCAGTAGTCTACAGTGGATGCATCATTGTGGATTTCTGGGGACCTCTCTAGCACTTTGCTTCTTCCTGATCTCATGTGGTCTTCATTTATCATGGTCTGTTATCCCTTGTTCTCCCTTTCTGTTCTTGATCCAGCTGGGATCTCCTGCTCCTTGCCCTTCATTACTTCCACTGTCGTCCAGGTTGTTCATGTAGATTGTGCTGGAACTCTCATCCAATAACTGATGGAAGTGGATGCAGAGATCTCAGCCAGGCCCCATGTGGAGCTCCAGTAGTCCAATTGTCGAGAAAGAGGAGGGACTGTAAGAGTGTGAATTGTTGAGTCCAAGATTGGACAAGCACAGGGACAAATAGCCAAACTAATGGAAACACATGAATTATGAATGAAAAGCTGTGGAGCCCTGATCAGGCCCTCTGGATAAATGAGATAATTGAATAGCTTGAACTGTTTGGGAGGCACCCAGGCAGTGGGACCAGACCTGTCCTTAGTGCATGAGCTGGCTGTTTGGAACCTTGGGCTTACACAGGGACACTTTGTTCAGCCTAGAAGGAGGGGACTGCACCTGCCTGTACTGAATCTACCAGGTTGAATTGAATCCCCAGGGGAGTCTTGGCCCTGGAGGAGATGGGAATGGAGGGAAGGGGCTGGGGGGAAGGTGAGGGTAGGGGCAGGAGGGGGGAGGACAGGGGGACCCATGGCTGATGTGTAAAATTAAAACACAAACATAATAAATAAAAAAGGAGAATAATTAAAAAAAAGAATTCAGGGAAGATTTGGGGATTTAGCTCAGTGGTAGAGTGCTTGCCTAGCAAGCACAAGGCCCTGGGTTCCATCCTCAGCTCAAAAAGAAAAAAACAAAAACAACAACAACAACAAAAAGAAAAAACAACAACAAAAAAAGAATTTTCCTCACAAACAAGCAGATACTGGTTACTGATTTTTCCTCTTTTGAGCCATTTTTTAAAGAAGGGTCAGAAGTGATTTTGTGACAGTTTTATTGTTATTTTTATTGTTTTATTTCTTAGAGATATTTTCAAAATAGGTGGATTCAAATCAACTTTATTCTTTCCTCTATCATGGAGCACAGAGTTCACACTTTCAAATGGGGATCAAGGAGCCATTGAGCTGGATAATGGTACCCATTGCTGGGTTTCCTAAGCTAAACAATGAAGCATAGACCAGGTGTGACTACTGCTCTTGGACACATGATCTGAGAGTTTTATTCATGGATCTGAAAAAAAAATGGGTTATGCTTTCTCACACTGAAAAAAAAAAAAAACTGCATTACGGAGAAAAGGAATAGTCTAAACAAACAACCCTACATGGAAAGTTCATGTGTTTCACCTAACACTGATTCCTTTTTAATGCCCATTCCTGAGCTATTGTAGGTAGCTCAGTACAGTTAGGCACACAATTTGTACTGTGTTATTATTTGTCTTACCAGCAGGATGAAAGCTACACCCCCATTTGTGCCTACACCAAAAACTAGATGATTTATAATGACCAAAGATTTATTTCTTACAGTTTTGGGGTCAGTCTGGGAGTACCATAATCAAAGTGCTTCATGACTGGTATCAGGTGAGGGCTACTGTACAGATCATCCATATGAGGTGAAGAATATTAGGCTTAGATGGCAGGACTGGAAGATGGGTCCTTGGAAGATGGATGGAAGTCATCCCTTGACTTGCTACAACATCAGCACTGTCAATGCGCTTTCCTTTCCTGCCTATCCTGAGATGAGAGAGTTGCTTTTTCCCTTTCTCCACAGGAAAGATTTAGAAGGAACCGTTTGCCTTGAATCTGACTGGGAAAGTCCAAGAAAATACCTCTTCACAGATCTGGATGGGAGAACCCTGGGTCTGCCTCCACCAGTCTCTGTGTTTCCAAAGATAGAGGCAGAATGGACTGGATCATTTTTCAACACAGGTGGGTTATGTCCGACCATGATGCCTATGGCAAAGACAGCAGGCATGTAACAGAGCTTGTGGCTCTGTTGTCCCATGAAAACAAAAATATATTGGAAAGGAACCAAAGTCTAGGGCTGGAGTCTATACTGATGTGCAACCAAATCACATGTATGGCAGGGTACTTAGTCATTAAGAGATATTGTGACATCACCACTGTGACCTCTGTGGATGCCTGTGTCTATATCAAATGTACATATTATCATCACTCAGCTCTGAGCGCAATGTGGAGAATAATCCTTGTGCACACCTTAGCCTTGTGAAAAATTCATGCCACCATGAAATATCCCAGCCACCTATGAATCCATCTGTTTCTCTCCTTCCTCATACAACCAAAGCACCATTACATATTGATTTTGTAGCTGGGTCCTGGAGACAATTCTGTTTCTACCACCAGGGACATGATTTCCCATTTGAACTAAATTTGCACATTTTGCAGGAAAACCTGAAGAATTTTTCCCACTTTCCCTCTGCTTCATTCTTTTTAGATTCGTTTTCTAGTCTCCCTTCCCTTTGTTTACTATCAATTACATTTATTCATTTATAATTTCTTACATTTATATAATACATTCTAATTCCTCTCACCCCCCCACTCTTTTACTTCCTTCCCACCCCCAATATCTCCTTCTTCTTCATCATTTTAAGTTCTAAAGGTATGACTCACCCAGGCCAAAGTGCTCAGACAATTTTCCTTATTCCAAGAGGACCAAGATCAAATTTTCACTTAATGCTACCTATCAGTTATGATTTCTATTACTAACTCAGACCTGACCTTGAAATGTGGTTAAAAAAATACCCTACTGGTTCGATTAATGTGTATAGGTACCTCAGATCTACATGCCCACTATTAAATTCCAATCCCGACCCCAAGATGATGACTATGACTTGTCTTTTTCCTTCATCAATTGAGTAAAAACATAGGACATATTCCTTGTTCTTCTTCCTAACCCAAGCACTCACATTTCCCATCTTCCCTATCTGCAGCCTCTGTAATGTAGACATCGTCATCACTCACCTGGAGGCAGAGTACTCTCTCTAATGATGTTATGTTTTCTCTCATTTCTGCATTCTGCACTCTACTCACATAGTGGTTACAGCAATCATTTAAGTTTTCCAATGGCTTTTCATCCACTCAGAAGGACATACAAACCATAAACTTACTAGACTTGTGTTTGTGGATCAGGGATACTTTCTTCCACCTCTTGTGACCCCACCCCCACTCCACCCCATGCCCTACTTACCTTAAATATCATAATCTTACTTTACCTTTAACACAGGGCACTTGCACAGACTATTTCCTTTGCCTGGATATCTTATTAGTAGCTCTGTTAGGGATATACTTAGTATCCCTAATTGTCTTTAGGGAAGCCATTCCTGATCCCTCAACTAACAGTCATATGTGGGAGCTAGTGCTGTCTTTGTTAGAGTGCTTGCTTCCGATGCAAGAATCCCTGATCTCTGTCCCTAGGCCAAGTGTGGACCACATAAACTGTGTATGTTGGTGCATACCAGTAAGCAAAATCTCCAAGATCATCCTCAGAGTGCATTCAAGACTAGTTTGAGATAAGCAAGCCCTTGTCTCAAAGACAAACAAACAAACAAAACAATATGTTATTATTTTCTAAAGCCAATGCACTAGCTTTATTGTTTGAGGTCCACCACCTGGCATTATACTATAAATGTCCTAACTTAGTTGTTCATTTGCCATTTGACCCTTTATAACACAGACTCAGTGAGAGCTGGGATTCTGGTCTGCTCATTGATGTATATTTGGGAGGATGCTCAACAGACTTGACTAGCTCTATTAGTATGCATTATAGGTTCTTATAAAGAATATTAATGAGTCATCCTAAACTGTTCAAGAGCAGCAAGTTATTGATTTAAATATATTTATTTATTTATACACACACACATATATACAATTCAAAGATTTTGCTTGTTTGGTTTTTTTTGTAATTTCTGTAGAGATGGGATTTTGTTTTGTATCCAGGCAAGCCTGGATTTTGCTGTGTAGTTCAAGATGGCTTCATTCTTTCTATGTAACTCATACTTGCCTTAAGCCTCCAATCCTCCTGTCTCTATTTCCTGTGTCCTAGTATAGGCATAAATCATCACAAAAACTTGGGTATATTCTTATTTGTTTATAACTTTTTCCATCTGAGCTTTTGGTGAAGTTTAACATTTGGCATTTGGAATCATATCTACACATGATTGTTTAAGTTATTATAAAATTTCATATTTGAAAATATATTTTATACTCATCTTACATTTTTCCAGATGGTAAGGTCATAGCATTGCAATTGAGTGACAGTATGGGGTCTTCAGTACAGGTTTTAAAGTCATATATATGCTGAGTGAATATAAAGGCTAAGGAAATATTCATTTTGATATATTGTTCACATATGTCAATCAAATGCTTCATGTTTAAATACTAAGAACATTCTTTTGATGAGCTTTTAGAAGATTGCTTACCATGTGGTATAATACATTATTCATGTATAAATATGTTCTTGCTACTGATTACATATAAAAGCTGAGAAAGTATTCACTTTGATATATTGTTTACAGAATATAACCAGTTAATACACTTTATTCATAGTGGAATGAAATCCATAGTGTGTGTGTGTGTGTGTGTGTGTGTAAGAGAAAAGTGAGAATTGATAGTAAAGATAAAAAATAAAAGTATAGTAAAAAGTATAGTGTGATCCTTGGTGTCAATTGTCACCTTGATAAGATCTAGTGTCATCTGAAGACAGGCCTTTGAGGATGCCTGTGAGGGATTATCTTGATTACATTAATTGATGTGGGGACATGTCTTACCTGTGAATGGGACCCTTCCTTGGGCAGAGTATCTGGGAGCAATATAAAGTGGAAAAACACATTGAGCAGGTGAACAGTAGCAGGCATTCACCTCTCTCTGCTTCTTGACTGTTGACACATCATGACCAGCTGCTTCAAGGTCCTCCTTCCTTGACTTCCATGCCAGGAAGGACTGTGTCTCAAACTGTAGTCTAAAGTAAACCTCTGTCCCTTAGTTTGCGTCTAACAAGGGGTCTTACCACAGCAAGTAGAAAAACAACTAAGGCAGATATGTAGATATATTCCATCTATGCCTAGATTCACTCAATGTTTTCTATAGTAAGATTTTCTATTGATTTTAAAAAACTTATATTACCACCACAGATATTTATATCATGGTAAAACCATCCTTATACTTTAAAAAAGGTCTATGGGTAATTGTGTACCTTACAGACTTGAATTTTGGCCAGGCTCACATTTATTTTTTAATTAAGAAGATGGGTGATGGTCCACAGTACTAGATACAAATAGAAATTCATCCTAGTAGAAAAGATAAAGGCTCAATCATAGTGCCTAATTTGGGTTGACTTAGAAATACATCCAAGACAATGCTTAGACCCAAACAGCCTAAGCAGCAAATTGCCAAAAAATACCAGTTGTGAAGTGAGATTAGAAGAAATAACAACAGTAAAGGTGGGCTGTCAAGCTGTCACCACAGTGGAATTTGGAGCAGGACTCTAATGGGACTCTTGGAAACCATAAACCCAAACGATCACAACAAGGTCTGAGGAACTAATGTAAATATGTTATATCCTTGCTCACCCTTGAACTGAAATATGACTCAAGGAAGATAACTCTCCAGGCTGTTGGTTTTCCCTGTATGTGTTCTTTCACATGGTCAGAAAATATTTCTCAGATTGATGTCATAGGTCTTGTCAATAGTTCCTTTTGATAGGAGAAGATGATTGTAAATGGCATATGTTATGTCATTGTGAACAATCCTACCAATAGACACTACTATGTCAATCAAATGCTTCATGTTTAAATTATAAGAACATTCTTTTGATGAGCTGCTAAGAGATTGCTTACTATGTGGTGTAATACATTATTCAGGACTAAATATCTTCTTGCTACTGGTGACTGTGCTGTTCTGTTTGCTTCTCCTCAGCCCATTGCCCTGTGTGATACACAATTCAATGGTATATAATAAGCATTACACACCACTTGCTATCAGAATGTGAAAGCAAGTCTGTGTGAATGGCCAAGAGGATATGCAGATGAATAAGACTGACTGACTCCTTGTGCTCAAAAACTGCCTAAAATGCTCCATGAAGTTGTTATTGGTGCCAAGATTCTCACAGTGGAATCTCCTGTCTACTTCTTTAAAAATACAGAGTCCATTTGCAAGGAAGGCAACACATTCTAAATGCTGTCTTGATTTCAAATATATTCTTCTACAGTGCAAGACATTTGTATTTTAAAAATTATCATTCTTAAAACTACTTTCTAATTCCTGTCACCAAGCTAGTAGACAAGAGAAGCACAGCTTTATTCATAAGAGACTGACATTCATATGTCCCTCTGTAAGACCATAAAGGTGACACAGATAAATTAAAACCACTAGAACCAAGTCTCATATTTATTCCCAGTGTCACCATGCTTGACACACCCTCATGTCTTTTCTCCATTTTATTAGCAAATCTCTCCAAGTCATTTTGAGTCCATTGCCCCTAAGGTTTATTTTTAATATGCAAAATAACAGATCTTGTTTGCATATATTAGTCACACACACACACACACACACACACACACACACACACACACACACACACACACAAAAGACCCTCCTCACTCAATCATATGTCTATAGTTAGTTCCCTGAATATGGTCAAGCACTTTCACACCAGGAGCTAAACCCACCCGTGTGGATCATCGAGTAGGAACACTGTGCCGGTGGGCTTCACTATCTTCACAGTGCAGGGTGTGCAGCCAGGGGAAAAGTGAGCTGTTAATTTTGTTTTATACTTATCTATAAGTTTTCATTTGCTGCCAACTTTGAAAATTACATGGCAATAAGAGCAAGGCTAATCCTAAGCAGGGGATTCTCTGAGAACTATTTACACTTTATTTTAGGAAGGATTTCTGTGGTTATGGAGACATCTAATGATTCCCAAAATCCAAAATAATTCAATAAAACAAAATCTTGAAATGAATATCCCACTTAGGTAGGATGAAAACACCAGGCCTTTTCATTTGGACTTCTTATTAATTTCCTGTCTATCTCTAGCTAATAATGAACAATATCACATCACAAACTGGTTTACATACATAGCTAGACCAGTGTTGTAATGAGAGGACTGAAGACTTCAGAGCTCTAGGTTGGTGACAGTTTATAATTCCTCAGCTGAATGAACTAGGAGGGAAGTAAAGTGGAAGCTAGCATTATGTGAAAACCTTTTGCATGTGAATTATAGTATCCGGTGTTTCCCTTTATTTAGTAAATATGTTTTGCCAATACAGTGTCTAATAGCATTTTATTAAAGGATAGGTATTATAGTGTATAGTGAAGAAGAAAATAACCATGGTTTCATTAAAGTTATATTGCAACAAAGGCATATAATAGCAATGAAAAGAGAAGGGAAGAAAATAAAGTAGCATTTTGGTTTACAGAGGGAATTTCAAATATGAGTTAGTTTATTTTCTCTTTCTCTATATATATGTGTGTGTGTGTGTGTGTGTGTGTGTGTGTGTGTGTGTGTGTGTGTGTATGCATGCATGCACATGTACGTGTATGTGTGTGTTTGTGCATGCATGCACATGTACATGTGTGTATGTGTATAAGAAATTCATATTTTAAATAAAGTAATATTGCAAATAAGACTCCAAGAAGCAGAGGAAGGAAATTCATAAGGAGGATCACCAGCCAGCACAGGGGCTCTGATAAATGAATTTCCTCAACACATATGAGGGGGTGGGAGGAGCAGAGACCTGTGTATAGTTTTAATTTTTCATTAATAATCAAAAATTAGTCTTTGAGTCTAGGTGTGGTAGCTCAATCCTGAAATATTAGGATTTGAGTGGTTAATGCAGCAGAATTACCCTGAGTTCAAGTCTAGCCAGACTACGCAGTGAGACCATGACTCTCCATGCCAAATACAAGACATCAACGTATTTGTCTGGACACAGATCAGAAAGACAAAAGAATATTAAAATGATACGGAAGTGTTTACAGATAAAGTCTTTGACTAAAATAAATTTTTAGACCTTTAATATGTATCATCTTATTGTATTGAGTTAATTGTATTGAAATGAATTGAATGACCCTTACAATGCCATCTTCATAATATATTGCTGGGTGAAATTAGGTTTGTTATTATTTATTCTACACTGAATCATTATATGTAAAGCTCATTTCATGATCAGCCTTTCCCACACTCTCTTTGACACTATTCCCAGCAAATCACTGTGGTCTGACCAAGACTTCTGACTAAATCTACCTTCAGGGAAAAGGTTGGTCCCCTATTCTTTACTGGGAGTAGCTAAGAAACATTTTTCAAATTTTGTTACTTCTGGGAGACTTCCCAAGAATGAAAGTTATAAACCATTCCGGGGACCTTAAAAGTGACTTGCCTTGAATCAAAAATAAAATATGAGGTTGATAAAAAAGAAAATAAAGTTGGCATTTGACTGTCAGTTCCCAGAATGATGAAGTGTTTTCTAAGTGAGTGATGGGAGAACCACAGATGCTGTTTGTTCCCTGCTTCCTGGGCAGAGCGTGGCCAGCACTTCCCCTCTTCGTGGCTGGATCTTGAAATGTGTCTTTCTTTCAGCTTTCCAGGCTTCTTGTTCTTCCCATTTGTTCCGAGAGTGACAGCAAGACGGTATTATAAAATGAAAGAATGGAGAGGGAGGGAGGAAATGAGAGGAGAGAATGGAGAGGAGAAACGGTTGTTAGAAAATTTGTCTGCCAATATCTGTGCTTGCTGAGGTCTTTTTCTTCTAGCTAGAGGGGGAAATGCCATTCTCTTTTCCCAAGCAATTATAGGCCCCAAAGATTGAAACTTGGTATATAGCTCTTTAATCTCAGCAGATATTTATGGTTAAACATTAGACTTTTAGGATTCCAGATGTCAGGGTATTAAAATATAAAGGCACAGTGGAGTCTCAGAAAATATTAGGCTGTGGGGATATGTGGCTGCAAGGGACTTTTATCCCAAGCAGAGGAAGATAGGCTTTCAGTGGTACTTTCTGACACCCAAAGAGCAACTTTGATCCACCTCATTTTCTCACTTTCCTTGGTCTCCAGGCAGTACAGCATAACACTATTTGATTGTGTTCTGGAGTGGTCCAGGAGTTGCAGTGATTTTCATGTGTGATTTCTACAGGATGATATGCAAAGGAAGTAGTACACTGAGGATGATTTCTTTACCTTTCCACAATCTAGACATTGATTGTTTCTCTCTTCAAATCTTCCATTCGTGACTATGACTACCACTGTCTCTGGCGCCCTGCTGAGACCATTAGATTAATTATTTCATTTGGTGACATGAACATGATCTGTCCTATGAGATCTATACTCTTACTGCCTCCATTTTATAGGCACAGAAACTGAAATGAAGATATTGGGTCATTGTCCAAGTCATGTAGCTAATTAACAAAAGATTCAGGACCACGCAGTGTTCTTAAGTTGAACCTATATTGTTGCAGTACTGAGAATTTTTGTCCTATCCTACCGCTTGTTCTTCTATGCAGTCTATCTTAATCTTCCTGTCTTCTCACAGACAGAGCTCAAAATAAAGCAAACTGAAACAATGGTTATTCTAGCAACTATCCACTCAACCCAGTAAGAATCATAGTAACAATCTGCTCGGTGCACCCCTTAGCAGCATTCTGTATTTGTGATAGGTTATAAACACCTCCCTTATATTTTCGGTTGTGAGCCTAGCCTTTAACAGCTGAGCCACCACAGAGATGACTGGCCACACTAGTGGAAGCCCATGAACTGTGGACTGGTGGCTGTGGAGCCCCCATGGGATTGGACTAGGCCCTCTGGATATGGAAGATGGTTGTTTGGCTCAAACTGTTTGGGGATCACCCAGGCAGGGGAATCAGTATCTGTTGCTGGTGCATGGGCAGGCTTCTGGAAATTTGGTGCCTGTGTTGTGATGCCTTGTGCAGCCTTGGTGCAGTGGGGAGGGGCTTGGACCTGCCTAGGCCCAGTGTGCTGGGCTCTGCTGACTCCCCATGGGAGACCTTGATTTGGGAGATGTGGGGATGTGGGATGGCTTGGGAGGGAGGGCTGGGGGATGAGAGGAGGGAGGAGAGGGGATGTGTGGGTAGTGTGTGGAGTGAGTAGAAAATTTCTTATTAAAGAAAAATGAAAAAATTAAAATACTAATGAAAAAGAAAAAATAAAAAAACACCCCCCAAAAAACAAAAACAAAAAAGAAATAAACACCTCCCTTTATCCTTACAACACATTTAACCTGTTGTTGGCGTTATTATTTATCTTAAAACATTTGGAAATACAGAGTTTTAGAAAAATTAACTACTTTTCATTATATTACAGAATGTTCAGAACCCAAATTTAATTCTATACTTGTTGGACTCAAAAGCTTGAGCTCACAGCTACTTCTGGATAATTATGATGTGATTTTTATCATGTGGTGAAACTCCACACAGAGCTGTGTTTAACTGCATAATTCACACCCTCTCCCTTTATGTGGGAGTAAATACATTTTTAGATTTTTAAACCACCAAACCATCAATTATAACTGCAATATAATAACAACCACAAAATCTCATTTTGTTTCTCTTCTTAATCTCTATTATATAAATATGTATTTACATGTGGCTATTTTTACCAGGTACAAAATAAATGTTCTGTATTATAGCCAAGAAAACAAATGTTTTTATGGCTAGCCAAGGAGGCTACTTGACAATAATGGAGTAGTTATTAAATGATAGCTTTAGTCCTGGATTAGAATTTCATTTTGGAAATTCTCAGTAACTTCCTCCCATTCTCAGTGGGTTAATGTAGGTATAATTTTCAGTTGAGTGTTTATTTTATTGAGTATTCAGTGATGTTAAGGTGCATGCACTGACTGAATGTGCAAGGGGAGACGTTAAGGTAGAATGAGACAGCTTCTGTTCTCATACAGTGGGACAAGTGGGCCAGACTGTGATATGACCTGCAAAAATGCAGTTAAGTCAGCACCCTGGGGAGATCATAGATAGCCAAGGATATGGACAAAACATTGGGGAAGAAATGGAATTTATGGTGAGCATAGACCACTATGTGAAATGCTAAAACAATTGGAGAAAGAACAGAATAGCATGAAATACATTCAAGCTGTGGCACTCTAAAAAATTTCATTTTATTTTATATGTGCAGGTGTTTTGCTGCATGTACGTCTGTGTATCATATGCATGCAGTGCTCACACAGGCCAGAAGAAAGCATTAGATCCCCTGAAACTGGAGTTTGGGATGGTTGTGAGCCATCATATGGGTGCTTAGAATTGAACTCCAGTTTGCTGAATGAGCAGAAATGCTCTTGAAACACAGAGCAATCTCTCCAGACCTGGATGTTGCACTCTTGAACTCAGAAACTGATTCTCTGCACAAGATAAGCAAAAGATTGGCCCATAAACACTATCACTGAGGAATAAAAGCTTTCAGTGGGGCCTGTCTTTCTTTCTCTGAGCATTTATGAGGGCAACAAGGGAGATCTTCTCCAGTTGGTGTAGCTACCAGGAAGGCATCCATGCTCCTCTAAACAGCCACTCACCCATGATCCCAAAGCAGCCTTAAAGAGCTCATCGGGCCATCATGGAGAAAACAGATATGCAAGTAGAAGGGGGTGTTGAGAAGAGAGTGGGAAGCAGCAGGAGAAAGACAATAGAGAATATCATTGAAATAGGTTTTGTATGTTCATGAAATCCCATAATGGGGCATATTATTTGTAATTAATATATGCCAATACAAATGATAGATAAATAAATAAATGTTCTGCATAAGGAGGTAAGCATATGCATTGTGGTTGAACACCAGATATGGCCCTGCCTTCTGTGAAGGAGCTTTGTGCTTTCCATGTGAAACAGTTGCTGGTTTCCCCATGTAGGTCATGTCTCTGTATCTAGATGATCTGCCTTTGTTAGTCACATGGCTCCATTACATCAGCTGTCATGCTCTCCTCCCATAGTCGTGCCAGTCTGCAATCTCATCAGGCTACAAGGGCGGCAAAGGCAAAGAAGTTGTGATGGTTAGTGTAATTCCTATGTCTTAGTTCCCTTTTCTGTTCCTATGATCAAATACTCTGACAAAAACAACTTGAGAAGAAAGGATTTATTTGAGCCATAATTTCATCACTGCAGGGAAGTCAGGGTGCCCAGAACCTGAAGCAGTAAGTCTCATTATTTTCATAGTCAAAAGCAGAGAGCAGTGAATTAACTAAGCTCTGTTCTTCTAGTTTGTTTGTTTGTTTGTTTTTCTCTGTTGTTGTTTGTTTTATTTGGTTTTTCGAGACAGGGTTTCTCTGTGTAGCTTTGCGCCTTTCCTGGAATTCGCATTGGAGACCAGTCTGGCATCCAACTCACAGAGATCCACCTGGCTCTGCCTCCCGAGTGCTGGGATTAAAGGCATGGGCCACCACTGCCTGGCCTGTTCCTCTAGTTTTGTACAAACTAGTATCCTCTGCATAGGGAATGGTGCTACTCACAGTGGGTGATTCCCAATGTTAATACAAAGTAATTCACCACAGATCTGCACAAGGACCTTTCCCCGGGTAATTATACTTTTTTCAAGTTGACAGTTAACACTATCACATTCTAGAACACAATATATGTTTAGTATGCACCAAAAAAGTGACTAATAAATAAATGAATGAAAAGAATGTGAATAATTCAAGATTATTTTGCCAGTCAACTCTTCCACAAAGTTTACTGCATTGATATGATTGTTATCTTTTAACATTTTCAAGGCTATTCCCACAACCACTGAACTCAGGAGACTAAAAAATATGTTCCACCATCAAATCAATTCTGAAGACTCTATTCACATTTTAGAGATTTAATGTGTATCTTAAGAAAAAATTAAAGGTTATAATTTGTGCAATCAAATTAAAAACTACTAATTTTGTATAAGCTTTTTGACTGGAAAATACAAGTTTATTCTTGTAAATAGTATACTTAAAATGAATTTGGGGGAAATATTGTCTCATAGCAAGGTGTTCATCTGCACAAATTTGGTCAAAAGAAATGATAATGTTAGAATGTCTTGTATTTGGATCAGTTCAATCAGTTTCATTCTTCATTTCCTACACAATTACTTCCTTATATTTCCCAATATTTCAGTCTTAGTGTCTAGGAACTTTCTTCTGTAATTTCAACCAACTCACCTAATTTGTTTTCTAGTATAGCAGTATTATGTTGAATTCTTTTCCATTCTTTCAGATATTCAAAAACAATAAAACAGAATTTATGGCTAACTAATATCTTCTAAGTAGGCAGTCTAGAGACTGGAGAAATGACTCAGCAGTTAAGAGAGCTTGCTGCTTTAGTAGAGGATTTGAATTCAGCTCCCAGCACCCACATAAGACAGACACCTATAACTCCCATTCCAGGGGATTCACAGGCACCTGCACATGAGCTCACACAGGCACATACACAGACACAAAGATGAAAATACTGTATAAATTGTGAAAAGCACAAAGTCCTTCCAATTGGAACAAACAATGGATTAGGTTTAGTGCTTCTCATTTTTAGACTATTATAATCTTATTTTAATAAAATAAACATTGCATAAAATTTAAAACTTTACCACTTTAAGCATTTAGTTCAGTGGTATTAAATGCATTCTTCATGCCATGCAAATATCACTACCATCCATCTTCATACGTCTTTTCATCTCATAAAACACAAATTCTGCACCCATTAAACAGTAACTCCATATCCCCCTTTCCCATTCATCCCCAGCAGTCATCATTGTATTTAATGTTTATATGACTTTGTCTACTCTAAGTGACTTAGATAAATATAACCACGTCTCCTATGAATGACTCATTTCACTTAGAATAACGTTCACAAGGTCCATATAAATTGTAGTAAATTGTAGAATTTATTTCTCTCTGAAAGCCAAATATTCCATTCATCTGCCCATGGACATAAAATTCTTCTTACATTATAGCTACAGTGAATTATGCTACTGCATCAATGGCATACACATACCTCTTATAGATTTTGTTTTGAACTCAATTGGGCACATACATAAAGGGTCATATGATAACTCTATTTTTACAGATTTTTGAGGAAACATTGAATATAGTTTTTCCCACAGTACCTATACCATTTTATACTCTCATTCCCAGCACATATGGCTTTCTCTTTGTCTATATTCTCACTAACATTATTTATCTCCAATATTAGGGCTCCTAGTAAAATGAGGTGCTAATTCACTGTGGTTTTGATTTGTATGTCCTTATTGACTACTGGTGTTCACCGTATTTTCATGCGATTATTAGTCATTTTCTATCTTTTCTTTGGGGGTGTTCTTTGCTTATTGTAAGATGTTATTGCGTATTTTCTTAAAGTGTTTCTTTTTGTATTTTGCAAGTTATCTATACATACTGGATGATTTACAGTTTGGGGTGGCTTTTTAAGCTGTTGATAAGATTGGTGATCATTTAATTTTTCATAAAGAGCTGGTTTATTTTGATTCATAAATTAATGTCAGTTTGTGATCCTTCAGTATCATTTAAAACATTCTAGTAATATACTAACACATGGAATAAGTTTTTAAAGTTAGAATCAGTTCATCAGTGTTTTTGACAACATGCAGCAATTACCTGGAAGTACTACCCCCATTGAGGTTTCCAGTAACTGTCACACCTACAAGGTAGGGCTGAGAGAGGAGCCCTTAAGACCTGAGATCCAGATGTGCCAGCTCTCTTCGTTCCTGGATCCTGGACGTTGGAAGTAGATTAAGCAGAGTTCTCCAGAGAACACTGCTGGACTGTACTACACCTTTCCTGGATCCTGTAACCATTCCCTTCACTTGTAAGTTACCCGACAAAATAAATCTCCCTTTTAACTAAAAAAAAAAAAAAAAAGTTGAAAAATGACCCATGCAGCACAATATGACCAATAGACTTAAAGTAAATCATGAAATGATTTAAAATTTCTCACATGTAGGTTTTAAGCAATTTAAAACATACAAAATAGGTGAAACTAAATAACATCATTTAGTTCAACATGATCAAAATAATCTTAAATCAATATAAAATTGGCATAGTATGCTTTCTGCCTCTTATAGTTTGTAATTTGTTATCTGTAGTTGTGCCTGATATCAATTCACAAAATATAATTTCTCTTGGAAATTTTATTATGAAAGAATTACAGATAAAAAATAATCACACAACCAAATTAACAAGACCCAAAGTCATTGTGTCTTAGCAAATTTTTATACAGTTAGAGTAGCACATTTGGAATATCTTTACATTGAATTTTGTATTTTAACTATTGAATGTAAGTTTATGTACTTACCTATCACAAATGTGAAATATCTAGATTAGAGTGAAAGCTAAAAATCAAAACAATTATCTTTATATCCTTCTTTATAAGTTGTGTCTGTTACCTACATTCAGTTACCCACCCTCATCCCTAATATTTAGCTTTTATTATTCTCTTTTCTGCATTTTATACCCTATCCACATGCACATTTTTTATTTTATATATATATATATATAGTATTGGCTAAATTCCATATATGATGGAAAATGTTGATTCTTTTCTTTCTGAGATTATGTGATCTTACCCTATAGTATATATTCTAAGTTCGTCCATTTTATTCTATTTCGTGATTATATTCCATTAGAGCTAGACAGTATCCCATTGTACATACATTTATAATTTTTACTGTTCCTCTCATGATGGACAGAGAGGCTGATTCCAGTTCTTTGCTATATTGAACAAATCAGTAAGAAACATGGACATGCAATTGTCTCTATTGTAGGGTATGGGATTCTCTGAGGATATATCCAGGGCTGAGGTGCATTTTCATAATCCAGAGTTCAAAAACTTTACCATAAAACTCTCTGGTATAATACATAAAATTACACATATATTGTATTCTGTGATCACTAAATTATGCTTTACATCTTAAATATTTGAATTTGTGTACAATTAGAAATTGTTCTGTTCCACCTGTCATAGGACACCATGTATGATATGTATCACCTTCTTCCTTGTTATGGAGGGATATATGTTAGACAGTTGATTTAATTTTCAACCTGTACGCTCGTCTATTCATCTCTGTTAAGTTATGTTTTTATAAATGAATTGTCTGAATTAGATACAGACTGTATTCCTGGCATTAGAAAAAAGTCTCAGAATTGGATGATTCTGGAGAGCACCTAATTAATCTAGACATCCACATTAGGCAATGAAAGGAAGCAGCTCACCTACTAGCCTTGGGTTGTTTGCCATTCTGGGGAACTACCATAGAAACACACAATCCTCTAAAGAATTAATGGAATTTTCTGAACCCAGGAGTTTCCATGATAAAAAAAAAAAGTATGCAATCTTTTATGTGAAAAACCTACTCACTTTTCCAAATCTTACTGATGAGAAGCACTAATATCAATATTCCACAGGAGGGTCATGTGAGTACACATCTGTGCATCCATGTAACATGTGTGTAGACACATTCATATCCCACTGGCATGCTTGCAAACATTTTAATGGAAGGGAATAATTGTATAGTCATATCATAAATAAACACTTCTTCCTTACTAAAACAGTTACAAGAAACAAGTTAATGAATGACAAAATGGTATGTTGTTTCAATTATTATGACCTGGAAAGATTATTTTACCTGGTTTTCAGTCTCTCCTTTAATATTTACTTTTTCAGTAGATGTAAGTGATGAATAGTCTGTGACAAATCAAATGTAATTATTAAAACCATCTTGACTATTGGGGCCTGGGAAATGGTTCAGCAATTAAGACCACTTACTACTTTTGCAGAGGACTGGACTTCACTTCCCAGCATAAGGCTCACAAACAACCAGTAATTGTGGCTTCAGGGTATCCAGTGCTCTCCTGGCTTCTGCAGACCCCTGAGCACATTTCTACATACATATTTTTTAAAATTTTATACAAAGATTATATTGATGAAATTTGTTTAAGGCCAGAAATATATGTAGGTGCATTTGAGTTTGTACCAAATATGGAATTTTAAATCATGAGAAAGTAGAAATTATGCAAAAAATGTTGTTGCATTTTTCCAACCACATATAAGAAGAAAACCATTAGTTATTTGCACCTTTCTCTCTATAAAAAATAGTTCTATATTAATTAAGACAAAACACTTTATAAGACAAATAAATACATTAAATTTCTGATATAACCATAAACTTATGAAAACTTTTTAAAACTTTTCTTTATTATTATTATTATTATTATTATATTTGTGTTTTAATTTTACACATCAGCTATGGGTTCCTCTGTCCTCTCCCTCCCCCAACCCTCTCTTTCCCCCTTCCCCTCCCCTCCATTCCCCATCTCCTCCAGGGCCAAAACTCCCCTGGGGATTCATTTAAACCTGGTGGATTCAGTACAGGCAGGTCCAGTCCCCTCCTTCCAGGCTGAGCAAAGTGTCCCTGTGTAAGCCCAAGGTTCCAAACAACCAGCTCATGCACTAAGGACAGGTCCCGGTCCCACAGCCTGGATGCCTCCCAAGCAGTTCAAACTATTCAATTGTCTCACTTATCCAGAGGTCCTGATCTAGCTGGGGGCTCCACACAGCCTTTGGTTCATAATTCATGTGCTTCCATTTGTTTGGCTATTTGTCCCTGTGCTTTTTCCAATCTTGGTCTCAACAATTCATGGTCTTACAGTCCCTCCTCTTTCTTGACAAATGGATACCTGGAGCTCCAGCTGGGGCCTGGCTGAGGATCTCTGCATCCACTTCCATCAGTTAATGGATGAGAGTTCCAGTACAACTGTTAGGGTGTTTGGCCATCTGATCACCAGACTAGGTCAGATCAGGCTTTCTCTCGACCATTGCCAGCAGTCTACAGGGGATATATCATGTGGATTTCTGGGGACCTCTCGAGCACTCTGCCTATTCTTGTTCTCATGTGGTCTTCATTTATCATGGTCTGCCATTCTTTGATCTCCCTTTCTGTTCTTGATCTATGGGACCTGTTGAAACTGAGAAGCTTTTGTAGAGCAAAGGACATGGTCAACAAGACAAAGCGACAGCCTACAGAATGGGAAAAGGTCTTCACCAACCCCACATCTGATATCAAGAATATATAAAGAACTCAAGAAATTAGACAACAAAATGCCCAACAGTCCAATTAAGAAATGGGCTACAGAACTAAACAGAATTCTCAACAGAGAAGTACAAATGGCTGAAAGACATTTAAGGAATTGCTCAACATCCCTAATTATCCAGGAAATGCAAATCAAAACGACTCTGAGATACCACCTTACACCTGTCAGAATGGCTAAGATCACAAACACAGAAGACAGCTTATGCTGGAGAGGATGTGGAGCAAGGGGAACTCTCCTCCACTGCTGGTGGGAATGCAAGCTTGTACAGCCACTTTGGAAATCAATATGGCGCTTCCTTAGAAAATTGGGAATCCATATCCCCCAAGACCCAGCTGTAGCACTCTTGGGCATATACCCAAGGACTGCTCAATCATACCACAAGGGCATTTGCTCAGCTATGTTCATATCAGCATTGTTTGTGATAGCCAGAACCTGGAAACAACCTAGATGCCCTTCAACCGAGGAACGGATAAAGAAAATATGGTACATATACACAATGGAGTACTACTCAGCAGAGAAAAACAATGACATCATGAATTTTGCAGGCAAATGTATGGATCCAGAAAAAAATCATCCTGAGTGAAGTAACCCAGACTCAGAAGGACAAACATGGTATGTAATCACTCATAGGAGGATACTATATGTAAAACAAAGATGGCTAGACTGCTACACAACTCCAGGGAGACTACCTAGAAAACGGGATCCTAGGAAAGACACGGGGATCACCCAATGACAGAGAAATGGATGAGATCTACATGAACAACCTGGACGACAGTGGGAGTAATGAAGGGCAAGGTTTGAGGGAAAGAAAGCTTAGGGGAGCAGGAGATCCCAGCTAGATCATGAAAACTTTTTTTATGAATCAAAATTTAGAAAATATGAGAATTTTTGATTATGTAAGAAGTAAAATTTTCTACAAAATGAACTCTTTTATTTATTTTTTTTCATTTTTATTTATTTAATTTTTTATTATTATGTGTTTTAATTTTATACATCAGCCATGGGTTCCCCTGTCCTCCCCCCTCCCATGCCCACCCCCACCTTCCCCCAGCCCCTCCCCTCCATTCCCATGTCCTCCAGGACAAAGACACCCCTAGGGATTCATTTAAACCTGGTGGATTCAGTACGGGCAGGTCCTGTCCCCTCCTTCTAGACTGAGCATGTTTCCATGTGTAAGCCCAAGGTTCCAAACAGCCAGCTCACGCACTAAGGACAGATCCTGGTCCCACAGACTGGGTGCCTCCCAAACAGATCAAGCTATTCAATCAGAGGGCCTGATCTAGCTGGGGGCTCCTCAGCCGTTGGTTCATAATTCGTGTGCTTCCATTCGATTGGCTATTTGTCCCTGTGCTTTTTGCAGTCTTGGATTCAACAATTCACACTCTTGCAGACCCTCCTCTTTCTCGACAGTTGGACACCTGGAGCTCCAGCTGGGGCCTGGCTGAGGATCTCGGCATCCACTTCCATCAGTTAATGGATGAGAGTTCCAAGATGACTGCTATTGTGTTTAGTCATCTGATTACCAGACTAGGTCAGATCAGGCTTTCTCTCGACCATTGCCAGCAGTCTACAGTGGATGGATCATTGTGGATTTCTGGGGACCTCCCCAGCTTTCTGCCTATTTCTGTTCTCATGTGGTCTTCATTTATCATGGTCTGTTATACCTCGTTCTCCCTTTCTGTTCTTGATCCAACTGAGATCTCCTGTTCCCCTAAGCTTTCTTTCCCTCAAATCTTGCCCTTTATTACTCCCACTGTCGTCCAGGTTGTTCATGTAGATCTCATCCATTTCTCTGGCATTGGGTGATCCCTGGGTCTTTCCTAGGGTCCCGTTTTCTAGGTAGCCTCCATAGAGTTGTGTTAAATGAAAATGGAATAGAAAAAATGAAAATTTTGTGGCAAAGGATTAATTTCTGTAATGTATATTCATATACATTTTCTTTAATATTTAAAAGCAAATATAATAAACAAATTGATATTCTTACACAAGGAAGAGCATACCAATTAGTTATCTAATACTAAGTGGGAAGCCTGGAAAACATATATCCAAGTAACTTATAGACTGAGCAGATTATATTTAGGAATATATATGTATACATGTTTACATATGTGCATGACAATTAATGGAAGAAGACTCAATGAATTTGAAAGAGAACAAGGAGGGTTATATAGAAGGGACCAGTTAGAGGGAGGAAAGGGAAAGGGAAAATGATGTAAATATTATCTCAAAACAAATAATAAATATTTACAAATTGAAATAATTCTAAAAACAATTACAAAGAAGTAACCATAAGTGCCAATAAATTTAAGGGAAAAAACCACCTATTTTTTTCCTCTCGTAATCAGATCGTGGGCTAAAAGTTGCAACACAGAACCCAGGCATCTACCTGAAATCAGTTCAGTAGTTGTGGGCCTCAATTAAGTGGTGTACTTGTTGGTAGCCACAGCTGCTGCACTTACCACTTAGGAAGTGGAGGGATTAGTGCTATATGTACATACAATTCCTGTTAAGACTTAAATGGGAGAAACTCAATAAGGTGTCAAGTTCTAACATACATGGCCTCTGTATCTCTCTGTACTGATATTATGGGTTCATGATAGTTAAAATTTGTGCTGTTTCTCAGTGGTGTGACTGAGCAAGTGTGAGCGAACAAGTCTTAAACCTTGTTCTCCAGGTGTCTTGTGATAACTCGAACTCTTATAACCATCTCAAGACCTAAATTTCCCTCTCAGCAGCTTGACATTTAAGAAATTATCCTAATAATTTTTGTTGAATAAAAAAATGAACAAAATGATAGAATATGCCCCACTCCTCTGCCCCTGGCTTGAGGAAGATGGAGAAGTTGCAATACTAAAATTTATATGTTTGTGTTACTTAATACTTTAATAGGTTTAACACCAGCAAATCACATTTATATGTCCACTGAGAATCCTCAGAAATGAATTTTTTTTTTATAAAAGTGTGTAAAAGAAAGGAAAAATGAAGAAAAAATATCTTCCTAGATCTGCCAGCCAATCGCTATGCTCTGGATTTAAGGACCCTCAGAGTCAATTCTTTTTGCTTTACCTCATCCACAGAAGACATATTGATAAAAACTGAATTTGAGTTCCTGAAAGTAATTTCAATAAATGAAAAGAGTGGAAACTAGTTGTTATGTTGCTATGGATTGTGATATTTTCCCTTTGGCATAATGCTGAGGACATAATTTTGGAATACCGACAATGTACAAGCTAGCATATCCACACATTCAAGCCATAGTCACTTTCTACTTGAATAGGTTAGGGGCAAAGGAGGAGATCACAGAGGTAGACAGAATATATACAAAAGTGTCAGCCTCATGCCCTAACAACTGTTAAGCACTATGTGATACTTGTTGACTACTCCCCAATTGCCATCACTGGTTCCTCGTCATGGCTCTCCTTGGGATGAACCTTAGTTAGCTCTTGCGTTTATTTTTTATTGCTACTACAGCAAAACCCTAATACACTAGTGTCCTAAAATAGCACTGGTATACCTTCATATAGCCCAAGAGGAAAGAAGTGTGGTAAGCTTGCCTCATTGCAGTTCTACGTGGGTGAAGCTGATATCACATTCTTCAGTCTGTGGCTATGAATCTACTTTCAGTCCATTAGGCTTGGGAACAGATTCAATTCCATGTGGTTGTAGGACTGACAGGGTCATTTCCTATCTGCACATAGGCTGAAGTTCATGCTCACCTTTTAAGGCATTCCTTGCTTGGAGCTCCTGCTATTTTCAATGCATGCAACAAGATTGTGCTTCCTCTAGGCTTTTAATTTTCCATACTTTCTCTTCTGCCTCTCTGATTTCATTCAGGAAGTTTTCTCCTAAATGCTCTTTGTCCTACATCATCTCCCCCACTGTGAGATCTGTAGCCTTAAAATGGGCATGGTGGAACACATTTATAAATCCTAGAGATCAGGAGGCTGAGGCAGGGGGATTGTGAGTTTCAGGCTATCCGGATTACTTAGTGTCATCCTGTTTCAAACAAACAAAACTATATCCTAGTCATGCCCATAAAGTCCCCTTGCCATGGTCACATATTCAATCTATGGAATTAAACACCCTGCAAGAAGGGGCATGCTGTAGTTCTTTGCAAGTCTTCAACGTTAGCTACACAAGGAGAAATAGTAAGGACTGAGGGATAGGAATGCTGGAGCTATCTGTGCAAGATTTTTCTGTTTTAGGAAAGAAGTTAGCATTTATTCACCTCATTTCAGAAGCACTGTGGAAATATGAAGGACCTGTCATTCCTTTGCAGGCTGAATGGGCTTTTAATTGGGAAATGGTGTAACTTGATTGTCTTTGACAGGATGATGAAATACTGTGACTCTTAACCTGCCTTTTGCCTCTTTTTTTTTTTTTTTTTTTTTTTTTTTTTTTTTTGCCAGAGATGAAGCAGCAAGGGTGTGCCTGACTTTGACATGCATTTTGGACGTATACTTTGCCATTTGTCCTATTAGTGCACTTGTTTGCTCCACTGTCTTTGGTATATTTACTCTGCTATTGATTCAAAATCCAGTCAGCATTTGCCTCATCCACCCATTGCCCCTGAGTTAATGGAAGTAGAATTTAGGCATTAGGAACTTCTGGATGTCCAGTGCCTGACCATGCTCAGTGACACAAATGTGAACTTTTGTAATAAAGGAGAAGAAGCTCATTTCGCCCAGATCTCCCAAACATGTCTCTAGCTCACCCAAATAGCTGAGTGTGGGTTTGCAGAGGCTTAGATGAGGGAGCACTGCATTTTGCAGCAATTAATTTTGCAGAGGAAGCAGTCTGTTTAAAGATGCCTGCAGCACTCACTGAAATGGGGGTTGTTTTTCAAGGCCACTGGAGCTGCATTTGGCTAAGGCTGGCTCATCAACAAAACAACAATGCTAAAATATGGCCTTCTGGGTTTTTGCAAAAGAAGAGACTAGAGGGGCATTGAATTATGCTCACCTGATAGAACTGGGAAAGTCATAATTGCTTAGCCCTGTAGCACAAACCTGCAAGGGTTAAAATGACAGAGATATTAGTTTGTGATGGCTAAAATTGTTGGCTTGAAGCTCTCGGCGATACACAGACTGTTATTTACCGGACTTGGTCGATTTACTTCTTAATGCAATAATGACCTGTGAAATGAAACGTGAGCTAGACAATTGTTCCTCATTGTTTCCACCGCAAAATCCTTTCATACCCCATTAAACCACCATTAATCCCATATGAAAGAGAGTCATGCACAAGCACCGATGGGCCCTTCCTTTCCTTCTTGCACTTCCTTGTGCCCATAATTATGATTTTATCCTTTCTTTATATTTTCCCTTTTCTTCCTCCTTCCCTCCATTTCTTCCACTGGAATATGGAAATAAGGGGTATTCACAATGAAAAACTCTAAATCAATGCTTCTAAAACAGAGCAAGGTATCACATGCAGGCTGTGGGCATGGCTTTGCCATTTACTGGGATAAAAAGAAATAGTGACAGAAAAGTTTTTAAAACACGGCACATTCTAGTAATGGATCCACTGATGTGCAGAGTGATGTCCAGGGCAAAGGTGAACCTGTGCACTTGCTAAGTCGGGAAAGGATTTATTATAGGGGTAATACATGGGCATCCCAAGACGTCTCTTCCCCCAGTTTTTCAGCTGCCTGACTAGTTTTGACTTATTTTTTCATTCTTTGATCTACTTTAACTTTTCCATGTTTATCTTGACCAAGAAAAGGAAACTTTGAGCATGAGAAATGGGTCTGCAGGACTTTTTCCCTCTGACCCTGTTCTGTGCACAACATAATAAACTTCAGTCTTCATGGTTGATGCTGTTGTGAGCATGACCACTGCCTCTTCCTCATTTCTGTCCCTGGAGACACATTGCCTTGCAGTTGTCAAGCATCCTTTAGCCTCTCTTGTCAGGACATCCATGACTGCACTCACTTAAACAGACTGTTGAAGGCATTCCCCTCAATTTCAAAGCCCTAACTTGATCATATTCACATTGTCCCCTTTGGGTACACATAGGTAATGTTTGTAGATAGTGAAGGATACATCATAGGTGTGTGTGTGTGTCCAAGATCCAAACCAAGGTCTCAGGAAGGATTTCAAATGTTCTACCACTGAGTCACTCTCAGGAAGGATTTCAAATGTTCTACCACTGAGTCACACCCTAGTTTTCTGGGGGCCATAATACAAACTCATATATGCAGTGATCCTTGCACAACTTGACAAAACATTTAGTCTTGTATTAAATTAAATACAACAAAATTAAGTAAGAGTATTTATGGCTTTGGTTCATCTCAGTGGGTCACAAAACAAAATGAATATATGTGAATGTAAGAGAGATATTTGTCAAGAGATGGGGACAGCGACAGGGTGGTATGGAGTTGAGGGTAAGGGTGGTCAGTATGCATGGTGTATATGTGTTCATGAATTTATGACATAAATATAATTTCAATGCTCCACAATAAATTATGGTAAAAACTTTAAAAGACCACATACCCTAACAATAGAACATAGGGCATGTCTCTTCATCAATTTGTTTTTCAGTACTAAAGATTGAACCTTGTGCATGATGAGCAAGTGCTTTTCCTCAAGTTATACACTTAGCAAGAATTTTTTTCTCTATAGACACTTGTATTTTAATATCCATGTTTAGAGAAAGGTATGCTGCCACCTTTTGAAATGCTCAACAATCAGTTTTCTAACATCTCTCAAAATTGTTCTATTTGGCTTGAATTTTTCTTCAATCATCAATAGTTTCATGTGAATTAAATGTGGTATTTGGTTCTAAGTTTTTACCTAGGAATTAGAAAGTCTATATTTCTCACTTTCTGCCTCCTAAGGAAGACCATTTGTATGAGGGAATGAAGGGCAAGATGGTATACAGTAATGAAGCTTGCTCCGTTCATTACAGTGACAGAAATCTGCTTAGAGCTACCATAGGACTTCATGTTGAGTTTCTTATTGTACTGATCTCACTACCTTCTTTCTCAGATGCTTCTTGTATAAAATACAGCTACATTGCTATTACAGCTCTTATTAAGCAAGTATCAGGAACAAACCAACTCTTTCAAAATCCTAAAGCCTACCATAACATACTTTTACACTGCATCTTTTTTTTTTTTCTTTTTGGTTTTTCGAGACAGGGTTTCTCTGTGTAGCGTTTTTTGGAGCCTGTCCTGGAACTCACTCTGTAGCCCAGGCTGACCTCCAACTCACAGAGATCCTCCTGCCTCTGCCTCTCAAGTGCTGGGATTAAAGGCGTGTGCCACCACCGTCTGGCTTACACTGCATCTTAACTAAAAGGGTGAGATGACTCAAAACACATTTTTAGCTGCCTTCTCGAGCTAACAGGTCAATGTTAGGATGCCTCTAAGAAGAATAATTAAAAAGAAAATAAAGTTATTAGTACAGTAAAAATATGATTAATGATTACTTTTTAAATGGGTTTCACTTTATTTCCTTAAAAGAAAAGCACATTTGAGTAACTCTTTACAGTTCAGAGTGGACCCAGCCCTGTATTTTATGTTGGAAGAAAGTTGTACCAAGTGTTTCATCTACCTTCTTCTTCATACCAGCAGAGAAGGGTTGCTCCATACATTCAACCTTTGAATATATTTAGTGCTGTCATGCATTCATATTACATTCTGCTTAGAATAGTTAATGATATTCATCTGTAGTGGTGACTCCCTTCCCCGATTACATTATAATCTTTTAGAGGGCAGGAAAGATTAATTATGCTAATTTTAGTTTAATGGAACAAACAGGTATCAAGTCTATATCACAATGTAATAAAAATTTCTGCTATTACCATATCTCCCATCCCATAGGCTGGATGCCTCTTTCATTCCAGAAACTGTTTTAGATGCTTTGTTATCTTTACAGTAGTTGAAAAGTAAACCACACTTTCACCATTTTAAATTGGAAAAACTTGAATTGCATAGGACTTAGGACCTTGCATAAGATTATATATACATATATCTCAAGTGGAAAAGTTAGGATACTAGGATATGTGCTCTGGGTGGTGTTGAGTAAGTGTATGTATGCGTGTGATGTGTGTGTGTGTGTGTGTGTGTGTGTGTGTGTGTGTGTGTGTGTGTGTGTTTTACTGGAAATTTAACTCAGGATTTCACGCAGCCTATTAGGAGAATGCTCTCACTTTTAAGTTATACCCAAAATAATTTTAAGACTAAATATTTTAATGAGTTTTGAAATGGAGTCTGAAATGTTAGTCTTCATACACTGACCAGGCTGTCTCCTGCCTCAGCTTCTCAAGCAGATGAAATTAAAAGTGTGCAACATCATGACAGGCTATGTCTAAGACTTTCCTAATTCATTGCCCTTGATTCTTTCTTTTATTTTTCAAAACACCCATTTCCTTTCCAGGGTCTATGTTCTGTAAAGAATTTATGTGCAACCAGAATTCTGACTTGAACCTCAAGGAGATAATTTAGAAAGAGGGACAATTGAAATAGTTGACTCTAATATGAAATGAAATATGTACCTCTACTTCTGAATGCAACACTCTAAGAGTGCTTATTGGATTAGATAGCTATTTTTTTGAGGAAAATGAAAGTGTTTTCTAAATTGAATATAAACATGAATGAAAAAATCAGATATTATAAGATGTGGGGTATTTTAATTTGGATGTAGCATGGAGAAAATGTTGAGAAGAGCCCTGGTGTAGCCCTCTGTTTGAAGAGTCTTCAATGTCAAACTGAAGCCCTAATGATACTTCTGTTGACTTCAATAACCTTTTAGAAGGCTTTGAACAATTCAGAATACAGGAGGAGTCTGTAGGAAGCTGGACTTCAGAAGATTAATCAGGCTGCAGGAAACAGGGTGAAGAATGGATTGGAGAAGGGACCAAATACAAAAACTTACTAGGACAGTGTCCCAATTGTTGAGATTTGAAAGAAATGCATTGACCTGGAAGAGATTAATGACAACCAGGGTGGAAAGGATGGCACTGACCAAAGAAATAAATGAACAGAAACAGAATGGGTGTTCTTACAGTGACTTTTTGGGTTCTCTCGAAACAAAACCAACAATGACTTTATTGTGCAGAGACAGTGTATCTCAGAAAATGCAGGTTCTAGTAGCAGCAGATAAGGGAAATAAGAAAGAGAAGGCAGCTGCCTATGCTTTGCCTTTAGTGAGTTTGGGGAATCTGGTATCTTGAGCAGATACACAGATATTCAGGTATCTATGAAAACTCTGAGTTTGGAGCTTGAGAGATAAGGTAAAAGTAGACTCAAACAGATGTTACCTGGAATAAAATATTAGGTAAAGATACAGTCTGTGTAACTGTAAAGAAAGGAAAAAGAAAATGAACTGAAGTGAGAACACCAGGGAATACACACAGAGACTTCTTTGAGAATGTTAGGAAGAATCTGAGCAATGCATGGCATTTTCCTATTTGTCAGAGAGCAAGAGAATGAGAAGATGACTTGATTGACTGCAGAAGCCCAGGCTTCCTATGTGGTTACCTGCTTGGTTTCTGAGGTGCTCCAAAGAAAACAATAAGCTCTGACAGACAATGTGAGGACAGTTAGGGAAGCTGTGCCAGTCATACACTGATGTAAAAAAAAATAGGTGCAGATATAATGTGACTTAAGAGCTTGGCCCCATCTTGACCTTTCTGGCCCTTACATATTTCCATGTTTCTTGACAAAATATGTATGTTTATCTGATTATGGAGTCATTTATTCAACAGATACTTAGTGGGCATTTACTGTATGCCAGGTAAGTGTTATACAAAAAGGACTAATATACATAATCTATATCTTAATTATTTATTAAAGTCAACAAAAAGAGATGTTATAAATCTATCTATCTATCTATCTATCTATCTATCTATCTATCTATCTATCTATCCATCCATCCATCCAAAAAGAGATGTTATAAATCTATCTATCTATCTATCTATCTATCTATCTATATATCTATCCATCCATCCATCCAAAAAGAGATGTTATAAATCTATCTATCTATCTATCTATCTATCATCTATCTATCTATCTATCTATCTATCTTTTTATCCTTGTATATATGAATAGAAATGTACAATGATAAGTGCATTGAGAGGGAAAATGAACATGTTGTTAAATACAACAGAGTTAAAAATGCTCATGTTGTTGGGCAGTGAAGAATTACTAGTGAAAGTTGTTTTTGGAAATGTTAAACTGGGTTTAAAACTGAGTAAGAGTTGAGTAGGTAATCATATGGAAACCATGCTTCCTAGATGCAAGAAGGGGTTTTGATATAGTCCCAGGGTGGAAGGAGTCTATACATCTGAGGAAAGAGGTGGAGGAAGTGAGTAAGGATGACAAGCATATGTGGCAAGAAGGGACTGGTGGATGATATCCGAGTCCTAAAGAATCTTAGGGAAAATGAGGTTTTATTATTTTCATTGTAGAGAATGGTATAATTTGTTTTGCATTTTTCAAACTGCGAAAATGGAAGAGGTGTCTCAAGGTACATATGAGAGAGATGGACTAACAATGCTTTCTCAAGACTCCTCCTGATATTTGAAATTACCCTGGTAGGCAGAAACTGAGATTTATTAACTTCCTGAAAATTATGAAAGTAGTTAACATAAGGCATAGTCAATACAACTGATAAAAAGCTGTTTGTTTATACACTCTGCATACATCTAAAAACTTTCTTCATTTTGGGAATGCCAAGTACATATAACTCACAAGGACTATTAAAGGTAAGTCATCTTTAAAATATATACTGTAAAATATATTTTACAATTTTTCAGGTATATGGGTAAACACACACATGTGCACGCACACACACACACACACACACACACACACACACACATCTCTATGTATGTCTGTGTACCATGTATATTCCTGGTATCTGCAGAGGTCAGAAGAAGGCATTGGATCCCCCGGAACTGAAGTTACAGAAGGTTGTGAGCCATGATGTGAGTGCTGGGAATCAGATCTGTATCCTTGGAAGAGCAGGCCATTGTCTGAACTGTTGAGCCATCTTTCTAGCCCCTTAGACATTTTTTTTATTAACAAAAAGTTTATGGAGACAAGTCAACTATGTCATGTACAGAATTGAGCTTTTGAGGTTTAACATTGGTCACATTCTTCAAGAACTGATAGTCTTTGCTTTGTTGTTAAATTTTATCAAAAGCGTAATAGGGGTTTTTGCTCAAAGAATACAATATCATTTGCTTAATTTATTTTTTCCAGTTAAAAAAATGGAAAAGTACCAAGTGCCAAGCGGATCTCTGTGATTTCAAGGCCAGCCTGGTCTACAGAGTGAGATCCAGGACAGACACCAAAACTACACAGAGGAAGCCCTGTCTTGAAACCCCCCCCCAAAAAAAAATCAGAAAATTCCATCTACAGTTGTAGAGAGATATGAGGTACCTGATGTCCACTGCAACAAGAAGCTTCTCTGACAAGCCCTGAGTTAATCTACAGGGAAAAAGCAAAAAATTAAAAGGCAGGTTTATGCAAACATTTAGCAAAACCGCAGTAGTGCTTCCTCTCCTAGGACATATGGCATCTCTAGCATTGGGTTCTTGGTCATGTTTAGAGCAGCAGGCATGACTTCCCTCATGTGGAGCAGGCTTCATTAATTCTATGTTTCATCACCTATTTTAACTCTCAAAGGAGTCTTTTAAAGCAGTGGTTCATAAGTGGGACTTTGATGATAAATTTTGTTCCACAGACTACCTTCAGCAGTATTTGAAGTCATTTCTGTTTGTGACACTGAAGGAAAGGCCACTGGCATCTACTAGGTAGAACTCAGGACAGCTATAGAACATCCTACAGAACAACAGACCCCGTCCCCTAACAGAAAATTATGCAGCCCCAAAGGTCAGTATTCCTGAGGATTAATGACTCTGGCTCTATGTGATTTCATTTTAGACTTATAGGGAAAAAACTGCACTGAACACCATCTAATCCTTCTGTTGATGCATTTGTTCTGTGACTTCACATTACATATTTCAGAAGCATTACTTTCTGACTGACATTGCAAACAATATAAATATTGTGCAAGTACTTGGAATTGGCTATTCCTTATACATTTCTGTGATACTGGTATGTAACTATATCAGTATGTGGTCATTTCAATGGCTAGAGTTTTTACAATCCTCTGTGAGCTGCATGTCGAATTAAATGAAGCAATGGGATAACAGAGCATTTTACTACAAAAGTGCAATTCCTTGCCATATTGTAAGCACACAGATGATAATTTCTCTGAACATAAGTAGGAAATGAACTGGAGACACATGACCATTGAATTTGTATTTACTCTTGTCTTGATGTAGCACTTGCATGTAGCACCACATTGATCTGCATTATCAACTTGAAATTCCATTTCCATTTTTTTATTTGATTATATTTCCATTTATAGTTGTTTCCATTTTGTGTGACAGAAGCTGGAAATATCATAAATCACTTTCACTGAGAACAACTCTATTTATCTATAGATCAGATGGCAGATAATGGTTGTTATTTAATGATTGGGACACAGTATCACAGAGAAATCTTCTCTCTGTACTCAATGCCAAATCCTACCAGTAATAGTCTTATTGCCTAAGCTTCAGATAGGTAATTTTTTAAAAAATGAGATTTTGCTGTTTCTCTTCATTCTCTAGAAAATTTAACTCCCTAGACACAGTGACTAAACCCACATTTATAGTCAGTAAACACTGATGAAAATGTGCTGTTGTTTGAAGCATAAAGACATTTTTACAGCTTCCATTTCCAGAGAAAGGAATCATGGAAGAATCAGTGTGCTGATAGTTCCTATGACAATAAAATTGTCAACAGCGGAAAAGCAGTCATACCGAGAAAGAGCATGGTGTGTGTTAGACTTGCTTAAGGCTGAAGATATAGTGGCTTAATATGGCATGCTTTGAAGACAGCAGGGGAAGGTTGACCTTCTTCCTACAATGCCTACCAAAATGACTCTTCTTTGTGCCTTCAGTTCTACAAAACAATATGGATCAATTATGATTTTGTGGTGGTTTGACTAGGAATGGTCTCCATAAACTCATGTATCATTAAGGAGTGGCTCTACTTGACAAGGATTAAGAGGTGTGGCCTTGTTGGAGAAAGTGTGTCATGAGGGGTGGGCTTTGGGATTTTAAATGTTCAAGCCAAGACCAGTGTCTCTCTCTTCCTGCTGCATACCAATCCAGATGTAGAACTCTCAGCTACCTCTCTAGCATCATGTCTGCCTATGTGCTGCCATGCATCCCACCATCATGATGATGATGAACTAAACCTCCAAATGTAAGCAAGCCACAATTAAATGCCTTGTTAAATAAGAATTACTATGGTCATGACATCACTTCACTACAATAGAACATTGACTAAGACAGATATTAATGTTTTTTTGTGGGGCAGGGAGGGCATGCACAGATTACTACTAAAGCAGGTTTCTTAGTTACTTATAGTAAGGATGATAGCAAATAAAGGACATTGTAGCCTGGAGTTTCCCATACTACTGGCCTTATGTCTTCATAGTCTCATCTCTTTGAGACCAGGTTACTCTGTTTTATAATGATTTCTCATGCTTGAAGGCCCCTGGCCCTTCTACTCTCTTTCCAGAATGACTTCCTTGCCCTGACTGGTGTGTGGACACTTATATAGAACATTTTTAACTGGGGTAAAAACTGAGCCATAACTATTAAGAATCTTCAGCAACATATCAATACCTACTGTGTTTCTAGAAAATCCTACAATCCTTGCAATACTGATGGAAGAGTTAGAAGATGTAGAGTCCTGAGATCTAACAGGAATTCAGTGATTCCAGAATCCCCTGTCATTGCTGCTTCTATAACCCTTTTTGACTGATGGCTTCTTTTTCTTCTGACAGAGAACTTTTCGAATTTGTGCTGGTGGACAAGGGAGTAATGTCATTTCAGTCATCCTACATGTTTTCATTTTCTTTTATACAGGTGGGTTATACCTGGGGGAAAACTAACAATTCTTCTTAGGGCTTTAATTTTTTTCTATTAAATCTACCTGTCTTCCCTCCTCTTCAATTCTTTCCCTACCCACCCCACCACTTTTCGCCTTTCAAATTCTTGGGCTCTTTGTTTAAACCTATAGAGTCCTCTTTGTGTTGCAGGTATATGACTTGATATATAAGCCCTACTAGAGCATGGGACAACATATCTGAAGAAAATGGATTGTTCTCAAGAAGCTGGCATGGGAGAGTGAGAGTGAGTTCTAGGCCAGCTTGACCTATACAGCAAGATATTCTATCTATAAAACAAAGAAAAGGGGAAAAAGAAAAAAACTAAAGAGATGAATTTTTCTAGACTGATTGAATGATAAATTCTAAATTTTGGTGGGAAAAGACTCAAATTCAGTCAAATATATGACTGCAAATGTACTAAAAACAAAACTAAAGGAGTTCTTCATTTCTAATACCCATGAGTACCCTCTCAAATCTTCTTCCTCTCTGTGTTATTTCTTTGTTGTTCTTGAAATCTATTTTGAAACCCAAGAGAGACATGTGACTCTTACAGACAAGTAAAGGAAGAAGCTGTGGCTGTTACGGTTCAATGTATTCTGAACTCTTAAAATTGGGGGCCTATTTATACTTCAAGACAAACAGATATCACATTAACAATAGCAGATGTTGTAAGGAAGGATAGAATTTATTGCAGACTATTTTATGTGGGATCCAAAGCAATAGGGGCTTCCTGTGGTGGAAGTCAAGTGGGCAGCTGCAGTTTGACAAGACAGAGCTCATTGTACTATGGTGAAGGCTGAGAGCAAATGTAGTATGATCTCTGTTGGTAGAGACAAGCCAACATTGCTTACAGCATGGTTTTCTTACTGGTTTCAGTCATTCCTTCCAAATCAGAGAATATTGATTAGGTTCATGGAATACATTGATCCATTTTGAAGAGCACTGAAGATGCCTCATATTCACAAGTATGATTGGAATATTTATCTTTCCTTCCTCCTCTCACATCTTCTAAATGTTAGCATTTAATAAAACACACATTTCTTCCATTTATTTTGAACTCTTTCCAAAGCTAGCAAATACCAGAACCTCAAATGTTATGATAGGATAAGTTCTTTATTGGTTTGTTTTCTTTTCATTCTTTCTGTTTTTACTGTGTGATTCTTTTTCATTATAAATCCTTATGTTTCTAACTCAAGGAGCCTGACTAATCAGAAGGGCTTCCAGCAGAAGTAGACAAATATTCTCAACATGGTCCTCAGCCTCTACAGATGCAGATATCTCTGCTATTCAAAGGAAATGAAGAAGTCAGGTCCATCCGAGACAGGGGATTTCCTATTCTGATAAAATATGATAGCTGTTGCATGTTAGTTCTAGAAAGCTGAGGGATAGCGAAAAGGTGATCGCACATGGTGGAGGAAATGGGTTCCTCTTATCCTGAATGAGACTAACAGAAGATTCTGACAAAGGTTATGCATTTGGGAGGTGCTTCCCAGAGAGAGGAATGGAGGACAGCAGTAGTGAAACAAAAGAAGTAATGACATTAGGACAACTGACAAGAAATGATGAGTTGAGAAGTTTTTGTTTTTGTTTTTAAAAAACAACAACAACAACAAAACATTTATTGCAGGTATCTCAAGATTATTCATGGACAGAAAGGGACCATATAGATTTATTTCTCTGAGCTATAAGTCCATGAATGCTAAATGGTTCATCTAATATGGTAGCCATTGGAGAGCTTTAAAGGTGAAGGTTAAGCATGCCTAGCCTCCCCCCTGTGCTGCCACTGGCCACTGGGAGCCATATCAGTGAGTGGAGTCTGAGATGAGCCTGAGATGTTCAGAAGCAGCATATGAGAGGTATTGAACACAACCTCCTAAGGAAATGACTGGCCATTAATAGATTTGGAGAGTCAATGCTATCAGCTGACTAACCCAGGAGTGCCCAGCAGTCTATAGGAGAGAATTCTAAATTCATGGTCACATAATGTAAACATAATTTCTATTCCTAAATCCTGTACCAGCTAAAGATCTACATCTGTATGGGATGCAGAGAAGCGAGCAGACAGTAAATACAGTGGAATGAAGCAAGAGAGAATAAGGTGGCATTGACAGGGCCTATAACCCAGGAAAATATGGACTCATGCTAGTTTAACTTGTCTAATCAAAATTAGATTTCAAAGAGGAAGAAGAGGCAAAGATACCTCCCTGTTGGTGCCATGTATAAAGGTTGGTCCCTGGAGGAAGAGCCAATATGGAGAAGCAGCAGTCTGTTTTAGACCTAGTGAATATGTGCTATATGCAAGATGTCCAAGTGTTGATTCATACATAGTTCTGTAGTTCAGGGATGAATGAGAAGTAAATTTTTTAAGATCACATATCAGTAATGGTGGGGTGGGAAGAGATTTTTGCAGCAGGAGATGAGATACCACTATAACACTGAAGGAAGAATGTCTAGATAAGGAATCTTGAAAATGCCTGTAGAGAGCTGGGCATGGTGGTACACGCCTTTAATTCCAGCACTTGGTAGGCAACGGCAGGCAGATCTATGTGGGTTCAAGGCCGGTCTGGTCTACGAAGCATGTTTTGTTCCAGGACAGCCAGGACTGTTAAATAGAAAAACTTTGTCTTGAAGAACAAATAAACAAGCAACAACAACAACAAACAAACAAACCCCCAAACCCAAAAATGCATGTAGAGGAGTAGGTAGACATGTAGGGGGAATATAAAGTTGTTTTGTAAGGTCACTGTATTTATAATACGAAAATATTTTAAGGGGTGGCATGATATAGTGTCAAATGTTGCAGCCAGGGAAACAAAATAAACCTAAAGAAAAAGATCATTGGATGTAGTTGCATAGGCGATATCCATAGGAGCAATTTCCATGAGACTGTGGGCTTAAGTCAGGCAAGAAATGAGTTGAAGGGTAGGTGGGCAGACAGAAAGACAGTGAGAGGAAAGCCTTCAGTCTAAACGGCTTTAGCAAGCGTGAAAGATTAATGGGGAAAAGAGGGAGACAGAATGATTCAGGAGTTGCTAAAATGAGGAAAAGATGTAAGATTTTTGAAGTCTTGATCAAGTTTGCTGCCAATGAGTTGGTAAATGTCAGAATGAAAGGGCAGAGTTTGTTGTCCCATGAAACTAAGAGGGTAGGATTCAAAGTTCAGATAAATGAAAGAACACAGCTGGCCAACAAGGTCAACCAGGCCCACTGTCTCAGCCTGTTTTCAGCTCTCTATGACATGCTTCCTAGAATACACAGGGCCCCTTGTTCTCATATGCAACAAGTCAACCTTTGGGTCAGAGGTGACCCTTTATAGAAACTCAAGCACTTCAAATGAGGCCAAAGAAAGCAAGGATGATGAATAAAGATGGTCAATTTATTTTCAGAAGTTGTTCTAAATCTTTATTCTTGAGTAGGGCGATCCCTAACCTTAATTGAGAAACTACTCTCTCTTTGATTATAAAAAAAATGTATTAGACTATTACAGTGGTGGTCATTTAAAAAAGTTATTGCTACTGAAAATGTATGTTAACATAAATCTCTTATGTACTCTGCAGTTCTTTCAAAAATGTGTATGTGTGTGTGCATGTGTGTGTATTGACTGGCATTATACAATATATGTGTGGATATCAGAGGGCAACTTGTGGGAGTCATTTCCTTCCACTATGTGGGTCCCAAGGTTTACATTCTGGTCCTTGGGTTGACTGGCCAATGCTTTTCCATAATGAGTCATCTCATCAACTCATGCACTTAATAATCAAAACATGCAATTTGATAAACAAGTAGGGATCTATGTTTCAATACTGCATTTTCTAGTCTACATAATGTTTGCTTATTAAATGAATATTCAGGTCATTTGCAATAATTTTGATCTATTATAATTGTGCCGTAATCCAAACACAACTGTTACATATATGAAACTGACCAGTTTTCAAATAGTTTAAGTAAATTTTATTTATATTTTGGAGAGAATAAGATTCTCCAAGAAATCAAATGGCAAGTTTGGTCTGGAGTGGGATTACAGGAAAAAGCCACCAAAGTCTGGTAAAGAATGGGCCAGTTAGGTGACTAAATAAGGATGACTATTATTGAATGAATAGAAAACTCCTGGTGTTTAATGGCCATTCTTCCATCTATTTGTCCTCCTCCTTCTTCCTTTCCTCCCCGCTTTCACCAGTGATGGTACCCATTTCCTTTCCCTTTCTTTTCTCATCACATCTTATCTTTATGTTTTACTATGAAATAATTCTTAAGTGAAGTTAGAATTAGGGATGGTGTCTATGAAGTCTATAAATTTGTACTTGGATGATAGAAAAGAACACCCAGGAAAGGAAAGACCTCCTTGGGAATTGACTATGTCTCACATGTATTGATAGCAGTTTCCAGAGTAGATCAATAGCCTACCTTCAATCTATGAGAGAACACTGATATTCGTAAGAAAGAAAAATGAGAGTGGGAGATAAAGCACAGATTTCTCCAAATTTTCTTTAGCTATAAGTTATAGGGAAAATTACAAATGATTTTCAGAAGTATGACTCAAGGGTCTTTAACATTTATTTGAGTGCCTTGTGTATCTGGTTAATAGATTTATTTATGATTCAAATTGTTATTAAGTTTAAGTTGATAATTTTGTTATTAGAAAATGATACTTTATGGAAGATGCCTTACTGAAGAAAGGTCTAACTTCAGCGAGGTCTGGGATGATGGTTCAGTGCATAAATATTTGCTATGTGAGCTGAGGATCTGAAGGTGAATCCCCATCATCCATGCAAATAGCCAGTTGTGGCTGTATGTGTCCATACCCCCATAGGTAAGAGGCAGAGACAGGAAGGATCCAGCCTGATCAATGGCCAGCCAGTCTAGCCAATTATTAAGTTCCAGGATCAGTGAGAGACTCTGTGTCAATAAATAAGGTGGAGATTGATAGAGGAAGTCAAACAAAGTTGATCTTCGGCCTCCAAAGGTGCATGCATAGGTGCATGTACCCACCTATGAACACACACACACACACACACACACACACACACACACACACACACACACACGAAGTTAAATTAATAACAATAATTGAGCTAGCCAATGCTTTCTCTTTCTTGTCCCATGACTTTCTGTTATTCCCAGGGATGCAGCTCAGGCAAAATTAAAAAGCAGGCCAAGTTTTCTTTTTTCCTCTTTTTGTGTTTCCCTTCTGGCTTTCCTTTTCCCCTCTAAGCACACATCCTGGCCTCATTTCCAGGTATTTCCTGGATATTTGCACTTTAGTACAAAATTGCTGCCACTAGAAAGCCTTTAAAGTCTAATTAAATGAAGCTCTCCTGGTGTACTTTTAGGTGGAAATGAGGCCCTATAGGAGGGACATTTTCTACCAAAGGGCAGCCATCAATCTGTGCTGCATTGCAGGTGAGCTGCATCAGAGTTTTGAGGAAGTAGCTCCAGATGCAGTTGCTATCTTATCTTGTCAAACTCTCTTTGAGGTCCTCTGACCAAGCATTCCCTAGGGCTCCCATTATCTTCTTCTTCATTTCTTCATATGCAAGTATTCTTAAAGAAGTATGGACCTCTATATACACTTCCTTACTCCTCTGTCCATCTCTCCCCACTGCAATGTGGCTTCTCACTATTTCACTGAAAGCATACTGCAGTCTATTGGCTTTATCAAAGTAGCCAGTTCTGCCTTCATCTATATGGCTTTTGTGATCTGTGACAGTGAATCCAATCCATTTATTAAAGTATCATCTTCATTTGATTTTCAAAGTATTGCTTTCATACTCCTGTTTCTCTTACCTTCCATTAACAGATGAATGGAGAGGTGGACTAGGTTGAGACTATAATTTCCCTCAGCAGCCCCCATTCTTTGATATGCACAATTGAATTTTCTTCCATCCTGTATCAAATACTATGCAAATTAGTCTTGAAATCCACCTCTGACCTGGTCACTGCTTCGAGACCTTTGGGCTGAGAATGTGCCTATGTGCTGGAATGCTTGCCTAGCTAGTGCAGGCCTTGAATTTGATCCCTAGTACACACACACACACACACACACACACACACACACACACACACACACACACACCTGTGTGTAGGGGTGCCACCACTACCCCAGTCACTTCTCTTTTTCATATTCACTATCTTGTCTATTACCTTCAGTGTTTCTTAAACTCTTCTTGTTAACTGTATTCTTTTTTACCACCCCTTCTTTCCCATCTGGAACATATCAGGGCCTTACACTTTAATTAAGACACTTAGATCTCTGCTTTTATTTGAGACTGACTGCTACCCCATGCCCACTAAATATCCAGCTCCCTGTCCATCATCTCCATTTTCTTGCTTTAGAGGAGCGCTTCTCAACCTGTGGGTTGCTACTACCCCTTTGAGACTTGAAGAACCCCTTCCCAGGGATCATATATCAGATATCCTGCATATCAGCTATTTACACCATTATTCATAACAATATCAAAATAACAATTATGAAGGAGCAATGGAAATAATTCTATGTTTTGGGGTCCCAACAATGTGAAAAACTGTTTTAAAGAGTCACAACATTAGGAAGATTGGAGACTACTGGTTCAGCACATAACTCACATTCCGCCCTTCACCCAATCTCTTGGTAAGCAGTCACTCTTGACTGCTGCTGCCTCAGGCCCTCTCCTTTATACAGCCAGGAAGCCTTCCCCAGTTCACCTTCTGAGTGTCTGTTAAAGCCATCATCTTTTCTTCTCCATTTCTTGCCTCTGTCATAGTGTGAACTTTTTCCCGAGCGATAGTAGCAGCTGCTGTTCTCCATTTCACTACCCAAACCTTTAAAATTCTACAGTCTGCCCAAAGAAGTGTCTTTTCTCAGATATAAGTGTGATCGTGCGGTAGTCCACATTAAGAAAAATTCTTACTGTCTTCTTTTGTTTTCCAAAAGAAAATCTTAGTTTGCTAACATGATGTGCTTGTGGTCTAAACTCAAATACCACAAGACTGATATATCAGCCCTTCCTGTGTAACTACAGAGTTAATCTTAGGCTGTCTGAACTTTTGTATAGTGTTACTTTGGATCATTCTCTCCACTGCTTGAGTATCTATGCCTCATCTACCTGCTGAGAAAGATAGGTCCCAACTTAGAAGGGATTATGGACTAATAGACTCTTTTTATACCAGCTCTATGTTGACTGGCTGAAATGACTGTCAGAGTAAGGATATGGCAAGGCAAGGATGTAACATCTCATCTAGGTATTGTCTCCTTGCCCTCTTGGCATGGCTGGTGTGACACCAAGGCAGGAACAATCCTCTGGAAATATGCCGGATACCCTTCTGATGGTGATATTTAGAGCAGAGATGCAAGTGAACCATTTGTATTCCCTCCAAAATAGCAGAGCAACCTGACTCAAGCATCTTGACTTGAGCATATTTGACCTGAGCATCTTTTTACATATATTTTATTAGTTTATGTGTATGAGTGTTTTGCTTGCATGTATGTATGGTCATATCATGCATACCTCACACACATGGAGGTCAGAAGAAGGTGCCAGATTCCCTGGGACTAGAGTGAGAAAGAACTGTGAGCTGCCATGGGGTGCTTGTAATTGAACATGGGTCTTCTTCAAGAGTGAGTATTTTTAACTACTGAACCAACTCTCCAACTTCTGCCCTGAGGATCTTTTTCTGAGAATCTTGACTTGCTCATCTTGAATTGAGGATTTTGACCTGAGTATCTTAACTGGAGCATCATGTGACTATCTTGTCTTGAACATGATCTGAGAAGTCATATGTGCTTTATTCCTAGTTGATCTCCTTAGGAATCAAAACACAAAACATGCATCACAGCATACATTTGGTGTAGAACAGGGGGATACTCAAGTCATGACCCAAATGATAACTGAATAAACTTTTATCAATCAGGAGCTTTCCTACTTGTAAGTCACAGCTAACAGAGCTGCCAAAGAAAAATAAAACATGGCATTAATTCTGAATTTACAGTATAAATATGAGGCTTTTGTAGTTAACTATCCATCATAGGGTATATTAATTTGAAAAAAAAACAACAAAATAATGTTTTTATTTTTCTCTCATCTGATTTAAAATTATATTGACTAATCAGAATTTTTATTTATCAGTTTATTCTCATGTTAATTCTTCAAATTGCTTGGAGAAATTTATCCATTAGCTATAGCTATCAAATACTAAAGATCTTAATTGTCAGGAGAAAGGAAAATTTGTGTGATATAATAAAACAAACAAAAGGATAAGATATAAATAAGATGTAACAGAACAAGAAAATAGTGTTTTTTATTTTCACTATGCCCTTTCCAATACAGGAGTACTTAGTTGGGACAACCAATGCTAAAAATCTACAAAATGGAAATAGTCATTTAGAAATAAAACAAGTGTTTTATCCATTTAAATATCCTGAAAATCCAGTATTCTTCATATTAAGATTTCAAAGGGAGAAATACACATAATTATAAAAGGCATCCCTGGTATTTACCTAAGTTCTTCATATATATATTTTCTCTCCCTTTTAAAAACATTTATTTCTACCCTTTAAAGACTGTCTCTATATGTGTATGTCTCTGTGTACGTATGTGTGTGTACTCATATGTACATATGTGAGTGCAGCTGTGAGTGTAGATGACCATAGAGTGTAGAAGAGGGGGTTGGATTCCCTGGAACTGGGGTTATATAGAGGTGCTTGTAAGCTTTCCTGGGTGCTATGAACCAAACTTGGATCCTCTGCAAGAGCAGTATGTGCTAGTAACTGCTGAGCCATCTCTCCCAACCCCACATGTGTTTTTTAATAGCCCTTCTATGAATATGTATGAGTGCTGTATACACAGTAATCTAAGTATTTTATATGTCATTGTGATTTGTCTTTCTCAAGTTTTGTACTGGGAGGGTAGAGAGCTATTTATTTTCACTTTTTTCTTAATTACTAGTACAAATTCTAGAAAAACTCAACAGTATCATCAGAAGGCAAGTACAAAGTCACCCCCTCCACACACACACAAGATTTCTATTAATTTTGTGTCCCAGAGAAAATGTGATATTTTCAATTCTATATACTATTTATTACCCCCCCCCCACACACAATGGCACATGTGGACCACAATATGTACAACAATATGTGGTTGTCAGAGAACAACATGCAAGAGTTGGGGCCTGGGGATCAAAATCAGGTCACTGGGCTTGACAGTAAGTGTCTGTGGCTGCTCAGCCACCTTTCCTAGCTGGAATCCTCTGTTCTTCACTGAAGTTCTTCAAGATAAAACACATGAAAATCACTTCTGTAAGTTATATTGAGATGTGCTAGATCTGATACAAGGCTTGAAATTCATAAGTATTTATATAGAATTATTGATTTCATCTTAACCTGTAAAGCCTAAAATATTGTCTGTATTCTCACACACACACACACACAAAGATTGCTGACCCCTTATCTATGAAATCCCCATACATTTACATAGAGTGGAGGAAATAATTAATCTCTACAAGTTTCTCTAGCACTATAATTTAGTGCTAATTCAGGCATTAAAACCACAGATTCTGTTTCCATGTATATATCTCTCTTGTCTTAATTTTTTTCCCCAGAGCTAAGGACCGAACCTAGGGCCTTGCACTTGCTAGGCAAGTGCTCTACCACTGAGCTAAATCCCCAACCCTTGTCTTGATATTTTATCTCATTGTATATGAAGCCAGTTGTATGACAAATGGAAGGAAAAAGCTGGTAAACTGATTTCTCTAGCTGTTCAGTCATAGGAAGAGACCATTTTAACTTATCAGAATTGTAATTAAAAATACTTAAAACTCACTATAAACACAGTATTTCTAATGTGGATGATTTTAAATGTATGTGGACAAAAGAATACACCTAGGAATAAATGGCAGACTCTGCTGATTTCCTCTAGACTGAAGTGTAGAAGTTGCTGGAAGGTGCTAATGACTGATGCTCAGTGAACTCAGCTTTAGGGATTTTAGAATAAAGGGCAAGTAAGTTGATTTTTTTTTCTTGGTTCTAGTTCAATAGCTTCAGACTCAGCATCACCAGTGGCACCAGACAAAAACTTTCCAAGACCTCACAATTAGGTAGCTGAACAGCCTAGGATAGTTTGTTAGGTGAAATGTAATCTAGAGTTACTGTCATGGTTATCAAGACCAGAATCTTCATAGATTTTTTTTTTCTTTACGGTGTCAGGGAAGTCTATACTAATTTCTCTGGCTGAAGAGATTGCATGTTCAGTGACTAAGATAAGACATGTTGTTATAAATCCTGCCTAAATTTAGCTTGAATAAACCACTTAAGAATTTAACCTCTGTTTGACAAACTAATTGGTTTGAGTTTGAAAGCCATCAGTTATGTAATAAAAAACTGTATGTAGGGTGAACTGATTATGTCCAGGCAGTTTCGTTTCTGAACAATGTTGTTAGCTGTTGAATTCTGAGTTACTTGCTGAACTCCTAAGGATGACTGAGCCTCCTGTGTCAGTGTGAGCTTCTCCGTTCCTCATAGATTTCATAGGACTTCCAGGTTATGGACTACATTTTGTCAAAGAGGACGATATTACAGGTATGTATGAGACAGAAGGGTAATGGCCTTAGAAAATCACAAATGATCTAGTAAGGTCAATTCTTCCTTCTTAATGATCTGTGGTGGTTTGAATAATAATAATTCCCAAAGGCTCATGTGTTTGAATGTTTAGTTATGAGGGAGTGGCACTACTTGGGAGGGATTAGGAGGTGTGGCCTTGTTGGAGTATGTTTAGTCTTACTGGAGGAAATGTGTCACTATGGATGAGCTTTGAGGTGTCAAGGGCCCAAGCCAGGCCCAGTGGCCTTTTCTCTCTTCTTGCCCCCTGCTACAAATGTAGAACTGTCATCTGCTTCTGTCTACACGTGCCATGATCCCACCAGGATGAAAATGGACAAAGTCTCTGATGCTATAAGCAAGCCCCAGTTAAATGCTTTCCTTTGTAAGAGTTGACATGGTCATGGTATTTCTTCAAATAAATAAAACACTGACTAAGACATCACCCAAGTAGGAACTGGAAGGAAAGACAAGGATTCTCAGGATGGGGACACAATTCATTTTCTATGTATTCTTATCTTCTCCTTGAAAATTATGAAAAAAATCAAGGAGACATCTACCCACAAGACAGAAAATGGTAACACTTAGTAGAGCCTTAAGTAAGAGGGAATCTGGGCAAGGAGTTCTTTCCAGGCCAGTATACAGAGGAAATGGAATAACATGGCTTTCCTCATACCTGTAATTGACCAATTCATGACCAAGTTCTCTTAAAAACATTTCCAGTGAGTTCAGTTAGCAAAGTTCCTGCTATACAAGCACAGGGACCTGACTTTGGACCTCCAGCAACCATGAAAAGTTTAATAGCTAGGTATTGGTGTTTGTGTCTATACCTCTAGCTCTAGGGAGGCAGACACAGGGAGATCCCTGCACCCTGAGTATCCAGTCAATGAGCTCTGAATTCAGTGGGAGACTCTACTTCAAAATATAAACTGAAAAGAAATGGTAGAAGATGATAAGGGATGCTAACCCCTAAAATAAAAATTCACATACACATATGCACACATGCAAAAGTATTTCCAGGTAATATATACTATGTCCAACCTTAGAATGAATAACTCATGCAATTAATTATTATTTCTACACGTACACATATATAGACATCACATAAGGGCAGTGGACAAATACATCCTCCTTACTTCTGCCCTCAGCATAGTAATTCTCCCCAAATATTTGTCAAACTTAGGAATGGGGTTATGTTTTTTATTAACAATTTATTATTTTTTTATTATATTACTGAAAAAATACTTTACATGGTTTCAAATGTTTAGTTTTCAAAGTATTTTCTTGAAGATGCCTCAGTGGAAAATAGTGCTGTCTCTAGTGTGTTGACTGCTAATCCATATGAGCCATGTGCCAATTATTGCAGTGTGCAGAAATTAATTTGAATAAAATCATTATCATTCTGGCATTTTTAGATATTGTCAGACTAAGCTGAGTGTGGTGATGCCCACAATCTCAATACACAGGGGCCTCTGCTAGAAGAGCCATGAGTTTGAGAGCAAACTGGATAAATAATGAGTTGTAGGCTAGCCTGATCTATCTCATAAGGAATTTCAAAAACTGATTAAGAGCAACCACAACAGACTTAACAAACAAAGCCCTATCTACACATTGAATATCAGACTGTCCTTCAAGTGTTAGTGTGGAAAGACACAGAGTAACATACGGCTGGTATGAATGAAGAATTGTATGGAGACAGTGTCTGATACTAATTTGATAATTTAAAAACATGAAGTTACAGAGACACCTAACCTATGTTTTAACAATCCCATCACATAGAATTTATACTGCAGAAACAGAGATTTGTTTTCTAATAAAAACCTGGAAGTGAATGTTAGTAAAAGTTTTGTTTGTGATAGTTGAGACCTAGAAATATACTGAATCAGGAGTATGGATAAGCAAAAGATATTGTTTCCATGTATGTAACTAGTGTTCCAAAATGTAAAAAAGTATACCATTGATGTATGTAGTAAGTTAGATGAGTCTAAAAGACATGCAAATTTTCAGAAGCTAGTATGTGAAGGATACATATTGTATGATTCTAACTGCATGACATTTTGAAAAATGGAAACCTACATAGCCAGTGAAAAGATTCCAAAATTCAGAGCTATGGCTATGGTGAAGTTATTCGCATGCAGGGGAGCCTCCAACTTATTAAGAATGGTGGATTTTCTGTCCTGATTGTGATAAAAGTTTTATGGATATATACATTTGTTGAACTCAGTAAAGCTAGATGGTGAATACAAAACAAAACAAAACAAAACAAAACAACGTAATACCTTTTAAAAGTGAACAGAAAATACCTCTACACATTATATTTAGAAAATTGTGAAAGCACTTGATTTAAAGTCAATGACATATTCTCAAGTCTATAAAGGAAGATTCTGGGTTTGGAAACTATGGTAAAATTCTCTGGGAAATGGTAAAGTAGAAAATTCAGTTATAGTACCACTTTTTCAAGACCATAAAGTAGTCATTATCAACATGGAAACGTACCTATAATTACTTAAAAAGCTAGGTGATAAAATCTTGTCTGAATCCATCATTTTATTGTTGCCTTATGTATCCCTCCCCCCCCCAGCACCTGTTCTGCCATTAATTAACATAACAGCATTTGAAAGAAAAAAAATTAGGAACTTGTTACTAGAGAAAGCATTACTTAGGGACAAGCATATTGATAAAGCAGGTGAGAGCTGGCAATTTTCTCATAGCTGAGCCTTTTCCCCACTGTGGCTGGAGTCCAGTGGAAACCACATATCTATAAAATGATTGATGCTAGTGCTGCTTGGGAACCATGGGAATTTCCACCCTCGATCACATCCTTAGTGGGCAGCATCTTAACATCTCACTTCTGACTTGGGTAACTACCCACTGGGTGCATTTGAGGGGGGCTTAGCTCTTCCTTACGGAACAACTGACCAGTGTTTCTCTAGTGTTTATAGTTGGTTGAGCTGTGAACAGGAACCCTGAGAGAAGATGCTCAACAGAGAGCAGCCAACTTACTGCCTACCCATCAAATACACTTTCATCTTTACTGTTTTGACAATATGCATTTGGGTCTAAATGATAGGGAGTGTACTGATATACTAATCCTAACCATGGTTTTGATTTCCGACTCTATAATGAAGCTATGAGATCACAATCACATTGAATGTCATAGACCTCATCTGGCTTGATCTTGTGCATCCTGTGATGAGATCTCATGATCTTGTCTCATACATGCACTCACAGCTGCTATGGGTTCATGTGCATAACAGGCCCCTCATACCCAGCAAATATGGTTTTGCTTCAGTCATCTATAGCCTCTAGTTCTTATTGGTTTTCTGTCCCCTCTTCCATCATGACCCTTGGGCTTCAGAAGGAAGGGGTATGAAAAGGAGAAGCATGACATATGGACAGTAGGTATTCTTAGGTTCGGGACTGAATACTCTTTCTACTGCAGTGATTTCTCAACCTTTCCTTCACCAGGGCATTTGGCAACATCTGTGCATATGCTTGGTTGCCACACTTGGCCTTGGGTATATTTACTGGCAATTAGTTGGCAGAGGCCAGAGTTTTTTCTTAATATCGCACCATGCCTGTAACTTCTCCTTACAGGAAGAAGTTACTCAGGCTACTAAGTCAGCAGGGATAATGTCAGTGGAGAAAACCCTATTCTGCAGTGAGGTGAATGTGTTTTTAATACTATGCAGAGGGCTAAACAGGTCCATACAGAACACAAATTCACTGTATTCTCACCAGGGACTTCACAGTTCAGACTCAGGGCACAGAGGGAGTGTATTTATTATTGTAATCAAGCAAATTGCAAAGGCGTGTTAATGTAACACAAATTTCCAGGCATTCATGACAATGATTCCACAGCATGTTAGATTAGGCACACATACAAAGTAGCTCATTAAGTAGAATATTACTAGTATCATTTTAAACCTGTGAGAATGGATGCTGCTTTCCTTTCTTTGTTATGGCAGTATATTTTTAGGGATCATTCATCAGATTTTTCTCTTCTCCTGCCACTAGTAATATGCGAAGGTTTTGGCACTCATACCCTACAAGCTGTGTTCTCTTCCTCTCCCTTGGATCCTCTAGGAGTAAATTTATTGGTGTTTGACTTTCCATCTATCCTGTTCTTAGCTGGGTGATCATTAAACATGGAGGATTTCAGAGTCTTTTTCTCTCTAAATTTTGAATCTTTAAAATGAACTCCTTACACTGAGATAAGAAATGGCATGAAAGATTTCCGACTGGGAGAAGATTCTGAAGTAGCCTGTGATGTGGGATAACTACAAGGAGAAAAGATGGGAGTACCTCAGTCCTTTGTTGTGGATCGAAAAATGTGGTCCTTTCTGGATATTTGAACAGTGTTTGCTTATTGGGCGGCCCTCTGCAATCTCACTTGTACAAGTGTCAGATCTGTTTTCATTTGTCCAGAGGATCTGCGAGGCATCTAATGGTTGCAGAACAGCTACTGATCTATGAACTCTTTGTCCGCTCCTGTAAATCCTATATGTGTAAGTGCTGTTGAAGTAGCCTTCTCAGCACAATGGCTTCACAGAGCAGGGTGGGTGCTGTTCTCAAAGTCACAGCATGACCTGGAAGCCAGTGCTTGTCATTCCCTTGAAGTCTATAATGGTTTTTCTTTAGAGAAGCAAGTGTCTGGGAATGCATATTATACCAAGTTTCCATCCAATTTCAAATCAAGGCAACAGATTCTGGCTTCTAGAAGAAGACACAATGGTTTATTTCCAGCTTGAAAGAGGTTGAAGAGGATAAGACCATCGAAAGCAATGTTCCTTCACTTTGAGCTTGTGTTATATGTTGTGTATTCTTTGCATGTGGAGTGCATAGGCATTAAGCAGTTAGGCAGGAAAGAGAGAAGACTAAGATTTTCATTCTAGAATTTACTATTGCAAAGAATTTGGCCCAGCTATGATCTCCCAAGATGGTAGGATTTATTATGCTCCCCATAAGTAATCAGAATATTAGCATTATTTTAAACCAGTGATTTGAGGCTACTGCCATCAGTCTTTACTTTCTGACCCTGTGAGGAAAGTGTGTTCAATATGTCAAAAATGCCAATAGTAAAGCTGAGGTGCATCCAATATGGCAGCAAGCCGAATCAGTGTGAAAATGCATGCCAGGAATTAATGAGTTGATAAAAGCCATGTCTGCACAATTTAGTGGATTTATGGACTTCAAGATTTCTCTCTCTCCTTCTCATCTTCTCTTCTTCTTCCCTTCTACTCCTACCATACTTCCCCTTTCTCCTCCTCATCATCCTCCTCCTCCTTGGAAAAATTATCTGTGCATTCCAGAAACCACAGTATTCAATCCTGTAGAGAAAGGTTATAGGGTTGAGTTTAAGGTTGCATTATAAAGACAAGTTAAAAGCTTTAATTTATATTTGAGAATAACAAGATATGAAAGGATTTTCATGAAAATCCTTTGTTCATTAGATAATGTTTGTTTAGCAAGATCAGAGTTTTTAATAAGATTAAACTGTGGGTTTCATTGAAAAGATCTAAGAAGTAAAGTCTCTGGTCCTTAAATCTTGCCGACTTAAAGAAATATTGCTAAATACTTTAAGTCCAGGTTTATTCAGCTTTGTCTGCTTTCCATTGGGTATGACAGAATTAGAATCTTAAATCTTATTCTTTCATTCTTCAGTTTCTTGTTTTAAAATGCTGGCAAGATGTCTTGCTTGGGCATGTTGTTATTTGAAGGACCCAGTGGAATTTCAATCCTGTGTTCAGTGTTTCTGGAGAGAGCCATGGTCTTCCAGGTGCTGGGGAAGCTGCAAGCATTTCAGTGAAAGTGTAGCCATTCAGCCACATCCCTTAGGGCAGAAGCTGGAGGGCTGTATTAGCACTCTGCCCAGGGAAGTTCAGAGTTTTCCCTGGATCCAGCTTCATTATAGTGACACTTTCCAAAGTGTGTTAACTTAAATAAATTGGTCACCCTGGATTTAGAAGGCTATGAGGAAATAGTGGTAGTGATCACAAGTCATTCTTTTGTTTTGACTATGGTGCTATGAGTTATTAAAATCATCAGTAAAATTTGAATATCCAGGGTGAGTCAGAATGTGGTAGAACTAGTTTGGAACGAAGAAAGACAACACCTGTGGAGATTGCTATAAATCAAAGATCTAAAAGAAATCAGAAGGAAAAAACAGTGACAGTGGGCCCAATAATGACTGGGAAAAAGCCAGGTGGAACGGGAGTGGTGAGGTGGTAAGGTAGTGTACACATTTCCAAGGATTTTGTTACTTAAAAAACATAATAAAGTGTTTATAAAGCACATGGATATAACAGAATGGACAATGAAATGGTTTTGAAAATCAAAATGCTTAGAGTTTACTTTTCTTTAAGCCACTTAAAAATGAAAAAGAAGCTTGTACTCTATAGACCCCCACTTTCCACATCAGTGAAGAAGGAGTAAGAGTAGATTGTAAGATTGTAAGAGTAGGTAACAGTGAGATGCCATGGAGTCACAGTCAGGATGAGATGGTCAATGCCTATGAAGCACTTAGAACAGGAATTATTGCTCAGCACTTTTGGATGGGATTATCATTTTTGCTATTATTTCAGTGGACAGTTTACTGCCATCTGTAACTCAAATGAAGCTGAGCATACTGTCCCTAGACGTAATGTTATGGACTGAACAATTCTTTAACCAAATGGGCTGGATGGATTCCTATCTTACTTATTCATCTAATTCCTCAACTTCTCTTGAGTCTGTCTCTATATCTTTAAATAGGGAGAGAAACAGCAGAGGAGTTTTTGGTCTATTGTGATGACCAGATTTGATGTAAGCTTTGTAAAGTATATCCATCAGACCCAGACACACGAACTGCACTAAAGGAATGTTGGAAGCTGTTCTAGAAGAATTTCTCTATAAACATGCATGTTTTTTAAAGAGATCAAGAAAGCAGTTGCTTTTGGAGCCTTTTAAATAAAATCCTCCAGAAACAGAAGTTAATGAATATGTAGTTCATCTTGAGTCACTGAGGAATTACAGGGAAATGATAGTGGAGGTGTGTAAGAGACATTTAGGTTGAGAGTGGTAGATGATAATGGTCTGTCATTCAGTATAGATGATGAATTTGGAGTCTGTTTCTCTCTCTCTCTCTCTCTCTCTCTCTCTCTCTCTCTCTCTCTGTGTGTGTGTGTGTGTGTGTGTGTGTGTGTGTGTGTGTGAGAGAGAGAGAGAGAGAGAGAGAAACAGAGACAGAGACAGACACACACAGAGAGAGACAGACAGACAGACAGAGACAGAGAGATTAAATCCCAAAGAATGTCTTCTGACTGAGTGGATGAGGTCCAGCAACAAAAACTACAATTCAGAGAAGGAGAGAAGGTGGGATAAAGGTGAGTGAATAGTGGAGACGAGGAGGCTCCTGCTCACATTAGTAAGAGCAGTGCTGGAAGTGTGTGACTGAGACAAAATCAAATTTCAATGAATTTTGACATACAAAAGGTGAGACAAATTCAATACTAAAACAATTTCAGTGTAAAACAAAATCACCAGAAAGTGGGGCTTTCTGAGGGTAAGAAATTAGAAGGATTGCACTAGAATAAGGGTCTGAGCAGGTGGGAGGGAGGGACCACTGAGGAAGGGGTAGGAGAGCTAGAATGCCAGGCAGAAGTTACTGGGGCATAGAAATGAGGGATAAACAGTTGGAGGTTTGGGCAAAGAGGCAGATTTCCTAATTTAGGATGCTATAAACAGAAGGTCATGAGAGCCAGGATTAGTCCACTAGAAAAATCCTTTTCACAGTGGAGGGTAAAGAATTTCTTATTTGATGGTGGCAGGTCTGAAGCTATGAGAGCAAACAAAATTTTTAAGTCCTAAAACACACTGTATAAGAGCACTGAGATCTGACATAGTGTGTGTTTTTAGAACCATTTCTCTAGATATCTCTATGAGTCTGTACTTAAAATGTACATCATCATATACTTGAACTAGTCGAGTATTCAGGGAAATAAAAAAAAACCACGATAGTATAATACATGGAAGACTGTTCAAAAATTAACAAATTTACTGTTTTTGACATACTTCATCAAATAAATTTATAGTGTCAAATCCTGGCAGCCTACTCTATCCAATAGTATGTACATCAGAGACAAAATATAATCCAGGTGACATGTGCCTTAAAAAGGTCACATTGCCTAACACCAGCCCTTGTTAAGTCTAGTTAATTAGTGGTAATTTTTGGTTAATTCAAGTGGATGGACCTTGAGGCAATACTATTTGTGGAACACAATTTGAAAATTCAGTTGCTTTCTATATTCTATTTTTGAATGCTTTTGAGTTCACATGGTTTGCATCTGTAAACAATTTTGCAATCACTTTGGATATTATAGCATCAGATTTTAACTGACTAACTCATTCCTGAATCCATCCAGGCTTTGAGAGACATTATTTTTCTAGCTAACGCACAAAGCATCGTGTCATGACAAGAATATTGGCTAAAGATGTCAGAAGACAAACATTTTAAGTGAATGCATTTTCTTTTTGTACAAGAACTGAATAAACTATATGAAACTAGGTTTATTTCTTTGCGTCAACAGGAATTGCACCTTTTGTACTTCCCTTTCTAGGTGTTGTGAAAGGCAATTGATAGGTGAAATGGTGCCAAAGTACCAGGAGTGATGACTCCAATATAGTTTCAGATCCTGGCTTGTCCTGGCAGTTGAATGCCCCTGGTTATTAACTACTATGAGCTTTAGTTTTATAACTTTGAAAGTAGAAATAAAGGCTATTATTTTCTTCATATTGCTAACATATAAATCATACACAATATCAGTCACACAAAAGGATTTGCATTATTGCATTATAACAAAGCTCAAAAACATTTTCAGTATTAAAATTTGCTAAAGATGTTATATGTTTATATGAATGTATGCATATGTGTGTGTACCAGGGTATAGTTTTCTTTTTCTTTTTCCATTTATCCTCCAATATTGTATGCATGAATGGAGTCAGAAAAATTAGGAGGCCAGAACAAATCTTTTCTCATTCCACAGGAGATGTAAAAGCTTGTTTTCTTTATTCCATTTCGTGTGTGTGTGTGTGTGTGTGTGTGTGTGTGTGTGTGTGTGTGTGTGTAAATGCTCTTGGATGGCAGGAGAGGATGTCAGATCTCTTGAAGTAGGAGTTACAGGTGGTTGTAAGCCACCCTTTGTGGGTGCTGGGAACTGAACTCATGTCCTCTGTAAGAGTAGACAATACCAGCCCCTAAATTTCTAATTATTGTCCAAACTTTTTCCTCTCGTTTGATCTTTATATTATCTTGCTTCAGAAAATATAATTAAATTCACACACCCAATTCAGTGATGCTCTTACCTCACGTTCATTTTTAGCTCAGTGTTCTCTGTTGCTGGTGGGCTAAGCTAGGAAAAAGTATCCATTTCCACATGTGAAGAAAATTTATCCACAGAGGACCACAAAATAAGTTTATTTTCAACTATCTACTGCTGACTGTGAGTGAAGCAGAACTTCAGGGTTAATAAGAATAAAAAAATGGATGTATTGACTCTTAATTTTTACACATATTTTCTGAGGGTGTGCTATGTGCGTGGTACCTATTGGAGTACAGAATCCAAACGCTGGGTAAAATGATTCCTGTCATAATGGAGCTTCAAGAGAGAGAGAGAGAGATACAGAAAGTAAGCCATTTAGTTTATTTGAAAGTTATGATTGCTATGGCCCAAAGGAAAAAAAATGCAGAGTAACTTGGAAGGCCATGAAGCTGTGTGCAAAGCAGACAGCATGGGCCTTACTAGGGTAAGAGCAGGGATTGGAATGAGCAATGGGAACACCTGGACCAGAGCAGCTCCGCCTTGGCTGAGGCCCCGAATGTGGTGTGAGCCTCACGCATTTGAAAACCATCCAGGGCGTGAGAGTGGCCTAGGCAGAGAGAGACAGAGGAGAAAAGGTAAACAGTAAGGGCAGAGATAGAATGCCAAACTTTTGGCATATTTCTAAAGACCATCAAATCTAGTTTCTTGGATTTTTATAGCAAACAGGCCTTCACAAGGAAACATGAGTCAGTGGTTCCCCAGGCTTCTCTGCCTGAATCAACAGTGCCACACTGTACTCAGGCTGGGTGATTCTTGTGCTGTTGGCCAAATCGGCTATCCATGCATGGCAACACTGTTAATTTTAGAGTAAGTTATTGGTGAATTCTGTCATCTAGTAATCAGGACAAAAAGACTGAGAAATGCGTTTTTGGAAGTCTAGCCACCACCAGGTGTGGATTGACAGAGTGGAACTTGAGGTAAGGCACTTCACATAAGTGCTAACAAACAGGTCATTTTTACAGGAAGGATGTAGGTATGCTCAATTGACAGGAAGTGGTGCTAGAGTTCTACCGTTACTGCTGCCATCAGTGTGTGTGTACATTCCTGTGGTGCTATTGTGTTCCCCAAAATATTGTGCACCCTAATAAACTTATCTGGGGTCAGAGAACAGAACATCAACTAGATACAGAGGCTAGAAAATGGTGGCACTCACGCCTTTAATCCTAGCATTCCAGAGGCAGAAATCCCTCTGGATTTCTGTGAATTCAAGGCCACACTGGAAACAGCCAAGCATGGTGACTCACGCCTTTAATCCCAGGGAGTGATGGCCTGAGGCAGAAAGGTATATAAGGCATGAAAACCAGGAACTAGAGCTGGTTAAGCTTTCAGGCTTTCGAGAAGCAGTTCAGCTGAGATCTATTTGGATGAGGACTCAGAGGTTCCCAGTCTGAGGAAACAGGATCTGCTGAGGAATTGGTGAGGTGAGGAAGCTGTGGCTTGCTCTGCTTCTCTGATCATCCAGCATTCACCCCAATAACTGGCCTCAGGTTTTGTTTTATTAATAAGTACCTTTAAGATTCATGCTACACATGCCCATGTGCTAAGGCTATCAAACCCAAGCTATTGCGCATGCTAAGCAAGTCCTGTATGATTCAGCTACATTCTCAGCCTGTACTGGTTAGCTGCTTTGTCAGCTTGGCAGAATTTGGAATTATCTGGGAAGAGGGAGTACCAGTTGAGAAATTGCCTTCACCAGATTGGCCTGTTGATGTGTGAGGGCCCATCCTACTGTGGATGGTGCCAACCTTGGGTAGGTGATCCTGGAGTATATAAGAATGAAAATTGAGCCGTCAATGAGGAAAAAGTAAGCAGTGTTCTTTTATGGCCTCTGCTGCTGTTCCTAACTCCATGTTTCAGTCTTGGGTTCCTGCCCTGACTTCCCTTCAGGATGGATGGTGACATAGATGTATAAGTGAAATAAACCATTTCCTGCCCAAGTTGCTTTTGGTCATAGAGTTTATTGCTGTAATAAAGGGAAAGTTAGGACACAGCCCTGATATCTTAAATAATGGTTTTAGTCCCTGATATGATCTATTAGCAACAATATAGACTATAGAATCTTCATTTTATTTTATTGATAAATAAAACAAAGTTCTCCTAGTAGTTGAATAACATTGACATGCCTGGGCTGGAAGGCACGTTCCTGCTGTATTCCCATGTGCAATGCCATCATTTCATCTGCCATTCGTTACTGTCATCCTTTTCCTTCTGTGTCTGACGTGGCCTGGTAATGGTTCCTCAGCTATTGCTTTCTCAGCCCGTGGCATGGAAAAACATTAGCCCTTGATAACAAAAATCAGCGAAGTTGCTTTGAAAAAAGGAGAGTGCCTACAAGGAGCTGCTGGTGGTTTCCTGATCTACAGGTCATGGGTACTTCTGGCAGGGGAGGCAAGAAAAGTGAATGGAGTCAGAAACATTAGGAGGCCAGAACAAACATTTTCTCATTGCACAGGAGTGGTAAAAACTTATTTTCTTTATTCCATTGCATGATATGAGAACACGTATGCTCTCAATGAAATTAATAATGAGAGAATTAAAATAAATAAACAGAAATAACTTCTATAGGTTGTGTATAATCAGTCTATAGACTTTTGTGTTCAGGAAGGTCAGGAAGGCAGATGCTGAGGAAGAAGAGAAGGGAGGAAACTCTGGTTAGTTTTATGATAACATTGTTCAGTTAAGAATAATGAGTCTGAAGCTTTGGGATATAAAATGATCTCTCCTCAGAGGACAGGAAAGAATTCTCCTACTCTTATCCCTAACAAACTGAATGGCACCAATGACTTAGCCAATTGCACTAAGGTAATGTTCTCCCAGGGGGCAACTCTTATTAACATAGGAAACCATTCTGAAAAGACCAGTGGCTGGCTTTTATCTGGAGCATACTGCATCTCTGGGGTATTAAATCAGCCTTGAATCTCAGCAAAAAGAATTTTTTAGTTGAGGGAATAAGCTCCCCACTGAAGAATGTGATCCAATTTTGCTGTTGACCCAATATATAAATTGCTCTTAACATAATGTTCATGTAACTGACTTAGTCTCATACAAAAGGGAAGAAATGGATGCAGGAAGGTTCCAAGGGAACACATGAGCTCATCCTTGTCTTTAGGAATGGTTATGAACATGCTGTTGCCTTTTTGCCAAACTACTTTAACCTTCAAACCAGCTGCCTCCGGCTTCTAACTTTATTTTAGCATGAGGGATTCTGCTTTAGTACTTATATCCCAGATCTTAGCAAGGCTCTAGGCCCTTAATAGTCCCTAGGGCTCCCAAATTAGTTTTGAGCTGGCCGCCAAGTGGGGAATGCCTAGGAGGGCAAAGCTCATCAGTAGTCACTTTAAATAAACTCTGAAGAACACAGGGCAATGACAGGAATGCCCCTTTATCTCCCCTCCCAAGACTACTTAAGTGTATATGCAGCCCGGGTCAGAAAGTCAGGATAGCTGGCTTTTCATCATAACATGGCTTCTAACTACAGGTGCCCTGGCATTATTTATTCACTACCTTTTTGTATGGCTCCATTTCAAACATTTTACCTCATCTGCTTTCATTGTTAGAGCTATTGATTCCCCATGTTTCAGTTGTTTAACAAGCAAAGGACTGTTACACCCACATCTCAGCCTGAAGAAGGTTGATGAAGTCTTAGCTGCCATTGTCTAGGTATGACACTTGGGGATCCTGGATGCTGCTTGCATCTGATTCCCATACCCTCGAGTCCTTCAAGTTCAGGTTTCTCATTTGACAAAAGACAGTAATGATACTCTACCTCTTGAATTGTTGTAGAAAATCAAGATAGAAGGTATGTTTGGATGATTTGCCTAGCAGTCAGCACATTGTAGATGCTCAAGAAATTTTGATGTTTCTTCCCTCTTTGTGTGTGAGAGAGGTCATGCAACACATGACCTGGAGACAACAGAAGGAGCAACACCATGGTGAGTGAAGCTGATGTCTGCACTCCAATTTCCCATGAGCTGAGTGTATCCTAAAGGTTACTTTTCTTTTTTATTTCCAGAGGCATGACTAAAAGCTTCCTGAGGGCAAGCATTCTGTCTCCTTTCATTGTTTACTATCATTTTATCCCCCAAATTTGGTATTCCATCCAATAATGGTAAATGTCCAACATTCAGCCTTCAGTCTGTGCTTAAATGTCAGAACTCCTCCAAGAGATCAATTAACATTATTCCCTATATTTTCTCCCAGTCCCCGACCCTGCTGCTCAGAGTTTTAAAAACACTGCCATGATACACTCAATCCCAGGTGATTTTTTATTTCCTGCTTCTATACCAGGTTTCATTCATATTTGAAGACATGGCTTTGAAGTTACCCTGTAGGCAAATCTTACTGTGTACTTCTTATCACATTTCACTCATTCATGGCTAAGTATAACTAAAAGTTTACATAGTAAAGTATTCTTTTTCCTGTAGAGAGTCTCCATGTTGTATTTGTAGTCAGACTGGTCTCTGTAGACACATTTTGAATACTTGTCTTAAGGGTTCAAACCCTACTTTGTTTCATAGTTTATTGAAAACTTCTGTCAAAAATACGATTTTTTTCTTTTTCTTTTTTGGCATGGATATGGTGGATGTAAATGCATATGTGTGTGCATATTCAGATACGTGTATGACTACATACATGTACATGTGTGCACTTGCACGTAGGGGACCAAGGCTGACATTCAGAGGCTTCCTCAATTGCTCTGGATCTTATTCACTGAGGCTGGTTCTCTCCATTGAACTCCAAGCTCAATGGTGTAGTAACTTTAGCTAGACAACCTACCCAGGGATTCCCTTTCTCTACTTTCTGAAATTACAGATGGGGGGCTCTGTCACCTGGCTTTTATGTGGGTTCTAGGGATCTGAGATACAGCAACAATGTATCTCAGCCACCCAACTAGGCTGGATTGCTCAAAATTGAACTCCACATGGTTTTCCACTTTGATGTATCTTGTTTAGTGATGAGGCCTCAGCCCCAGGAGTCCCTGAAATGAAGGGTGAGAACAACATACCTAGAATCTTGTATCTCGAGATTCTGTTTGTAAGAATTGGGACAGCCAATTTGTTTAATTGCCTTACTAGTGTCTGGTTGACCTCATTGTGTTCCCCATCCACTCTCTCTTAACTCCCATTTCTCATTGTTCAAAACTCTGGTGACTCCCTTTCTTTCAGTCCAACTCTTACAATATGTCTCCTGGTCCTCAGTGTATTCAGTTTTCTATAGTTTCCCTGTATTAGGTAAATGTCAAGATGTATATCTTTGTATCTATAATAAGGTAGCTGAAGTGAATTGTAGCCTGCCATCCCTCAAATATCACAAAGAGTAGGAAGAAATTAAATTGGAAATCCTACCTCAAATGTGTTTCTGTTTATCAGACCAATGCACTTCCCTTGGCAAGAAGATCCTCCCTGACTCAACCTTCTACAGCTGAGCCTAGACTCACAGAGTTCAATGACCTCTTGCTTTCTAATTCTATGGGTTTCCAAAGAGCAGCAGAACCAGCTCATTAGCTCAACTTGCCCATCTGTGAAGTTGAAAGGCCATTGTGGTTCCTTCCAAGAAACAAATATGTTTCTTTCACTTCCAAAAGTGAAAGATGTCTACTAAAAAAAAAAAAAAAAAAAAAAAAAAAAAGAGCAAGTGCAGCCAGTCATATGCATGGTTCACATACTTTAAAATTGTCAGTGCCTAAATATAAGAACTCATAAAAGATTTTTAGCACACCAAACCCAGGCTTACAGACACATCAACCTCTAATCATGTCAGTAACTATTGTATGTGTACCACACTTAGGACATTTCTTCTGTATAACTCAATACAAAGACGGCACATTTGCAGAGGTGCATAGAAAATGGCTTCCCATCCTGCTTTGTCAGAGAACCTTGTCCCCAGACATTAGATGAAATAGATGATGGGACGACTTCTACAAAGGAAATTTGTGCTTCTTGAAGGAAAAGTTCTAGACCATGTGTCTGAGAACCCACACATATCCTGAGGTCAAGCTAGATGTCATGAAGGCAGAGTCCCCCATGTTCTCTGTCCCTTTTCTTGAAGCCAGATGCAGTGAGTATAGTCAGAGAAAAAGATTCACCTGCATTTAGCAGATGTGTATGCTACTTCTATCTAGGGAGGCTAGGCTAAGATGCATTTCAACCCGCACAGCTCAGTACCCCCAAAGAGCAAAGGTTTATTTCTCATGTGTACTTTTGATCAGTGTGTCCTTGGCAGGGATTCAGGCTGAGGGATTAAATTCTATTTTATACTTAAGCTGGTCACTATCTCAGAGATAGACTCAGAGCTCAGAACAGACATTGGCAAACACTTAACACCAAGCATCCCAAGCTAAATATTTCAATGCTTTAGACCACATGGTTTCATTTGAAATCATTCTATTCTGCTGTTAAGGTGGAAAGCAGCCACAGAGAAGACATCAGCAAATGAGCGTGGCTATGTTCCGTGAAATGTCCTTTTTAACATTAGTCAATGAGCCAGATTTGGCCTGTAGCCTGTGGTTTGCCAACTCCTTTGATTAAATTATATGGCCCCAAAGGAACCTTCATTCTCTTGGCTCTATGGTTAAGGACTAATTAATGACTCTGCCCACCCTTAAGAAAAAAATGTCCTAGCCTCCTACTTCCTGAAGCATGAGCGGGCTCATATGTGTTCTCACAGGTGCCCAGAAAATACTGAAACAGCTTGAGTGTGACTTTTTTTTTTCTCCTCATGATGCTTGCTTGAGGATCCTGGTCTTGTAAAGTTTCTCTGTCACCTTATGTTTTTCCCTTTAACTGAGAAAAACAGACTTTACAAGGTGACAGTGTGCATTTGTTAATTAAAAGGCAGAAGCCATGCTGGTCCTCCAAAGGAGGCCACTCAGCCCTGCGTTTATTCAGTGTTGGTGGCCCTCTGGCCAAAGGATCTGGAGTCATTCATAAATCTCACATGTAAGAACCCCAAGGTGAGTCAGCAGAGCTGTTCAGAAGCAGATCCTGAGAAAGTATTTTGACATAACCACTGGGGCATTTATCAGATGACATTCTACAACCGATTGCCTCTGGCAAAAGTCATTTTCTTACAGACTAAGTCCTGAGAAGTTTCCTAGCTGTAGGGTTCTGTCTGTGCATGGGGGGGGGGGCAGTGATAAGCTGAGGCTTTCAGTTGATTAGATCATAAATGTGTGTGTGTGTGTGTGTGTGTGTGTGTGTGTGTGTGTGTGTGTGTTTAAGCCCACTTTACTAGAAGGGTGTCAGTTGCATCCCAAGCCACAACCAGCCTATGTTGAAGGCATATTCATTTTGTCTCCTTCATCTTTGTAATTTTATGAAGAAGCCCTAGGGTTCATTACTTTCAGTTAGCACTTTCCAGTTTTATCGGCATTGCTTTAAGAAAACTTTAATAGTCCATTTATTTTTATGCAGTTCAATGCATTACTATTTCTGACTTTTCTCCAGTTTGACTAGATGTGAAGAAATCATAAATGAGTAGATGTGTCAGGTGGTTAAAAATGAAGACACTAAAATCTATCGTGCAGGTAGTAGGAACTTGGTAAATGGAAATATCTGCTTGCATTGATCCTTAGCTATACCTGCTAACTTAAATAAATACCTCTTGCATTTATTTATGGTGTGTATGCATGTGCCAAAGTGTCCATGTGGAGTTCAGAAGACAATCTGAAACTCCTATGATATGAGTTCCTTGGGTCATTAGGCTTAGCAGCAAACATGCCAGAGCTCTAACCCTGAGTTTTCGTTAGTCCTTTACCACTGAACAACATTTCTAGCCTTTGGATTTTTGAGATAGAATCTTGCTGTACAGCCCAGGGTGACCTAGAACCCACTATGTAGCTCATGCTGGTTTCAAACTCCCCATCTTCCTCTTACTTCTGTTTCCTGAGTCCTTAGATTACAGGTGCATCCCACAACATCCAGCTTGATCTGTGACTTTTATGTTCACCATTAGGGGAATTCAATAGACAATGATTAATTCACCATTACAAAATGTACTGCCATAAACAGAATAAAAATTATTTTTACAAAAAAAAAACAGTTTTGGGGTCTATGTGGTAATTATATTGTAAGTGGTCATTGAAATTAATAGCGATTGGCTTGAATAAAGTAATTATTACAGAGAAAAGGGTGGCAAGGAGACTGACTTTCAGGTTTCTCTGTCTGGCCTAACCAAAAAAAAAAAGATAATATGTGCCAGTTAAGTTTCTGAACATTAAAAATACATTTAATTGTTACTGTCACAGTACGAGCTTTATATCTGCTGTAGTTTAGTGTGGTCTGTTCCTGTTAATGCTTGTTTTGCTATTTAACTTCCAATGTAATGGTGTGTGTTTGGGGGGGTGGGGGGGTTGGACAAGGGTTGCTTGGTCCTGAGAGCTCTGTTCACATAAAGGGATTCATGGCTCTAAAACAGCGGGTCCATTATCCCGAACATGTTTGGCCCCTTTTTGTGTGAGCCTGATGGTCCTTCCACCTTTTCATGTAGGACCCAGCCCATCCTAAGAGCAAGCCTGTGTGGCTGTGCAGTCTTGCCTAGAGCATGGGGGCTAAATACAACTTTTCTTTATAAAGTACCTACCCAGTTTGAGATCTTGTTATGCATAACCCACAGCAACAACCACCAGACTGAGATTGTACCATACCATTAAGCTTCCCAGTTAAAAAGGAGGAAACAGAGATCCACAGAGGGGAATTTACTTGAGTGTGCCCACAGAGAATGTAAGTACCCGAGGCAGAGCTTGAACCCAGGAACTTGCTAAATATCATATAACCAGGGGTAGAGTGTAATCACTGTGCTGTGCCACCCCTCCCAACGTGGAGATACTCTCCAGGCCGGTGCAGATATGTAAGGCCGTTTAGATGACTAGTCCATAGAACTGAAAAACTGAGCTATTGTTACGTGTGTTGACATGGACTCAAATTCATCAAGCGTAGAAAAACTCATTTTACCATGACTATGACAATGCAGGGAACCCTGGCTTCCTTAACAACTATTGGGTGTGGGTGTTGCGTGTTTGTTCTTGAGTAAAGATATTACAAGGGAAGGAAGGATGGGAACACTCATAGGCGTTGGTTTACTATCTCCAGGTGACACGTGAGTTCTGTCATGGTGGCCACCTCTCATCCTTTTCATTCCAACCACCATGTGTGGCTTCCTCTCCATAGCTGGCTTAGCAACCTTTTGCTGTAGCTAAGACCCCATACCTGACAGTCTGGATTCACACCTAAGATTAACACATATCAGCCATAGGCTTTGAAGCCTCAGCCTGCATTTTTATGTCAGAATAAGAGGGGGGAATTTACCTCCTGTAGTCACAGGCACTGAGACACTGGGAAAGTTTCTCTAGCGGGGCGAGTTGGCAAAACTAGTCCCAGTGGATTTCAAGTTAATTTGACTAATTCTTTCACCACTTGTCAAGTGAAACTACTTTTGTTTAGGTAACAAAACAAGCTGTTTCCTCTGCCATTTCTCCAGTGGGTAGTATAGGCACTTCTGGCGAACACACATTACTGCTAACTGTTATGATGTTTGCTGTCAAATTCATTTATTTATACAACTGTTGTAAAAAGCCCGAGGCCCATAAGCAGCCATGAAAGATTTCAGAGTCATGGTGTGGGGTCAGAAGAGGGGGAAAAAAGTCTCCACTGGTTATGAGAAAGGAACTGACACAGGAAATGGTCACATATGGCGCAGATTTATTGTGTCCGGGCCTTCCCATTCAAATCTCATTACAGCCACTGCTCTGAGCAGGCCACAGCACTGTCCCATTCATTTCAGTTTTGGCATTCCAGCAGAATTACTGTGGCTGCTTTAAAAAAAAAAGGGGGCTGGAGAGGTGGCAGTTTTATCATTCTGAGGAAAGAGTGTGCCAGGAATTGCACTTGTAAAGAATGATGTCGGTCATCCTTCTCTTTAAGCTAAACTATGAACACTGCTTTGTTTAAAGCTAGCAGACAAGGCTCAGCAGCAAAAGAGAAGAGATGAGAAGAGGTTGGAATGAGGTTGAGGTGGGGTGTGGGGCAAAAGGAATGAATGGAGTTTGGATGACATTGAAAATTATACTAATTTTTAGGGCGGGTTGTTTTCTTCAATGGTGAAAAAAAAAACCAAAAAACAAAAACAAAAACAAAAAATGTTCTGTTTGTACTCACATGCACACACATTTCAATGCATGTGTGAGTATTTCTCTCTCCTATAATTTCTAGAATTATACATTATTAGGTCAGTGGTTTTTAGTGATTGTAACTTGTCTCCTTCAACTCTGTAGGTGGGAATGAATAATTTCAACACTTATCATGAGGTAAATATGATTTCTGAGGGAAGAACCAAAAGAGGGCTGTGAAGTTGGTTTCAGGAAGATTCTTTGGCAGTTATGGAGAATGTAGGAGCATGTAGTTCTTGACAGGTGCTCATTTCAGACTCTGTCTTGACAGCTGCTCATTTCAGACTCTGAACATAGATTATCTCACTTTTGGGTACACATCAGCCCATAGGTTATGTGGGGCTGTTCATCCTTCTACACATGAGAAAACCGAGTCAGCAGGAGGATGAGGAGCCTATCCAGAGCTTCAAAGTGTGGGAGGCAGGATGCAATCAGTGCTAAACCTGATCTCTCAGTGAGCTGACTTCCTGAGCCTGCATTTGCCTGGAATGTTTTCAATATAGTATTCAAATAATAGATTTCATAATTGAGACCATATCCATTGATGTTTGTAGGTGAAATTTTATTCCCACAATCCTCCCACAAAAATACTGAGCCACTTACTTTTTCAAGTAGTGTGTAACTAATGAAATTGCAGCATAATAGGAGAACATAAATAATCTCTGGGTTCTGTTTGAATGCTCTCCTATCAATAAAGTTACAGAAAACATTAAAGATGGCTGGTTCAGAAGAAAGAGCTGTTGGATCCACTTGTCACCTGCCTCCCTGACTCCTCACCCCATTACTGTCATTCCATCATTTATTCTACCTTTTACCATCCATTGTTTTTCTCAAAATCATACAGTTATTAAAGAGAAAAAATTACTGTGAAACACTTACCAAGATAACGTGAGAGAGGCTGAAGTTCTGCTAAGCAAGCTTGCTTTGTGTGTTTACAGGCTTCTTGGGGTTTTCTGTTTCTCTTCAACTACCTTGGGAAGGTGTCCCCACTGACCCTAAAGACCAGTCTGAGAACAGTGGTGACACTGCTCATGAGTGTCTAGGAGATGCTGGGATTCGGAGCTCTGGATAGCCACAAGCTTTTCACACCCACAGTGCTGCATTCTCCCCACGGAGCAGCTTTCCTGCCATGGTTGTCTCCCTTTTAGGGTTGTCTTCAGATTTGCACATCTCATGTCCCACAACCATGAAAGCCACAACACAACACCTTGTAGAATGGCTTGTTGTTGTTGTTGTTGTTGTTGTTGTTGTTGTTGTTGTTGCAAATGATATCTGAGGTAGTCACTTTTGCTCCCAACTGACACTCTCTAGCTAATTATAAAAGCCAATCTAGAAATGAATTATTTTTGACATTCCAGGGCTAAGCACTGAATATATGATATACTTTTTCAATCCAATGATGCCATTTCTCAACTTTTTTACATTGATAAATATTTTCATTTTATAATTACCACCATTACCTTTAGATTACTTATTAAAATTATGATATGCATCAATATCTGGACAAATATATGTGTTTGCTTTATAATAACTATAAATGACATAATATGGTCATTCAGCAGGACCTCAAGTTCTAGACTTCAAAAGCATAGTTACATTTTGTTTGGATATTGAATATATTACATGGAAGAACACTCCCAACTTGTCTTTACCAAATAATCCCAATACACATTCATTACTTTCAAAGTTTTAAAAAAGCAATTTTAGTTAGCATTTCTCCATCTTTGAAACAAAAGACTGTTCTGTTTGTTGTATCTGAAATAAACAAAACATACTAGTTTTAACAATCCCTTTGAATATCTGTATTTCTTTGGGATTGAGAAGCACAGCTTTGAGATTTTGGAGTGTCATTCCTCATAGCTCAAGGATTAGCAACAACCATAAACAAGGAGACACTCAACCTGTCCTCACTTATTTGATCTGTGCCCATTTGTATTTGTGAAATTGGGAATAATGAGGTATAAATATTGTTTGAAAGAAGAGAATTGTAAATTATTTATTCTCAGTTCCTGAAAACAAGTGAGTGATTATTTATTTTGTTTATGTCAAGATCTCCTATAGTTTATGGTACTTTGTGAAATATATCACAGGACTGCTAAAAAATATTGTTGAGGGAAATGGTGGCATTAACCTCGAGGAAGAAATCATTAATGTTGATGTATTTCATTCTATTTTAAACATATAAATTTTTCTCTTTTGTTGAAAATGGGAAGATGGAAGCATTCTGTGTGCCTTTGAGTCAAAACATTTATTTTAGAAATACTTTTTTTCCTTTCATTCTGATCCATTTTTCTAAATCAAAGATAGAAGTCATTTCTTATTTTTTTTCTTTTCTGTTAATTTTTTTTCTCTAGCAAAGATGACCCCTTTGGCATATTTTCTTTTCAAACGTGAAATGAGGTGGAAAATCCTCATTTCACGACAGGAAGGACAAATATTGACACAAAGTTAATATTTGTTAGACCCCTGGAAGCAACCTGAGTACACACACACACACACACACACACACACACACACACACAGAGAGAGAGAGAGAGAGAGAGAGAGAGAGAGACTTATTTCTCCTTCTAAACCAGACACAATTAGCTTTCCCCTTTCCTGGGGTTAGGTTCATGGCTTCTAGTCTGGGGAAAGGAGGAGAGAGTATGTTTTGTCCAGGATATTTTAGGAAGGTGAAAGACACACAAAGCAAGTGCTCATGTGCACATGTGCATACACAAATGCAACCTGCTTAATCAAATTTCCTGCACTGAAAGCAGAGCTTCTGGAGCTTGTCACTGTTCTTGTCTACCCTGAACAGAATAGCATATGCCAAGCCAATGCTCACTGGTCACTCAGCATTCATTATGACCTGTCCACTCTTGCCTTTTTGAGAGGAATGCCCTGGGGTGACTGGGTGGCTGCCCTGACAGGCTGGATCACTTATCTATTCACATTGATTATCAAAGTCAGCTGTGGCCAGGCCCTGCTTTCGCTCCTTCTTCTCTCAGCTCCTCTTACAAGCACCCCTGCCTGGATTTTCATGAGGAAATAATCAGATTAGGCCTTTCACGGTGAGTTCATATGGAGTTCTCTTTCTCCCGTGTGCTACTAACTGAATAAACGTGTTTAGTGGTAAATTGTAAATGACATTATGATTACCAAAGCCAGCATGGGTTTCATTTAAAAGTGATCAGAATTGCAGACCACAAAAGCTGTGACTGGCAGATGAGGCCATTTGGTGAAGTGGGAAAGGAAAAGACAAAAACAAGTGAGAAAGATAATCATTACTCAAAACTAACCTTCTCCAATTGAGAGAAGCAGGAGGGGAAAACATCAATAGGCGGGAACAATGGAAGGCTATTCAGACATGAGTCTAGACTGTGAACATGGGGTCTTACCATCAGCACTGGGGGTTGAAACAGGAGGTCTGTTTGTTGTCTGTAGCTTTTTTGTAAGCACTGACCATATATTCTCGGCTATAATTAAGAACCATGCCTCTTTGGCAGCTCTTCAGCCCTACTATGTTGTGTGATGGTGCTTAAAACTTATTATTATTGTTGTTGTTAGTATTAATTTTGCCTCTTGACAAACTGAAAACACCAGCACTGATCAACTGTACAGATGTCATAGAAAAATGAATGACAGGATATTAACAAAATAACGCATCTCTTAGCCATGGCTGAATTCCAAAGATATTAAGATAGAATTTCTAATTTAGGAAAAGCAAAAGTTCACATTTGGCTATAAAATTGGATATTTAATATGACTTATTGGTAAGATTTGCGTAATTATCTTTGTTAAGTCTGTGGTGATAATTTTCTACTCCTGGCATACCATTAATAAAATATTGATTTGAAGGAGCAAATAATACACAAAAGCAAAAGAGATTTTGCTAAATATGTGATTTGACAGCCATCAGGAATCTACTCATATGTGCTTATTAAGAAACTGCAGGGAAAACTTCCAAAGTTTTGGCCCTTCTCACTGTGGTACATACCATGCCAGAACTTTATGTACAAATACTGTTTCCTGGAGATCCTTTAGATGTAATTTTATTTTACCAGGCACAAAATAAAAAGTAACAGTTTAGAAGTATTAGTTTCTTCTTCTTCTTCTTCTTCTTCTTCTTCTTCTTCTTCTTCTTCTTCTTCTTCTTCCTCTTTCTCTTCATCTTCTTCCTCCTCCTCCATTTCCCTCCTCCTCCTTCTCTCTCCTCCTTCCCTTTCTCACTTCTAAATAATGTTGAGTCAATATTACTGTGATTCAATTTTATATCTAAGAAGTAGAAATATTTAAACTTACCATTTCAAAAGAACTAAGGACAGAAGGATGGAAGGAAGTGAGACAGAGATTAAAGAAGTAAGGCAAGGAAAGAGGGAAGAAAGAGGGAGAGGGAAGGAATGTCTATTAGCCTTATGGTACAAAGGCTTCTTTAAGGTGAAACCAATTTCTTGGCCATTGAAATCCTTATCCTACTGTGTCCCCTTCCTGACGCCATTCCTAAAAGTCTTTGGGTCTCTTGTCAGATATTTCTGTATCTAAAATTTTCCTCAGCCATCATGTTATGATGTCTTATATATGCATTAATGGACCACTTTGCTACCACTAAAATCCATTGAATAAGTCAGAGAACTCCATTGACCCAAATGATGAGAACCTCAAATGCTTGTGATTTTCACACAGCTTTTAGTATAAGACTACAATGTGTTTTGATAAACACACATTCTGGACACAATGGAAGACCAGCATCTACTATGTACCATCTCCAATATCATGCATCTGTTTCCTGAGATGCTATGAACCTCTGTAACTACTTATTTCCTTTGTCCAAAACTTGTTCCCAGAGCTATATGCAATCTTTAACTTGGAACCAGACAATCATTAACTCCAAGGAGCTCGTTTTGCCCTCTTTACTCCACTAGGCCTCTATCATGTTATGAAGAAATCAGTTTCTGGAGGGCCCAAGCCTGGTTTCCTTTCCTGACCTATGCTGTTCTACACTGTGTGTAATATTCCTCTGAGTAACCACTGCTCCTCAGAGACTGACAGCATCTGGTTTGCTCATTGGTCTCACTAGTGTACATGGCTTATTGTCATGCAGTAGGCAATGTTCTTCACTCCTAGGAGGTCATAGAAATTGGCCCACTATTTCGTCTCCATCCTAACATATTTACCAAAGTGTGATTCTTACCAAAGTAGGTAATTTAGCTCCAAACCTTCCTTGACAGGTGTGGGAATAAACAGAGAACACCCAAAATACAACAAGCAAAGGCCAGTCATTCTGAACTTGGTACAAAGGTGTCATCTAATTCCTTTTGTATTTGACACAGACTTAAAGGTTGACAGTAGGGTAGAAGGGTTTGCAGTGAAAGTCAGGGAAGGATCAAAGAGAATTAGAGGCATGTTGGTGCTTCACCAGAGACTCTCTGAAACAAGCAGAACCCAAACAAAATGAGTCAAATACAAAAGTGAAGCCAATTGGCTAGGAATACATATTTTATTTATTTGTTTATTTCCCAATTGCTCTACATTGGAAGTTGAGAGAAAAAGAATTGGTGAAATTTAGGGAAATTGGCAACTATTAATAAAGAACTGTTGAGTACTTAGAGTTTTATCTTCCATGTCTTGTTGGTGTAGATAGAAATGTAGCTACCTGGGCTGGTCACTGAAGATTGTGGGAATGTGGCTTAGCTCTCTATACTATCTAGCTATTGTGTTCTATATCTAGGCCTTTATGTAGGTCATCTTCAAGTATTCTCTTGAAACCTAATTGACCAAGAAAAAACCTTTAGTTAAAAAAAATGATATAATTGGGTATGCTTTTACTTTCCTCCCCAATGTATTTAACTACACATCCACACAATTATAGGACTGAAAATTTCATCACTACTAACTTTCAAAGTCAAGAACTACAGGGTTCCTTAACTCGTGCCATCCCAAACCACTCAATCAAAAGTTCTTTCCTTGTGACACCACACCCACTGTGCCATTTTACTTTCCTTCTTGAGTATCTAAATAGCTAAATGAGCTATGCTTCTGTTTAGTTATTTGTAAATATTTTTATCACTGGTGACCAACCTTCTCTTCTCCCCTAGTCAAGCACAAACCCAGCATTGCATTAACCCATTTACTTTGTTTGTTCATACCTTCTTACTAGGCCTTTCTAAGGCATTTTTCATAGTACAGACAGACTTTCTGTGAAGACCATTTTCAGGGCTTTCATTGATATGAATCTCCCATGTGTCACTACAGGAGCTCTGTAGCAGTATGGTTACATGGATTATGTTTTTATGAAATATTTAAAACTATGATATTTTAACTGAGACTAGTAAAGATGTTGCTCTTTCCATGCTAAATTCCCCTTTTATCTTGGGATCTGTGGTATTGCATGACAATGGACTGGCCACTGATTAGGATCTAAGAAATGGGAAGCACAATAGGATATACTTTAGATCTGGGAGTTAATAGGAGAGGGTATGGTTTTTGTAGTTTGCCAAACACTTCCATATAAAATTCCTACTCTATAGTAACATTGGCTTACCCAGTGCTAAGGTACACAGGGGCCAAAACCTAGGCTACTCTGTGATGTGGACTGGTCCTGATTTACAAGGAGAAAGTGAAGGGTAGAAGAGATATGGATGTTGAAGTGACCCTGCCATGAATACTAGTTTGCTAAATTGTATCCAATATCACAGCTTATCTATAAATAAAAATTTTAAAGAAAAAACACTTTTAACAATAATTCTAAAATTTATACGCACCAGAAATAAAACTTAGAGATGAATGAATCTCTACTAAACAAGTAATGCTAGAAAACAAATACTAATCCTCCAGGCTGAAGGAAAAGAAGTATATTCTTTCTAAATCCTTCATGGGAAATACGAAAATCTATATCATACAAAGAAGGAAGATAAATGTATATAATAAAATGTAGGAAAACTGATGAAGCAGGATTAAATAAGCTAATGAACTATTACTTTTTTGATTTTATAACTATGTTATTTGTAATAGCACTTCAATTTGCATTAGTTTTTGTTTGTTTACAAAGAAATGGGTTTCTGTGAGACATTTGCATATGTATGTATTAATACAGTTTGTCCTTGTTTTCCTTCCCTTCCTGCTGTTTGCCTTTACCTCCTCTACTCCTGCCTCTGGTCCTCATTCTCATGACAACTACTTCTGACGTCTGTTGGCATGATATTTGTATTGTGTTACTTTTTCACTTGTTCCCCTCAGACCTTAATGAAGAGTATAGAGAACTTACAATTTAGTTGTGATTTCTCTCATTTTGATTAGTATTCAGTCAGAGGGAGGGAGGTAAATATGAACAAAGTACAATGGTACATGTATATGAAAATCATAATAAAGCCCATTGAAACTCTTCATGGTGTGGAAAGGTACATTGTATACTACTAGAGGAAAAAGTAATCATCAGTATTATCCAGCTACAAACCCTGTGTCCCACAACAGTGACTGTCCTGTAAGGCATACTGGTGCAATATCGGCACAAATGTTACAGGAGTAACCAATCACCTTCCCCCCCCAAAAAAAAAAATTGGATTTAAGGTCAACTCCATGAGATGGAATCCATATTTGAGACTGCTGAGAATAGATAGGCATTGGCCCCAGGTGACAACATCCTACTCTTATTCTACTAAAGGGACATAGTTGTAAAATGACTTCTAATGACATACTATTGTACCCACAGATCAGTGTTTCACTCAACACTCATCAGAGAAGTTTTTTCTTTTCAGCTTAAGGGAATTAACACAGGGACCTATAGTTGAGCAATGTGCAGAGTGAGAGACTTTGGAGTACTCAGTTTAGTCAGTTCTTACTAAACCCCTCTCCTCAAGGCTTAGGGATCTATGAAGAAGAAAATGCAGAAAGAATCTAAGAGCCAGGTGTGATTGACTCTAAGGAAACTGTATCTTCCAGACACACCTGGACTGATACACATATGACCTCACAGAGACTGTGACAGCATGCACAGAATATGCACAATTCCAAATCAGACAAAGTCCCAGCACTGAGAAGGGGAGGCAGATACAAAGTTCCAGCCTTAACCAAAGAGCTGTTTGCAATTGAACCTTTCTGGGAAAAGGAAAATCAGTTTTCTCTAATGGAATGTCACTGGGTACATCAACCATAATCCAGAGCAGGCCCCATGAACAGGAGTAGTTGGCCAGTATAAAATGAATTCTATGTTTCTTTTGTGGGCTTTTTGTCTTTGCTTTGATTTTTAATTTTGAAAGAGAAAAATGAAATTGGTGGGTAGGGAGGTGAGGAACACCTGGTAGGACTTCAGAGGCCTGAAGAATAAAATCAAAATATATTGTATAAAACTATTTTTAAATAAAAACTAATCTTAAAAATATTTAATGATTAAAATAATTGTGGCTTTTTTGTTTGTTTGCTTGTTTTTTGAGACAGGTTTTTCTGTATAACTTTGCACCTTTTCCTGGATCTCACTCTGTAGCCCAGGCTAGCCTCGAACTTACAAAGATCTGCCTGGCTCTGCCTCCCAAGTACTGGAATTAAAGGCGTGTGCCACCACTGCCCACTATTAGTTGTGGCTTTTTATTATAGAGGCACAGTATGTATGTCTTCATAATTTACATTTTTTCATTAGAATGTCTCTTGAATTATACTATACAAATATTTTATCTTCATTCAACATACTTGTTTTAGTATCAAAAAAGAAAATCAATGAAAAAAGAAAGGAACAATTTGCATTTATATAAAAATATTTCTAATTTAGAATTGACAATTTTGAACCAATATTTTGTAGAATGGTTCACTCAGGTGAGCACTAAAGTCTGAATGGGTTGTTTACTCCTGTGGATTATGCTATTTTCTCAATCTAAGAGAATTTGCATCTAACCTCTGCCCCTCTAAACCCATCCCTCATCCCTATTCTCCTTGAACATGAGAATACCTTCGACCTTCTGTGACCTCTGTGATGCACGCCATCTTCCTTCCAGCTTTAGAGGTAGAGTCTTTCAAATATTCCACTCTCACCTGGTCCACAGGGGCTTCATATTCTTCCTTAAATTCTCAGGAAGCTTGCTCTAAGTAATTGACTTCATCTAACTCCATTTGAATTTTTATATTTTTTTCTATTATATGGCAAACTTTTACTTGGGTCTTGACACAATCCTGTTTCCCTTTCATCCTGGTGCAAGTAACCTGAATGTGAATTGACTTCTTTCTGATGTTTCATCCTGAGTTTCAGACTGGTTTGCTCCAATAACATTAAAGACTTCTTAAAATTTATTTTTCTATTAATTTTTGGATACAAGGTCTCATATCCCTGACTAGATTGGAAATTAGGAATTATTTTTCATCTCACAGAATCATTTCCTTTGTGTAGAATATTGTCAATATTCAGGATTTCTGTTATATGTGGACTTGTACTATTAGAGATGACTGTAAGGGCTTAGTAGGATTGTTTTTCTGTCTAACTTCTCTTAGAAGAGGAATATTTTCAGTTAGCCACAATGATATGTCTATTATATAATGACAGGAGAAAGGCAGGTCCTGTGCAGCTTTATGTCTTTTATGGAAAAACTGAGAAAGTAACACCCTAGGTTACTACCAGACTGACAAGGAAATTTCAGCTTTGACTAATGAGAGTCTCACGGTTACTGAAATGCTACATTTTTGATAAGCTATGGAAACCTTGAAATAATTGATTGCTATTTTGGCAAATCTTGGAAATATGAAAGCCTCTTTTAGCAAAAGGATATATCTGGGAAAATATTGCTTGTGTGGATGTATACATGTTTATATGTGTATACATGTGTATGCATTATAGATGTGCATATGTATATATCTATATATGTTTTTGTGTATATCTGTACTTATATGTACCTGTGTATGTGTGTGTATGTGATTTCCTTTTATTAAGACACATTTGTACATCTTTATAGAAATACATTATGGTAATTCAGCACATATTTATAATGTATAATAATAGAATTCAGACATTACATATTTTATGTGTTCAAACATTATCATTTTATGTGTGGGAAATTTTATATTCCTCTAGTAATTTTGAAACATATCAAGATTGTCTTAATGAGTAAATTACTCTACTGTGTTAAAAGAGACCAGAAGAATTTAGATTGTTTTCTCAGTACCTTTTATTCCTCAGATAGCAAAAGGTACAGAGTATAAGATTTGGAAAGAAAGAATTCTCAATTAAAAATGGACTGAGTAAACTTTGCTCAGCCTGGAAGGAGGGCACTGGACCTGCCTGTACTGAATGAACCAGGGGAGTCTTGGCCCTGGAGGAGATGGGAATGGAGGGGAGGGGCTGGGGGAAAGGTGGTGGTGGGGGCGGGAGTGGGGAGTTCAGGGGAACCCATGGCTGATGTGTAAAATTAAAACACAAATATAATAAATTTTAAAAAAGGAAAAAAAAACATATTGCAATGGACTGAGTGAAATTATGTTAGACTGACAGGTTTTCATTTGGAAAGAGGAGTCTAAAGGAGGAAAGTATAGTGAGAGTATTTTGTAATAACTGATGTCTGATGAAACTCCTTTTGAATATGATTTGTATACTTCAAGTATCAAGTTGAAATCTATTCTCCATTTCAAGGTATCATTGGGGTACAAACAATCCAGCTACAGTGTTGGGAGGTGGGCCTTTCAGGAACTGATTAGAACTAGAGAAGATCATCCAGGTGGAATCCCATGATTGAGTACTGGTAGCTTGATAACATAAGTGAAAGAGACTAAAGACTGTACACAGATGCTTTTTCCATAGGTCTTTTTAAGTAATCATATTATTGAGAGGTCAAGGGTACATTTCCCCTGCCATTGTCTAGGGGACACTATGTAGTAGCAGAAATCCTGGACCTCTGGTTTTTATAATCTTTCTGCTGGCTCTTCCTCGATTTCCCCTGAGCCTTAGGTGTAGAGGTTACATTGAAGATATACTGGTTGGGGCAGGGCACCATACAGTGACTTTTTGTCTGCAATGGGACCAGGTTTGGATCTCTGTAACAGTCTACAACTGTTCAAAAAAAAAAAAAAAAAAAAAAAAAAAAACTTCTTTGATGAGAGATGAGAGCTATACTTACCTGTGGGTACAAGGATAAGAATTTTAAAAACAGTTCAATTGTGTTGGTTTAAGAACCTGGCAAGGTAGAGTCTCTTCTGAGGTCTATGATCTTTTCAGTCATGTGTAGTTGGCTACGTTTATGGTACTAGGTGTGAATACCTTCCAATTGAAGAGGCCTTCAATCAAAGGAGGGGCTATGCCACTATTGCACCATTATAGAGCCCTTGCTGGTCCAGGCACTGCTGGGGTTTGTATGCTTATAGCCGGGTAGGACTTTGGATTGCTTTCTTCCCTTGTTAAATGACCCCTTTTGTTTTCTAGCTTTAATATGTTATAAATGTCAAAACTGCACCTAACTTGTGGGTGCAGTGTGCTGTTTCGGTGTGCATGCACATTGTGAAATAATGTTTGTTATTGGTTAGTTTAAATGACATACCATTTCCAGTTACTATGTTAGTGCATGAGCAGACATGCATCTGTGCGATAAAAGCACTTCAGACCTGTACTCTTAGCAAATTATAGATATATAATATAATTTATTATTAATTACAGTTACAGTGCTATACATGAGATTTTTTGTAAATTCTTAAAGTATTATACACAGTGTTGCTTTTAGAAAATTCTTTCCTCTCTTCCTCACTCCTTCATATTCCCTATCAATGGGCATTGAACCATTGTATATTAGAATCAAGTGCTGTATGACTGAGCTACTTCATTCCAGTCCTTTTAAACTTTTTACAATTTTGAATCAAAGTTTTGGAATCTCTTAGTCAAGGTTTCCCTTGAACTTGTGTTCTTTCTGATTTAACCAAAAAAGTACTTGGTAATACAAGCTCAAATTGTTACAAAGACAGAAAATTCTTCTTATAATAGTGTTCAGACTAAAAATTCACCTAGAATAATCCCTTACTTGCATTGCATAAATGTTGACATATTAAAGCCTTTGTTGTTTTTTCATGTTTTTCCCTATTATAGTTTCACCCCTTTGATTTTGCTGATTTTATTGCCCTGGGTATGAAGCACCACTTTGGTCACTAAAATTACTGAAATTTTCTGAAACTTTGATGTAGATTTTTAATTTAAAAAAATGGAAAGATGTAGGCAAAGGATAGGTCTTTCCATGATGCCACATTTATTAGTTTCCTAGGTTACTTTGACAAGCTTGCACAAAAATGAATTCAAAATATCTAGAAAGCATGCAAGAAGGTTTTGTGTCTCCAAGTTTGAAAGAGAAGAACTGTGGAATTGGTTCAGAATAAGAGCTACTCTGGTGGAAGGTTTGGGAATGGCAGGAATAGTGAGCAATGCTACTCTCCAAATAGTTTTATCTGTTACCATTTTCATCTCAGTTCTATTCCTTGTCAGCTAGTCCTCACACTGATTGTTTCTTCTATTCCTCTTCTTCTAATACAGTTGTGTGGGGGTGGGGGGGAATATATTTCAGTGTCAGTGTATGTCTGTAAGTCCTCTGTTCTGACCCCTCAGAACATACTGAGGCTTCATGGAGCCTCAGTAAGATATTGTGAGAAGGTCTGGTTTTTGAAGTGAACTTCCTAAAACACTTTCTTTTTTCAGTCTTGGGAATCAAACTCAGAGCTTCACACATGCTGGCAACTACTCTGCCTTTAAAGAGCAATCCTGCCTCCTCTAATGTCTTTAGATACTGCGATAGGGGAATCTTTGGTTGTAGCATCTGGAGATCCTGACATAGAACTCCTAAAACCTTTGTAACAACCTTAGTGATATGACTGTCTGCCACTGAATCTAGTTCTTAGACAGTAGGGAAGTACTGTGAGCTAGTGAAGGGGTTTGCCGTTCCCTGTCCCTCCTCCCTCCCTCTCTCTCCCTCCTTCCTTTCATTATTATTTTTTAGATTAGTATACAAAGTAAGATTTCAGTGTGGAGTACCATGCATATTTGTTTTCATTGATCTCTTCTTACTCTCCACATGCCTCTCCTGGGGTCCCTCATAGTACCTTTCATCTTCCATGCATTGTGCTATGCTCTTTCACCCCATTGAGTTCTCTCTTAGATGTACTTTTCCTTTCCACACTCCCCTTTCTAGTTTCATTAGCCGCACACCTCACACACATAGATATAAAATTAAAAGCTAACGTAAACACACTATAGAAAAACATGGTATTTGTCTCTCAGGGTTGGGAATTGTTTGCTTGCAATAGTAATTTTTTTCCAGCTTTATCAGTTTCCCCACAAATACCATTATTTTCTTTTCTATATAGCTTAATGATACTCCACTGTGCATTTACACCCATTTTCATTATCCATTCATAAACTGATAGACTTCTAGGCTGGCTTTACCTAGCAAACAGAACACCAATAAACATGTAGATGTACCCATGGTAAGACTTTAAATGCTCAGTGTATTTAGAATGGTACAGATGTACCATAGAGTCCTACTTTTAGATTTTTTAAAAAGAAACATTCATAATGATTTCCATAGTGTCTTCACAAATTTCCAATCCTGCCAGCAGTAACTAAGTTTTTCTATTTACCCAGACTCCTGACCATTTGTTTTCTTGATTATTCCTGACTCAATTATTTTATGTCTTCGACTCTTTTTACCCTTAACCATTGTTTTTGTTGTTAATCTTAAAATGATATTTATCATTAGAATATGTCAAATAGATTTTCTTTAATGCATGTATTTTTCTATATTTTACTCAAGATTTCTTTGTGTTCCCAATATCTAATACAGTCAAATGGTCAATAAATATTTGACAGTATACCAAATGATGAGAAGAGTGGTTTGTAAATCCTCATTATTTGTAGCTCATATTTTACTCATTTGTTTCTTTTGCATCACAGGTATATTCAGAGAAGAACAGAAATGCACATTCCGAGCAATGATCCAGGGCTTCTTCTGCAAGCAGACTGACCACGTAGTACTAATTCTCCATAATGTTGATGTAACTTGGACAGTCCCAACATCATACCCACTTGTATCTGTTACTAATGGCTTTGTTGACACATTTAGCAGGGTGAAGGATAGTACCCTATGCTCTACCACTACCTCTGTGTCTACTTTCTATACCATCATACCTACCAGGCAAATTACCAAAGTTTGCTTTGTGGAGCGAACACCCCCATTATTACACTTTTCTCTACTGGGCAACAGAAGCACCTCCAAGCTCATTTTGGCTGTGTTCTACAATGAGATACAGAGCCCTCGTGTTTTCTTAGGAAAAAAATTGATTCCACCTACTCCAGTAGAGTCAGTGTCTTCATTGTTGAGTGAATCCGCTGGTGCCAACTACTTTGACATCATGAATAATCTCTTGTATATTGTGTTGCAAGGAGGGGAGCCTGTTGAGATACACTCCAGTGTTTCCATTCATTTGGCCTTCACTGTGACATTTTCAGTCCTAGGAAAAGGCTGGGAAAGAGCAATGCTTGAAAGCCTAACACACTTCTTACAGATTGACCCAAACCAAATAAAATTCACTCTGGAAATGCCTGGCACCAAAGAGACCTTAGAGGCCATTGCAAACAGTAGAGGAAAACGAAACCGCAATTGCCCAACTGTGACTTATGATAGCGCTTCTACCAGATTTGGTCAACGCAGACCACTCCTGGCAGAAATGATGTCATATAGGATCACACCATCAACCTCTGTGGAGACTGTCTCAAAGGTGATTGTCATCGAAATTGGTGATCTGCCAAATGTAAGGAGCACTGAATTCATTCCATCTTTCCCAAGTAACAGATTACAGAATTTGGCTTACCAAGTTATCACTGCTCAACAGACTGGAGTCCTGGAAAATGTTCTCGGTGTGACTATCGGGGCCCTACTGGTGACTCAGTCAGAGGGAGTCACAGGTTATAGGTAAGAAATAATTATCAGACTATCTTGATGAAGGGTGACTTCTTGGGCCTATAAAAATCCAAAGCCACATACCTAATTGGAAGCAAATATAATCAACTCATTCATTGACATTTAAAAAATACATTTTAGGTAAAATAGAATTCTATTGATTTCTCCTTCCCTTCATTCTTCCAACCCCTCCCATGTATTTCTCCCTCCAATCCCTCCCACTCTGCTGTCTCAAATTGATAGCGTCTTTTTCTTTAATTTTTTTTTAACTGTTTTGGGATTTGCTCCTCTAATGAAATTATTTTTTTATTTATTTTTCTCCTTTTTAAAATTTATTATATTTGTGTCTTAATTTTACACATCAGCCATGGGTTCCCCTGTCCCCCCTCCCCTCCCACTCCCGCCCCTGGTCAAGAACAGAAAGGGAGAACAAGGAATAACAGACCATGATAAACGAAGACTGCATGAGAACAGGAAGAAGCAAAGTGCTAGAGAGGTCTCCAGAAATCCACAGTGATACATCCACTGTAGACTGCTGGCAATAGTCGAGAGAAAGCCTGATCTGACCTAGTCTGGTGATCAGATGGCCAAACACCCTAACTGTCATGCTGGAACTCTCATCCAATAACTGATGGAAGTGGATGCAGAGATCCTCAGCCAGGCCCCAGCTGGAGCTCCAGGAGTCCAACTGTCGAGAAAGAGGAGGGACTGTAAGAGTGTGAATTGCTGAGACCAAGATTGGAAAAGCACAGGGACAAATAGCTAAATGAATGGAAGCACATGAATTATGAACTAAAGGCTGTGGAGCCCCCAACTGGATCAGGCCCTCTGAATAAGTGAGACAATTGAATAGCTTGATCTGTTTGGGAGGCACCCAGGCTGTGGGACTGGGACCTGTCCTTAGTGCATGAGCTTGCTGTTTTGAACCTTGGGCTTACACAGGGACACTTTGCTCAGCCTGGAAGGAGGGTACTGGACCTGCTTGTACTGAATCCACCATGTTGAAGTTTTCTTTGATTTTTATTGTTTTACACACACACACACACACACACACACACACACACACACGTACATATTTCTACAATATATACATCATATATACATATATATATGTATGAAATATATAAACATAGCATGTTGAGTCCATTTTTGCTGTTCGTTTATATATAATTTTAGGGACTGACCACATAAATTGCATAACCAGTAAGAAGGTTCATCCCTGAGAGGGGGTAATTAACATTTTACATGGAGTAATTATCCTAGTGTTAATATTATATTTTGTATAGTAATATGGGTGTCAATGGTGCTGATGCATTTTGATTTTGCTTAATTTTTGCTCTTAGCATAACTTCATTTAGGCTTCACTGAGTTCTTATAGATTTATATGTATACCTAGAGATCAAAGCGGTAGCCTGTTGCTTTATCTTCTTCACTGTTCCAAAATACTGAATATTGCAGTGTGTGGTCATCTTTTAGTACGAGAGAAGACAATGAGTAGAGGTAGTCAAGGGTCCAATGGGAAAATCCGGCAGAGTGGAGCACATTGGGTGCAAAACACATATTTGTGGGCCAAGTCGTCCTATCCTGTAGATATGAGATGGCTTCAGTCCAAAGGTAACCTCCATCACTCATCATCAGTCATAACATGCTGTCTTCACTTCTGACTCAGAGTTTTCCTATCTAATAAAAAAACAAGAAACACGAATAATATGGTATTGATTTTCTGTTGGAAATTGTTATATACTCCATCTCTTTGTTTCACTGATATCTTAAGAGAGATTTTCTACATGTAAGACAAAAAAAAAAAAAAAAGTAAATCATGGGAAGATAAAGAAAAGCATACTTGATGATAATGTCTGCTGAGTGAGAAACAGCATGCCCCATTGAATTGACAAGTACTAGCAAGGTTCCTTGTGCCTCTAAATATTGTGCACAGTATGGTAAACTGCCTCGAAGCCATACACAGGCCCCAAGGCCTGCTTGGTGTCTTTCAGCTCTTACCAATATCAGTTAGGACCTCTACTGAACTCCCCAGAGAGCCATCAGCACACTAATGAATTGACTTTGAGATAACAGAGATGAGTCTGAGGATGAGTTCTTTTCAGAGAGGAAAGCACTAATGAAGTCCTCTGGAAGGTCACTTCTGTTATGTACAGGAGTTGCAGGCATTTCAACAAATGAGGCCATCTTGGAAACTTGTATTTCCAGATGATCACTACTTATTTTTAAGAAACTAGAACTTTAGAATATGAGGGGAAATGAGATTGCTATCTACTTTTTGGGTCAATTTCCCCCCTTTCCCCCTTATCCTCCTGTTAGGAAATCTGGATTTAAATTTCCTCTGCCTGCATAGGACAGTAGCATGAACTTGCTCAATTTTCAGACTTTTGTTGGCATATGCACTCATTTTGCTGTCTATTTGTCTATTTTCTTTACTTTATTTTTCCCCACTATTTTACCCAGTTTTATGCTTTACATAGTTTCAGTAGAATTTTTGGTGGGAAGAGATGAACATATTCCACATTTCCTTTTTAAGCTAGAAGTTCCCCATTGGGGCTGTGTTTCCATATGTTGTCTTCAGGAATCCCGGCAGAACATTTAGTACAGCCTGCCTTACTTTCACTAGAAACTTGACCTTCACTCTAGAATGTCTCTCATTTTTCCTTCTTGGCTCTTTACTCCTTTTCATACTGGAATATGAACTTCATACTCATATGTAGTTTTGTACCTGTGCAGATTGATGTCAGATACAATTGATGTCTTCCTAGATTGTTCACTACTTCATATACTGAGCCAGGGTGTATATATTCAGGTACATACATACATGCATATAGTATCAGTAAATAATAAAATTAAATTTGGCTATCTCTCTTACAGAAGCTTAGCTGTCAAAATAACCTAAATAATCTGTAGTTGGCAGAATTTCTATGATGTCCCCTCAAAGATGCACCTCTGTAACCTCCTGGCCCTATGAATGATAAAGGAATAGTTTTAAGATTTTGCTGTGTTCTGTGGCACATTTGACCTTAAAATGGGAAGAATATCCTGCATTATTATAGTTGGCTTAGTCAACACCTGAGTCTTAGACAAGCAGAATTTTTCCTGCCATAGGAAAACAAAAACAAAAACAAAGAAGAAACAGCAGTTCCAGGTGTAAGAACGACTTACTGTGTCAATGTTGTGAAGGCAGAAGAGGGCCCGTCACAATGAGTTAAGAAACCGTGGAGATGACTCAGTGAGTAAAGTACTTGCCCCATGAGCATGAGGAGCTGAGTTCAGTTCTATAGCACCCGTGGCGCCAACACTCTAGTTCAGCTGGTAGAATGTTTGCTTATTGTGCATTAATCCTTGAGTTACATACCCATTTCCACATCACTCTGTGTGTTAGCACACAGTTACAGTAATAGCGCTTGTGTGGAGGAGGGTGAAGATCAGAAATTCATCGTTATGCTTTTGTACATAATGAATCTGAGGTTATCCTCGGCTAAAAAGAAAGGAAATAAATACAAATTTTCCATTGACTTTGAATATCTGGTCTTATTAAATGGGAAATAACAGGACACTCACAATTCATTCACAACTCGCAGTCAAAGTTTTACTGATCATTCATCATTTTCATCAGTGAGATTATAATTTATTTCAGAGTCCTGTGTCTGTAAATAAAATTGCTTTAGGGTCTATTGTTCTCATACTAAATGATCTGAGACCAATGCATATTTGATTGTTGTTCTGGGGCTTATATGCTTTCTGTGTTTTTTCCTTGTGAATAAGTTGCTGTGTATACTCTGTGACTAGTGCTGATATCCCTGCATCCAGCAGATCTCTGTCCTCATGCACAATAGACTTCAGTTCCAAAATTTAGTCCAAATTAGTTTAAACATGCATTAAAATGTAGTGAGTGATAAATAAGATACCTCATGAAAATTCACATTTCAATAGTTTTTATTCCCAAACATTATTTGGACAGCTATCATGTCCAACATATTTATCAGTTTAAACAATGTATATATGCATATCAATATATTTTATTATATAACCACTGAAAATCTAGAGACTTTTTAGTAAATGAATATTTAAAACAATATTTTTCTCTACTACTTAGTGAAAATATATTATGTTACACCCCAAGCACGTGTACATATAAACAAAGTTAAATTGGTTTAGTATTCAGTAGGTTTTATACATACCTGTGTGTGTGTGTGTGTGTGTGTGTGTGTGTGTGTGTGTGTGTGTGTGTGTTTGTATGTGTTCCTAGGAGTAAAGGGCGAAAGGGAGAGTTGGTTAGGAGAAAGGAGAAGTTGAAATGATATAAATACAGTATATTTATGTAAGAAATCCTCAAAAAAATTCAATAAAAACTTGATATAGCAAAAAATGAATTAATTCAACATGAACCTGCCTATTGCTGTTATTCTTTTTTGTAATAAAACAAGTATACTTTTATCTGTATAATATTTACGAGGTAAAGTTTTAGTTTACTTTTATATTCCCAAGAGGTCCTAGTCAGCTATTATTCACACAAGAGATCATTGAGCAAGATATCTTTCATAGACATGTTATCAGAAGCTTTCTTATCTCTGTGAACACAAGATCACACAGAGATAACGCAAGGGTGTAAAGGTTTGTTGTGTCTCAAGCTCTAAGGGCAGTCAATGTACAAATGGGTGGAGCAAGGTAGAGCATGGAAGCATCATCACAAGATGGTAAGGAAGGAAACAGCAATAGAAACAAGTGCAGGTGCTGTGAGTGCTGTCTCCTTTTCCCATTGGGTTCTGTCCAGGTCATCAGCTGCTAGCAAGGTACCACCCACACTCAGGTTTTTGTGTTTCCTCCTGAATTTATCCTCACAGCCACACCAAGAAATTTGTCTCACCACCTCCTGCATAATTCTCAGTCCAGTCAAATTGAAGGTGAAGATCAACTATCACAATACCTATTTAGCTTCTTTACTCTGATAGTCCTATGTAACCTTCTGTAGGAGGCCTTGCAGAGAGATGGTCAGTTCAGTTCATCAGGACCAAGTAGCTGGTGTTGGTTCAAATTCTGGAGGCTGACCCTGACTAGTTTATTTTAGGTATATTTAAGCATAGCACAGTGAGTGAAAACTTACTTGATGATAATTAACTCAATCCCACGTGCACAACAATGTATACATAAATCTCTTTGAGGAACAAAGTAAGCTAAATGGAGATCAGAAGTGAATACATGGAAACTCTTTGTGAAGTCAATAAATATAGGTTCTACAGATTGCCTGAGAAAAACAAATTTACAGTAAGTGTCTGGGGATAATTGGGCACTAGAAAGTTTCTAGCCCCACAGACAGAGCGAAGGTCATCAGACTATTAAACACACCTGCCCCCAGCCTTCTGAGTGGACAACAGGCAAAGCATCCCTTCTCCTGCAGGAACAATCCTGTGTGCTTAACACTCCAGGTTCCTCTAGTACTTGTCTACCAGCCCAAAATATCTCCATGCCCACAACCTTCACTACTGTGTATTAATTTCTTCGACTAAAGAGGCCTTGAGCAGTTTTTGTTTCCTTCTAGCCAAACTTTTATCACTACCATAACTCCACATAAATAAAAAAATTGAATATTTGTATAGAGTCTTAATAGTTTTTTTGTGTTCTTTCACATAATTTTAACTCATAATTTTATTCATGCTAGATTTATCATGAAATAATATCTCAAATAACTTATCAATTAAAGTGTTTTAGATACATTTCTAGAATGTTTGCATTTTATTGAAATTGTTGAAAGATATATCATGTTTACTCTTGGCATAGTGCTATTTTAAATGGATAATTTCAGGCCATTAAGAGTTTAGCCATAAATAGTTTAGCGCAGAAGTAAGCTCACTATGTGGACAGTGCACCTGAAGTTGAAATTGGCCAGGCCAATCTGGGTAGTAGCCTTCCTGAGGCAATTCATGGCCTAAGTGCAGAGAAAGGGTGTGATGGGTACTGAGGTGATAAAGTGTCGTGATAAGATGGAGTAGGGGCTTGTGATGTATTAGACTTGAAATTGTTGGACCATGCCATCAGTAGGAGATCATATGAAGAGCAACTGCTAAGGGATCTGCCTGAGTTTAATAGGGATCATGAGGATCATTAAATGTGAATAAAATGGTTTGTATCAATTCAGAAAGATATCTAGGAAAACCATTCTTGTCGTCCAGAGGTATGAAAGAGTCTTCTCCAGGGGTAGAGTCATAGTGTTGTATTTATCTTTGCATATCTCACATTGCCTCAAGCAATTTTTGTACATTTTAGGAGGTCTAATATTGATTATAAACTGGAATTGACTGGAAAACTTACTTTTTTCTTCCAGGCTACAAAAATCACCTATTCCCTTTTTTCAGATCTCTTCTGTGGTACATATAAAATGTATTACTTTTCTAGTCCATTGACAACAAGAGAAACCATAGGCACTCAGGATACCTTGGAAATCTAATGAAAACACGGGGATTTCTTTATGTTTTTGTTTAGTAGAAACCTTGTAGACAACCTTGGAGAGGCGAAGAGGAAGTACCAGAAATTCCCCACACTACACTCACCCATCACAGTAGGTCTTGTTGACAAACAGTATCTCACTAGGATTTACTCCTTTCCATTTGCTGTGTTTGCCATAGTCTTGTCTTCTAGGAGGTGAGCATGTCACCTCTGCCAGATTTAGAAGCACATGTTGGAAAGAATGGTGGTGGTCTCTGAGCTGGGAAGTTTCTGCACCGTCATGATCTTTCTCCTTCAGCCTACACTTAAGTGTTGCAGGGGAAAATGTATTTCACATACTTGACTGAGTTTTGCAAGCTGTTAAATAGTGGTTGAAACTAGAGGAGATGGAGGGAACGTTCCTCCCCTGTTTTTTAAAGTTTGGCTGTAGGTCCTTTTGCCTGCAGGCTACAGTCACATTAGCAGTTGGAAATTGGATAACGACAGCACAATGACAAATCCAGGTTGCTTGCAATAAGTTGCTAATCCCTTTGCTTTAATATTGGAGCACCGTGTAATGATGTTTGGACATCACTCCAGTTTACTGACGACCCCACTGGGGCCAGCAATAGAACCTTACAACTGTCTAACAAGGCGTCAGGTGACTCCGGTCGTCACAGCAACGGACACTGGAATCTAATCTTCCCTCCATCCCTTCTAGCACCCAATAACGCCTAGATTATATAAGCGGCCCATCATTGCTTGGTAACTTGAATCAATTAACGTTAATTCGCACAATGCTATGATGTATTGTGATCACTTTCATTCCAGGGAAGGGGGAGAAATTGCTATAAGTCACCTAAAATGAGGTTGTCTGTGCTACTGAGGTATTAATTGGGTGTCCATATTAAATGCAAAAGGAGCCCCATCACGAACGGAAAGTGGATGAGTGACTCTCCTGGCTGCTATTGACCTATCAGGAGAAGACGGTGCCCTTTTCCTTTGCTTTTATCTATTACAGGTTTCCCCATTGCGTGTCAAGTTGATGTATTATAAAAAATTCATTTGGTGACCTTTCACCCCCTTAGCAGATTAAACAATTTCACTTCAATGGCATCATTAACAGGACCCTGCATTTAATGATGATTTCTCTAAAAGGCCACGGAGATTCGATTTTAAGCTAACAGATTTATTGCACTATTATAACATATCGTAAAAAACTGTACCACCTACGGTCAGGTTTTAGGATAGAAACCGCTTCAGAGTTTATGTGGAGCTTAAAGTGGTATTACCGTGGGATATGCCGCAGCTGCCAGTCTCTGACCTCCAGTGAGATGCTGTTTACACTTAATAAGAGGTGTTTGCTCACAATAAACTTTAAAGTGTGTCAGGGACAGGCCTTTCTGTAAGCGTTCAAGCCAACCTAGGGTGTCCAGATACCAAGGTACGTATGTTAGAGTCTTTAACAGGTTTTTCAGTTTCCTTAACCCATGATGTTTGCTTGTACCCATCTTTTATCGGAAAACATTTAAGGATGAGGTTACTAGAGGAATAAGACTTAGTAACAATGTTAAATGTTTCCAATAACTGCACCCAACCAAAAAAAAAAAAAAAGAATGACATATATGTTAAGAAACAACACTAATGTACATTGTTTCTTTTTTTTTTTTAAACAAAGAAAGGAGACTCAGCTATCCAGGCTAAGCAAACTTATAAAAAGATGATTGGGCACAGAGCTTCCTGGGAGAGATTTCAGTAGCCAGGACCTTAGCTTGGTGGAAAATCCATGTTCCTAGGACCACATACTCCCACTCTCCTTGTACCATTCTGTGGTTCATAGGGCACAAGGAAATTGCTTTCTGTGGAAACTTCATATATTTTGGCCCATTATAATCATTCTTCCATTATTTCTTCTTTCAGGACTAATGTCCACCTCTGACTGTCATTCACTGCCTCTAATAAGTAAACCATACTTTATTCTTCCTTACTCCCACAAGGAGAGAGTAGAAGACAGAAAATAGCTTAAGTGACTCACAAATATTTAATTGAGGCTATGGCTGAAAATACAATAAAAACTTTATGAGACCAGAACTAACAACTCTAAATGCAGCTCATCAAATCGCACTGCATACTGGAGCAGAATGTGTGGTATATTATCTACAAATTTCCATTTAGCTTGTGAAACATGTCTATGATGTGTAATGCATAAGTTAAAAGACATGGTAAGTTACTAATGTTCTCATAAGCTACATCTTTCAGCAAACCAAAACACTGAGTCAAAGTTGCTTTGAGGTATCATGTGTTATAGAACTATTTTATGCTAGGTCTCACCAGCAATTAGCATGTTTGGACAATGTGAGAGGTAGTATAGGTCACTGACAGTATAGTTAAGTGGCAAAAATAGTTATGGTTTTCAAGACATGTGCTATGTCATTCTTTTTTAACCACTCACCCTTCAAACCTAAGTAAATGTCCCTAACTCAGTTTTGTTTTAAAGCTATAATAAGTTTATACAGAGAAAGCTAATAGTATGTGGTATAAAGTGTCACTAAATACCCACTACCACCATTATTGGCACCATATGATACTAAGGACTACAATTAATGTGTAGATATGGGACCTATTTAATGAAAGTACATTTGGAGAGTATAAATACATAATGGTGGTGTGGTGGAGTTAGGGCCATCTCTTCCTAGGTTTGTTCAGTGGCATCTTGGTATTTTGGACTCAGCCATGGTAGCAAAGTATTTGTACCATAGACACTGGAGCACAGTACAAATTAGGGTATATCCCAGGAGAGCTGGTTCAGCAGCTTATAGCTGAGCATAACCTTGCCTTATAAAGATTTCAGTGTCATCATATTTTTCACTGATGTTTTTTGGGGGCCTAACCTTTTTACATACTGATGAAAATTACAAGTTCATACTCTTCACTTCCCAATTGCTTTACCCTCATTTTTTAAGCGTGGATAATCCATAATATGTTGGATGCACAAATTGTGGCTAAAGATAGAATTATTCACTACACGGTACATTTGTGGTGTTTGTGGATATACAGGCAACTTCAAATATTCTCACCAGTCAAACTCTTCTGTGGAAAATAGAAGTGATCTTTGTAATCCTATGGGTATATTGGTCTCATTCATCTTTGTTTTTTCTAGAAATGCAAGTAGTTTAAGAGCTGGGAACTTCATATATACCCGGCCCTCCGTACTTTCCATGCTGGTGCAGCCTTCAGATGGGGAAGTGGGAGTAGATCTGCCGGTTCAGCCACAGCTGGTCTTCCTGGATGAGAAGGTAGAACATCAGATCTGGCCATTTTTCCACAGAATATGCTTTATGTTGAAACATTCCTATTCTACATTTGCAGAGCGACTACCATGTGAAATTGGTAACATGTAGAAATTCTCACTATGATGGTCATTCCTTTTTTTTTTCTTAATTGAAAATAGATTCTTGTCTCATACCATACATCTTGCCCACAGTTTCCCCTCCCTCCACTTCTCCTGGCTCACACCTACCTCCCCTCTCCCCCAGATCCACTTCCATTAGGTTCCCTCTAAAGAGAAGAGCAGACCTCCAAGAGACAACAGCCAAATAGGACAAAACAAGATACAATAAGACAAGGAAAAGGCCCATTCTGAGGTTGGACAAGGCAACCCTGTTTGGGGGAGCAGACAAATAATCAGAGACACAGTTGCTTCCCCTGTTAGGACTTCCATAAAATCAGCAAGCTAACACCATAACATATACACAGAAGACCTAAGTGAAGACCCATGCAGGCCAGGTGCTTCCTGTTTCAGTCTCTGTGAGCCCATGTGAGCTCCCCTTATTTGATTCAGTGGGCTATGTTCTCCTGATTTCCTCCATTCCCTCTGACTTCTACAGTTTTTCTTCCCCCTATTCTGAGGGGTTCCCCAATATCTGATGAGAGGGACCTGATGGAAACCTTGAACTTAAACTCTCTCTCTCTCCATATAATATCTGGTTGTGGGTCTCTGCACTCACTCCCATCTGCTACCAAAGGAAGCCTCTCTGATGATGACTGAACAAGGCACAGATCTCCTTGGGTAAAAGAGACTAGAACATAAGGGTGAGGGCTCCAGGCTGATGCCAACTCGATGTTGGTTGTTCTTGCACGTCACACTGTGTCTTCTTGCATTTTCTACGAAGGTTTGAGATTTACCAAAGGCAAACACAGACCTCTGATGCTTTTCCTTCCCATGCTCATTCTTGAAGTAGGTCACTCTTGTGTTTGCTGAAATCCCACCTTCAGACTCTATGGCCTTGGTTCTACTTTATGTTATTTTCTTTTGAGGGTGTGGAAGATTGAGCTCAGAGCAGTCCCTATGCTAGGCAAGTGCTCTGCCACTGAGGATCTCCCTAGCCTTTTCTTCTTACCAGCCTCCTTAGGATACCTGTGATGAGCTTCTATTTTGTAACTCAGTTTCAGTTTTACTTCTTCTATGCACTGCTTTAAAATTGCATACAATAAGTTCCATGGTCTCCTTTCAATAAGTCAATTTTGATTGAACATGAGAAGGGACGCATTCATCATTTCCTTCCTTCTCCGAAGTACATGTGTGCTTAATAACATTTATGTGTGAACACTCCTCATTTTTTTTTTAGAGAACATAAAAAATTATGTTCTAAATCCAGTTTTTTCTCTCTCTCTCTTTCTTCTCTTATTGCCAGAACCAAAGAGTGGAGTCTTTGGGTCTCCCCTCAGAGCCTTGGATTGTTTCAGCTTCCCTGGAAGGGGCATCGGATTTGATGCTAAAAGGTAGGTGCCAGTGACGGTCAGGTATCTGTTACTGCTTTGCACAACAAAAATTCATATTGACTTAGATGTTTGCTTATGACAAAACATCTGAAGCTGGTGATTTCATAGAGAAAAGGGGATTATGTGGTTCATACAGAGTTACCAGGGCCTGGTGACCTTTTTGCTAACAGAATGCCACAGATGCCAGGGGGTTTTACAAGTAAAGGATATGGAATGCGCATACACACACACACACACACACACACACACACACACACACTATACATACATATATAATTATTTATGTTTGGCTCTTGTAATCAGTCCATCATATTCAATCATGGAGGCTCCATTTGATGACCTTATCAATTTCAAATCACATTTCCTTTACTTCTACTGAATATGTGATTCATGTAATTTTCTATGTGAAAATTCTTACTTTGGGGGAAACTTGACAGAATATGAACAGGAATACCAAAGTTGCCCCCAGGAAAGCACATATTAAATTTCAACACATGAACTCTTAGGGAACATCCTCCAACCCTGTCCAAACCATTGCAGCCCCGTTAGGAATTCACGGCAAACACAGACATGCCCAATGAGTTCTCTGAGTGCTTTTCATTCTCTGTCAACAGTGCCAAATGTGTATGAAAAGAAATACTAGGCTAGCAATAAATATTACAGCCTCACTTTTTGGCTGAGTCTCAAGTCCTAGGTTCTATATGGTCTACTCAAGTGCTCCTGTGGTATATACTTTTGCCCAGGGATTCATTTGTCTGGTATCTGTGGCTTCTATAGGGGGATGGAAATACATAGTACCCTCAGTGTTAGGAAGAATAAATGCAGTAAATGTGCAAACATCCGACCCAGGGCCAACCTTCCCAGTGAGGTTTGCCTCTGTTGTTTTCATGCCCATCTTACTCTCTTGTTCAATTCTGGCAGCAAGGCCAGCTCCATCTAATTTCATTGGGGTTTGTATATATCAAAATGAAAATATAAGTAATTTAATATGAAGGGTTTTTAGTATTAGAAAAAAAAGAGACCTGGGATTATGTATTCTGTAGGAAATACCCAAATTTTATATTTGTCCATGAACCAAGGAGAAATAAACATGCACATCATGATTTTTATGTACAAAGCAGTTTTTGTGTTTTAAATTATGACCATCTGACTTGTCAAATAAAGACTTTCTTGCAATATAACCAACTCAGTGGGATAAAAATGTTGTTTATGGGTGTATCCCAGTGGTCTGTGACAAACTGGGAGTTCAGAACCTCTAAGTATTAGCTCTGATGTCAATACTTGTCTTTGTTTGGGGGCTACAAAAATATATATTGTGATTTTAGAATAATTCCAACATCATGACTTTATATTTAAATTCTAAACTGTGATCTACACACACTATATTAAAAAGAATATATCATACAGACAGAACAAGGACAAAGATGCCCATTAACTAAGAGAAGCCAGGAGAGAAGGTGAAATATCAGGGAGGTGGGTGGATCCAGATATCAGTGGATTCTAGAATTGGAGGTCAGGAGTCTGGCCTGTTCCTTCAGGGAGATGCACAGCTACTGGGAGATCTTTAATCAGGCGGTGGTGCTGAGCTCTGACATCTGTGTTAGACAACCTCTCTGGCATATAGTTGGTGAGACATAAGAATGGATACTGTATCAGCTGGACAGAAAGTGGAGATCTAAAGCGTGTTGGCTCAAACTGCCTTTTAGAAGTACAATCAAGTGGTATATGGTAAATAAAAGAAACAAGAAATAAAGGGTGACTGTGAGGTCTGACGTTACTGCAGTGATTGGAGTTTGGTGCTACTCATTGAGATGAGAGAGAGCAGAGGGGAAACAAAAGAAGGTAAGTGCCTGAATGCCAAATAAGACAGAGGGTGGGGAAGGCAGGGCAGAAGAGAGACTTCTTTAGAAGTGGCTTACATTTTAGAGCAAAGGAGAAAGAGAGTTTAGGGTTACAATTGTTATGGTTTGTGTGACAAAGGGCTCCTACTTCTTTATACCACCTTGGACTACTCCAATTAATTAGTCCTT